>NC_045786.1:101636949-102295074 GCF_009873245.2 Balaenoptera musculus
AAAATACGTCCTCAGTCCCAAAGAGTTACCCTCAACCTTTGACTGCCTAGGCCGGACGGACCTACTCACTTTCTCCCAGTGCCCACTCACGGAAGAGAACGTCACTATCGTCCTTTTGCTTCTTTTCTAATCTTTCAGCACCCTTTCCGTCTCCCTCCTTCTATGACTTGGGTTCCTCCACTCACATCCACCCCAACCTCCCCGACTTTCGTTGATTCTACCCACACCCCACACCCCTTTGGTTTCCCCCATCCTCCTCGCCCTCCCGGGCTTTACTCCCTAGGGCAGCTCCCCGCCAATCTCGGTTTCTCCCATTCCTCCCCACCAAATCTTCGGGCTCCCCCAGCCCCCCGGTGCCTTTGATTTTTTTCCGCCGTCGGCCGCAGGCGTCTCAGATAAAGCGGGTCCAGCCCTGGAGCTCCGGGGCTCCACCACTGCCCGGGTGCTCGGGCCCACGGAGAGCATAATCACGGCCGCCGTTGTTGTCCCAGAACTCGTGGCCGATAACGCGGTAGCGCAAAGCGAAAAGCAGGGCGCCACCAATGGGTGGCGCCGGCAGGCGGAAGGCGAATCGGTCGGCGCGCGGCGGGGACGGGGCCGGACCGGCGTAGGCGGCGGGCTCCTCGCGTTGGGTCCGCCAGCCGTCAGCGCTCCAGCGCACGCTCACGCGCTTCTCGTAGGCCAGGTCCAGCACGCGCGCGCTCCCGGCCACGCCCAGCGGGCCCGCCTCAGCGCGTTCCAGGCAGATTCGCTGCGTCCGCAAGCGGGCCGCGAAGCCAGGCTCGCTGGCCGGCTCCAGGGCAGCGCGCGCCTCCTGCTGGGAAAGGAGGAAAGGGGAGGAGGGAGCTCAGGAGAGGGGAGGGGAGGGGAGAGAGAGGGGCGGGATCAGGGCGAGGCACGGGACCAATCGGAAGGCCGACCTCGGCGTCCGGGCAGTCAGAGGGGAGCCCAGCTGGGAGAGTGGCCTAGAGCCACCTGCCAATGGGGACCCCAAAAGGGATGAGCGAGAGCAAACCCAGGGTTGGGTGTGGAGATGGGTGCTCCTAGATAAATCCACTCCCATAAACCCGCCGAGGCCAAGGTGGGGAGGTCCCGGGGAAGGGGCGTACCTCTGCCGCCTACCTGGAGACCTCGGGCGCGGGTCTGGCACGGTACGAAGTGGCGAAGGGCGTCCCTCTGCAGCTGGACCTGCACGTGGCGGGGTACCCGGGGTAGCTCTCCCGGGCGGAAGCGGCGCACCGCGGCCAGCTCCAGCCCAAGCGCGTCGGCGAAACGCACTCTCTTACGGGTGTCGGGGCTGCGGCTGTGGGGCACCCGGGTACCGCTGCCTCCGGCGGGCGCAGAGCGAGCCCTGCGCCCCCGACTCGGAGCGGGAGCTCGGGATCGGGCCCCGAGGCGCGTCCCGCCTTCGCCTGGCTCCTCCTCCGGCTCCTCCTCGAGGCTGGGCCGCTGGCTGCGGTAGTAGGCGCGCTCTGTCAGCGCGGCGATGAAGCTCAGGTTGCGGGGGATGTCGGTGCGGGGGGGCCGCTCGCGAGACATGGCACCCCCCGCCCCGGCGGAGCCCTCCCGCAGCGCCGCCGCGCTGCCTTCCTTTCCTGTTTCCCACCCGCCTGGTGTCGGCGCAGAAGCTTCAGGCGCCCTTCGCAGTTGCGTACTCTCCTTGCTGTCACCTCCAGAATCCTCCACCTCAGCTCCCAGGGTATTTGACCATCACCTCCTGCGTCTCTCTGCTCTGAGCGTGCGCTCAGCGGCGCTCACTCTCCGGTCCCGCGGCCCTCGCCCACAGCCCTCTGACAGGTGGCTCCCCATCCATCAGGAGGTGGGCACTCCAGCCTACAGGTCCTGAGTGAGACCACTCTGCCTTTTTTCTTTTTTTTTAACGGCCTCAGCCTTTCGGCACGGGAAGAGTTAACGCAGGGAGTAGAGAGTAACCTTTCCTTTTCTTTTCGGGGAAGTTTCAAAAGGCCCAGCCTGTAACTTTCTCTTCAGGGCTCAACGTCTTCTTTCCCAAACCCTAGGCTCCAGGTTTGGGAGGATGATGGTGGGCGAAAACATGGGAAGGTCACGAAAGCTAGTTAGAGTCTCAAACAGAAGCTGAGATGTGGCACTCAAAAGGGTGGGTGGCCCATTTGAAAGAGTTCTGAGCTGAGAGTTGTGGAACGACATAGTTTCTGGTCTCACCTCTGGTGCTATTTAGCTGCGTGACCTTGAGCAAGGCACAACTTCTCTGGACCTCAGTTTTCTCATCTGTAAAAAAGTGGATTAGAGTTCTGATCTCTAACCTGACTGACTGTACGCTCTTTGACGGCAGAGGCTGTGTCTGATTCATGGTCAGTTTCAGCACATAGTAGGCCCTCAAATTATTGAATGAATCATCACATATCTCTCTTGGAGCTGGGGCCACGGGGTTCTAGTTCCAGTGGGAGCTCCAAGAAGGGCACAGAGCTGCTTTTTACTCTTTCATTTTTTTCTATATTAGTGGGGAAAAAAATGTGAAGTTTTGTTTAGTTTTTTTCTAACTTCCCTCCTGATCTTATGTAGCATTTACAGTGTGCTAAGTACAGTTGTTTTACAAATACTAACTCATATAATACAGCCATCATAGGACTAGGGAGTATTATGCCTATTTTATGGATGAGAAGATTGAGGGAGAGACAGGATAGGACTCTTGCCCAGGGTCACATAAATTAATATTTGGGGAGCTGGAATTAGAAGTCAGCAGTCCCACTCTAGAGTCTACTCTTTTATCCACTTGGTTATAAGTGGATTAAAACATTTCATAGTAATAGTTAATATTCTCAGAGCATTAAAACGGGGAAACTTAGAGTGGAAATGGAATCTCTAAATTTAAAGCAACAGGAGAGTTTAACCATAAAATCACAAGTGACTAAGTTGGAAATAAATAGTGAGACATATGCTATCTTATTATTATACAATTTATTCCTGCTTGCATTTTAATTCCAGTACTAACCATAGCAATACTGTTTAGCCAGGACTCATTTTTAAAGTGATATTTTTGTTTTCTCATTTTACACATACGTATATAATCCATGGACACATTCTTTTCATGTTTTAGGGTATAAAATAATGCTACAGTAATTTGTGCTACAGTCAAGCAGTTAAAAACTGTCTTCCTTGCTCTGCTAAAATATGTTATTGACAGAATAGGTAAGGTTCCACGTCAGCCTAAATGGCTCGAGGTTTTCTGGGAAAAGCTCTGTTGCCTTGTCTACAGTTTGAGCTGCCATTCCTTGGCTCTGTAGTGTTGACCTGAGAAGATCCTTGAGGTACACAGCTTTGGACCTGGTGTAATTTGTGTTGGTCCAGCAGTCTTTGTTTCTTAAACAGCCACTGCAGTGATCTTCAAACATCTGACTGGGCCTACTCAATAACTGGCCAGAGGCGTCGAGTGATTTCTTCAGTCAACATTTACTGAGGGTCTATTAGGCTATGAGGACATAAAAGTGAATAAAATTCAGTGCCTGCTCTCACCGAGCTTATAAATAAATGGGTGGGCAGACAGAAATCTATTCGGATCCTGTGACAAAAGTGTTTTTATTTCAAGTAAACGTCTTAGAAGAAATCAGGACTGCAAATGAAGGACTAGGCTAGATTATTCTATAAAAAAGAAGGCAAACTTGGGACTTCCCTGGTGGTCCAGTGCTAAAGAATCCGCCATCCAATGCAGGGGACGTGAGTTCGATCCCTGGTTGGGGAACTAAGATCCCACCTGCCGCGGGGCAACTAAGCCCGCGCGCCATAACTACTGAGCTCACACACCTCAATGAAAGAGCCCGCGTGCCGCAAACTACAGAGCCCACATGCCCCGGAGGCCGCGCGCCACAACTAGAGAGAGAAAAAACCCGCACGCCACAACTAGAGAGAGAAAACCCGCACGCCACAACTAGAGAGAAGCCCGTGCACCGCAATGAAGAGCCCACACCACAAGGAAAGATCCTGCATGCCTCAACTAAGACCCGACGCAGCCAAAAAAATAAATAAATAAAATTACATTAAAAAAAAAAAGAAGAAGAAGAAGGCAATCTTGCTGGTGGCAGCTGGAATGATCAGCCCAAGGACAAAGGAGAAATGAGGATGGTTGAACGGATACAGTCATAAAGGAGTGGAATAGGTGGTATGTTCAGAATATTGGGGAGAACTGAGTTTGGGTTTGCAAATGGTGTGGATTCAGTTTGGCCTTGTAAATGGCATGATAACAACATTGATTACCTGAAGCAAAAAGGGACCTTGAAACAATACAGTGTTAAAGTTAAGACAAACTTTCAAATCAGAATTAGGTTGAGGCCCATCTTCTCAGTATGTGGCTTTGGGCAAATTACGTAACCTCTCCAAGCCTCACTTTCCTCATGCATAGAATGAGGATAACACAACATAAGGATTGGTGTGAAGATAAAATATCAAGTGTGTAAAGAAAGCACTTAGTACCTACTAAGTCTTCAAAATGTGTTAGTCATCACCATCTTTACAGAAAAGACCTTTCTTCTCTAGTTACCATAGAGGCAGATGGGAATACCAAGGCTTGGCCTGGAGGTAGAAGCAAAGGGAACCAGCAGGGAAGGAGAATTGGGTTACCTCTTTCGGCCTTTGGTTGGAGAGCCCTCCAAATGGAGCTGAAGGAAGTGCCAGCTGCAAGAGCTGGTGGGCCCCAATCAGAATGCCTGAGGGTGCCCTCGTGTGGATCAGCTGTGGTCAGATGGCTTCACACCCTGTGTAAACATACTGTCTTGTATAAATAATAGACATTCATGTATGTGCATACATACATGTAATCTGAAAGGATAAACATCAACCTTGACGTTGGCAACCTCCAGGAAGGGAGGTGGAATTGTGGGAAGGGCAGAGGGAGGGGGATTGAGGACTTGTATTTTTTTTCTCTACACTTCCATATTATTTGACTTTTTCATAATGAGAATAAGTTCATGTGTTGGCTAGAAAGAACTAAAAAGGAAACCAATCTAATTACAAAAAAAAAAAAAAAAAAAGAAGGTAAAGAAAAATTACCTGCAGAAACTGCTTGCGATCCAAGTCCTGACTCCCTGATGCTTGGCTAAAGCCCCAGCTCACGTAGAGACCACTGGGTTAAAGGTCCTGGAGAAAAGAGGAAGTGAAGTGTTTGGTGTCTGTGTCACGCCTGCCAGTCCCACAGGATGAGGCACCTGGCAGGCAGTTCCCACCGGAATGGGAACTGCTCCTCTTTTCTGGGCACCCACTCCAGGGCTGGAAAAGTTCAACAAGTGCATGGAACATCAGAGACCTTCTGGAAATGCTGAATTTGCTCCAAGGTTTCCTGAGCCTTAGCCGGCTTCTCTGGGTAGCCTCCAGGGTCAGGAGCCCCGTCCGGCTCTCCGTGCCCTCCTGGCCCTGCTCTTCCTGGCCTCCAGCGGCCCTCTCTCTTCCTGAGTTGTGGCCCTTCCCAAGCCTGCGTCCCAGCCCCGCCCCTCTCTCTGGACGCATCTCTGGGCCCCATCATCACCCGGCGCCGGGCCCTCCCTCCCGCCCCCCCTTTCTTCTCCCTCCTTCCTTCCCTCCCTTCCTCCCTCTCTCCCTCCCTCCCAGCTCCTGCACCAGGAAACAGCCGGATCCTGGCAGCGGCCTGACCCGTGAGATCCCTAACCTGGCAGGCAGGCGGGGTTGGAGACTGGCTGAGGGTGGGGGTGAGGGAGGAGCTGGGCCTTTGGGCTGCACTGGGGGGAGCGGGAGTAGAGATGGTGTCGGCAGGAAGCCCTTGGCCCTGGGTTTCCCGGGAGGACAGTCATTAAACATGGATTCGGCCATACAGCTGGTAGAGCGTTGGGGGCAGGGGCCTGGTCCCGGGAGCTGCAACCCCAGCCCTTCTCAGCCCAGACCCTGATCCCTGGTCTTCCCCACCTAGCTCTGATCTCCCCCTCCCCTTCCCAGGGCTCCACGCTGGGCAGGAGGATGAAAGGCCCCAGCTGGGGGCTCCTTGCCACCAGCGCTGGGTCCTAAGAGCTGCCATCCAGGCTGGGTGAGTGTCCCCTTCCTTCTCTGTCCCGGGCAACCCTTTGCTTCTCCCCCTTTCCCTTCAGCCCCTGTCTCCTCGCCCATCTTGTGCCTCTGCCAGCATCTTCACATCTTGCCTCTGGGGAGGTCCTAAGCCCCTTCCTCTAGCCAAAAAGGTGTGTACTGTGGCGGGGTTGGTGGGGGAGGTGTAGAGGTGTCATAGAACTGTTGTTGTCTTGTTATGAAAAGAATCTAAAGTATTTTAGGTGAAATTGACTTGTTTTACATTTAATTTGGCATATTATGAATTTGAGGGCCAGCCCCTCATGCCCTGGCCCCGCACCATGGCCTAATTTCCTTGTTCTTACCCGTCCCGGCCCAGTGGTTTCTGAGATTTCCCCTCACCTCCCTCCCTGTCTCATGGGCTGGCCAAACCTGAAATGCCTCCTTCTGGGTCTCTGACCATGTATTCATGCCAGTCTTTTGTGTTTGACTCCTACAGCTGCCCGGATGGCGACCCCAGCCTCGGCCCCAGACACACGGGCTCTAGTGGCAGACTTTGTAGGCTATAAGCTAAGGCAGAAGGGTTATGTTTGTGGAGCTGGCCCAGGGGAGGGCCCAGCAGCTGACCCGCTGCACCAAGCCATGCGGGCAGCTGGAGATGAGTTCGAGACCCGCTTCCGGCGCACCTTCTCCGATCTGGCAGCTCAGCTGCATGTGACCCCGGGCTCGGCCCAGCAACGCTTCACCCAGGTCTCTGATGAACTCTTCCAAGGGGGCCCCAACTGGGGCCGCCTTGTGGCTTTCTTTGTCTTTGGAGCCGCGCTGTGTGCTGAGAGTGTCAACAAGGAGATGGAGCCACTTGTGGGACAAGTGCAGGAGTGGATGGTGGCCTACCTGGAGACGCGGCTGGCCGACTGGATCCACAGCAGCGGGGGCTGGGTAAGAAACTTCTCCATTGCTGCCCTGCACATCCCTCTGAAAAGTTGGTCTCCAGGGGGAAGACGGGGGCTCTGGCTGGAGCTGGGGGTGGCTGTGCTGGGAATGAGGCGCGGGGGCTGAGTCTCCCTGTTTGGGTGGAATCAGATGCCCTCACTATGGGTATCACTGGACTCTGCACTCCGGGGCTGCCATGCAGTCATCGCTGGGTGGGCTCATGGTCCAAAGCAGAGGACAGAATACACAGTAGACAGTTTAGTGCCTGCAGAGAAATGGCATCCAGCCATCAGAAATTTTTTACACCTGAGTACATGGCATGCGGGGGTCAGGGATCAGGGATGGGTGGTGGTCAAGGCAAGCCTCGGCAAAGGATGCCAGTTCTGAGCAGAATTTTTGGCCAGGGAAAGGATGGGATTCAGTTGAGGTAGAGAAGGGCAAATGAGCCAGGCGCTCAGGGGGGATCAGAGGGGCTGGCGGCCAGGAGCTTGGGCCAGAGAGGAGCTGGGGGTGGGGTAGTGCTTGCAGTGGATGGAACTGGAACTCTCCCTCTCCTCTTTTCTCCACTCTTTCCTCTCCTGATATCCCTTTCTCCTTCTTTCTCTCCTACTTCCCTTCTCTCCCACAGGCGGAGTTCACAGCTCTATACGGGGACGGGGCCCTGGAGGAGGCGCGGCGTCTGCGGGAGGGGAACTGGGCCTCAGTGAGGACAGTGCTGACGGGGGCCGTGGCACTGGGGGCCCTGGTAACTGTAGGGGCCTTTTTTGCTAGCAAGTGAGAAAGTCCAGGGCCAGGTGGGGCGAGGTGTGGCTGGGGGACAGGAGAGCAGGAACAGAGCAGAGGAATGCCCTTGGAAGAAGTGGGGGAAAGGATGGGCATGGAACGGGGATGGGAAGGGGCAAGGTAGCGTGCAAGAGAGCTGAGTGTGCCAGGCAGGCGGTTGAAAGAGTGAACTGGAGATATTGCGGAATGTGTTGGGAAAGTCAGGAGATGGAGTCATTCCAGGGTTGGGGGGAGGTGGGAGGGATCATGCCTATAGGTGTAGGCACACGAAACTCTACCTAGAGCTTGATTTGCAGCCCCGAGGAAGGTGAACTTGCATAAGGGGTTGGCGTCTCCTTTGAATGAGTGGGATTTGGGGCAAACACAGAAGGAACATCCCTTTGGAATGGGAGCTTGGGGTTCTCAGGGGATAGGGAGAGGTGGCTGTGACCATGGGCTGCTGGGACATGCGTGTGCACGTGCACGGGTGCTCGTGTGCATGCTGGGCTGCTTGTCTCATCTGGCGGCAGTGGGATTCCTCGAGGAGAAAACATTGAGAACAAGGGGCAGCTCTCTGTCCCTCCTCCCAACATCCCCTCCCCTCTCCCCTTGTCCTGCTGCCTCAAGGCTGAGGGAGAAACACTGTATCCAGACTGAGGGCTCTGGACACTTTTCTGCAGAAAGTCGTCAGCAGGGCTTTGGAGAGAAGAGCAGTTCTGTAGCTGGCCTTGTTCCTTCATTGTCCCCCTTCCTTGTGCATCACGCACTTGCTGCTGCCTCCTGGGCTCTGACAGAAAGGCAGGGCTGCGGAGCCTGTGGGGGGTGGAGGCTTCAGGAGGTGGAGCTGCCTGCTGCCCTCCTCTCCCCCTGGGGCACACTGGTGCCTAAAGTGTTCCCTATCTCTGGGACCTTTTGTACCCAAACTTAAACTCTAAATTGGGGCTCTTACTAATTTTCCTTTTGAGTGTGTGGACGTAAATGCAGATCTGGAATACAGTCTGGGTCCTGCACTGTGTCTCGGAGAGACTGTTGATGTCTTGAGAGGAACATTCCAGCTCTGAACCCCATGAATGTGAGGGTGACGTGTACTCCGTGACCGGCCTATTCCATGTGGTGGGCTTTGGTGCTGCTTTATTAAGGGCCAGGTGTCTGGGTTCCACAGTACCTCCCAGGACCTAGAAACATTGGTATTTTCTTGGAAGCCACGCTGTTTGCATGGGTTTTACTTGTCTGTACCTCAGAGTCTGAGGATGTTAACTTTAGAGCTCCCTGTCCTCTAGAACAGATTCAGATGACAGCTTTTTCTTTTGAGAAAGACATGATTTCACTCCAGATGTATGCCCTGAGCCAGACCTCACTGCTGCACTTTCCTAGGTGCTAAAATTGCTGCTCTCCAATGCTGACTTCTTCTGACACAGTGCTCTAGAACCCTGCCCTTGATCCTGAGCACTGACCAGCTTAGCTAGACCATGGTTGACTCTTGGAGATTTTCACTTGGTCCCAGAATGTGGCAACATAGTTGTACTCACTAGAATGTGGGACCAAAATTGGCCTCAGGTGTTTAGCTCAGACTTTTGCTTTTGAGAGAGGGCTGCACTTTTTAACGGTTATTTATAGGGGAGGCGGTGGACTGCATGGGCCACTTGGTCTGTTGTGAGTATGCTGGTACCAGGCACTCAGAGCCAGTCCGTGGCAGGCAGTTGGGGTGGGGGGGTGTCTCTGACTTGCTCAGGACAAACTAGGCCAGTGGTTTTCCAACTGCTTGGCAGAGCCCCGAAGTTTCCTAGGGGTTGCCTCAGGAGTCCTTGGGGGAGATGAAGCGGGGGCACTGAGCAGGCCAGGCGACTTGCCCTCAAACAGAACAGCTCCCCTGTAGCTGTCTTACATATCGGGGTTCAGGGTAAGATTTTATTTGCATTAAGGGGTTTGCTGCTGAAAAACAAAGTTGGAAAACCACTGACTAGACCGTCAGCTCCAAATTGGAGCCTGTGCTCCCCCAGGTTTGGGTCAGATTCTTCCCCCTACCCTCTACCATAGGACGCCTAGCCCTGGTAGCTTTCCTGGGGACCTTTAGCAAACAGAGGTAGCAGGGACCGTGGTCAGGTTACCAAAAAGCCCGGCTCTGAGGCCTTCACACCTGGGTGGAAGGAGAGGCTGTTTTCTGAAAGGGTAAAAGGGCTTGGTCTGGATTCCCGGAAGCATAGCTTGGATGGGACCACAGAGGGCAGTTTTGACCTGTCCTGCCCTTCTGAGCTTGAGGGGGAATGGAAACCCCAGAGACTCTTCTGTCAGGGAAAACTAGCGACTCTCTTCTAGAGCCATATAGTTCCTTGGGATTAGCTCTTGGCCAAGAAGGCTGAGTATGGCTCCCAATTTTTAAATCCATTTCATTTTTTAAAAAATAAGGGAAATAAATCTTATTGCCATTTTTCAGAGATTAAATAGGTGGAGAGGGTGTTTCTTGCTCTCCAGAGCCCAAAGGGACAAATAGGGACTTTGCTTAGGCCAAGGAAGGAGCAGAGGTAGGGCAACTAGGTCCTGCACTTATTAATCCCACTCCCCACTAATTCTAGGGCATACACTATTTTACTTTTTTAAAATCATAAAGCGGCGGGAGAACAGATTTGGTTAGTTTAGAAGAAAAGAAAAAGCTCTATAAATATAAATATATATTCCTGTATTTTTATTTAATAATTTATAAATACCAAGTTCATTTGACTTTTATTTTTGTGTAATATGTAATGGTCGTATTAAAAAAATAAATAAATAAAGCCCAGAAGTTTAATGAGAAGGACTGAGCAGGGTTTGTGACTTCTATACTGTATAGCCTGGGGTCAGGACATTTCTTGATCTAATCATCTCATCATGACCTTGTTAAGGCCAAGAATTAGATTAATAGGGATTTGGGAAAGTATTGAGGTAAAAAGATTAAAAAAAAAAAAAAAAAAAAAAGGAGGGAATTCCCCAGCGGTCTAGTGGTTAGGACTCTGCACTTTCACTGGCAAGGGCCCGGGTTCAATCCCTGGTCAGGGAACTAAGATCCCACAAGCTAAGCCATGCAGCCAAAAAAAAAAAAAAGAAAAAAGAAAATCAGAGTTGTTCTCCCATCCCCCCATCCTAGCCAAATGCCCAAAGCCAAGAACTCCATCTGTGCCAACCCAAGCATTGAGAGGGTGTGTGTATATGGTACTTTGGGATGGCCACAACAAAACCCAAAACAAAACAAAGAAAACCTACCAAAAATCTTTATGATGTAATCAAGTCCCCTGTTGTGGTTCAGCCGCTAAATCAGAAGTATGTGATAATGAGCATTTTTCCTCAATATCCTGCTGCCTACTTCAGACTTAAAATAAGTCTGGCAAAAATGGAGCCCTTGCTTACTTTCTTGCTCCCCTGAGACATTTGGTTTCAGCCATTGTAATGCAAACTGCTAAACTGGATGGGATCTACAGGAATTGTTCAGCCCATCCCTCTGTACTTCTAGTCTAGGACCACATCAAAATCATGTCTGACAGGAGTAGTGATCTTAATTTTAAATTACAAATGGGAGTTTCTAGTCTTTCTATAATCCAATGCAGTATAATGGTATTTGGGCTTATGTGTTAAATTGTAGTGAGAAATACACTGTTTAGAGGAATCCAGTGTTGTATTTCTATTCTCTCTATACAGAAAAATCTATGGGACAAGCCACGTTAAAATCAGAGAGTGGCTTGGTGAACATGGCTCTAGGGAAAAGGGAATTAGATGCTCTTAATAGTTAATATCGTCAGGCTATGATAGCTAGTGTATTTATCCCTACTGCAGTTTGACTGGTTTATAGTTTGCCTAATTCCAAAAAGCATTTGCAGCATCTTACTATAATACACAAAAGACAAAACAATAGGAAAATATAGATTTTAAAAGTAAGGGTAAAGGGAAAATTGAAATATTATAATAAAATGACAGCAAAAGGAAAACTAACACGGAAAAGCATTCTATAAGCAGTATTCCCAAATACTAAAGGTAGGCTATGAATTCAACTCTGAGCTTCTTGGCAGCTAAAGAAAATTGGAAAACACAATGAGATTCACATCCCTCTTAAGATTTATAAAACCTTTCAGTTCCTCAAGGTAGGCAAAAAGTTTTGTGGCTCTTCTGAGAAGACACTGAGTGATATAGTGGACACCACCCTCTATAACACCTGACAGCAAATATGATGTTGAGTTTTACACTACCGTTTCTTTCAGAAACACCAAATGGGGATTCAGCAGGTCCTAAGCTTGTTCTATCAGGACTGTCACAGTTTAGCTCAAATATGCTCTATGATGCCATAGTTTAAAATAGGGCTAAATTTCAGACTATCTAAATGGACAGATGGATTGTTTATTCTTCAGACAGTTCTCTGTGAATGTTATTTCTCCAAATGATACTTTTGATAAAAATTGGGCAACATTTAGTTACACTTTCTAGCAAATGGATGGATTATAAATATTCTGTGTCTTTAGTTGAGAGCAGATGCTTTGAAAACTTTAAAAGCTGCCTTAAATGTGGATACAGGTGAGATACAAATAAATTAACAATATTTTAAAAATCAACAGAAAACATAATATAATGGAATGCTGTCTAGTTTTTTATTCATTCAGTCATTCATTCATTCAGCAAATATTCAAGCATCTTAGGTGTGCTGAGGACAATTCTAGGCATTGAGGTAGAGAAGTGAACAAATAGGCACAAATTTCTGCCTTCATGTTACTTTCATTCTAGTAATGGAAACAAACAAAAGCTAAATACCTACCTACATAAATAAATTTCACAACATTCATTAACATAACATTTCATGTTAGGTGCCAAATGCTATGGAGAAAAATAATTCATTAGGGCAGGATTGGGAAGGTGTATGTATAGGTTTCAATGTTAAGTAGAGTGAGCGGGGCAGGCCTCATTTCTAAGGTAACTTCTGAGTAAAGTCATGAAAAAGGAAATTGGAAAAATATTTTTATTGACATGGAAAAATATTTCTGTTATCTTATTAGGTAAAAAAGAAAATAGATTAGAAAACAGAATATATGGTATGATCCCACTTTGCTAAAAAAAATATGTATATACACACACATATATATACCTCTATATGTATTTGTGTATTGAAAGTTTCAGGAAGGGTATATGCCAAAATATCATTAGTGATTATCTCTGGGTGGTAGATTTTATGGGTGATTTTATTTTTTCTTTTTGCTATCAGTATTTCAGGATTTTTTGATAAGGGAACATATAAAAAAGAAGTTTTTCAAGTACAAAGTTTTCTAAAAGTTAACCAAGCAGAATGGAAATTAAGCAGCCCAACAGAGGCTCCTTCTCACTTAAATGGCCACCCCGCTTCCATGCAAGGTTGGACCTAGGGAGTTAAGGTAGGTCGGGCCAGACTTTGCATTAGAAAGTAATTGGAGTTGGCTCCAAAACAGAGGTAAGTAAATGATCAAGGCTCCAAGGTTCTTTGTCAGCATTGTCCAATAGAAATATAATGCAAGCCATGCAAAGCAACTATACTCCAATCAAAATTTTTAAAAAGTCAAAAAAAAAAAAAGAAATATAATGCAAGCCACATATGTAGTTTTACGTTTTTTAGTAGCCTCATTAAAAAAACCAAAAAGAAACAGGTAAAACTAATTTTAATAGTATTTTTTTAAACCCAGTATATAAAGACTACTATAATTTCAATCTGTAATTAATACTGAACAATTATTAAGTTATTTTACATAAGTATCTTTTTCATCCTGAGTCTCTGAAATTCAGTGTATATCTGACACTTCCAGCACATCTCAATTCAGAGCACCATTCACATTTCAAGTGCTCAGTAGCCACGTGTGACGAGTGGCTACCATATTAAACAATGTACTTCTATATTAGAGGGAATTATTGCAGCCAGTAAAGGTAAAATTTTCAAAGCAGGAGTTAAAAATGGGGATGAAACTATTAGGAAGCCAAGTATTTATATGTTTAGTGAGAAAAGTTTTCCCTTCTGGACAGAACTGGACATGCCCTCATCCATTTTTACTGATTTAATTCTCCTTTTCTCAACTCGACAGATCATTCACTTTTGTTAACATACTTTTTCTTCTTCTAGGGCAAAACATCACTGAGTGTCAGTTTTTCCGAAACTCCATGGCCCTCTATTGATAGGTTATTACTGATGCAAAAGTATACTTATAATGGGTGAATCTTACATCATTACATACCAATTAAAAAAAAATTTCATTCTCAGAGGAAAACTTATCTCTTTGATGTTCTCTATGCATCAACAACAGGCAGGATATAAAATTATTACAGAAGATCATCCATTCAGTTAACATTTATTAAGCACACAGTGATAGCCAATGGCAATACAAATATAATTAAGAAGGTGTCCCTGCCTTTTACACTTCCAGTCTAATAGGGAAGTATATTACAGATCACCATTCAAATATCTTTTTAAAATGTGTTTGTAAAAGTAATCATGCTTATTAGAGTAACTTTGGAAGCTGGAGTGTTTTTTTAAATTTTAAATAAAAATAACATATGATATTGTGGAAAAAATCATAGAACATAGAAAATTATAAAGAAGATCAATCATAATAAGCCTACTACCCAGAGAGAATCACAATTAACATTTTGGTATATTTCTTTTCCATCAGTTGTCTGTGCTTATATTTTATGATCATACTGTATATACAATTTTGTACACTGCAATTCTGCTTACCATTATATTGCAAGCATTGTCCTTGTCATTAAAAATGTTTTGAAGACATAATGACTCTTAAAATTACATATATGTGTGTATAACAATTTTCCTGAAAAGTGCCCACTTGGACAATCAAGTTGTTTACATTTTTTTTCACTTTGATGAACATCTTTATTCTCAAATGTTTATCTGGGTTTTAGATTATTTCTTTAGAACAGATTATAAGAAATACAATTACTGTGTTAAGAATCTCAACATTTTAAAAACTTTTGTTGCATATTGCCAAAGAACAGATTGTACTGGTTCTTATTCCTTTTTTTCTCCAATGCCCAAGTTGTTTTTTTAAAAAATCAGATATACATAATTTTAATCATACTTTATATACAATTTTACATCCTACTTCTTTGGCCTAACAAAAATTATTTTTATAAGTTATCACACACTACGTGTAAACCTTTTTGTAAAAAAAAATAGGTGCATAAAAAAATAAAAATAGGTACATAATAATCTTGTGATGTAATTATAGTTTGCCTAAACATTTATCTATTATTGGAATTCAGTCTTTTTCCAGCTTCAGCATTGTACGTAATGTTATCTTTGTGTATTAAAACAGACCTTATAGTAATTTTGATCTGAGCTTTGAAATCTGGTTTTGGATTCCCTGCTCACTTCTAATTAGTTATGACTTGGGGGAGTTACTTCATTCTTTCCTCATCCCTAAAAAAGGTTATGGTTTTGGGACTATTTGCTTCATAATGTTGTTATGAGAGTTCAATGAGATAACATAACAAGGAGTCTAGGATGGTACCTGTTACAAAATCAAGTGCTCAACAAACTGGGGTTCAAAGGCATTATTTTAAAAATCACATTTCCCTTAATTGGCTTTCTTAGTTTAAATTAGGTATCAATAAACATCCAAATCTTGATTTGGTTAAAATCAGTAGAAAAGATTTTTCTTCCAGCAAACTCACAATCTTTTAGAGCTTGTCTGCGGTGCTCAACTGAGTTCTCCCAGACCACTGAAGCTGAGATGGCTGATGAAGTAATTTTCAGTGAAATTTTAAGCAACTGTGACTCTGCTCCAAGTTCTCCTGTTCGTGAGGTAAGGATTTGTGTGAAAAAATGAGGGTGAGGGGAAGAGTGGGGTATACTGTGAAGCTTTTGACTTTTGGTTTGCTAGTAGGGATCTCCTCTTGTTCAAATCCCTCTACCCAAGTCATGCACATCCTCTCCAGGTTGTTTGAATAACTATTTGTTTGGGCTCATGTGAATCTGGCTCTCAAACCATAGCTTGGTCTGGCTGCAACTATCCCTCTTGCAAACTTAGCACTGCCGTTCCTTCCTTTTTAATAAATGTGTAGGATCACCACTAAACTATGGCAACCCTGCTTTCCAGGGCTAGGTCTCATTGGTATCTCAGAGTGCAACGGTGAGGTGGAATTCCTCTGGGGTTTGAAGGAGGGTCTGGGAAAGCATTGTAGATGAAAGCTGGCACCCAGATCCCCAGTCAATGTATCCTTTGGTCAACAAACATTTATTTGGATACTTACTATGTGCTAGGCATATTGCCCCACGGTGGAGACGCAAATGTAGATAGAATCCAGCCTCTCACCTCCAAACTCTCACAAGCTCTAGTTAGGAAAGGAAGCACAAAATGATTAAGTGCACAGTGGAGGTAGGCCCGCTTGTCATGGGAGAGGAGGGGAGGCCAGTTAGTGGAAGGCTTCACAGGGGAGGTGATGACAGGGTTTGCAGTAGTCTGGCTGAAGAGGCACTGCATGTACAGAAGCACAGACCTGGGTGCAGATACACCCAATGGAATGAAGAGTGTGGAAACAACATTCACGAAGTAGCCTGGTCTGGAGGTCTCCAAGGCCTCGGTAAGGAGTTTTGAGAGTTAACCTGGCCAGTGTGGATTGGAGTGGTGACCCATTGGAAGCTGACCCATTAAGCGGCTGCAGCAAACAGTCCAAGCAAGAGAAGAATGAAACTGGGGCATGAGCAGAATGCTTGGAAAGTATGCCTGTACAGGAAGACAGCACATACAAGGCTCATGACTAGTACTGGAGTGAGGATTCCTCCATGCTTTCTGGTTTGGGGAGACCTGGTGGATGGTGGTGCCAATAACCTGGGTGGGAAAAATAAGCTCCTTCCTGCAGAGCGCCATTCAGAACC
Source organism: Balaenoptera musculus (assembly GCF_009873245.2). Classification (NCBI taxonomy): domain Eukaryota; kingdom Metazoa; phylum Chordata; class Mammalia; order Artiodactyla; family Balaenopteridae; genus Balaenoptera; species Balaenoptera musculus. The sequence continues at coordinate 101,653,499 of NC_045786.1, forward strand.
CTCCATTTTCAGCAACATCCCACCTACTGGTGCATTCCTGGTAGAAGACCAGTTTCCAGAAACCGCCGCAGTGTTTCCGGCTTCTGCCTTCCAAGAGGTCACTAGCTGGCAACCAGCAGCATCAAGATGGCGGCCTCCTAAAGACCAGTCATGTGACCTCGGGTTTCCCTCACTGGGAGCCCGGCAGGCCGTTCGGGGGCAAGGTTCACCTGTCACGAAATGGGTGTCAGCCCTTCGAATCTCGCGAGCCAATCGGCATCTGAGGCTGGGCCACTTCGGCGAGGCGATCGGAAGATTGGTCCTTTCCACTCGCCTTGCCAGCGGCCAATCACCGAGCGTCATACTTCGCGGACCCGCCCCCAGGCGGGGGAGAAGCAGGAATGTCGTCACTGTTAGGCGGTATTGTTACCTAAGGACTTGAGAAGAGGTGGGATGTGTGTTGATTGACAGACCGATTTCTCCTACCGGGATTTGAGAATTTGGCGCAATCCCCCGCCTTAGGGGTGGGGTCTTATTTGATTGCCAAGTAATATTCCCCAATGGAGTCCTAGCTCGTGGTGACGGGCAGGCTGCTTGACTAATGAACCCTCGGCGTGGCCGGCGCAGCTCTCCAATCGCTGGGCGGCTGGCCCCAGTCTGAGCGGCGATGGCGGCGGCGGCGGCGGCGGCAGCAGCAGCGGGGGCTGCGGGCGGTCGGGGCTCCGGGCCGGGGCGGCGGCGCCATCTTGTGCCCGGGGCCGGTGGGGAGGCCGGGGAGGGGGCCCCGGGGGGCGCAGGGGACTACGGGAACGGCTTGGAGTCTGAGGAACTGGAGCCTGAGGAGCTGCTGCTGGAGCCCGAGCCGGAGCCCGAGCCCGAAGAGGAGCCGCCCCGGCCCCGTGCCCCCCCGGGAGCTCCGGGCCCTGGGCCTGGCTCGGGAGCCCCCGGCAGCCAGGAGGAGGAGGAGGAGCCGGGACTGGTCGAGGGTGACCCGGGGGACGGCGCCATTGAGGACCCGGTGAGGGAAGGAGGGCGAGCGAGCAGGCCGGCGACCGGCCGGCCGTGTCACGGGAGGCCCAGAGCTCAGGCGAGCGGGAGGCGGGCGGGGGATGGGGGTGGGCGGGGAATAACGTGGCTGGGGCCGGGCTGGGGACGCAGCCTCGACCGCCAGAAGGGGCCCAGCCGGGTTGATTTGGGCGTCATGGGTGCCTAGTGTTGTTCTAGAGAAGGTAGCTTGTTTTTCTTTTCATTATGACCCTCGTGTGCGGCGAGAGAAATGGCCGAGCATGGCTGGGGCCGCGCGCCGAAGGAGAGCAGGGTAGAGCCCCTGCGTTGGTTCCTCTTAAGCTGTTCTCCATACTCTCCCCACTCATTGTAGGAGCTGGAAGCGATCAAAGCTCGAGTCAGGGAGATGGAGGAAGAAGCTGAGAAGCTAAAGGAGCTACAGAACGAGGTAGAGAAGCAGATGAATATGAGTCCACCTCCAGGCAATGGTGAGTAACTGGCGGTTGCACGCGGAACCCGGGTCCTGAGATTGGAAGGGTTATCGGAGCATGGTTTATATGGAATTAGATGCTCGGAACCTTGGAGCTGCTTGTCTGAGCAATTATTGGGCAGTTGCTGCAGTCATAGTCCATTGTGTGTTTTTCTGACCTTTGTGAGACGAGGCCTGTGTTTTGGTGATGGTAGTCTTGTGCCTCCCTTTGTCCCTGTTACAGATGTGTTGCTCTTTGTTCTTAGTCTTCCACTACCCTTTTCGGAGGTTGCCAGCTGATATTTGACCTTCAAGTCCAATAGTTCTTCTTTCAGTTGGAGACCTTTAGTTAGGAGTCCTAAGAGAAACTGCTCAGCTGCAGGGGGGCTTCTCCTCTAATCTAGAAATGTCCAGTCTCAGCCTACTTAATTTTGTTCACTTTTCAAATCATTTTAACCAAAGCTACTCAATAGGGACTTGATTTGGGGGCAGGAGGGAATTCCTGTATTGTTTTCTTTGATTTTTAAGACTGTATTAATCTATTCCTTAATTTTTCAAGTATTTAGTGAGCACCTACTGCATGCTAGACTTTTCTAGGTAATGGGTAGAGCAGGGAACAGAAGAGACCAAAATCTTTACCTTTGCTGCTGCTTGTGGTGGTGGTAGTGGTGCATAGATTGGCCAAGTAGAAAACAAGTGTTTTTTTCCTGATCCTTTTTTTCTTGAAAGCTGGCCCAGTGATCATGTCTATTGAGGAGAAGATGGAGGCTGATGCCCGTTCCATCTATGTTGGCAATGTATGTACCAGAGCCTTGACTGGGGTTGGGGAAAGCTCTTAGTTTGGGGGATTATTTATTAGGAGTCTTGAAAGGAACCATTTCCAGGGTAGGTGGTGGATTTAAGGGGTGGAGGGAGGGTTGGAATGAGGTGAAAGGTAATGGTGATTAGCAGAGGCTCTGGGGTTGGAAGGAAAAGAGGTTAGTTCCTTAGAGAACTAGATATTGATGTGCTTTGGTGTGTATGGATGGCCCAGTGCAAAGGCTAGGCAGGGTACCTGTGGAGATGGGAGTTTGCCCTGTTACCTGTGAAATGTACCCCCCACAGGTGGACTATGGTGCAACAGCAGAAGAGCTGGAAGCACACTTTCATGGCTGTGGTTCAGTCAACCGTGTTACTATACTATGTGACAAATTTAGTGGCCATCCCAAAGGGTAAGTGGGGAAGTTGAGGTCGTTTTAGTCACAGTTAAAAAATAGATAAATTATGTTTTATATTGAGCAGTAAGTTACCTAGATGTTAAAGTAAGTAGTCTTCATCTTTTAAGATAGGTGTTAATGTTGATACATATCAAGGATTGCACATAAAATTGCCTTCAGGGGCCCAACAGATAACAGAGATTGGGGCTGGGTGTGGAGGGATCATGAACTATAAGGGGGGAGCGCCTTCTGCTTGGCCCCCACCTTTTTCTGCCTTGTGGAAATCCAGGCCCTCTGTATCCTATCTTATAATTTTCCAAGAGTAGCTGCAAATTTTGATTAAAATCTTCCATTAAGAATTTTTTTGACAAATAGTTAAAAAACATGAACACACTGTACTCAAACAAAGCATGTCTGCAAGTTGGATTTGACCTGTGAGCTGCTATTTGTATCCTCAGATAAAGTGGCAATTACCCTTTTCAGGTTTGCATATATAGAGTTCTCAGATAAAGAGTCAGTGAGGACTTCCTTGGCCCTAGATGAGTCCCTATTTAGAGGAAGACAAATCAAGGTAAGCCCTGTGCCCTTTGCTGTTGTGGTTCTCTGTAAGCTCTCCAGGTTGGCTCTAAGGCATTGTGTTGTACGTGTCACTCTCAGGTGATCCCAAAACGAACCAACAGACCAGGCATCAGCACAACAGACCGGGGTTTCCCGCGAGCCCGATACCGTGCCCGGACCACCAACTACAACAGTTCCCGCTCTCGATTCTACAGTGGTTTTAACAGCAGGCCCCGGGGTCGTGTCTACAGGTCAGGATAGATGGGCTGCTCCTCTCCCCCGCCTCCCATGAGCCCTGTATGCTTCCTTCTCTCCTCATCTGAGGAACCTCCCTCCTTTACCCTCCCCTTGGTTCCGGGGACTTGGTCTCCTGCCTGTGCAGGGTGAGGAAGGTAGTTGCAGGCCAGGAGGCCAGTCTCATCTTTTTCTGGAGCAGGAATTGGTGATAAGGGCTGGATCTCTCCACCCTGTTCTGAGAGATGCTTCGCCACCCAGCCTTTTTTTCCTTGAGAGTTGATGGCAGTGAAGGTGTTTACACAGAACGCCCGGGAAGAACAGGGCCTCAGAGCAGTGAAAGCGCTGCTTGGACATTTGCTGCTTTTCCCAGAGTTAGGGAGGGGCTGAAGTTTGAACCTCCCTTGGAAGAAAACCAGAGGCTAGTTGATCCTCCTCAACAGCCATGTGGGAGGATATCGAGATATTTACGCTTTAGCCAATCTTTTGCAACTTTCTCGCTGGGCCTAGTGTGGCACCTATGTTGTTGTTTCACTTTACTTCCATTTCTTTACATTTAAATAGACAGTTTAGGCATATAGACCTTGGCTTTTCGTAAGATTTACCTGTCTGCTCCCAGGAGTTAGGGAGGATCTGTTGGTGAGAGCCTCGCTTTTAAGAGCTGTGGAGAACTGAAATCTGGATAAACAATGAGTCCTTTTTCTTGCCCCTATGTCTCAGATGCATTTCTTTATTGCCACTGTTTGGCGAGGTAATAACAGTTAATTCCCCACTCCCATTTGCCAGGTGTGTCACTATTTCTGGGATTGTGGGGGTCAGTTTTAGGACTTGGGAAACTTCTTTCCCCTCTTCCCTTCTCAATAACTGGGGCGAGGGCCCACGGGGAGGGGCTTGTACTGAACTATTTAGTGATCATGTTAACACCTAACTCTCCTTCTTTCTTCCAGGGGCCGGGCTAGAGCGACATCATGGTATTCCCCTTACTAAAAAAAGTGTGTATTAGGAGGAGAGAGAGGAAAAAAAGAGGAAAGAAGAAAAAAAAAAAAAGAAAAAAAAAAAAAAAAAAGAAAAACAGAAGATGACCTTGATGGAAAAAAATATTTTTTAAAAAAAAAAAAGATATACTGTGGAAGGGGGGAGAATCCCATAACTAACTGCTGAGGAGGGACCTGCTTTGGGGAGTAAGGGAAGGCCCAGGGAGTGGGGCAGGGGGCCGCTCATTCACTCTGGGGATTCGCCATGGACACGTCTCAACCGCGCAAGCTGCTCCCCCTGTTTCCCTGTCCCCCTTTGCCCCCTTGTGGGCTGCTCAAGGGTAGGTGGGCATGGGTGGTAGGAGGGGTTTTTTTTACCCAGGGCTCTGGAAGGACACCAAACTGTTCTGCTTGTTACCTTCCCTCCATCTTCTCCCTAGCTTTCACAGTCCCCTCCTGCCTGTTCCTGTCCTGCCAGGTCTACCACCCACCCCACCCCTCTTTTCTGGCTCCCTGCCCCTCCAGATTGCCTGGTGATCTGTTTTGTTTCCTTTTGTGTTTCTTTTTCTGTTTTGAGTGTCTTTCTTTGCAGGTTTCTGTAGCCGGAAGATCTCCGATCCGCTCCCAGCGGCTCCAGTGTAAATTCCCCTTTCCCCTGGGGAAATGCACTACCTTGTTTTGGGGGGTTTTGGGGTGTTTTTTGTTTTTCAGTTTTTTGTTTTGTTTTGTTTTCCTTTGCCTTTTTTTCCCTTTTGTTTGGAGGGAATGGGAGGAAGTGGGGACAGGGAGGTGGGAGGTGGATTTTGTTTATTTTTTTAGCTCATTTCCAGGGGGTGGGAGTTTTTTTTTTAATATGTGTCATGAATAAAGTTGTTTTTGAAAATAAAAAATGTTTGGCCTTTTGGGTGTATGGATTATTTATCTTCCTGTTGTCTCTTAAATCCCAGATGGCTGTTAATTCTTCTTTCTGGAAGTGCTGGTGTTGTGGAGGGGAAGTTCCCACCTAAGGAGTAGGAGTCAGAAGTACAACTAGCAGGAACATTGTGTGTTTAGCTGAGCTTGATGGGGTTTTCTGGAAAGCATGTAGCCCTGATTGGCATTTGAGAGGTACATTAAATGAGCCTGGGAATATAAAGGAATGGCCAGATTAGAGTGCTCTTTAATAGCACTTTAGTGTGTCCTCTTGATAAAATTTATGTGCAAGTGAATTATCCACACCAACAGCACTAGATTCTTATGTTGGGATTTGGGTAGCCTTTTTTGTCTTCTCTATCTCAAGGTAGGCTCAGAAAATGAGGAAAAAAAAAATTAAGGCTTCCGTGGTGACTCTGGTTAAGAATCCGCCTGCCAATGCAGTGGACACAGTTTCAAGCCCTGGTCCAGGAACATCCCACGTGCCCCAGAGCAACTAAGCCCATACGCCACAACTACTGAGCCTGCACTCTAGAACCCGCGAGCTACAACTACTGAGCCCATGTGCCACAACTACTGAAGCCCGCCTGCCTAGAGCCCGTGTTTTGCAACAAGAGAAGCCACCGCAGTGAAGCCTGTGCATCGCAACAAAGAGTAGCCCCCACTCGCCGCAACTAGAGAAAGCCTGTGTGCAGCAACGAAGACCCAACGCAGCCAAAAATAAATAAGTAAAAAAATTTATTTATTAAAAAAAGTTAACATTTAGTTAAAGATAATTGCAGAGCTTATGTTCTCTTCTCTAGCAGTTCAGTGGCCACTTAATATGTTCAGCTAACTTGTTTTTGTTTTTCTATAAATTTATTTTTATTTATTTATGGCTGCATTGGGTCTTCGTTGCTGCATGCGGGCTTTCGTTGCAGTGAGCGGGGCCTACTCTTCATTTCAGAGCACGGGCTCTGGGCATGCAGGCTTCAGTAGTCATGGCACGCAGGCTCAGTAGTTGTGGCGCATGGGCTTAGCTGCTCCACAGCATGTGGGATTCCTGGACCAGGGCTCGAACCCGTGTCCCCTGCGTTGGCAGGCAGATTCTTTTTTTTTATATATATGTTTTTTTCGCAGTTGCATTTAATTAATTTATTTTTATTTTTGGCTGTGTCGGGTCTTCGTTTCTGCGCGAGGGCTTTCTCTAGTTGTGGCAAGTGGGGGGCCACTCTTCATCGCGGTGCGCGGGCCTCTCACTATCGCAGCCTCTCTTGTTGCGGAGCACAGGCTCCAGACGCGCAGGCTCAGTAGTTGTGGCTCACGGGCCTAGTTGCTCCGTGGCATGTGGGATCTTCCCAGACCAGGGCTCGAACCCGTCCCCTGCATTAGCAGGCAGATTCTCAACCACTGCGCCACCAGGGGAGCCCGGCAGGCAGATTCTTAACCACTGTGGCAGGGAAGTCCTAGCTAACTTATTTGGGATTGTTCCGTTAATTAGGACAAGTAGCTTTCGTTGTTTGAGTATCCTTAAGTTTAGTAGTTGAGTTACTTGGTCATGTTAATAACCTAATTTTTCCATTTTATATTCTAATGTTAGATTGGTCTTAAAAGCCTTTGGTACTGTATCACACACACACCCCCTTTTGTAGACCCTCCATTACTTACAGCGTTGGTAAATATTTAAACCTCTGTATGTTCTATTGCGCCGTTCACTTCTGTTCCTAGGATGTTTTGTTCGTGATTGCCTCTGACCGAGATGCTCTCTTCGATAATCTTAGGTTAAAGAAATGGCTCTCCATATCCATGGAGCCTCAGCCAACCTCCCAAATGGTTTTGTATTCTGAAATTTCAGGTCAGTATTGACCATCCCATAATTTAATATTTGATCATTTACCTCCTATTGTGTCATTTGTTAGGCATTGGGGAGTCTTCTCTAACTAGATTCAACTAGAACAGTGTCTTGTAAGCTGAGTACGGAAACTTTTTTAGAGGCTGATTAGCAAGAGGCTGGATAAAGTGTTCAGTATTAACTATTTTTATTAGAAAAATGTGCAACATCTTTAAGTGGCTTGATGCTGCTAATGCTGGGAAAGTCTTGTCTATCCGCCAGGTGGCAGTAAGTGGCTATCTAAAAAAATCCCTGTAGCCTGTTGGATCTTGGAGGATGAATTGCTTTTTTGACTCTTCTTTGTTTTTAATTTTCTGTGTTCAGTCAGTTCTCAATATCCTGTCTGTCCTCTATCTACTTTAACTGCTTGAGCAACTCACCACCTTGATTGTAGTGAATCCTGGCAATAATCTGGCTCCCAAACCTTTGTATTTCCAAAAAGGCCCCCTGTGCTGCCAAGTGTGGAACTGAGGTGTTTTCCCAATTTGATCCAGATTGATTTTTCCTGCCGCATTCTTCCCTACATCTGATGTACTGTGCATTCCAGTTGAGTTTTACATTATTTTCATGTATTGCTCATGCTGTTCCTCCAGCCTGCTATGCTCATCACATCTACTCTGTCAGAATCATAAGATAGAAGCCAAGGTGTAGAAGCCAAGTACCGCAGCCAGGAAATTTATTTTGATTTCCTAGTCAGGATGAATCACTCCTGCACTCAGGGCAAATTGCTCCTATCTCTATTTGGCACTTCATGATTTCATAATTAAAATAATTACATCCGTGTTTTCCCTTGAGGGCATGGATTATGCCTTTGTATGGCTCACAGCACCTGCCACTTAGGTGTTCAGAGGTGTTAATTCACCTTGGAGGGTCCCTTTATCCCAGGCCTGCTGATTCCTATTCTTTTTTTAAGTAAATAAATTTATTTAATTAATTAATTTATTTATTTTTGGCTGCATTGGGTCTTTGTTGCTGTGCGCGGGCTTTCTCTAGTTGTGGCGAGCATGGGCTACTCTTCGTTGTGGTGCGCGGGCTTCTCATTGCGGTGGCTTCTCTTGTTGCAGAGCACGGGGTCTAGGCATATGGGCTTCAGTAGTTGCAGCGTGTGGGCTCTAGGGCACGTGGGCTTCAGTAGTTGTGGCACGCAGGCTCAGTAGTTGTGGTGCACAGGCTTAGTTGCTCTGCGGCATGTGGGATTCCCAGGGAATCCCAGACCAGGGCTCAAACCCGTGACCCCTGCATTGGCAGGCAGATTCTTAACCACTGCGCCACCAGGGAAGTCCCTGCTTATTCCTGTTCTTAACAGGAATTAGATTTCCTGCTTTACCTGGTCTCTTCATTTTTCCTGTATCATCCTCAGTGATTTTAGAGGAAGTAGCCTGGAAAGCAAGTTGCTTTCTTTGAGAAAGATGGGTTACTTTTCTGTCAGTCATTCCTAATTAGCTCTCTCTTAATCAAGGGACAGCAATGAGTCCGGTGTCATTCGGATTCTGTGGGAAGGAAGTGTCCTTGAGGAGGAGAGATTGGGGAAGCCTGTCTATAAGATTTCTCTGGAGTGAGTCTGAGTCAGAGATCCTTTGAGGGACTGTGGGTGGTACAAAATGAATGAGGACCACCCAGTGCTTTCTCAGAATTTGCCCAACCTGATACCAGCAACAGAAAAAAGCAGTGGCTGGGTTTTTTCAATAATGTAATAGCTTTCCTCACTTTTATATGGTTAGATGAGTAGATTTGATTTCTCAAATCATCTAATTTTAAAATGTCAACTCTGCTAATGCCTCTTTCTCCTTTATGCCTATGGTAATCATTCATTCAACAAACAGACATTTACTGAGTCCTTACCAAGTGCTGGGCGCTGTTCTAAGTGCTAGAATTTGTTACAGAAAAAGGGGTCACTAAGTAAAGGAACTTTAATTTTATTTGCTGAAGAAAGTCAGCTTGCAATATTTCTGACTTGCATCCCACCAAAAAGCTCTATGGATTTTTTTTTTTTTAGATACAATTCACATACCATAAATTTGCCTTTTAAGTGTACTTAAAATTCAGTGATATTTAGTAGATATATTTATAGTAACCATATTATTTATACATATATATGTACATAAGTATATAGTAACCATCACCACTACCTAATTTTAGAGCATTTTCATCACGGCAAACAGAAACCCTGTACCCATTAACAAGCATTCCCAATTTCCCCCCCCCCCCCCCAGTCCCTAGCAACTACTAATTATATTTTCTATATCTATGGGTATGCCTTTTCTGGATATTTCATATAAATGGGATCGTACAATATGTGGCCTTTTCTGTCTGGCTTCTTTCATTTAGCATGTTTTCAAGATTCATCCACGTTGTAGCATTTATCAATACTTCATTCCTTTTTATGGCTGAATAATATTTCATTGTACAGTTGACCCTTGAACAACATGGGTTTGAACTGCATGGGCCCACTTAAACGTGGGTTTTTTTCAGTAAATACGTACTATAGTGCTACATGATCCATGGTTGGTTGAACCCATGGATGCAGAACTATGATGGAGGGTAGACTGTAAAGTGTTTGAGGATTTTGAACTGCCTAGAGGGTCGACACTCCTAACCCCCAAGTTCAAGGATCAACTGTATAGATATACCACATTTTGCTTATCCATTCATCAGTTGGTGGATATTTGGGATATTCCCATTTTTTGACTATTAGGAATAGTGTGCTACAAACATCTGTGTACAAGTTTCTGTGTGACCATACCTTTTCATTTCTCTTGGGTATATCTTTTCATGTGCTTACTGGCCCTTTGTATATCTTCTCTGAAGAAATGTCTAGCAGATCCTTTGCCCACTTTTTAACTGGGTTATTTGTCTTTTATTTTTAATTAATTAGTTTATTTATTTATTTATTTATTTATGGCTGTGTTGGTCTTCGTTTCTGTGCTAGGGCTTTCTCTAGTTGTGGCAAGTGGGGGCCACTCTTCATCGCGGTGCGCGGGCCTCTCACTATCGTGGCCTCTCTTGTTGCGGAGCACAGGCTCCAGACACGCAGGCTCAGTAGTTGTGGCTCACGGGCCTAGTTGCTCCGCGGCATGTGGGATCTTCCCAGACCAGGGCTCGAACCTGTGTCCCCTGCATTAGCAGGCAGATTCTCAACCACTGCGCCACCAGGGAAGCCCGGGTTATTTGTCTTTATTGTTGAGTTGCAAGAGTCCTTGATACATTCTGAATACTAGACCTTTATCAGATATATATGATTTACAAATATATTTTCTCCCATTTTGTGGGTTTTCACTTTATTTATTTTTGGCTGAGTTGGGTCTTCGTTGCTGCACGCAGGCTTTCTCTAGTTGCAGTGAGCGGGCTTCTCATTGCGGTGGCTTCTCTTGTCGCGGAGCATGGGCTCTAGGCACACAGACTTCAGTAGTTGTGGCATGCGGGCTCTAGAGCGCAGGCTCAGTAGTTGTGGTGCACAGGCTTAGTTGCTCTGTGGCCTGTGGGATCTTCCCAGACCAGGGCTCGAACCCGTGTCCCCTGTATTGGCAGGAGGATTCTTAACCACTGCACCACCAGGGAAGTCCCGGTTTTCACTTTCTTGATAGTGTCCTTTGAAGCACAAAAGTCACGAAGGTTTATGCCTATGTTTTTTCCTAAGAGTTTTATAGTTTTAGCTCTTATATTTAAGTCTTTGATCCATTTTGAATTAATTTTGTGTATGGTATGAGGTAGAGGTCCAACTTCATTCTTTTGCATGCAAATAATGCATTTGTCCCAACCCCATTTGTTAAAAAGCCTATTCTTTCCCTATCAAATGGTCTTAACACCCTTGTTGAAAATCAATTGACTCTAAGTCCACAGGTTTATTTCTGGACTCTCAATTCTGTTCCATCGATCTATGTGTCCATCCTTATGCCAGTAGCACAGTTTTCATTACTGTAGTTTTGTAATAAGTTTTGAAAGTGGAAAGTGTGAGTCTTCCAATTTTGCTTTTTTCCCAAGATTGCTTAGCTATTCTGGGTCTTTGACATTTCCATATGAATTTTAGAATCAGCTTGTCAATTTCTGCAAAAAAGATGGCAAAGATTTTAACAGGGATTACACTGATTCTGTAGATCAGTTTATAGAAGATTGCATCTTAACAATATTAAATCTTCCAATCTATGAACACAGTATGTCTTTCCATTTTTTAGGTCTTTAATTTCTTTAAACAATGTTTTGTAGATTTCAGTGTACAGGTCTTGCACTTCTTTTTTAAAATTTATTCCTAAGTATTTGAGGTTTTGCTATTTTAAATGGAATTCTTAATTTCATTTTCAGATTGTTCATTGCAGTTGTATAAAAATACAGCTGATTTTGGGAATTCCCTGGTGGTCCAGTGGTTAGGATTTGGTGTTTCACTGCCGGGGGCCTCAGTTCAATCCCTGCTCAGGGAACGAAGATCCCGCAAGCTGCGTGGTGCAGCCAAAAAACAAAAAAACAATTGATTTTGTATATTGATCTTGTATCCTCCACATTCAATCACAAGTTAAGTAACCTTGCTGAACTTGTTTATTTAGTTCTTATAGCTTTTTGGTGGATTCTTTAGGATTCTCTGTATACAAGGTCATGTCACCTGCAAATATAGTTTTACATTGTCTTTTCCATTCTTGGTGCTTTTTACAGGCATATCTCATTGTATTGAGTTTTGCTTTATTGCACTTGGTAGAGATAACATTTTTTACAAATTGAAGGTTGGTGGCAACCCTGCATTGAATAAGACTGTTGGTGCCAGTTTCCAACAGCATTTGCTCACTTCATGTCTCTGTGTCACATTGCGGTAATTCTCACAATATTTCAAACCCTAAACCAACAAAAAGATTACGACTCACTGAAGGCTAAGATGATGGGTAGCATTTTGTAGCAATAAAGTATTTTTAAATTAAAGTATATACATTGTCTTTTATAGATATAATGCTATTGCACACTTAATAGACTACAGTACGGTGTAAACATAACTTTTATATGCACTGGGAAACCAAAAAATTTGTGTAACTTGCTTTGTTGCAGTGGTCTGGAACTGAGCCTGCAGTATCTCTGAGGTATGCCTGTATTTCATTTTCTTGCCTCGTTTCCCTGGCTAGAACCTCCAGTACAATGTAGAATAGAAGTGATGAGTGCAGACATCTTTGTCTTGTTCCTGATCTTGGGGGAAAAGTTTTCAGACTTTCACTGATAAATATGATGTTAGCTGTGGGTTTTCATAGCTGCCTTTTATTCCGTGGATGCTTAAGGTAAACACTGCTCTTCTCCATATATACCATGTTCTGTCGTGTCTCTAGGCTTTGCACTGTTTCTTCTTCCTTTCTGTCCCTGGCAAACTCAAGGCTTACCCTGTAAGGTCCAATCCCGATATCTGAGAATCTTTCCTTGACTGCCTCCAATAGAGTATATTCTGTCCTCCTTAGAGCTGCTACAGCACTTTTTATATTTTTCTGCATTTTCTATATAGGATTGTAATTATTTATCTCCCAGTGTTCTGAGCTCTTGCAGGCAAGGACCATGCCCCCCCAGACCTGAGGCAGCACAAGACAGTAGTGGATAATCAGTAAAAATCGGTTGCACAGTAGCCAGGCTAGGTTGACTGAATGAGTATCACTTCATGTAACTTTTTTAGGTTAGAAATGTACCCCGTATATCCTTTTAATTTTCTCCTCAATAATCCATTATGGCTTTTAGTTGTGAATCCAACTAAAACATTTCTAAGAACTGTTCATGCTTCGTCAGTACAACCTCTCCAAGGAAAGTAGTCATTTCCTTGTTTGCCCGTAAATGATCTCCAAGTTCCTGGGGTACCTTCTAAACTTAATATTTCAGGATAAGTAATACTTTCTTTCATGGTGTTTAGAATTATTTTCTATCTGGTATGCAGTAAGAAGATTGCAGGCTCTCAGTTCTCAAGATCTGGCTACTCTAATTACCAGTCACCTCAAAAGTTACCTCGCCAAACCTGTCTCCCCATCTGTAAAAGCCTAAAAAATAATAACCATTTTTCATGGGGTTATTGATGACGATCCAGTGAGATCATGTGGTTGGTGAATTTTAGAGCAACTGACAAGATGCCAGTTGTAGCTACACACATTGGTCCTGTCCACCTAGACCAGGAATTGCTTGGGGATGAGGGACTGTATTTTTGTGCTTCCTTGATGCTTCTTGTATGCTATCATTCTCTTTGCCTTTACCTCTTTGGTTGAAGTCAGAGAGACTTGCTGTCTTTCACCTACCCTCCTACAGGAGTTGCTCTAGCTTCCTGAGTGTTTTTATTTTCTTGCCCTGGACGTTTTTCCAGCGGTATGCAGAGAATGGGTTCTTTGAAATGCCTCTTTGACACCATTCCTCACAGTGTGCTTTGGACAGTGTTATTAGCATATAAGTAACTCCTTGGCTTTACCTGGGCTCTTCCAAAAAGTACTTATCTACCATCCTGTTGGTTCTTACAGAAACTCTGGAGACAGCAATGAGTATGATCTCTCAATGAGTGTTATCATTGGCAACCCAAAGCTAAAAAGTCAACACTGGAGTCAGTTTGGACCACACAGACACTGTTCTACAGAATGTGTGATGCAGAATGTCTAACTGTGAGGGAACTATGGTGGAGTAAAAGAGCAGCCAGGAGGCCTGGGTTAAGTCCTTGCTCTGCCTCTTCATGGCAGTTCCTTCCATTTCTCTCATTTCCATTTCCTCAGTAGTTAGATAGGATTAAACTACTAATACCTATTACGGGGGGCTGTGAAGCTTAAATGAGAAGGGTTCTTTATGAGGTTCTCCGGTGGATTATTATTGAGAGCCCAAGAAGCATGGCTTAGTTCCTAGAGCTTTGGGCCTGGGGCATGGACTGGCAGAGGGGGAAGGAGTTAGGAACACCTGGTGTTGCAGGGATCTGTGGGTAACAGGGCCCCCCTTCTCTGGAAGAGGCTGGCCTCAAGACGTGCTTTTCTCCTAAGAATTTCCTCTCTCCAGGGCCTCCTCACCCTTTCCTTCCTCCAGGCCTTTGCTCTCCCATGTCCTTTGAATTGAGAGCTATGTACCTGTCTCCTGGGCCCTTGCCTAAGGCCTTTCTGCCTCTCTGAGTCTCACCTCTTCAGGAGTCAAGCCTTTCGATGCTCCAAACCACTGGTCTTCTCTTCTCCTCATTAATATTCCAGTGTTAGATGGATTTTAAGCTTCCTTGACAGGATGGCCCACGCCCTAAATATCCAGGATGAAACTGGTCTGTAAATCCAGCACAGGAAACATTTGTTTAAAGAATTAACAAATACACTTTTTTGAACACCTGTCGTGGGTCACGTATTGGTGTTTCAAAGTTTGAGTAAGACGCACTAGTTTCCTGTTTCCTCAAGGGGCTCTTACCATCTAGTGGATAATTTAAGAGGCCCACTTACAATGTATTATCTTGTTTAATCCTCACAGCAACCCTTGAAGGAAGCTGGAGGTTAAGAGACTTGCCCAAAGCCAGGCCAGGGCTAGTCAAAGGCAGGCCCTGGCACTGAGGTAGAAGGCCTAGTCTCCTACAGCCCCCTCCCAGGGAGGCCTAGAGACTCACTCCTCGCTTCCAAGGGTAGCACGCAAAGATTGGAAGGAGTTGGGAAGCTGGCCACGGTGTGCATCCCTAGAGAGTTCCATCTCCAGGATCCAGTTATATCCCAGCTGTCACTCGTTAACTTTGTAACCTTGGGCAAGTTACTGAGTCTCTGAGTGTCAGTTTCGTCATCTGTAAAAGGAGAAGAATACTGTCATGGGCATCCATTGTGTTTACCTGCACAACTCCAGTCCTACTTCTGCCAGCAGCTCTCAGGTACTGCTTTCCCCTCCCCGGTTGTCAGTAATAGGGGTGGGGTGGTGTGATACACAAGCTAGCCAGTCACTTGCTCTCTTGCCTTTTCTGGCTCCTGGCCTTTTGTGACTAGTTCTGCTTTTCCTTCTACTCTGTGAGCTCCGCACCACAACCTGCCCCACCAGATCCCTTTAATAAATTGCCTTTATGTTTAAGTTCATTAGAGTCAGTCAGTTATTATTGCTTGCAAAAACAAGAAACTTTAATTGGTCCAAACACCTACCTTGCAATGTTGTAAGGGTTAAATGATTAAATGAAGTTTGTAAAGTGCCTAGCCCAGTCCTAGCAGCATAGCAAGCAGTGAGTAAGGGGTGGTGGTAGTTGTCTGTAAGTTAACATGGTGGGGGAGTGAGAAGAGGGGACAGATGCCGGGAGGGGGAGGGAGAATTTTACTGGTTTGGGTTCCACTGAGAGAAACCTTCACCCAAGAGACAGTCAGAAGGACAACAGAAGGGAGGGAAGTCCAGGCTATGGTATGCTCATTTATTCAAAATGTCTTTATTGAAACAGAATGATAGAGCAAGAAAGAATGAGGTCTGGGAGGATGTCTTTGGGCATAGGATGGAGCCCAGACCTGGTGGTTACAGTGTGGAGCTCCCTCCCTGTCCCCTGTCTCTTGCCAAGGAAGTGAACACAAAGCAGCAAGGAGATGGGGTTGAGGGCAGCCCTCTTGAGCTCTCCATGACTGGCGTGAGGTGCCTCTGAGGCTTCAGGGCAGCCCTGCCTTCCTCATTCAGTCCTCCCGCTCTCCTTGCCAGGGCCTTGTGCCACCTTTCTGTATGGGCCAGCCTCCTGCCAGGGTGCTCGAAGGTCGCTCAGAGGGCAGGGTTGGGGGTGGCAAGCAGTGGAACGTGGTCACAGCGGTTAGGGGGTGGCTGCCGCAGCAGGGAAGGCCGGCGGCACAGCTCCCCATCCCGGAGCACCTCGGGCAGAAGCTTGCGTTTGGTCTCCGGCAGAAGCATGATGCTGAGGATGCAGAGGAGAGCACAGGCCGCCAGCACCACGTGCTGCAGGAAAGCTCCATGGCCCATGTGGAGGCGCTGGGCTGGGCCACTCAGCCCGCCAAGTGCCCCCAGTGCCATGATCAGGCCCAGGCCTCGGCCCCTGGGAGAGACGGACAAGGCACTGAGCCTGTAGCTGTGGGCCTCACCCCAGCTCTTCTCCAGCAGCCTCCCCTTTTTCATCCCTCAGGCCCTGTCCTCAGCTGGAGACCTGGAGACTCCCCTGGCAGCACCCCTGCTCTCACCGGACAGTGGTAGGGATGACTTCAGCAGCAAGGAGGGTGCTGAGGATGCCAGCAGTTTGGGAGGAGAAGAGGCCAAGGACGGAGAAGGTGGTGATGGCGGCCTCGTTCAGATCTGGAGGACCAAGAGAGGAGCATGTGAACGGAGGTGGGGAGATCACGCTTGGCCTAGTCCCTGCCATCATCCCCTCTGATCCCTAGCCGGGTGGGTCTGGGCATTCACTCATTGGTTGGGAGAACAGACAGGATTGTGCGGCCAGCGGGAGAATTGCGGAAGATCTGGGCAGGGCCTGGTCTGGTTTTGGGAGGCCTGTGCCAGAAGCAGTGGCTGAGCCCGTCTGAGGCACCTCTGCTGGGGTTCCTTTGCTGAGCCCACACCGTGGGGAAGGGAGGATGCTCACAATCCCAC
Source organism: Balaenoptera musculus (assembly GCF_009873245.2). Classification (NCBI taxonomy): domain Eukaryota; kingdom Metazoa; phylum Chordata; class Mammalia; order Artiodactyla; family Balaenopteridae; genus Balaenoptera; species Balaenoptera musculus. The sequence continues at coordinate 101,670,200 of NC_045786.1, forward strand.
AGGCCCAGCAGGACCAGGGACGCAATGCCAGTGAGGGTCATCGAGAGAAGCAGGATGCCCCGGCGGCCAAATCGGTCCACGGTGACCCCCAGGAAGACGCAGGCCAGGGCAGCTGTGCCGCTGGCCAGCAAGGAGCACAGGTAGAAGTCCGATGGGCTCCCTCCTCCTCCCACAGGCTGGTAGCAGTGGCGAATGGCGTGGGCAATAAAGCTGTGAGACAGGGTGGGGAGGCGAAGAACGGTGTCTGAATCTCCATCTGCAGCCTTTCACAGCCCTGGCTGGCCTCTGTAGGGGTCCTCAGGCTCTCCCCACCCGGCCAGCCCCCATCCCAGCTACTGGCCTGGCCCTTGGCTCAGACACCCAGGCTCACTTGGTGAATCCCAGGATAAGTAGATTTTTCCAGATGTTGCGGTAGTTGAGGAGGGAAGCGAAGGAAAAGGAGGATGTTGCAGGGAGAGGGCAGGTGTTCTCCAGGTCTTGGGAGAGAGAGAGGAGCTGTCTGTTAGAAGGAACAGCTGAGAACCCAGGGTCCTCCCACATGGGTGGTAGGGACCCTGGGAGAAGGTGGTACAGCTACAACAGAGGGCACCATCATGTGTGCACATTGAGGTATCACCTGTAGGGACCCCTGTCTCTTACCCTGCAGGGCCTCCTGGGCCTCCTCTCCCAGCATCTGCCCATGGGGCCGGTTCCGCTCAGCCAGTATCCTCAGCACAGACTGGGCCTCCTCAATCTGTCGCTTCACTATCAGCCACCGTGCGGACTCCAGAAACAGACCAGGCCATCTGGGGGTGGGTTGGGGGGTACACTGTGAGGCCTCCTGAATCCTGACCCAGGGATGGAAAACTCCCACCTCTGAGGGGCTGGGGCTGGAGCAGGCCTGGACAAGGGGCAATGGAGAAGAGGAGGGGTCTCCAGGCTAGAGCCAGGCTGGAGGTAGAGATGGGAATGGCCAGACAACAGGTGGAGGGTGATACTGACCCATAAAACAGGAAGAGGATGCAGGGAGCGGTGATCATTCGCTGCAGAAATCGCCAGTCCTTAGAGACAAGGGCCAGGCCCAGGAACAGGAAGTGCCCCCCTACCCCCACCAACTCCCCTGCCAGGGCCACCCGAAGCCTCTGGGTTGGGTCGCACAGCTCCAGGCCTGGAGATACAGCAGGGACAGGGAGGAGAGGCCAGGGAGGAAGGAGGCGTGGGAGAGAAGAGGGGAGAGGGAGGGAGGAGGACAGAGAGCAAGGTCAGCCCCTGAGTGGAGGCTGCAGCCGTCACCTCCCACAGGCTAACCTCTAAGGCAAAGAGTGGAGAGATGTTCAGTTCTCTCTCCTCTCCCACTCAAACCTGGGAGGGCTCGAGGGTCAGAGTCCCTGCTGGGTTTTCAGCATTCCCAAATTATGGGCCCTTTCACACCAGACCTCTTATTTGACTTTCACATTAACCCTTGTTCAAGGTCATACAGCTACTCAGGATTTCATTTTAAAAATAAGGCTCATTCCCTGACAGCAGTAAGTCCAGAGCAAGGAAAGCCTTAAAGATCATGGGAGGAGAGGGGTGTGGAGAGAAGGAAGACCCCTGGATCCTTCAAAGGCCTGGGCAGAAAGACAGCGGAGATTCCGGACAGCTGAAATCTGGGGCTGAAGAAGGGACTGAGGGGATCCTAGGGAGCAGTGGGAATGGCCTGGGGATACAGACCGGCAGGCATGAGTCCCTAGGGAAGGAGCTCTGGGGGGGGTGCCACTCACGCATCAGGTAGACACCAAGGTCAACGCCGGCAAGCAGAAAGCCCAGGAGGAATCGGAGGGCCATGACACCTGTGGAAGAGCCTGCAGCAGCCCCTCCCACTCCACAGGGGCCCACCAGTCCCAAGGTCAGCAACACAATCCCACGACGGCCAAACCTGGAAAGTAGGGAGAGCCTCTGATCACCCAGACTCCCTGGGGGAGGAGTTGCTGGGTGGGGCCCAGCTGCCCACTTCAAAGCTGGAGGTATAAGGATGAGGCCCTGGAGTGAGGCTAGAGAAGATGGGAGAGGATGGGGGACCATGGTTGGCTACTGGGCACTGGGGCGAGGCTATGGTTCTGTGGGGGTAGGACCATTGACTCTTGGGATGGGGCTATTGGTCAGAGATGAGGGCATTTCTTCATGGAAGTGAGACCAACCATCAGAGTGGATGGGATATTGCTTAGGGGACTTGGAACCATTGGTCCTTGGGCATAGAGCTATTGGTCAGTGGGGATGGAGCTTGTCTTGCTCAGACTGGTCAGAGAAGATGGGGTCATTGATATATGGGGTTGGAGCTATTGATCTGTGGAGGTAGGCCATTGGCCACTTGTCCATGGGGATAATATTGGTCAGTGAAAATGGAGCTCTTGATCTTAGGGGACTGAGTAATTGATTTTGGGGGATGAAGCCATTTTTCCATGGGGTTGGGGCATGGGTCTACTAATCCATAGGGGTGGTCAGTGGGGCTGGGGCCACTGACCAGAAGATGGAGCCATTGATCCATGGGAATGGAGCTCTTAATCTATGGGATAGGACCATTGATCAGCAGGGATGATCACTAATCTTTGAAGACTGGACGGTTGATCTTTGGGGATGGAGCTATTGATTCATGGGATAGGGATCTCAGTCCATGTAGATGGGACAGTTGGCCAGTAGGGATGAATCTATTAATCCATAGGAATAATCAGTAAGGATGGGGTCACAGACCAGAGGAGATGAGACAGTTGGTCAATGATGATGGTCACTGACTATAAGTCAGTGAGGACAGGGCTACTGAAGGCTAGGCTATTGATTTTGGGGGATAAGACCACTGATCTATGGGGATGTAGACTGGGGTCACTGGTCATTGGGAAGGGGGCACCGGTAGCCTGAGAGTGAAGCTACTGACCGAATAAGGTGGAGCCATTTTTCCATGGGGCTGAGCTTATTGGCTAAGGTTACTGAATTTAGGAGACTGAGTTATTGGTCTTTGAGGATGAGGTTATTATTCCACAGGAATGATGCTACTGGTCTGTGGGTGTGAGGCCACTGATGCATAAGGATGGGCTATTGACCTGTGGGTTTAGGATCATTTGCCCACAGGGGTGTGTGACTATTGGGCAGTGAGGATAGGCATTGATTTTAGGGAACTGGATTATTCAGTGTTGGGTTGCCTTTGATCCATGGGAGTTGAACTATAAATCCATTTGGATGAGACTGTAGACCAGTGGAGATGAGTCTAATAATCCACAGGGATGGTCAGTGGAGATGGAGTACCTGGTCAGTGGTGATGGTGTTGAGGATCAGAGGAGATGGGAGTTTTGACCCCTGGGAAGAACTATTGGTTGGTGGGATGGGTTGTTGATCTTTGAGATGAGGCCACTGATTCCTGGAAATGGGGCTTTTGCTCTGAGAGGATCTGAGAGCACTGAAGATCCATGAGGATGGGGCTGTTAGTCTTGGGGGAGGGGTGCTACTGTGGTCACTGATCCATGGGGGTTGAACTATTGACCCCCATGAGGGTAGTCATTTGTTTATAGAGTTGAGCTATTGGTCAGTGTGAATGGAGCTGTTGATATTTAGAAATTAACATAATGAGCTTTAGGAATGAGGCCATTGAGATGGAGTTAACAGTCCAGGTGGATAGGGCTTTTAGCAAGCATGAGTCTATCAATCCGTGATGATGGTGAGGGAGGTGCTTGGTGGTGATAGGGATGATAGAGGAGAAGTTAGGACTTTGGATCTGTGCATATAGGGGTTTTGGTTAGTAGGGATGGGGCTATTGTCTTTGGAGATGAGGCCATTGATCCATGGATCTAGGGATTGGCAAGGAAGGAAGAGTTATTCCCTGTGTGGAAGAGGTATGGAAGGAGTATTTCTTGATGGGGAGTGAAGCTGAGACAGGGGTGGGGCTGCATATCATTGAACAGAAGAAATCCAGAGAACACTGCAGAGTCCACCGAGTCCCCTTCAGCCTCTTGCCAAGGCAAGCCGCCTGGGCCAGCCTCCCTAGCACCCCCTCCTCTCTACTCGCCCAGCCCTCACCTGTCTGCCGGGTAGCCCAGGAACAGGTAGCCAGAGGCAAAGCCCAAGATGAAGAGGATCTGCTCCAGGATCACCTGCCAGCCCAGGTCACACACCAGATCCCACTAGAGACGTGAGAGGGACGGAGCGGGTGTGAGGCCCCTCGCTGGTCGCTCTCGGCCCGCCCCCGAACCCGCGGCCCACCAGGCCGCCTCACCTGGCCGATGGCGTTGGTGGTGAGCACGGGGAGGCCGTTATAGTCCCAGTCCTTGAGGCAGTGGTTGAAGTCCGGCGGGGCGAAGCCACTGCACGAGGGGTCCGTACTGGTGGCGATGCGGCTGGCGGCGCTGGCTGCTAGGGCGGCGCTGGCGACGCTGACGCCGCTGGCGTTGGGGGGCTGCTCCCAGCCAGAGGCGTTGGGGGCGAAGGCCCCGTAGTGGCAATGCAGCGGGGGCGCCAGCGTGAAGATGGGGTCCGAGGCCATGCCCAGCGCCACAAAGAGCACGGGCAGGCAGCAGAGGCCGAGCTGCAGCTGCTGGCCGCCGCCCAGCGCCCCCACCTGGGCGAGCAGCGCCTCGAAGCTGAGGGGGCCGGGGGGCACGGCCAGCGACAGGCTGCTGCCCATCCCGTCGCCACCCGCGTCGCCCTCCCCCTCCCGCTCGCGTTCGCGCTCGCGCTCACCCTGCAGCTGCTCCGTGGGCACCGCATCTCCGAGGGTCCCGACCTGCTGTGTGTGGGGGGGGGGTGAGGTAAGGGGTGTGTGGGGTGGTGGCAGGAGAAGGGTGAAGCGGAGAAAACCGCAGAGTAAGGGAAGAGGCCGGGAGCAAGAGGGAGGAAGGCGGGCGGCGGCGGCGGAGGCGCGGGAGGTAAATGCCGGGCGCTTGGCGGGGGTGCGGGGAGATGATGGCGTAGCCCCCAGGGCGCGGGCACTTACTCCGTTGGGGCTGGGGGTGATCTCTACAGTGCTGTCGATTTTGCTGCCGCCCCCGCCATTGGGCTCGGGGGTCCCGGTGGCCACCCGGGGAGCCAGCTTGCCGACCGCAGGGGCCCTGCCGGCCCGCACCGAAAGGATGCACTGCCCTCTGGCCCAGTGGCGCGCCCGGTGCCCGGACACAGAAGCCGGAGAGACCCTGCTCTGCAGCTCAGCAGCCGCGGGTGCCTCCTTCGTCTCTGCGATCTCTGCGCCGCTTTCCCCTCCCCTTCCTCCAGACTCTCCTCCCCTTCCCACGTCAGCAGAACCTTCGGTCCAGACTCTTCGTCAGAGAGAGGAAGGGGGGCCACGGCCCAGCAGAGGGAGAGGATGGGGCTCTGTCTCTGTTCCCTGGGTCTGCGGGCCATTGCGGTATAAAGGGGGGGGGGGGGAAAGACCCTGAAGGATAGTAGATCCCAGGCAGATGCCAGCAATTCCTCCTTTGTTTCCAATTCTTCCTTCTCATCTACCCATCCATCCACCTACCCACCCATCCATCCATCCACTCATTCATCAGTAAAATTTATTAAGTGTCTGTTATGTTCTGGCCTTGTGCTGGGCTTTGGGGATAACAGGATGGAAAAGACCGACCTTGGAGTAGCTTACTGAGGAGACAGATGGGTATACGGGAAATGATGATACAGGGCATGCATATGGCGGACTGGGCTGGGCACTGTACTCAGCCTTGGCCTTAGTCCTCTACAGGACCACTTGTCTGGTTTCACCACCCCCTCCCTGGCTGAGTCTCCATCATTTCTCAACAGCATTTGGCACTGTTGGCCACCCCTTCCTCTAAACACTTTTTTCCTTGGCTGCTAAGTCCCACACTCTCCTGGTTTTCTTTCTCTTGCGCCTCTTTCCTCTACCACAGGCTTATCCTCCTCCTCCTTGCCATCAGCAGTGTCTGCGATCTTCAGAGGCTTGGTTCTAGGTCCTCCTCTCCTCTCACACTGTTCTTTCCACCTCGGGACCTCACCTGTGCCCGGCTTCAGTCACCCCCAGTATAAACAATACGAGCCAATACAAACCTGATCCCCAGATCTACATTTCCAGTTCCCACCTCTCTTCTGAGCCCCAGACCCATGAGGCCACCTCTTATTTGACCTCTTACCTTGGATGACTCACAGGGATCTCAAACTCAATACATCCAAGACCAAACTCATGTTTCCCCCCAACCCCCCACCACCCTGGTTGTCTTCTAGTGCTTCTTTCCTCACTGAATGGCACCCTCATCATCCAGTTGTGGCCAGATGCTCAGTTGACAGCCCTTGGAGCACCCTCTTCCTTACCCCCATGTCAGATCCTTTACAAAATCCTGTCTATTTTACTTCCTATATAGTTATCAGATATTCTGCTTCTCTCCAACTCTACCACCACTAGTCAAGCTACCTGTTGTACAGACTGCTTTAGCCTCAATTCTTAACCAGTGTTCTGCATCTGCTTTGTTTCCATCCCTTTTCCCCATCTGTTGTTCATAGTGCAGACAGAGTGATCTTTTCAAAATGCAGATCTGGGACTTCCCTGGTGGTGCAGTGGTTAAGAATCTGCCTCCCAATGCAGGGAACATGGGTTTGATCCCTGGTCCAGGAAGATCCCACATGCTGGAGCAACTAAGCCCGTGTGCCACAAATACTGAGCCTGTGCTCTAGAGCCCGTGAGCCACAACTACTGAGCCCGCGTGCCAAAACTACTGAAGCCCGTGCACCTAGAGCCTGTGCTCTGCAACAAGAGAAGCCACTGCGAGGAGAAGCCTGCACACCACAACGAAGAGCCCCCCACCCACCGCTCACGAAACAAAAAAAAAAAAAAAAAAAGCATATCTGTTCATGTCCCTTTCCTACTTAACAGCCTTCAATGTCTTCTCACTGTCAAGGTAAATACTAATTTTCTAGACACCTCAAACATGATCCTATGCTCTCTGCAGCTCCACCTCACATCTCTCCCCAAACTCTCTGCGCTCCAGTCACACTGACATTCTTTCAGGTTTTCCAGTGCCACGGGTCCCTTGCATTAAGCTGGTCTTTACACCTAGAAGGCTTCTCCTCCCCCTTAGTCAAGTTCTCCTCATCCTTCAGCTGTCAGCTCAAGCATATTTGCCTCAGAGAAGCTTTCCCTAACTCCTTGAACTGCTACTCAGAGTGTGAGTTACAGACCACCAGCAGCTGTATAACCTGGGAGCTTGTTAGAAATGCAGAATCGCAGCCCTTTGAGTCATAATCTGCATTTTAACCAGATCCCTAGGTGTATGTACATTAAAGTTTGAGATACACTTCTCTAAGACATTTGATATCTAATAGGTACTTTATTCTCTAATTCCAGGTAAGGGCTGAAAAGGCATGTCCTATCAGTCTCAGCCAGGAGATCCATTCCCTCTTGTCTCCACTGAACGACACTTCTAATTTGTCTCCTCTGTTCAGAAATTTTCCAAATATGGGAAACTATTCTAATGCAATAAGCAGCCTCACACCACTTCCCCTCCCCCAACTCATTTTAGCATCTCTTCAGGATTTACTTTTGGTGCTGTCACAGCCAACATTCCTTGGGGGTATGTTTGTGTCCTTGTGTCTGTCCTGGAATTATAATCCCTTTAACTTTCTGTGGTGCTGGGCTGTTTACATGCATTATCTTGTTAGGGCCTCACAACAAGCCTGTGAGATCATTTTGCTCATCCTCATATTAAAGATGAAACCAGGACTTGGAGGGACTGACGGGATTTACCTGCAGACATATAGGTACATGGAAACTTGCACTGAGACCTCTGACTCTAATTCCAGGCTGATCTCTTGAAATTCTTTCTGGAAGGTGATGGAGGATGGCCCCTGTTACAAGTCTTCAACACCCGGGGTAAATTTTGGTGGCCTCAGAATCTGAAAATGAGTTTCCTTTTGAAAGTGAAATGAGAACAAAGAACCCAAATTGGAGGAGGCAAATGCATGGGGAAAGGGGCCAAGGGACTAAGACTGTGGCTGAATTTTGGGGGTGCTTCCAATCCAGAGTAGCATCTTGGGAAAGCACAGCTGAAGCAATGGATCTGTGGCTTGGACTACTTCCCTTGTGGTAAATGGCTGGAGTGATCCCCTATCTAAGCCATGGCCCATTAATTTCACCAAAGCCCTGTGGACTATGGACTTCCAACGCATTAAATTCACTGGCCCCTCAGCTCCTCTAAAAAATGGTGTGTCCAGAAGGACAGTCAGGAAGCCTGGAAAGGGGAGTTTAAGGGGCTAGACCTTCTTGGGTTAACTGAAGGGAGAGGGCGCCCAGGCCAGCAGCACTCTCCAGTTGGCCAGAGCTGTCCTATGGCACAAAGCTGAGGAGAGCTGGGGTGACCTCTTCAGCATGGCATCATGAAGGCTCTCTTGTGGCCACCCTCTCCACATGTGCACCTCTCTAATGACATCATTTGACATTGGTCTTGGAGGAGAGGCCTTGGCCAGAAATCAGGGCCTGCCTTCCTGGTATGCCGCGTCGCAGACTCTTCTTGGTTCTCTCATCCTCCGAGTCTCAGCACAGATACCACCTCCCCAACAATGCTGTCTGAAGTCTCCAATGGCCTCTCCCCTCATCTAGTTAGTCTGGCATATCACCCTGTTTATTTCCATTACCAGCAACTGTCAACTTTGTGGCAGGTTTCTTTCTTTACTTACTTCTTTTAGCTGACTCGTTTATATCCAGCCCACCCCCATGATGTACCTTCAGAACTGCGCCTGGCACATCACATGGGAGCTGAGAACCTGCCAGATGAATAGTTGTTGAAGATACAGCAAAATTTTCCCCAAAACCCTAAAGGCAGCCTGCCCACAGCGTGTGTCTCATCGTTTTGGCCAAGGGTGCCAGGCCCACTCCCCAGGCTCCCAAGAAGCAGAGTCAGGGAACCAGACAGCCTGGTTTATTGAGATGCACCAGCGCCCAAGGCCCAGCTCTCCTGCCTCCTGTGGGGAGGAGCCCTCTGGCCTCTCCCAGACCTTCCCATTCTGGGTGGCCAACGTCCTGCCCTCACTCTCAGCTAACAGTGAGGCACTGATGTTCTAGAGCCAAGACACAGGACAGGGAAGGGGCTCCGGGTGGCCCCTTGCCCCAGAATCTGAAAATGATTCAGGTTTCAGCTACCTGAACCTCTGTGGGGCCGAAATCCCAGAGGCAGGCGGCCACGCGGTGCCCAAGAACCTCCACGCCAGGCTGAGGGAGGAGGAAGGTCCAGTTCCTCCTTGCCCTGGAGGGCCTGGCACCTGCCCCTGACAAAGCAGGGAATAATATTAAATATAAATAATTTATACAAAATGGCTCGTACAAAAAGCTGCGGGGTAGGGGAGGAGGTGCCTCCGTGAGAGGCTGAGATGACTGGAAGGGGGGGGAGGGGGAGAGATGCCTCCACCTCTCCTAGTCCCTAAAACAGAGCCCTCCAGCCACCCAAGGCATGGAGGGGGCTCTGGCAGGCAGGCGAGGGCAGAGCAGGGCCAAGGGGCTCAGGGGGCCAGGCTGGTGAGCAGGGTGGTAAATTGCAGGGCCCGCCCTGCCAGCTCCGCCACACACTGCACCATCTCTTGGGCCGCAGGGCCGGATGGGTAGCCCAGGGCGGCCCCCTTGACGGCCAGCACCGTGGCCCGCAATGCCTGGCCCAGCGCTGTGCCTGCAGCTCCGACCTGTGTTCGCAGAGGAGTGGAGACTGCCAGGCGGCCCAGGGTGTCCCCAACAAACACCAGGCGGTGAGCGGCCACCAGCACCTGCTTGCCGTGGGGCACGAAGAGGCGCGGGGGCTGGTTGGCCCGGGTGCTGGACATCAGGGCCGCCACGGCTGCCTGCAGTGTTGAGTAGTGGCCCTGGCACTGCCCGGCGTAGAAGTGCAGGAGCTGTAGATCTCCGGCGGGAAGAACTAGTGGCTCCCCTGGGGACGGGGCCTCCTGAGGGCGAGAAGAGTGGTCAGTGGGATTGCTCGCGTTACTGCAGCTTTTGTTGTCATTTCCTTTCTCCTTCCCTCCCTTTGTTCCTCATTCCTTCCTTTCTTCCTGAGCTCAATTCCTTTAGATCGTACCTCTGCCCGTCAGACAATTTAGATTCTCATGGCGAGTGGCAGGAAGGTGCCCAGAATTGATGTCAGATAAATCTGGATACAAACAACCTCAAAAACAAGTCTCTGAACTTCATTGTTTCCTTGTCTCTAAAATGGGGAGCCTAGGACTGTCCAATGTAAACATAAGGCGAACCACCCATGTAATTTCAAATTTTCTAGTAGCCACATTAAGAAAAGTACAAAGAAATTGGTACATATTTTCTAACTCCACATATTAAAAATGTTGTAATTTCAACACTGTAATCAATATGAAAATTATTGAGATTGTTTTTCATACTAAGTCTGCAAAATCTGGTGTGCATTTTATATTTACAGTACATTTCAGTTTGGACCGGTCACATTTGGAGGGATCGGTAGCCGCATGTGGCTGGTGGCTACCAGATTGGATAGTGCAGCTCTCGTCTCTGCCTCCTAAGGCTGCAGTGAAGATTAGTTGATACGATATATAGAAAGGGCTGAGAACAGAGAATTGCACGCTGCAAGCACTATATGAGTGCTAACTATGGCTGTGATCAGTGCTGACGCACGCGATGTGCTGAGCACAGGGTCTGGCACTTGGTACAAACCTGACAAATGGTAGCTATTGTGATTAGGACCATTCTAGATCAGGTCGAGGAGACCATCTCACTTTCCCAAGGCCCAGAGAGATTAGCTGGCGGCTTCAGAGCCCCCGGCTTCTTAGTGGTGGAGCTGGGATTAGGAGCCGGGTCTCTTAGGAACCCAGGAATTCACAGTTGGAAGGGGCCTCAGAAGTCACCCGGCCCAGCAACTCTTCTGCTCCCCTGACTGCTTGGTTTTCTGACTCTTCTCCAACACATTCTTTCCTCTCTTTCCAAATCCCTGATATCCTTTTCTAAGTTCCAGCTCCTTCCTGAATTCTAACTCCTCTCTACTCCAACTGTCGTGTTTCACTGAACTCTTACCCCCATCCTAAATCGATTTCCCTTGATGCTCAAGTTAAGAATACCCCTTCTTCCAAGTTCCTGCTCCTCCTCCCCCCCATCCCCCTTCTCTAGCACCACCCCCATGGGGTTACCTGCTGCTCTGGTGGCCCCCTCTCCAGCAGCTCAGGATCCCCTGGGGAGGCCTTATCCTGGGCCCTGGCTCCCTGAGCTTTATCCATGCCCTGCAGGAGGGGATGAGGGTCTCAGTGCAGGGGTGGGAGAGCAGGCTGAGGTCTAGCCTCCATGGTCTTCCTGTTCCTCCCCACTCCCACGTCCTCCCGAAGGTCTCTCCTGCCATCAGGTCTGCAACCCGTTGACTCTAGGTCCGGGAGAGCTCTGGTGGCAGGTCAGAGGTCTCAGGGACCCCAGGCTGGGTTTAGGGGGAGGAATGCGGCACCGATACAAGTGACGTGGCCAAGTACTGGGGCCCAGGCCATAGGGTGCAGGGCCAGTGGAGGGGAAGAAGGGAAGGGAGGAAGCCAGGGTCTGCATCTGGGGCCTCAGGCCTCCTTGCTCCTCTCCCCATCCCTGGCTCTCCTGGAGCCATTTATGGGGGGGTCTGGCTGGAGGCGAGCTCACCTTCAGGTGGACGTAGTCATACTCCTCGGCCATCGGGATGCCCTCATACTCATTGTGGTGTCCTTCTTGATGGTCCTCCACCTCCCCGATCTCTGGATCCCCCTCGACCTTGGGGCCCCCGTAGCCCGGCAGGCGGGGTGGGGGTGGGGGCAGAGGCCGGTCCTGGATGCTACCCTTCCGGCCTGGAGCAGGAGAGGGAGCCGGGGAAGGGCTGGGGGCCTCCGGAACAGGCAGGGCTGGCAGAGGGCGGCGGGACAGACTCTCAGCTGAGGGCAAGCGGGGCCTGTGTGCGGGTGGGGGGCTTCTGGCCAGAAGCAGGGCCAGGGCGTCCAGGTCATTGGAAGCCGAGGCTGCCAGGGGCTCTGGAGAAGGGGGAGTCTCCGGCCCCAGCAGGGGGACGTCGTAGATGCCCTCGTCAGTGCCCCTGCTTTCCCCATCTGCCAGCAGTTCCTCTGGTGCTTCGTACAGATTGAGCAGGGCGGATGCTCGTTTCAGGTTGGAGGGGGCAGCGTAGAGGGGGGGCCCTGGCTCCCGGCCCCCCTCCCAGTCCAGATCTGGCTCCAGGTCTGACTGTGGCTTCGGGGCCAGAGGCACGTCATAGGGAGCTTCATCTTCTCCAGGGGACTGGGGGACAACCCAGGCCAGAGGGCGGGAGAAGGAGGCCGGGGAGTCATAGGGGCCATTGGAGGGAACTCGGAGGGCGGTGGGGGGTACGTCATAGACCTGGAGAGGAAGCAGTTGGTTACTCTCAGTCTCAGCAGTGGGCCCCCATTCCGCTAACCCCCACCCCCGAGAGCCATCTGTTCCCTGCCCAACATACACACAAACCTCTAGCCCTCACCTCCAGGGCATCTCCAGGGGCAGCCTGTTGGGTCCCACTGCCTCTGGGGACCTTGTAGATGGGATCAGGGGAGGGCGGACAGGGTCCAGCCAGAGGTCCCGAGGTCGGACAGGGCCGAGCTGGGGGTGGCACCACATACACCTGGGAGATCAACACAGGCGGGTGGGTCAGGTGGTGTGGGGACCAGAGGATCAGATAATGTGTGCCCGGGAGGAGCTCAGACATCTTCCAACCCCCTCCCTGTACCAGTGGGGAAAGAGCCCAGAAAGGGTTGGCCGACAGGATTAGTACAGCAGAGTCGGTGCAGAGCTGCCATCACAGAGCTCTCCCTGCTCCACGTGCAGGCACCGGCGGAGGGGAATGTCCTGGCTTGGGGTTTTGGGGGGCTCCAGCTCTCACCTCCTGGTCCTCATTGCCGTGCTCTGGGGCTGGATGTGGTGAGCCAGGCTGGGCTGGCGGCACCTGGGAGAGGCCAGGCTTGGGTGCCGGGCCAGTGGGAAGGAGCTTCACTCTGTTGGCAGGCACAATGCCCTGCTGGCCATGCAGGGAGCAGAGGCACCAGCCGTCCAGCCCACCAGCGCCTTCCCTCTGCAGTACCCGTAGAACGTCCCCTCGGCGGAAGGACAGTTCCTGGGGGGACTCGGCGGTGTTGTCGTACAGTGCCCGGGCCAGCTGGGCCTGGTGGGTGAGGTGGGAGTAGGGAGAGGGGTCTTCACACACATATCAGGCCATGTCACCCTCTGCTCAAAACATAGAGCTCCCCACTTCCCTCAAGCTAAAAATCTGACCTCCTGACTCAGCTCTTCCTGACTGGGCCCTGCCTGTCTCCAGCTTCATCCCTTGCATTCTCCCTCTCTATTCCTTGATCTAGACAAGCTCTTTCCCACCTCAGGGCCTTTGCACTTCCTTTACCTGTCCCCTGACTATTCATCTGACTGGCCCTTTTTCATCCTTCAGTTCTTCTTAAATGTCTTCTTCTCACTCTTCTCCCCACCCCATTCTCTGTCTGTCTCCACCCATTGTTTCCTTCACAGTACTTTATACTGTCTATTTACTTTAAAGAATCGAGTTCTTCCCTTGTACTGTCAGCCCTGTGAGAAAAGGGATTTCTATATTCCTAGCCTCTGCAATAGGCCTAACCTGGAATCAGTCCTCCATGAACATACGTTGAATGAGTTACATGAGGAAGTCCTGAAAAGGTCTCCCATAGAATCTCCTTTACCTTCCCTGTTTCCCAGGCAACATCCCCCATAAGCAGGTTAGATTAAGCAGCTGCAGAGACCCCGCATTCTGAGAAAGACTGGGAGAAGCCCAGCCCAGACAGAGCCTCGGCATTATAAGGAAGAAAACAGAAACCAAAGCAACTGTTTTGTTCTCAGTCTGAGCAAGTAAGGTTCTACCAGCAGAGGCTGAGGTTATCATGGAGAAGAGAAAAGTGCATACGCTCGTGTGTGTTTGTGTGTGTGTGTGTGTATGCAGGGGGGCTGGTGGACCAACCAAGAGCAAACATTTATCAGCCTGTTTCCAGTCCTGTCTGGTGGGGACATCTAAGCTTTTTCCTTTGAGAGCTACAGGCTCAGGTAAGCCATAGACATCAAGGGCAAATTATATAGCCAGACACTGAGAGAGTGTTTGCACTAATCATCTCATCTCATTTAATCCTCACAACAACCTGATGAGGGAGGAGCCATCATTATCCCCATTTGGAAAGGAAATTGGAACAGAGAGGTTGGTACTTTGCCCAACGACATACAGCTGGTGCAGCATGATTTGAACTCCAGGCTGTGGGATTCCAGAGCCTCTCACTCACTCCTCTGCTGCCTCTTCACAACCACAAGCATAAGGATCTACTTTTTGGGAGTTCCCTGGTGGCCTAGTGGTTAGGATTCCAGGCTTTCACTGCCGTGGCCCAGGTTCAATCCCTGGTCACGGAACTGAGATCCCACAAGCCGTGCAGCGCACCCCTCCAAAAAAAAGGATCCACTTTTTTCTTCTTATATTAGTAACAGTAGTTAAGTCAAGAGGGCCCATGAATATATCCGGACAAAACTATAATTCCAAAAGAAACACGCACCCCTAAGTTCACAGTAGCACTATTCATGACAGCCAAGACATGGAAACAACATAAATGTCCGTTGACAGATGAGTGGATAAAGAAGATGTGGTACATATATACAATGGAATATTACTCACCCATAAAAAAGAACGAAATAATGCCATTTGCACCAACATGGATGCAACTAGAGATTATCATACTAAGTGAAGTAAGTCAGAAAGAGAAAGACAAACGCCATATGATATCACTTATATGTGGAATCTAAAGCATGGCACAAATGAACCTATCTATGAAACAGAAACAGAATCATGGACATAGAGAACATACTGGTGGTTGCCAAGGGGGAGGGGACTGGGGGAGGGATGGAGTGGGAGGTTGGAATTAGCAGATGTAAGCTCTTATATATGGAAAGGATAAACAACAAGGTCCTATGGTATAGCGCAGAGAACTATATTCAATATCCTATGATAAACCATAGTGGAAAAGAATATAAAAAAGAATGTACATATATATGTATAACTGAGTCACTTTGCCATACAGCAGTAACACAACATTGTAAATCAACTATACTTCAATTAAAAAAAAAAAAAAAGGGACTTCCCTGGTGGCGCAGTAGTTAAGAATCCACCTGCCAATGCAGGGGACACGGGTGCAAGCCCTGGTCCACGAAGATCCCACATGCCGCAGAGCAACTAAGCCCGTGGGCCACAACTACTGCGTGCTGCAACTACTGAAGCCCACACGCCTAGAGCCCACGCTCTGCAACAAGAGAAGCCACTGTAATAAGAAGCCCGCTCACTGCAACCAAAAGTAGTCCCCACTCGCCACAACTAGAGAAAGCCTGTGCGTAGCAACGAAGACCCAAGACAGCCAAAAATAAAACAGAATTAAATAATAAAAATTTAAAAATAAAATAAAACAAAAAGATAACAACAACAAAAAGACTTAAAAAACAAAACAAAAAGAGGACCCATGGCTCAAACATGACTCAAGTTCACAGGAAGTCTTCGTGATGCCCAAGTTCCCTTTGCTAGTCTCTCTTCACTGGGCTCTGGTTCCACCAAGTTACTTGGTAGAATCAAGCTTAAGCCACTCACAATGTCAAAATATATTCCGCTTCAGTTATGTTTCCTAAGTGACCCGAGCCCGCTGGCAGGATCCCAGGCAGTGGTGGGAAGCAGGTAGTTAGGCATTACTGAACAGGTAATCCACGTGGGCTGACTAACTCAGTGAAACCTCTCAAGCTCAAGATCTCTGGCAGGCTGCATTTGGCCACCAGGCCCTGGGCGAAGGATGGCCGGCTCAGCCAGCGTGAGCGCTTGTTCCTCACGGCCGGTGTTTCCCTCAGGTGGAGAGGTTGTCCAGCCCTTTATGGCTGGGTGATTTTAACAATAAGCTGACTTCTCTTGCCTGATTCCAAATTATCAAACCCTTTTCTGATTATATTTTGGCTTCTAAAGGATGTTGTCCCACAGAAAGCCAATACGCTAGCCAGATGACACAAATTCCTGGTTAGCTTGGCCCTTTTCTTTCTAACTGTAAATTAGAAATTGGCGTTTTGGATCTAGCCAGGGGGTTAAAAGCACGGTTTCTGAGGCAGACAGACCTGAGTTTGAGTCCTGGCTCCGCCACTTTCGAGCTGGGTGACTTTGGGCAGTTTGTTTAACCTCTCCAAGCTTCAGTTTCCTCCTTTATAGAATTCCATATCCATAGCTGAATATCCACTTTCAGATAATATCAGTACTAGCCTCACAGGGTTGTTGTGAGGACTGGGTGAGATAATGCGTCAAAGAACCAGGACAAACCCAGACAAAGCTCAGGGCCAGCTTAGGGCCAGTAAATACTCAATAAATATTAGCTGTTATTAGGATCCTGTGAGTTTCATAAGCATAAATACCAACACCCCTCGCTCCCCCAGGCAAAAGAAAGATCTACCTCCTGAGGCTACAAAGCTGACCAGCTGACCAGTTGGCTCCTGAGAAGGCATCTTTATGTCAGAGTACCCCACTATGTTCAGGACCTCCCCCTCTTCTGGCTCCGAACTAGGGTCTGCTCACCATCATACAGATTGAGGAGCTAAGAGGAGTTTGGTCTGAGAAGGAATGAAAATCTAACTCATCCTCGAGGGGTGTGGGAGGATGTCAGAAGCCATGCTTCTCTTCCCAGCCTCACAATCCTCCTTCGCAGAATGCCCATTCAGGGGGGGCCAGAAAGCAGGTGGCAGCCTCGCTTTCCCTGGGAATCCTAGGGCCTAGGGAAGGGTGGAAAGGGGACAGAGTTGCTTGGATTCAGACTACAAGCAGTAGAGGACAGAAAGCAGGGGCGGGGCCGTGAAGAGTTCCTCCCTGTGTCAGGTTTGAATTCTGTCCAATGGGACCAAACCTCTGGGCCTTGCAATTGCGGGAACCCAGGCCAGAGTCCCTGATAGACTGATTGATGATGGGTGTGGCCACCCCAGCTCTACCCCCTCCTCAGGGGCCCAGCTGACTTGTGAGGGAGTGCTGTCTTAAAGGGGGGTGGCCGTGGGCCACACGCTCCCTGGAGGCCTCCTCCACTGGCCCACTCATGCCAGCTGTCTCCTCCCTTTGTCCCCAGTCCTAGGAAAGTGGCCAGAGGCTGGCTGACATCACCTCCCCTCCTCCCTCTATTTTCTCTTGCTCCCTGCCGGATCTCCCTCTTTTACTTTATTTCCCACCTTTCTGCCATCCCTCCTCTAGAGAAGGGCCCCTTTGGGCCCTTTGCCCTCTCCTATTTCCCTGGAGCCACCTCCTTTCTTTCAGCCCCCTCCCAACCTTTTATTAGCCTCCCAATCACAAGCCCCTGCCAACCTCCAGTGGCCATCTGTTCCCGCCCATAAAGGAGCAGATAGGACTCAGGCTTGCCCCCTCCCCTCCTTCCAGGAGCAGCCTCTAGAAAGAAAAAGGGGAGAATGGGGAGGGGGAGGAGAGAAGAGGGAGGCCAGATCCAGTAGGAGCTAGGGATGAGGAGTGAGAGGGGGAAAAGGGAAACAAAGTGCCAGAGGGGGACACAGTCTCCCGAAGAAGCAAGAGACCAAGGAGCGAGACAAAGAGAAGGCAGAAATAAAAGTGACAGGAGTGCAGGACAGGCTGTGGACGTCTCTGCCCGGCAGCCTCCTCTCTCTGGTGGACTCACCGACGTGGCTATGGCCATGGCCTTGGCCTTCCGCGCGGCCAGCTCCAGGCCAGGCTCGGTTTCGCTGACTTCAGCAGCGGCTGCCCCGCACCATGGAGGCGGCCCCCTGCTGCGGCGCCTGAGTCGTGGCCTCCGCAGAGGTTGGAGGAGGAGAAAGAAAACCCACGAAACTCCCCAAATGGGAGGCAGCTTGGCCGGGCAGGAGGAGGAGCGGGGCGGGCCGGGGCGTCGCTGCGGGACCTCATCCAAGGGCGCGCGCTCTGCCCCGTCCCCGCGGCCTCCCGGGGGCTGCCGGGTGGACCAGGCCCCCGGAGCTGCCTGTCCTAGGCCGAGGGGGCACCCCGGATCCGCACGGGCCCAAAGCTCCCTTCCAGTGCCAGGGCGGGCGAGGAGGCGGGAGCTGGGGCTGCGCTCGACGCCTCCCCGGGCCGCTCAGGACGGCCCCGAGGGCAGGGAGAAGCCGCCGGGGCGGTCGGGCTGGACGAGCGAGTTTAGGGGCCAAGCCTCCCCACCCGGCTGCCGCGCAGGAGAGCGGTGCTCCCGAGGCTGAGGTCGGGCGTCGGGGGCTCTGCGGCAGCCCCGCTGCGAGGGAGGGGGCGGGGGGCAGTGAAAACTGAGACGTTCGTTCCTCTTCAAACTCGCCCGACTTGGCGAACCGAGGCCAGGCTGGCGCCGAATGCCTCGGAGAGCGCGGCGGCTGGGCTGGGCGGCCCGAGTGGTTGCTTTCTGCCGAGACTCTCGCAGCCCCGGCGAGGAGGCGGGTTCCGAAGCACGCACACTAGGTCGCAGGGCGCCTGGGGGTCTGGGGGCGCCGCGACGGCGCCTCGCTACCCGCACGCGGGCCCGGCTCGAAGGGGCGGGACGGCCTTCCCCACACGCCCCCCTCCAGCCCTCGACGTCGGAGCTCCCGCTCCCACCCTCGGCCCCCGGCCCTCGGCGCTGGCCCCGCCGCCCCGCTTACACGCACCCTTGGCGGGCCCTCTCCGCGCGCCCCAGGGCTCGGGGCAGCCCGGGTGTCTCAGGCAACCGAGAGAAAGGCCACAAAGCAAGAAGGAGCAAAGAGAAGGCGAAGGAGGAGCAGAGGCCAGGGTCCTGCGGACTCGCCTGGAGGTGGGGCTGGGGGGGGACACTGAGAGCGCTGGGAAGGCTCCAGGGGTCGCGCGCGGCCTTCAGGCTCACCCCCCGCTCGCGGCTCCCCTTCCCTCCCCTTCCCGGGCTCCCGGCGCCCTTTCTGTGCAGCTCCTTTCTCCTCCCCTCGGGCCCTCTCCGCTCCGGCGCGGGGCTCAGTCCCGGGGATTAAGAGAAAGGAGGGAGGGGAAAAGGGAGGGGAAGGGAAGGGGCGGAGGAGAAAGGAGGACGATCCCTCCAAAGGCGGGTGTTGAGTTTCAGCTCAGGACCCTCGGGCCAAATTGCACGCCCCCTCCCGGCTCCTCTCCCCCGTCGGCTGCAGCCCGGCGTCGCGGCGAACCTCCAGGTGGTCTGGTTCGCTGCCTCCCGGGAGCTTTCCTCTCCCCGTCACGCCCCCGATCTACCCCGCCAGCCCCGCGCCTCTCTGCATCCCTTTCATTAGCCCCACATCTGTCTTTCCCTTGGGAGGGAGCACGCTCCTTCCGCCTTTCTGGGGTCCTCCGCGGAGCCTCTCTACACCCTTGGCAGGGCCTCCGCAGGGGTCTGGGGCTGGACACGGATTCTAGCCCTGGCGAGAGAACGTGATGCCTGAGCATCTGGTCCCGGAGCCGCGGGCGGGCCGGTTGTGCCGCCTCTTACGCTTCTCTGCCAGTCTAGGCCTGTCCCCTGCCCTCACTCTGGCTCGCTCCTGCTGCCGTGAGGAGCAAAAGTGGGGACTTCGGGCACAAAAGGGCAGGACTCTTTCAGTGGAGCTGGGATTGCCCCCTGCCCCCAAGCTTCAGCTGGAAGGACGCGGCTCGGGTCCCCCGCACCTCTCCTGCCCTATGACTGCTCCTTCGTGCGCGCTGCCTCCCTCCCGTTGCCCGCCCCCTCCCCGGCCCACCCCGCGTTCTTCCTTTGGGAAGAACACATCAAGGCCTCTCAGAGGCTCGAGAGAAAAGCCTTCCTTCTTCCGTTTTTGAGGTTCCTGGAGTTTAAAAAGTGAGATGCCAAACTGGATTGAAAAACTGTAGCATATTTTCAATATTTGCATTTAACACATTAACACTTCAAACACATAAAATAGACAATGGCTCTATGTATAGCGTCATTTGGAGATAACATCAGAAGTCTAATTTAAGGCCCTTTGTGAACCTGAGGCCTTGGATACAGAGAGGCTCCCCACCTCCCCTCCCCTCCCCCTCCACCCCCGCATTCCACAGGCCCACTCGTCCAGGCATTTGCCAGCAGGGGAGGGGGAAGCACCTGACCCAGCTCCTTCCTCTCCCTGGTGCTTGGACACCTATGAACAAACTCAGACTCCTTTAGGATGGGAGAGGAACTTTAAAATTTCCAGATGCATCTCAAGGGAGAGCTCACCCATTCCAGTTCCAGCCTGGTCCAACTTCTCCCAGACCTCAGCCCTGGGGGCCTGGCTGCCTGGAACACGGATATTCAGCTTCTGGGGTGTGACTTGGTGTATGATCTCTGCCCAGGGGACTGCCAAGGCAAATTGGGGCTCAAGATGGAGGTGGGCAGGAAACCCTGTTCCAAAGATGAGTGCTCTGATTGGCACAGGGGAAACAGATGGAGGACGGAAAAGACTAAGCAGGAAGGAAGTGCTGGGACCCGGCAAAATGGTGGTTTGGGAGGTGGGCAGTGAGGCTCACTGCCCTCATTGTAGCTGAGCGCCTACCTGGTGCCTGGAGCTAGGTGAGGGGGTTAGAGTGCAAACCTGCAGGAAAACAAGTCTGTGCTTCTGGAGTGCCCAGGCAGGAAATGGAGCCAGTCAGACTCAGGGGTGAATCCTGGTTTGTCAGCTGTGTGACCTTGGTCAAGTTCTGGAACATCTCTGAAGCTCAGTTCCTCATCTGGAACAGTGGCTTTGGTGAGGAGTAAATATATGTAAAGTGCGTAGCACAGTGGCCTTTCCTCTTCACCTTGGCTTCCCACAACTCCCCCTGCACCCCCAGCTTGTACCTTCATGAAAGTTCAAAGTGTTTCTTTGTTGAGGGCAGGAGGAGCCTTCTTCCTGTCCTTATGCCTCATCTCTGCCCTCTCCTTCGCAAACTGAGGTTTCAGGTGATTCTAACTTGTTCGGGGAGAGTTCTGGGCTCCAGGTTAGGTTGGAGAAAACCCAGGCTGGGTGGTAGGCTAAGACCCTGGGTGGGCGGCAGCCTCAGGCAGGGGGGCCCTCAGCTTCGGGGCTTGCCTTTGCCACTATTCAGGGGGTAGAAAGGCAGGAACCCCTCCATCAGGCTTTCTGGGTCCCAGTCTTCTCTCCCACTCTTGTCCTTTCCCAGCAGGGCCAACCAGCTGATCTCCTCCTCGTCTCACCCCGTGACCTGTTCTTGTTCTTCCTGCTACTCAGAACTTCTCGGGTGCTCGTGGATTCTTCCAGTTCTCCTCTCTTTGGACCCCACAGCATCCAGATTGGCTGCATTCTAATCCTGGCTTCCGACACTAGCCAACTCCAACCTTGGCAAGCTATGTGACTTCTGGGAGCCTCTGGTTCCTTGTCTGTCAAATGGGATAATAATGGAACTGAGGATTGAGAGAATCCTGAGAACTGGAATTCCCTGGTGGCGCAGTGGTTAAGAATCGGCCTGCCAGTGCAGGGGACACGGGTTCGAGCCCTGGTCCGTGAAGATCCCACATGCTGCGGAGCAACTAAGCCCGTGCACCACAACTACTGAAGCCCGTGAGCTTAGAGCCCATGCTTCACAACAAGAGAAGCCACCGCAATGGGAAGCCCGCACACAGCAACAAAGAGTAGAAGCCCACGTGCAGCAACGAAGACCCAATGCAGCCAAAAATAAATAAATTTATTTTTTAAAAAAAGATTCATTCATTAAAAAAAAAAAAAAAAAAAAGAATCCTGAGAACAGTGCCTGGTCCATGATGTGTAAATGTTGGCTCAAAGCAACTGTTACTATTGTTATCTGATGACAGTTCTGTGGGGCAGCAGAATGTCAAGGACACGGAGCTTGCCTTCAGGAAACCCACATCATGTAGATCATGCTTGAATACAGTTGATACCTTCCCACTGAACTTGGCATAAAATCCAAATGCTCCGGACTTCCCTGGTGGCACAGTGGTTAAGAATCTGCCTGCCAGTGGATTCGAGCCCCAGTCCGGGAAGATCCCACATGCCGCAGAGCAGCTAAGCCCGTGTGCCACAACTACTGAACCTGTGCTCTAGAGCCCGTGAGCCACAACTACTGAGCCCATGCGCCACAATTACTGAAGCCAGTGCGCCTGGAGCCTGTGCTCTGCAACAAGAGAAGCCACCGCAATGAGAAGCCCACGCACCCCAACAAAAAGTAGCCCCTGCTCGCCACAACCAGAGAAAGCCTGCACACAGCAACGAAGACCCAACACAGCCAAAAATAAAAAATATATATAAATTAAAAAACAAAAAACAAATGTTCCGCCACAGCCTTTAAGATCCTGTGTGAGCTGGTCCCTGCCCACCTCTTCACCTCATTTCATCCCACCCTTTCCCTTAGCCTTTGTTTTCTACGCACACTGTCCGTTCTGTTTCTGAAACATGTCAAGCTCTTTCACCTCTAGGACTCTGCATGTGCTGTTCCCTCTGCCTGGACCACTCTTTCCCAGACCCTTTCCATCATCTTGTCAAATTCCACATCTTCAGAAAGGCCTTCCCTGGCTTTTTTTTTTTTTTTTAAGTTTTTTTTGATGTGGACCACTTTTAAAGTCTTTATTGAATTTGTTACAGTATTGCTTCTGTTTTATGTTTTGGTTTTTTGGCCGCCAGGCATGTGGGATCTTAGCTCTGACCAGGGATCAAACCTGCACCTCCTGCATTGGAAGGCGAAGTCTTAACTGCTGGACCACCAGGGAAGTTGCCTTCCCTGGCTTTTTAAAGTTAAGTTGCCCCTCCCTCCACCCACCCACCACCTCCCAGTAATTCTCTATTTCTTAACACTGTTTCATTTTCTTCATAGCACTTATTATTATCAGAGATTATCTTGTCTCCTTATTTACCACCTGTCTCCTTCTAAAACCTAAGCTTCTTGAGGCAGGGACCTTATCTGACTTGTCCTCTTCTGCATTCCTAGCATTTAGAATGGTGCCTGGCATATAATAAGTGCTCAATAAATATTTGGCAAATGGGCGAATGAACAGGGCAACCATAACTGTAGGACAAAGTTGAGTAAGCCAAAGGCCCACCATGGGGGAGGCACCAGCCCTGGGCTGGGGGAGGGAGTTGCTAGGCTTTTTGTCCTGTTCACTCTGATTCTCTGCATGTCTCCCAGGCCAGACTGGGTTCTCTTTGAAGGCAGGCTCCAGGCACCTTGTAGCTAAAGGTGATACTACAAATAATTAGCAACTGGTACCATCGTGGCGTCCCCATCAGGACACGGGAGCCTGTTCTGGAGGCCTCCGTCTGGGCCAGGTGGTCTCCCTTTAGTTGCAGGATCACAGGGAGGTTGTAGTGTGGATGTGCTCCAGCCCTGAGGACAGTATCTATTTACCAGCCGGGACAGAAGTAATATTTCAGCATTTTAAACACCAGTGCCCTTGCCTCACCTCAGCTGAGTGCAGATGAGCTTCAGTAGGCCCTGCGGAGCCCTGTGGTTTCAGCACTGTTTCAGGGGCTGCTAGGCTGGTTGGCACTTTTGTGGCCACCCAGGTTACCCCCAGCCCGCCTCCCAACCCGCACCAAACATGCACATTTCTACAAGAGAAAAGAGGGCCCTAGGCGAAGAGCTGATCAGAGGCAGGGGAAGGACTTCAAGGCAGTGGGTGAGAACTCGGATGACTTTCTGAGGAAGGGCAGGACAGCCATCGTAGCGTTTTGCAAGCTGTCTTGGCCGAGGTGGGGTGCTTCCTGTCACATCTTCCCTGCTCTTTCCTGCTAGGGGCTGATCTCCTACCAGAGGCTCAGGGGTGGGACTCTCAGCTGGTCCCCCGTGGCTGCCAGGTCAGGCCCAGGCAGGTGAGGACACATGGGGAAGCACCCTTGATATTGGGTACTGGGTGAACTTTCCTTTGCTTCCGCTTCTACATTCTCCCCATTGCCACCCCCATCTCTCCACACCCCTAGGGATTCCCTGGAAGCTGAAGTGACTCAGGGTTTCTTAGTCACCCCAAGAGGAAAACCCTCTGGAAAATGTTTCTCATGGCAGGGAGTCATCTTGAGGAGACCCACAGCTGCTCCTGAGATAAGGGTGGAGACTGAGCAAATGGGAAGAGGTGAGTGGGGACATGTGGCTCAGAGCGCAAGTTCTGCGTCAGGCCTGGTCAGGCAGGGGAGACTGCCCTTCAGGGGTTTCCTTAGAGGAGGTCCTGGTACAGAGGCAGGGGACACCCCAAAGGCCTCTCCTGGAGGGAATGTCCCACGCAACCAGCGTGGATCCTTCGCGGCATCAACAAGTGAAACAAGTAGCTGGGATCACTTCCAGCTCTTTCAAGCACGCTGTCCTGGATAGGGGCCAAGATCAAGAGGTCCGGGCCTGTGTCAGCCTCTGAGGCTCTGATTGGTTTGGGGGAGACCCAAGGGATCCAGCTCTTCTGGAAGTCCCCCTCAAAGCCTTTTCTGGGGTTGGGGGTTGCTCAGGAACACCAAAAGCCACCCTGGGGGCCACGTGCCAGACCTAAGGCTGAGGAAGAGGAAGCTGGAGCCACGGATCCCAGCCAGCAGGGCTGAATGCCTGAGTGGGCAGGAATGCCCTGTGGCCTGGGGCAGCTTCAGGTGAGACCTGTCCCAGCCCATGCCCAGGTGAGTAGGAAAGCCCTTACAGGGGGGCTTCCCTTCCATCTGCAGCCAACCAGGGGTCAGCACAGTGTGGCATCTCCATGCCAGGGAAAGCACATGCAAATCAGGAAACATCATTCTAGAGACAGTGTCTGTGTATGGGTGCGTTGGCGTGGGGCAGGGTGGCGTTGTGGGTGTGCTGAATGAAGGGGGTTGATGGACAAGGATGAAGAGAAAAGGGTGGGAGGGAAGGAGGCAAAGAGCCCCCCAGATGGGGTGGCCCCTGGCTGACCTGAGTCTTTGGGGCCAGGCCCAGCTAGAGCCTTGCCAGGGCGCACATACCCCCTCCTGGCCGACAGTGGTCCATGGAGCTGAGCCTGAGTGGGCTCACCCCCTGGCCTGAGAGTGGCAGCTCCCCCTGCCGTGGTCCTCATGCCCAAGGCCCAGGGAGTAGGGGTGGGGGCAGGCTGATCTGGGAGCTGGGTGTTCCTGTTGGCTCTTAGATGAGGCTGTCACCTTGCCCCTCCTCTTCCTGGCTCCGCCTTCTCATTCGTGCGATGGGAACAGTCACCCACCGCTCCTTCCATCAGGCCCTGCACATCCAGCCAACAAATTGATGGCTCCAGGCCTTCCCGGCAGCCTGTGGGGTCAGGCCTGTATCCCTAGCCCAAAGCGGGTCAGGGAAGTGCAGGGATGGGGGTGGGGTGGCCCCCGGGGAGGGCGGGTAGAAGTTAGGGAGCGGGTAATGGACAGTGAAGAGAAGTCATAGATGATTGTGGTCATAGAAGTTGGGGTCATCGAAGATGAGGAAGGGGTCAGAGAACAGAAGGGGTCAGAGAACAAGGAGATAGAGGGAAATGTTCACTAAGGTCGGTGATCAGGAGGACATCTGAGAAGAAAGGGAAGAGAAGAGACAAGACCATGGGTGGGAGCAGCAGGGATCGTAGAAACGAGGCCTCTTGGAGAGAGACCAGGATGGTGTTCCCTAATTTTGGGTACCAAGCGAACCAGGGAAATTCCAATAATGCCTGTTCTCAAAGGCATAGAATAGCAGGATACTATTGCTTTGACCCATGCCCGGAAAAGTATAAAGAACAAAGTTTACCCAAAAGGGGGCTTACCTGGTGGCGCAGTGGTTGAGAATCCGCCTGCCAATGCAGGGGACACGGGTTCGAGCCCTGGTCTGGGAAGATCCCACATGCCGCGGAGCAACTGGGCCCGTGAGCCACAACTACTGAGCCTGCGTGTCTGGAGCCTGTGCTCCGCAACAAGAGAGGCCGCGACAGTGAGAGGCCCGCGCACCGCGATGAAGAGTGGCCCCCGCTTGCCACAACTAGAGAAAGCCCTCGCATAGAAACAAAGACCCAACACAGCCAAAAAAATTAAATAAATAAATAAATAAATAAATAAGTCAGGAGCTCTTAAAAAAAAAGAAAGAAAGAAAGTCACCATGTGCCTCCTTCCCAGCGTGGAATTTGGGGTGACCATCTTTGCTTTCTCTAAAGAAGAGTTTTCATGGTCCATTTAAAAAAAAAAAAAAAAAAAAATTTACCCAAAAGGTTATCGGGCTTACAATGATGTTAATCACAACTTCCATGAGTCTAGCATTTAAATCAGCTTTTGAAAACACTTTCAAGTTTTTTGGGTTTTTTTTTTTTTTTTTTTTGGTTTGGTTTTGTGTTTTAATCTCAGGTCACACCCTCCAAAAGGTAGTGGAAATAAATTTGAATAAACAAAACAGGTTTGCTGCAGATAAAAGCAGGACTCCTAAACTGCTCCAGTCAACCTGCTTCCACAAGGCCCTGCTGTCAGCCAGGCTGGGCGAGCAGCATCCGGCGTGTACCAAGTGAGTGCGCAGAGGCCTGGCTGGGACGGTGCTGAGCAGGGCCGGAGCAGAGATGTGGCTGGGGTGGAGGGAGCTCTCAGGTTTGGGGCTGGGGACCAGATGGGGCATGAATCCAGGATCTCAGGGAGGGGGCACCCGGACTAAGTGGAAGCAGTTTTCTCACTGGCCTTTTCCTACAGGTGGTTGCATCTTTGGCAATGGTCTTGGGAACCCACACCCTCCATTTGCGTCCCCAGAAGGGCTGTACCCACTGGCCCAGCTGCTGCCCCAGCAAAGGACAGAACCCCACTGAGAAGTGGCTGAAGTGGGACACTGTGCTTATGCCTCCCCCAGAGACCACCAGCCTTGCCCACTACCCGGGATCCTGCAAGGCCAGTGAAGACAGACCCCTCAACAGCCGGTCCATCGCCCCCTGGAGATACGAGTGAGTCTGCTGGCCCCTGTCCCCTCCCAAACACCTGCTCGTGTGCTGGTCAGCGTGTGTGCGAGGGACCAGGGGAGTTCCAGACAGTTCCAGCCTATCTGCCCCCTTTTACCTCAGGGAGGTTATCAAGTTTGGGTGTTAGACAAGGCCTAACTCTGACTCTTATTGGGTGACCTTGGGCCAATCACTCAAGTGTTCAAAGCTTAGTTTTTTTCATCTGTAAAATAATATTCCATAGGCTAATGGTGCAGCTCATATGAAATAAGATATGAAAAATCTGTACTTAGTACAGAAAATGTTGGTTTCTTCCTTTCTTCTTCTTCCTCTACTTCTTCTCCTCCTCCTCCCTTTCTCTCTTTCCTCCTCCTCTTCCTTCTTCTCCTTCTCCTTCCCCTACAATGGCTGTGTTTTTCTAACTAAAATATCAGAGAATAATGTACAATACAGGCACGAAGCAGCCCAATACCAAATGCTACTGCCCTGAGGCATGAATGGGTTATAATTATACCCTCCCTCTGCTCTGGGGGGCAGCTGGGTGGTTGGAGCCCCAGGCTAGTTATCTTTGATCATGAGCAGTCTTATTCTTTTGCTGTGTGCCACACACATAATCCTCTATTTGTGTCATGATGTAAAAAAATATTAGGAAGCCCTGAAATCGGGACAATGAATAAAAATATTAAAAATTAGTGCCTTAGTGATCCCAAACATATTTCTCTTGCAGTCTTGCGTCCTCACGGGGTGTCTGTGTTCCCACTCTCTGTAAGTCTAGCTCTGGCTTAGCCTTGGCTTTGGGGATGGATGGAGAAGGTCAGTGGGTAGGGAGGGGTCAGCTTTGATTGAGACTAGATCCAAGGTGGAGACTGTAGGTCACTATGCTTTGAAGTGGTCTCAGAAGGCTGGCTAGATTCTGGGATAAATCTAAAGAGGCGGGAGCCCCTTTGGGGAGGCTGGGTACCAGATGGCTGACTCGACTGGGATCTAGACCCCCGGTTGGGAGGCCGTGAACCCCTGATAACCACTCTGCTGTTCTTCCCCAAAGCGTGTTCTTTGCAACTCTTGTCCCACAAGCTGTTCCTCAGAAAAAAAAAAATGATGATGTCAAGTAAGTGGGGGAAAAACTGCTGCAGGCCCCACTCCTTGGAGGTTCCCAGTGTGCCCAGCACCTTCACGGCAAGAAGTCCGCAGAGAAGAAACCATTAAACTCAGCGCTTTCCAGACTCATTCGGCCACAGACCCCTTCTGCTGTAGCGTATTTATTGAGGAATGCCACTCTGGGAAATGCCACACTAGCTGAGCCCCAGTTTGCGAAGGCCTGTCTGTTTGGAGGATGGTTTTACAACCTAGGGGCTGTTTCCCTCTGGGCTTCTGGGGTCCCAGACCTTTGGAGCACCTAATTTTCACATCTTTTAGGGACCATGAAATCCTTTTAGAATAAGTCAATAAGTCTTACCACACACTCTTATGTGTCCTTATAATACATGCACAGCCGGTGTCTGGAGGACGGGCAGGATATGGCGGATAGTGGCTTCCTCTGGGGAGGGGGATGGGGGAGACAGACTGTCAGCCTTCACTTGATGCTTTCTTATACTTGGATATAAGAGCAGTTTTTACTTTAAAATTTAAAAAACCCTAAAAAATAATAACAATTACAAAAAGGAACCTCAGGCTAGAGCCCAGTGTATGTATCAGATGGAACCAGGGCTGGTCTGGTGGAGGCTCTGGTGGAGCTGCTCACCTGCCCCGCCTCCCTTAGGGCTCCGGGACCAGTTGGAAAGTCACTCTTCTATCCCCGACCCTCACTGACAGTTGGGGGAAATAAATCCCAGGGAAGAGGGGGAGACTTGTTCAAAGCCACCTGACATGTGGGTACCAGAGCTAGAATAAGAAGCCAAGCCCCCGACAGTCCTGGCATTTCCACCCTGGGCCCTCGCTGCTCCTGGCCGGTCCCCTGTTTGCCGGCCAGCCTTACCCCCGGGACCTGACGCTTGCCACCCCTGCAGGTTGGACAGAGACTTGAACTGGCTCCCCTTGGACCTGTACCGCGCACGTTGCCTGTGTCCACACTGCGTCAGCCTCCAGACAGGCTCCCACATGGACCCCCTCGGAAACTCGGAGCTGCTCTACCACAACCAGACCGTTTTCTACAGGTGGCCGTGCCCTGGAAAGCAGGGCGCGCATGATGGCTACTGCCTGGAATGCAGGCTCTACCCCATCTCCTTGGCTTGTGTGTGCATGCGGCCCTGTGTGATGGCCTAGCTGGGCCGCCCATGGCTGGTCCCTGGTCAAACACTGGAGCTGGGTGTACAACCACCTGTTGCCACGGTGAGCCAGGACGCCCGAACGCTCAGCCCCTCCAAAGCACCACCTGGAGCAGCAGGATCTTGGGACAGGATGGGGGACTTTGTGGGGAACCGCACTTTGCACTTTTTGAAGTGGATGGGAAATGCAGGGCGAATCCAAGGCAGCAGCAGCGGCTGCTTATGGCCCCTGGAAACTGACATCCTCGCATTTCCTCCTGGGAAAAGTCTTCAAAGCTCTGCCTGTTTCTGTCTCTTCTTTCCTTCCACTCCCAGCTGCCCTGGTGCAGTGCAGGCACTTTCTGAAATTTTTCCCTTTGCCAATGGAGGGCCCTTCATTTCATTTGTTCGTCCATTCATTCATTCATTCATCAAACACTCAGTGAGCATCTACTTTGGATGCTCTACCTTACACATCCTGGTATAGTTACTAGTCTTTTGACATGAGTGCCTTTGAGGAAAAGGCTGTTATTGAGCATAGAGAGAATTATCCGAATAAATAATCTGTATTTAAAAGTGGCCTAATTTGTCTTTGGCATCCCTGGTGCCTGAACATCTTGTGGTCCCCAGCCTGGTCCCTCTTCCTCTCCACTGTCAGCCCTCACCTACTGCTCTCTCCCTCTGCCCTCCAGAGTTTCCGCTGTGGCCCCCATCCCTCCCCTTCCCTGGCTCCCTGGCCCAGCCCTAAACACTGGGGTGGGGGTCAGGCTGCCCTCCTGGCATGCTGGAGAGACAGAGGCCCATTGAGATACTGCAGCAGGCACACAGCACCCCCTTGTCCCCCAACAATCTGCCTTTGTCCTCCGTTCTGGCTGCTACTGCTTGGTTCTGGGGGGTGCTGCCTGGGCTGGGCTCCAGCTCCCACCCTCCCTAAAAGGAAAAGGGAGAAAGGATGGTGAGGAAGAGGGTTAAGGTTAGGGAAGAGGGCCACAAACTTCCTCAGGCTTGGGTCCTTGGGGGCTCCTAGGCCGGCCCATTTCTCGGCTCACCTCCCAGCTCATCCTGGTTTCTCCGCAGACCTCCTCCCCACCGCCCTTCTCCCCTCTGCGGGCAGGCGGGGTTGGGCTCCAAGTAAGGGGAGGGTTGACCACTCCCCCCTTGCCCGCGCCTGCCCTCCCATGTGCTGCCTGGGGGGCAGTGCACGCACCAGCCGAGCACTCTGGGCAGCTGGATGCAGGCCCTTCTGGGCAGCCGCCTTCTCCAGGGTCCCACAGCAGGCCTGCCCGCTTCACTTTCAGGTTTCTCGCAGTGCCTTCCTGCTCCTCTCTGCTACCCCATCCTGACAGTTTTCCATTTTCCTGTTTTCCTTCCTGGCTGGTGGCAGTGAGGGCTGTGCCCGGTGGGCCCCGTGGAGATGCTCAGTGCTTGGAATCGCCGGGACCGGCCCCCTGAAGAGGGGGCAGCTGCGGGGCTCCAGGGCTTCACCGTGGACAAGACGTTCCTCTCGTCCCTCAAAGGCATCCTGCTGGAAACTGAGCTGGTAACAGCTGCCTCCCTGACCTGCAGCCTCCATCTCCCGGCCCGGCCCTCGCCCAGGGCTCAGCCCTCAGCAGCCTCCCTCCCCAGGCTCTCAGGACACCCCTCCGGCCCCAGCTGCATCCCCCCCCCCCAGGGCTCAGCCCTCAGCAGCCTCCCTCCCCAGGCTCAGGACACCCCTCCAGCCCCAGCTGCCCCCCCAGGGCTCAGCCCTCAGCAGCCTCCCTCCCCAGGCTCTCAGCACACCCCTCCGGCCCCAGCTGCCCCCCCAGGGCTCAGCCCTCAGCAGCCTCCCTCCCCAGGCTCTCAGGACACCCCTCCAGCCCCAGCTGCCCCCGCCCAGGGCTCAGCCCTCAGCAGCCTCCCTCCCCAGGCTCAGGACACCCCTCCAGCCCCAGCTGCCCCCCCAGGGCTCAGCCCTCAGCAGCCTCCCTCCCCAGGCTCTTAGGACACCCCTCCGGCCCCCCCCCCCGCCCCCCCCTGCCCCCCGCCCAGCCCCGCATCTCCCACCTGGAGGCAGTCACAGCAGGTTTCAGTTGCTGCAGGAAGGATTGAAGTTAAACAGAGGACAGCTCTCTGGGACATCGAGGGGGTGTGAGGCACAGGGATGGGACAGCGGTCACGCCAGCCGGTCACGCCAGCCGGTCACGCCAGCCGGTCGTCCCCCCGGGCTTTATGATGGCCACTTCTTGGCATGTCCGAGAAGTTCAACTACCAAAAAGGGCAGACTTCCTGCAGCCCCACTTTATCTGCTGCTTGCTCCCCATGAACATCTGTCCTCAGGAAAGGAGCTTCCCTTAGTCACTTAGCAAGACCTACTAGTAAACTTAAGTCTTCTGCATATGTGCCATCCTACATCGCCAGAGCTGAGGGGACCCCAGAGTCCACCCTGGAGCATCTGCCCTCTAAACCTTGCCTCTTGGCATGGAACCAGAGGCTCTGGTCCTTGTCAGAAGAGTTTTAGGCATCCAGGAGTGGGGGAAGTGTTATGGGGCATGGGGTGCCTCCTGGGGTCACAGGCTGATGTGGCGCCACTCCAGGGGCTGGCGTTCCCATTGTACTCAGAGCTAAAGGGGGACCCACTCTCTTGTGGATTTCACAGAGTGGCGGCCCCTGGAGCCGTGCAGCTTGGCCAAACTGCTGGGGCTACTGGGATCCCGGGGCAGGGGGAGCATGGGCAGGCAGAGGTGGGGAGCCAGAGTCGGACGTCAATAGGCAAAAGCCCTGGATGTGGCTCCAGGAATGGCGAGACCTCCAAGGACAGGTGGTGGGGCCGGCTGGGGGAGCTCCGGGGAGGGAGAGGGCAAAGGCCTGGCTGTGCCTGTGTCCCCTTCCTGGCAAGCTTCCCACCCTCGGTCCCGCAGGCCCTGACCTTCATCATCTTCGTCTGTTTCACGGCCTCCATCTCTGCCTACATGGCTGCTGCGCTACTGGAGTTCTTCATCACACTAGCCTTCCTCTTCCTCTACGCCACCCAGTACTACCAGCGCTTCGATCGGCTGAACTGGCCCTGTCTGGTGAGGGACCCTGCCTCCCCCACCCCGTTCTGGTCCCCTTCTTCTCTGCACGTTGAATTTTCCTTTCCTCTCCCAGCCTCTCTCCTTTTCCTGGTTTAGCAAGGAGTCCGGCTCCCATACCCAGCACTCAAACACTCCTTTGACCCACATCCCTCAGATCCGCTCCCTTGTCCAGGTCCAGCCCCAGCCCAGGCCCCTGGCTTCTCATCCTGGTCCTGGTCGCTCTGCATTTATCTTCATCCCTCCCCTGGGGAGCTGTGTGAGCTCTCTCTCTCTTTGTCTCTCAAGCACTTTATGTTGTGTCCAAGGGTATCTCCATGTAGGGATTCACAGTGCCTGAGGGTCAAGCTGCTGACTAGCCTGGAAAACCTCAGGGTGATGCCCCCTGCCCTCTGCTTCCCTTTGACCCTGCACCCCCAACCCCCAGGACTTCCTCCGCTGTGTCAGCGCCAGCATCATCTTCCTGGTGGTCTCCTTTGCGGCTGTGACCTCCCGGGATGGAGCTGCCATTGCTGCTTTTGTGAGTCAGCCCCACAGAGCTCTCTGGCTCCCCAAGGACCTTTGGCTGGTGGTTGCACACTTTGTGTGCCTCTCTCCACCCCAAGCTCAACCCAGTGCCCGGGGTCTGCCTCACACCTTGCCCCATATCACCCACCTCCCTCTCCCCAGTATCAATGGCCTGATGGCCTTTGTTGTGCCATCCCTGCTCCAACTCCCACAGGTTTTTGGCATCATCCTGGTTTCCGTCTTTGCCTACGATGCCTTCAAGATCTACCGGACTGAGATGGCACCCAGGGCCACCCAGGGTGAGTGCCTGGGCTCTGGGGAGAGGAGATGCCCCCTCCACCCCCTGCCCCAGCTACCCCACCCTGCCATGCCCTACCCCACCTGGCTCCATCTTCACAGGGGACCAGTAGTGATACTGGGGCTACCTGGCTCCTGAGCCCAGCCAGAAAAGGGGGACAGCAGAGCCCAGACACGTCTCCTTTGGACTCACTAGCTCCCCAGCCTACTGTCCATCACCCCAGCCTACAGCGATGGAGCCAGGCCTGAGAAGTCACCGGGGATTTGTCTGTGGGACCTGGTGTTCTGAGATCTGGCTTCTGATGAAGCTCGGCCAGGGAGGGGGTGTTATGGACGAAGGGGAGGGTACAGGAGGAAGCTGGTCATTCCCAAATTAAAAGACTTGAATCCTACTGGTGAATCTTTTTCTTCCCCCCAAATTAGGCAGATTAGGAATGCCAAAGAGTATTCATGGGAGTGTTGCCTGGAGCAGGTCACGGTCCCTTCTCTGGGACCAGGTGTGAACAATGAGGAAGGGGGAGCTTAGACATCCTTCAACATAAAGCTTCCATGCCACAACTCTTGTGTGCAAGGCCACCTTGCGATGTGCCTGGTGGCCGGGCACCCAGGCTTCTGTGTCTGAGAAGGCGCAAGCCTTCCGGATGTGAATGAGTGCCCACTTGCCAAGCTTTTCACACCCCGGTCTTAGGGCGTTTGAGGTGCGGTGCTTGCCTGGGGCGTGTGTAGAGCTCCCCCTGGTGGTGTGGGGAGGACTTGGCCCGCAGGCTGCCAGGGAGAGGTCAGCATCAGATGAGGGCAGAGATTCCCACATTGCTGGAGCTGCATGAGCCCTCAGATATCAGCTGGTTCAATGCCCTCAATTCACATAAGAGAGGACACGCCCAGTTAGGGGAAGTGACCTCTTTATTTGTGACAGAGTTAGGGCTGGAGCCCAGCTCTCCTAACACTTGAACAGGTGTTCTGGATATTGTACTGAGCCCCTGTAACTAATAAAAAATGGCCCAGCCTCATTTCCAGCTCCCTCCACCAGCAGGTCCACCTTCCCAGCTTGCCAGTGCCTCAGCAGGACATTTCCTGAGCATCCCATGTGCAGACCTCGTGCTGGGTCCCAGGGATTCAGAGGTGCCCAGCAGGCCCATCCTTGAACACTCACAGATGGGAAGAAGACCAGCTAGTGAAGGGCAGTCATGGCTCAGGGGGACTTTGGAGTCAGCCCTGCCTGGCCCGTGACAGCTCAGTGTGGCCGGGACATCCTTGCCCAGCCCCGCAGAGCCCAGCGTGGCCTAGCTCATCCAAGCTGACTTGCTAGCCCCTCTCCAGTGCTTCTGTGTCCCTGCCCTGAAATGCCTTCCTTCTTCTAGGGTGCTCCTTCCAGATGCAGGCCCCAGCACCCAAGCCCTGCCTGAACCTGAACTCTGGTAGAGTTGCTCTGCTCCCCTCGGTGCTAACCACCAGCCACTCTTGGTCTGGCTTTTCCTGCCTCTGGGTTCCTGTTCTCCTGACCTCATGTCCTGGCTCCTCGCCGGAACTGGTAGCCTCTCCAGGGCTGGGACCGACTGGCTTTTGTGTTTCTCTGGTCTCTGCTCACAGTTCTCAGGACTTTACCGACGGGCTATTCTCAAGACTGGTGACCGACCTTGCGCAGGCGGCGGTCAAGGCCTCAGAAGAGGGAGCGGAAGGGCTTAGCCAGGGGAGTCCAGGAGATGGGGAGGGCAATGAAGGGATGAGAAGGTGGTCAGGAGGGCCTGGCCATAGGAAAGCTCAGCAGGGGGCAGGGGTTTGCTAGGAGCAGAGTGGGGTAAGGACCCGCCTTGTCCCCTGAGCAGCCGTGTGACACGGGCCAGCCTGTCCCTGGTGGGAGCTCGAAGGGAGCCGAAGTGTGCTCCGTGGTGTGCACCTGCGCGTGCCCTGCTCGTCTGTGTCTGTGTGAGAGGTCAAAATGAGACAAGCGGGACCCAGGTTTGGTCCACACTTTGGTTCAGTTTGGTGTCAGCTGGCTCCAGAGTCTCAGGATGCCCTCACGATGAGGTGTGGCCCACAGACCCGGGCCCCAGCCAACTGTACCAGCGGCTGATGGGGAGCGGGACTCCCTATGGGTTACTTCTAAGGGGCTGACCAGAAAGGGACCTGTGTCACCCTCTTTATCCACATCTCTATCCCCAGCCAGCTCTGAGCCTCTCCTGGCATCGGTGGGGAATTCATTTTGGAGGGAACAGGTGTCCCAGGACACCTTTAACTCCTGTGGCCTCAGGGGTGGGGTAGGTGGAGGGTGGCTTCAGCTTCAGCAGTGAAATTCTGTCTCCTAGTGTCTAGAATTGGCTCACCCTCTGGTGCCTTTGTTTTCTCCACTTTTGAAATTTCTCCCTCTCGTCCCTTGTCTGGTTGGCTGAGCAGTAGGGGGACTCACGGCTCTGCCACCTCAGGGAAGCTGCCTCACCTCTATGGGCCCGGTTCCTCTTCTGTAGATGTGGGGTGTCTTGGCTCCCCCAGCTCTGACACAGGGGCAGGGCCCCCCTCCCCCAGGAGTCCAGGACGGCTCCTGGATGGTCGGCGGGGAAGGATAGGGGCTCAGGCAGAGTCTGGCACTCATGTTTATTGCAGGTCAGCAAGAGCGAGGTTCAGAGGCAGTGTCACTCCTCATCGTGCATTTTTTGCTGAGAAAGAATAAAAGGTGTGAGGGGGCAGCTGGCGGGAGGGAGGAAGGGTGTGGGGGGGAATCTCCAGGGCTTTGAGGGGCCTAAGGGAGATGCCCTTAGTGGGGAGAGGTTCAGGCCTCAGGGATCTTGGGGTCCCATTTAGGGGTCCTTGTGGTTCGGGGGGGTGGGACTGGGCTTTCTAAGGAGGTTCCAGTCTGTGGGGGGCTTCTCTGAGCAGGAGGGGGGATGTTCAGGTGTGAGTGCTGTGGGACCCTCAGGGCTATCCAAATACAGGGGGAGGAGTGCCCACTAAGAGGGCACTGACATTGGGGCCGCGCTGCTAGTGG
Source organism: Balaenoptera musculus (assembly GCF_009873245.2). Lineage (NCBI taxonomy): Eukaryota > Metazoa > Chordata > Mammalia > Artiodactyla > Balaenopteridae > Balaenoptera > Balaenoptera musculus. The sequence goes on from NC_045786.1 coordinate 101,705,995, forward strand.
GGTGAGTAGCGGGGTCTGGGGAGGGACCCACCTTGGCGCCGATGTCGCGGCTCTTGGCTCGCAGCTTGTTGACCTGGGACTCGGCGATGTCCGCCCGCTCCTCTGCCTCATCCAGCTCGTGCTGCACCTTGCGGAACTTGGACAGGTTGGTGTTGGCCTGTTCTTCCTGCAGGGGTTTGGGGGGCGGGAGGATCAGGAGAGAGGGGGCCCAGCCTCCTAGTCTGGGGGACTCCCTGTCCCTGACCAGGGGCTCCGCGCTCTTACCCCTCACCCGTGTTCCTGCAACAGCCTTGCCAAGGGTGTCCTGCTCCTGGCTTGGCCCCCTCCTCAAACTTGTCCAGCACTCAGACTCCCAGCCACTCGCTGCCCAAGAGGAATCCCAAGCTGCCTGGTCTCCCTGCCCTCAGAATCCAGCTTCACCGCACCTGTCCAACTGTGACACTGACAGATGCTCCTGGACTGCCAGGGGTTCCTGCACAGGTGTGCTCATCAGCATGTCACATCCACACTTCTGTCCTCCCCACTGTGCTATGCCTACTCAGGTCCTCTTCCAGGCCCAGTTGTCCTGCCACCGTCCAGCCTTCAGCACTGGCTGGCCCCCTGACCTCCATTAGCAGCTGCACTGCCTTCTCTTGGGCTTACCGGTATACGGATTACAAGCAGCTTGTGGGCAGGTCCTGGGTGGAATAAGCTTTGCTCTTATGAACTTAGAGTGCCTGACACAGCTCTGAGTTTGAGAGTTAAAGTGAATAGCAAACCCTCCATCCAGGCCTCACGCTGGGGTGGACACTTGCTGGTTCTGACACATAGGAGGGGTGTGTGGAGGAAACCATGAACTCACCGCCTCCTCGGCCTGGCGCTTGTAGGCCTTGACCTTCAGCTGCAGCTTGTCCACCAGGTCCTGCAGCCGCAGCAGGTTCTTCCTGTCTTCCTCCGTCTGGGGGCATATGCGCGGGAGAAGCCAGTGTTGGGGGAGGAGCAAGAGCGATTACCTTTCCCTCCTTCACCACCCCATCTTCTCCTCACACCTTAGCTGCTCCTCCCTCCAACAGGCCCGGTCAGAGAGCTGGTGGGGAAACTTCATCTCTGACACTACTTATAGGTCAAAGGACACGGCAAGGTCCTCAGTCCAGGATCTAAAAAGCAAGGAGGGCTGTGGCCCTAAGGTGAGCAATGGGAGGAGGGGCTCGGAACCAAACGGGATTTCTTCATCTGATAATATGGAGACATCAGGGCTGTTCCAGCTCTAATCTGGAGCACCAGAGGTGCTCTTGGCCAGTGGTTCTGGAGTGACCAGAGAGGACTAATGAGGAAAGCAGAAAAAAGGGATTATCATAATCCAGATCATTCTAATCTATCATAACCCAATATGCATTGTACTGGGTCAGGTATCGGGCACCAGGATCAGTGGCTCCAACGTCACGTGATCATTCCTGATCATTGCATGTGCTAGGATGCTATTGCCACTTATGCCCACAATACACCTGAAGTTCTACGTCTGTATCTCTTTCCTGTGCCTCTCATATCCAGCTGTCAAATGGACCAATACCCCCTTTCTCTGTCTCTCCTGCCCAGGCACACTGTGAAAATAACAGGTCAAGGGCATAAGCTCTGAGCTATACAGATGGAGGGCTTAGAACATTTTGAGATTTCTTCCTCTAAGGCCTTCTGTTTGTTGTCCCAGAAGTTCCACGGAAGATCTGAGTCTTTTCCCATCCCTGACTTTTATCACTAAAATGCCACACAATGTCCCAGCCTCTGAGGCTGGTGGAAAGATGGCTTGGACTGTTTTGAAGCCTTCACGGTAGCACTTCACGTTATTAAAAAACTGGGGAAATGCTGGTTCAAAGAGCTTTCAAGAAGTAGAAGTAGATTCTCCCTTCGCTAGAAAAATTCATGGACTCGAGCCAAACTGTCTCCAGAGATTGTGAAAGAAAATTAATCTCAAGACAGCTTCTCAAGGAGCAGGTGGCAGCAGGGCTGGGAGGCTCTGTGTGGGGCCTGTGTGGGTCAGGAGGTGGGGCGAAGGATGCGCTTTCACGTCCACTCCTAAGGGCCCGGCCCCAGAGCAGCCGCCGCGCCCGCACCTGGTAGGTCAGCTCCTTGATGCGACGCTCACTCTTCCTCATGCCCTTGATCGACTCCGCGTTGCGCTTCTGCTCGGCTTCCAGCTCATTCTCCAGCTCCCGCACCCGGGCCTCCAGCTTCTGCAGCTGCTTCTTGCCGCCCTTGAGGGCGATCTGCTCGGCCTCGTCCAGCCGGTGCTGCAGGTCCTTGATGGTCTGCTCCATGTTCTTCTTCATGCGCTCCAGGTGCGCGCTGGTGTCCTGCTCCTTCTTCAGCTCCTCCGCCATCATGGCGGCCTGTGCACGGGAGAGAGCGTAAAAGGACAGGGCCCTGGGGCCTCTTCTTTCCCATTAAGGATCACCTCTTTCCCCTCCTGGCATTTGCTCCCTGAGGCCCTCAAACCCACAGAGTGGCAGAGTCACTGCTGGTACAGCACAGTGGCCTGGCCTGGACCCACAGCCCTGGTTCGAGTCTTTTGGGGAGGGCAAGAAGGGGAGCGGTCACTCACATCCGTGATGGCCTTCTTGGCCTTCTCCTCGGCGTTCCTGCACTCCTGCACTGCCTCCTCCACTTCACTCTGAAGCTGGGACAGGTCTGCCTCCATCTTCTTCTTCTGGTTGATGAGGCTGGTGTTCTAGATAAAGGTAAAGAAAACTATAGAATGTATGCTTTGCTGCCTGATTCTACACTTTTACCCAGAGAAAATTAGAACTGGTCATTTTTTAAAAAACATGTCTTGCTTTTAGTATTTTCCTTGTTTTGCACCTGTTTTCTCTTTTCCTATGAAAATAGATATATTCTAGACATTATATCTAAAGGGACTCAGCTCTGAAGAAAGACTTCAAGCAGGAAAGGGTCTGTAGTTCTACTCCTGAGCTCTGTAGTAACATGTCTGTGCAGGAGTATGAAAATATTCCGAGGAAAATGGGAAAAACTTGTTTAAAGCGACTGTATCCTGGAAGTGATTATAGTTATAGAAAGAGTGGGGTAAGGAAGAGAGGACCACATCAGTGGGTGATGTCATTCCCATATGTACTAGGTTACGGAACAAAACTCCACAGGGCAGTGCAGTAAGATGGACATAAAAACTCATTACCGAGTATAGCTGAAAACAGTGTGTATGGGATTGCAGAAAAATGGTGTTCTGTGGTGAATTGGGTTTGCAAGTAGACGCGGTTGTGCTTCTTTCAACTCCAAAAGTCCCATTTTAATACAGCAAGCTGAGGCTGGCTGTCTTCTAGATGTAGGATGTCACATCACAGCATGCATTCCACGACTCCCAGATTTGTGATTTTTGCCAGGCACCACCCATCAACCATGACACTCTTAGCTTTTAAGTGTAGACCGCTTTCTCAAGGTTGTGGTTCCGCAGCCCTGACTAACAGAGGCGAGCTGGTCCAAGAGATGAAATGATTTATGATCCAGGTTGGACGTATGCTTTCTCAGGGCATCTGATTCAGAACATTGCTAGATGGCCTGGCTCTGCTGCTCAGCGGGTTTCTCCTGGCCTCTCACCTGGGAGTGCAGCAGCTGCACCCGCTCGCTGGTCTCGATCAGCTCCTGCTCGGCCAGCTTCCGGGACCGCTCCGTCTGCTCCACCACGGCCCGCAGCTCCTCCAGCTCGGCCTGCAGCAGGTTGTTGCGCCGCTCCACGATGGCGATGTTCTCCTTCAGGTCATCGTTGGCACGGACCGCGTCATCCAGCTGGATCTGGGTGTCCTGCGCATCAGGAGAGTGGGCGTGAGAGAGGGAGCTGGGCTCTGGCCCATCAGAAGGCTGTCAGCTGAACTGGATGCTGTGGAGAGCCCCTGGCGGCGGCTCAGGTGGGACCTGTGGGAGGTGTCTGCGACGGCCCAGGGGCAGGAGGGATCTGGTGCTGTGATGGGACACCACCACCCAACTCGGCCACCACCCCTCCCTGGGTGAGGTGACTTCCTGCTCCCAAGAGTCACCGTGTACCTTCAGCAAGCTCTGGAGGCTCTTGACTTGCTTCTGGGCCTCGGCGGCCACGCGGTTGGCGTGGCTGAGCTGGATCTCCATCTCGTTGAGGTCGCCCTCCATCTTCTTCTTCACCCGCAGGGCCTCGTTGCGGCTGCGCGTCTCCGCGTCCAGGGAGGTCTGCAGGGAGTCCACCACCCGCAGGTGGTTGCGCTTCGCCTGCTCCATCTCCTCGTCCTTCTCTGCCAGCTTCCGCTCCATCTCTGCCTTGATCTGGTTGAACTCCAGCTGGGCCCGGAGGATCTTGCCCTCCTCGTGCTCCAGGGAGGCCTGGAGGGGAGAGGGACCGAAGTAGACAGTCAGGGCACAGGGTACATTGGGGAGGGAGGCTGGGAGGATGCAAGGTGTCAGCCAGGAGGGGAAGAGCTGAGAAGAGATGGGGAGGGGGGACCTGCATCCCAGGCCATCCGGGTGCTCTGGGGTAGGAAGTGCTGGATACCCCCGGTTTCCTCTGTCAAGGAAAGGGTTCTGAGCTCACAATTGTCAAGACCCTCCAGCACCAACACTGCATGATCCTGACCCATCTAAAATATCATAGAAAAGGGAAGGATTTTTACAACCACAAATTCAAACATTTCTCTTTGTTTCCCAGGTCCCTCACCCTGTAGTGAAAAAAGTTAGAAGCCCCAAATCTCAGGGCTATCACTAGGTTCTTACAAATGAACAGTAACAATAGCTAATATATATTAAGTGCTTAAGCATGTTACCTCATTTAATCTTCATAATAGTCATGCGTAAAATCTTATGAGGTATATACAACTGATGCCATTTTACAGATGAGAAAACCGAGGTACAGATAGGTTAAGGAACTTGCCCAATGACAAAGTGGTGGTCCTGAAGCCAAGTTTCAAACTCAAGTCTGTTTGACTCTGGAGCCCCTGCTCCCACCCGCTGTCTGAGGGGTTGTTATGATGGCCAGGTTTCAACTTTATAAACCCAGTGGGAAACAAACCTATGATCAAGCTGTGTGTGGCATTTTCCTTTGCACAGACCTTGGCTTTGGAGGTAGTCATGGGTAGTGGGTATATGACCTTGGACTAAGAATAAGGAGCTGATAGATTTTGTCTTGGGTCAGCGTCACCCCCAGGTAAGGTAGAGTGCGGAGTCAGAGACAGGAGGGCAGGGGTGGGTAGGAGAGGGTCGGAGGCAGGGGTGCAGGCAGAGCCAGGCCCTCACCTCGGCCTCCTCCAGGGCCGACTGCAGCTCCAGCTTCTCGGCCTCCAGCTGCTTGCGGACCTTCTCCAGCTCGTGGATGGTCTTTCCACTGGAGCCCAGCTGCTCGGTCAGGTCGGAGATCTCCTCTGTGGGAGGGGCGGGCCGCTCAGCTGGGGGCAGCCGTGGTCCAACGGGGGGGCACGCCTCTAGCAGCCGCTGGGTGGCGCCACGTGCGGACCCTCCCCGCCCCGCCCCCGCCCCCGCCCCCGCCCCCGGCCTGGGCCCGCACCCTGCAGGTTCTTGTTCTCCCGCTTGAAGGTCTCCAGGTGCTCCAGGGACTCCTCGTACGCGTTCTTGAGCTTGAAGAGCTCGGTGCTGAGGGAGCGCGCCTCCTTCTGCGACGACTCCAGCTCCGACTGCGACTCCTCGTACTTCTGCTTCCACTCGGCCAGGATCTGCGGGGACGCGACGCGGCTCACCGGGCAGCCCCAGCCCCACCCCCAGGGGCGCCCAGGCCCCCGTCCTGGGCTCAGCCTCCTCCCAGCCTCTGCCTCCCGGGAGGACGTTCCCGACTCCCGCCTGCCCGCCTGCTCTGGCCCCTGGCTGCGAGCCCCCGGGCTGGGCCCACCTTGTCGAAGTTCCTCTGCTTCTTGTCCAGAGCCGCGGCGGCCGCGTTGGAGCGCTCCACGTCCACCATCAGGTCTTCGATCTCATTCTGCAGCCGGTGCTTGGTCTTCTCCAGCGAGGAGCACTTGGCATTGACTGCCTCGACGGCCTCCTCCGCGTCCTGTAGCCTCTGGGCCAGCTTCTTCCTGCCCGGGGCGGTTGGGTGTATGTGTGTCACTCTACCTGGGAACAGCGGGGCCTTGGGACCGCCCCTCCCTGAACTGCCAGATGAGGAGGGCCCGGCCCTCCCACACAGCTCCTTGGGACACTGAGCAGCCCTTCAGGCCCTGGAACCCCAGCCTCCAGGGAGCCAGGGCTTCGGGTGCCTAGAACAGAGGCTCTTCCCTACGGGGAGCGGCATCAGGGTGGCAGCCCTCACCTCTCCCCACCCAGGCTGATCGGCGGTAGCTCCTCTGACCAACAAGCTTTTTGCTCGTCTTATACGTGAGCATCAGGTATAACCCGGGCCAAAAGCTCGCCCGTCACAGGAAGTGAGTCAGGGCCAGCCAGGGTTCACTCAGAGCACAGGATCCCAGCTCGCTCACAAGCACTTGTATTGCCCACCACGTTTCTCCCCACCTCCTCTCTTCCACCTCAGCCTTCCTCTGCAGGTTGTCAATCTGCCTCCCATGCCCACTCTGCCTGTCTCTACCCATGTCCTCTTGAGCCTTCCTCTCTTAGAAGCAGGGTGGGGGGCTGCCCAGGACTCACTTGGCCTCCTCCAGCTCCTCGGTCCTCTGGATGGCGTCCGTCTCATACTTGGTCCTCCACTGGGCCACCTCCGAGTTGGCCTTGGACAGGACGCGCTGCAGCTCGGCCTTGGCCTCCGTCTCCTCCTCGTACTGCTCCCGCAGCAGGTCACAGTCGTGCCGGGCTGACTGTAGCGCGTGGGCCAGGGCGTTCTTCGCCTGGGAGAGGCAGCACCGGGAGGTGGGTTCAGCATCTGGGAAGGTGGGAGGGAAGGCCCTTTCCCCATTCTCCAGATCCTTTTCATATCTATGAACTTCAACCAAGCCCCGGCTTCCTTCAGGGTGAGGGCTGGTGTGGAATCTCAACACCTTAAGGTACCTTCCCAGTTTGCCCATCCCTTCCAAATAAGAAAGGATGCACTCAGTGATGTTTGGGTGTGGCTTAGCTGAAGAGTAGAAGAACCTGGCCTGGAGGTTTTTTCATTACAGAGGCCTCTCTGCAGCTTCTAGTCTCCATTTCTGAGGTTGGTTGCCCCAGGGCTGCCATCAATCCTGTCCGCTGCCCCGTAGCCGGGCCTCACCTTGCCCTCCTCCTCCAGCTGCCTCTTGAGGTCCTCCAGCTGCTGGGTGTAGGAGAGCTTCCCTCGGGTCAGCTGGGAGATCAGCGCCTCCTTTTCCTCCAGTTGCCGGGACAGCTCACCTGCAGGTGGGAACAAGGGTTTGTGGGCCATGGAAGGGGGCAACTGACGCTCTTCCATGAGGCAGGTACAGGGCTGGTTAGGGGCACCCACCGTTCTCCGTCTGCAGCTTGGCTCGCTGGGTGGAGAAGTCATTGAGGGAGCGCTGGGCCTCTTCTAGCTTCGCCCGGTACTCGTTGGCCTGGTCCTCCAGTGTCCGGGACACCTTCTCCAGGTTTGCCTTCAGGCGGTAAGGGACAAGAGAAAGGTGAATGTGGGAGGGGCTGGGTTGACTGGAGGAAGGAAGGGAGGGCCAAGGTTGGGGAGAGCACAGAGGCAGGGGGTGGGGGGTGAAATGGGGCGGGGCTGGAGGGACACAATCTGGAGAGGATGCATGAATTAAAGAAGGGAGAGATGGTGAGGAGATGGAGACACAGGTGGAGGGCAAGGCAGGTGCAAGGGAGAGAGGGAGAGAGACCAGAGGGTGATGAAGGGAGTGAGAATAAGAGCGGTGGCAGAGAGGAAGTGGAAGTAAGGCGCACTGCGAGGCTGTGAGAGAGGAGAGGGTGAGGAGAGGAGAGCACGGCCCACCTTGACCTTGATGATCTGCTCCATGTTGGAGGTGACGTCGTCCAGCTCCAGCTTGAACTCGCTCTTCTCCTTCTCTAGCTTCTGCTTCACGCGCTGCAGGTTGTCGATCTGCTCGCCCAGCTCAGCCACACTGTCTGCGTGCTTCTTGCGCAGGGCGGCCGCCGTGGCCTCGTGCTGCAGCGTGGCCTCCTCCAGGTCCCGCCTCATCTTCTGGAACTCAGCCTCGCGCTTCTTGTTCATCTCGATCTGCACGGACGTGGCCCCGCCGGCCTCCTCTAGCCGCTCACTGATCTCCTCCAGCTCCCGGGACAGGTCTGAGCGCAACTTCTCCACCTTGGCCCGGGCAGTGCGCTCGGCCTCCAGCTCCTCCTCCAGCTCCTCGATGCGTGCCTGGGCAGGGTATAGGGGGCTCAGACCCACCGCCTGACCCCTCCATCAGAGCCCCCTCCCCAGGGCTGTAGAAGGCTCCTGGCCAAAGCACCCAGGTCCTGCAGAGCAGTGGTTCTCACCAGGGGACATTCTGTGCCCCAGGGGACAGTCAACAAGGTCTGTAGACATTTTTGATTGTCATGACTTGGGGAAGGGGTGTTGCTACTGGCATCTAGTGGGCAGGGGCCAGGGAGGCTGCCAAACATCCTATAATACACAGACCATCAGTGGGAATTTGGTTGAAGCCAAACCTTCAAGGCATTTCCTGGAGGGGCATCTCAGACCCAGTCTGAGCATCTGCAGCCCTGATTTCTGAGAATCTGTGTTCAGAGAGGGATCTTGAGATCCCGTGAGGTCCTGGGTCTCAAAGATTACACAGATTCACTAGGCTCTGCTCTGCTAATGATAAGGCGGGAAAGCTGGTGCTTGTATTTTACAAATATTTGCAACAATATGCCTCAAAATAATCAAAAACTTTTGTAATCTTCCGAATTAACCACAAAGTCTAATCAACCATATTCCTCACTCTCCAGGGCTTACTTTATTTATGCCCAGGGCTGGGTTCCAGCTTAATTGTTCCCTTCCAGGCCAGGTGAGTGCTAGCAGGGTGCCCTCCTCTGTATCATGTCCCTACCTCATTATTTTCTGGCCTTAGCCTTGGCCTGACTAAATTGAAAGAATGTCCCATTTACCATTTTGATCTGTTGTCTGACTAGCCAGGAGCAAAGGGGAGGATTGGTGGGATTCCTTCATCTGTGGTTATGGATGGTGTTGATGGAATGTGTGTGTGTGGGTCCTGGGAGCAGGAGAGAGAGGCCCACCATACCCCTGCTCCCAGGATGGAGAATGGGGACTGAGTGCAAGAGCTTGGGCAGGAAGAAGGAGGAGCCACAGCCCATTGCCAAGACCTGGTGAGGATAACAGCACAGTTGTTCTGGGTTCAACAGTCAAAGAGGTTGACCAGACCAGGGTAGGAGAACCTGGGGACATCCTAATATTCGGGCTAAAACCCAGAAGGGGCACCCAAGAAGATGGGAGGGAAGAGTATCACTGAAGGCAGACCAGCCCCTGAGCAGCCCCCAGAGGAGGGGAATTGTGTTCATGTGTCACTTGTACCCTGGGCCATCGACCCTGAGTGCTGAGGGGAGATCAGCTCTCTCCACTAGTGGTCCCATAAGAAAATGAGAGGATAAATAGCTGAGTCCCTGTGGCCTTGGGGTCACTATGTCCAGATGTGGCCGTATAGCTTCTGCAGCTATGAAATGGGAATGAGAGTACCTGCCTTCCTTGCTTCCAGGGCTCTTCTGACAAACACGGGACTAAAAGCACATTAGAATTCAGGGTGCATTAAAGGCAAGGGAGACTCTGGCTGCTAATTCAATCTCCTCCTGCAGAGGGATGAGAAAGCCATGGGAAAGACAAAAGAACATCTTCTTGCAAGTGGCTGGCTCACTTCTCTAGCCTGAGCTATATTAAAATGACATATATATGTCGCCTCCTGGTTGACAAAGTGGGTTCCTAACAATATCTCTTCTGGTCCTCTGCAAGGCAGGGGTCATTAGTCCCATTTTACAGATGAGAGGAGAATCTGAGGCTCAGGAGGGGGGAGTGACTTGCTCAAGTTTGCAGGAATTGACTCCATATCATGGTGCTCTGTGGGGATCCAGCCTGAGTTAGTGTCTAGGGTAAATACCTGGGAAGAATAAGAACAGAGCTTCCCATGGGAAGGTGCTCCACGAAGGCCGTTCTCACCCCCATGAAGCGGGGAGAAGCACCAAAAGTAAGGGTTAGAGGAGAACGGAGCCCTACCAATTGTCCCAGCGCAGAAAACCCATGAGGTGGCGCATAGCTCAGCAAGAGAAGCCCTTTTAGTAAGTATGATCCCCACCCTCTCCCCCAAATAGCCCTGCTGAAATAAGACATTATTGCTCTAGTGGGGGAAGGCTGATGTTCCCAAATGCCTGTAAGTCAGGGCTGTTGGGGCCTCCGGGCGGCTTGGAGTTCTAGATACTGTCTAGAACCCTAAGCAGCTCCTGCAGCCTCAGCTGCCTCAGCGCCACTGAGCTCCTGGGTGGCTCCACCCAGAAGAACTTCACCTGGTTCTCCTTCAGTTTCTTCTGCAGCTGAAGGGCCAGTGCCTGCTCATCCTCAATCTTACTGTTCAGCTGATTAACGTCAAACTCCTTCCTGGAGGAGAAGAGGGTGACAGGTGGTTTTCCTTTCTCTGTGCCCATCCTCTCCTGCCTCGGCATGCGAGGACCAGTCCCCTCCCCCTGGCCCCGAGGGTGAAGGTGGGGGGCGGGGGCCGTGTGCCCAGAGCAGCCTTGGCCAGAGGTGCTGCAGCACCTTGCGCTCTAACCCTCAGGCCAGACACCCTCAGTAGCCCTTCCTGGCCGCCGCAGGCTCCTACTTCTTGAGCTTTTCTTCCAGCTGCAGCTTGTCGTTCTCTAGGTCCATGTTGCTCTCCTGAGTCAGCTTCAGGTCTCCCTCCAGCTTCCGCTTTGCTCGCTCCAGGTCCATGCGCACCTTCTTCTCCTGCTCCAGGGATCCCTCCAGCTGGTGGAGAAAAGAAAATGAACAGGATGTAGGAAACCTGAGATCCACAGTGCATCCTCTTCTGCTCCCTTCTAAACCCAAAGTCCAGTGGGATTGGAAGTCAAACCAGCAGAGTTAGCCCTGCAAGCATGAAGGATTAGAGACCCAGCCTAGTGAGGAACTGCAGAAAGAAAAGGGCCCCAGGGGTCATGGAAGTGAGTTCTAGGGATTGGGAACCCCTTGGCCATCGGTGTTGCCTGAAAAATCCCAACCTGAGAGGGATGGAGCATGGTTGTTGCTACTCACATCATCCACCTGCTGCTCCAACTTGACCTTAGACTTGGTCAGGGTGTTGACCTTGTCTTCCTCAGCCTGAAGGTCATCCAGGGCCTGTTGGTGGGCCTCTTGCAGAGCTTTCTTCTCCTTGGTCAGCTTGGCAATGATCTCGTCCAGCCCAGCCATCTCCTCTGTCAGGTTCTTCACCTGTTGACCAAGAACCCCATCCCCTTTAGGGTCAAAGGTCACCAACCTGGAGACGTCTGTGGAGACCTCCAATGCCAAGGACCAGGGCCACACTCAGGTCAGGGAATCCTGAGGAGACTTGGGCTGGAGCCAGAGGGAGCTGCCCTCACCTTGTTCTCTGTTGCGTGCTTCTCCTTCTCCACCTTGGCCAGCGTTAGCTCCAGGTCATCAATGTCCCTCTTGAGCTCAGAGCACTCGTCTTCCAGCTTGCGCTTCTTGGCTGTGAGCTCGGCATTCATCTCCTCCTCGTCCTCCAGCCTCTCGGTCATCTCCTTCACCTTGGCCTCCAGCTGGATCTTGTTCTTGATCAGCTGATCGCAGCGCTCTTCCGCATCGTTGAGGTTGTCTTGTTCCTGGGAGAAGAGGACAGAGAGGAGAGATGGTGATGAAAGAGAGGAGAGATCCAGAGTCTTAAAGAGAGCCGGAGCTCCGAGACTCATAGTCCCTGGTGATGAGACAGGCTATAATCCAGAGGAGGGGAGAGGAGAAATGGTCTCACCGCCTGCACTTGGAGCTGCAGGTCGTTCTTCTCCTGCAGCAGGGACACCATCTTCTCCTCTAGCTCCTTGCGTCGAGCTTCTGACTTCTCCAGCGTCTCTTTGAGGCGCCCAAACTCCTCCTTCATGGTGGCCATCTCCTTCTCTGTCTCTGCGCTCTTCAGCAGCGGTTTGATCTTGAAGTAGAGCTTCATCCAGGGCCAGTTCTTGACCCCCATGAAGGCCCGAATGTTCCACTGGATTACCAGCAGGGCATCCCTGGCAAAGAAACATGGAGGCAGGGAAGGGCACTGTAAAAGAGCACTTCGCAATCATGGGGCCAGCAGCACTCGGCTCCCAGCACATCTAAGCAAGTTTGTAGGCACCTGAGGGCAGGAACCCTGTCTTGTAGCCTTGATAGGCAACCCCACCTCAGCATAACCACACTGAACATGGAGTTGCTCCATAAATATTTATTAATTGATCAATTCAACAAAAGGGCAGTTTATATCTTCCTTACTGGAGTATTAGTAGCTATGGAAGCTACCACTTGCAGAATGTCTACTGTGTTCGGTGTTTCTAATCTCATAAGAACCTCAAGCATGTTAAAAATATGATATTTTCCATTTAGGAATATCTATAACATATGTGTAAGTTATGAAGCATGAAACAAAATGACTGTCCATGAACTTATCACCCAAACAAGAGCTAGAGCATTGCCATCATTGATTCTACCTGTGGGCTCCACCCCATCCCCTTTCCTGGTCCTTCCACCAGAAGCAGCCACTACCTTGAATCTTGTGTTTTTTGTTTCCTAACTTTTTCAAAAAATATTTTAACCATATATGTATGCATCTTTTAACAATATGCTATTTTAAAAATTATTTCTGAACTTTATAAAAATTGCATCAAAAAAAATTGCATCACACAATAGGTATCCTTCTGTGACTTGCTTTTGTTTACTCAGCAATATGCTCTTAAGGTTCAAACATATTGTACCATGTAGTTTTAGTTTCCTCCTTTTTCATTGCTTTATAATATTCCCCTGAATGAGTATACTACTATTCACCCATTCTCCTGTGGATGAAAATTCAAGTTGTTTCCAGATCTTTGCTATTTTGACCAATGCTACTATAAAGATTCTTTTTTGTCTCATGTTGAACACGTGCAGGAGTTTCTCTGTGGGAATGCGCTCAGGAGTGGAAAGGTATGTAACTGTTCAACTTTAAAAGAAAATGATACATTGTTTTCCAAAGAGATTGCACACATTTACACATCCATAAGCAGTGGGTCAGACTTCTTGACTTTTGTCAATCTAGTGTTTTAAAATGGTATCTCATTGGAGTCTTAATTTGTATTTCCCTAAGGGGAATTTTCTTTTTTAAAGAATTCAAAATGAGACCCAGAGTGGCAAAGTCACTTGCCCAGGCTAGCTAGTAAGTGGTGGAGCCAGGATTTGAATTTAGGTCTCCTGACCCGCGCCACTTGGCTCTGCTTGTCTGCCTCTTACATGTCTGGGAGTGCCTCTCTCTTTCCCTCCAGCCTCACCTGCGCTCCAGGATCTTCTTGAACTCAATGCGCATGAGCTGACCCCGGGCTTGTGCCTGGATGCGGGTGATGATGCGGCTCAGCCTCTCGTCCCGCATCTCCTCCAGCAGCCCCAGCAGCCCCGCCTTGAAGAACACCTGGGGGTGAGGGGTAGAGCCAAGGGGGCCACAGCCTCAGAGAAGGGTAGCCAGGGTGGAGGGAGAGTGTGGGAGAACCTGGCTCAGCTTCCCAGGGCCCTGTTACCCACACATCCTAGACCTGGGAGTGAAATGTGAAAAATAAGACAGAAAGGAAGCCTGGGTTCCAGCCCTTGGTTGATACGGGTAGCCAGGAATCAGGGGTCTGCCTTCCAAACTCCCAGCTGGTCCACTCAGCATGGTCGCACATCCTGCAACGCCACCCTACGGGGCTCTAGACTCACCTTGGTGTGGCCGAACTTGTACTGGTTGTGGTCAATGTCCAGGGAGCCCAGCAGCTTCTCTGTCCCTTTCCTGCTGTCAATGAACTGGCCCTCGGGGATGGCTGCCGGGTTCAGGATGCGGTACCTGGGAGGGAGGTGCCCGTAGTTACCCACGTTCTGCACTGATCTGCTCTGCCCACAGAATCTGAGGCCACCTGAAGACTCCCCTCCCACCCGAGGCTGCCCATGCTCCCCCTGTTCCCTGAGCCCTGGGGGACCCTGGTACCCACCTCTGCCGGAAGTCCCCGTAGAGGATGCGGTTGGGGAAGCCCTTCCTGCAGATGCGGATGCCCTCCAGCACGCCATTGCAGCGCAGCTGGTGCATGACCAGGGGGTTGTCCATCACCCCTGTGGCAGGAAGGGAGAGGGAGGGGGTCAGCCTTAGGGCAAGTGGATGCCAAGTGCCCTCTCCAGACTAGACCCTTGTGCATCGCTCACCGGGAGCTTTCCGTTCATTGGGGATGATGCAGCGCACAAAGTGAGGGTGGGTGGTCCTCAGGTTGGTCATCAGCTTGTTCAGATTCTCCTGGGGGTGGATGAGAGTTGGAGGTCAGGAGCCACAGGGACCATCCCTTTGTTCCCTGAGCCCTGGGACCCAGACAACCTGTCACCAGAACCCTCAAAGGGATAGGGAGCTGATACATAATTTATGATGTGAGTTCAGGCTTGTATAGAATTTACATGCCAAAAACGGCCACATAACTCTAGCTTCTTTCCTCTCCAAACTCAGAGCATCAGGTTAGGGTGGTGCAGACAAAATGCTCTGGGCTGGGCCTGCCCACCACAAGTCTCTTGGCATCTCTGGGCCCTTCTTACCCGGTGGAGGGCCGATACTGTCTGAAATGATGAGCCCTTTTTCTTGCCTCCTTTGCCTTTACTGCTGTCGCCTAATAACAAGAGAAGGAATGATGAACAAGGGCTTGAAAACGGAGGAGCCCTCGGCTAGGGGCAAGGCTCTACTTCTCACTAGATGTGTGACTTTGGGCAAGTTATTCTCTAAGTCTCAGTTTTCTCATGAGGAGGTGAAGAAGATTAGAAAAGATCAAGCATGGAGTGTGCCTTTCCAGTGCTTGGCACAAAGCAAGCATTGAAATAACATCAGTTCTTTCTCCTCCCAATCCCTTCTAACCCCGACCCATGCTTACATCTTTCCACTTTCTACTTTTCTTCTTGTACTTTACCCTCATCGTTTCAATTCACACCCTTTCTCTTCCTTCTCTGAACTGGAGGCGCGTTTGTTCTACTGTATGTTCAGTGATCCTCTCAACATTTACTGTGACCTCCTGCAGGCACGGCTCCATGCCAGGCCTGCTGCAGTGATGTGCGTGCCACCCTCACTGATCTTCAGTTGCCCAGAGTCTTGAAGAGATGCACAGCATGTACAACGACGTCCATAACCCAAAGGGGAAAATGGCACTTCCACAGAAGTGGTAGAGATGGGCCGCTGTGGGATCTCCTGACCCCCTCCCGTGGCCCACGGGCTCCCTCCTGCCTTTAGAGTTGTGTGCTTTGAAGCAGCGGGATCCTGGCCCCTTGCACCTCCAGAACTGCTCTGGCAGTGCAGGGCTGCCCTCTTACCAACATCAGCGGAGGCATACGAGGAGAAGAGTGTGGCCATGAGCTTGAGGGAGGACTTCTGGTACAAGCCCACTACCGTCTCGTTGAGCGGGTCTTTGTTCTTCTCCAGCCAGCCTATGATGTTGTAGTCCACGGTGCCAGCGTAGTGGATCAGGGAGAAGTGGGCTTCCGGCTTCCCCTTGATGTTACGCGGCTTCTGGAAGTTGTTGGACTTGCCCAGGTGGTTGTCGTACAGCTTGGCCTTGAAGGTCATGTCAGTGGCCTTGGGGAACATGCACTCCTCCTCCAGGATGGACATGATGCCCATGGGCTGATGGCGGGGTGGGGAGGGGGAGAGCATCTCTGAGTGCACTCCCAGGCTTGCAGAGTCCCATACCCCGACAGAGGAGAGACTGCAGCCCAGTGTAGCAGGCAGGCCACAGAGAGCCCGAGCTGGTACCTCGTGTCCCGATACAGGAAGCCAATATTCCTGGAGTTAACCTAAATCCGAATACATTCAGATCTGGCCAATGTAACCTCTTTCTGCCCCAGTGGACCCAGAGAAGAGCCCTGTACTCCCAATCCCCACCCCCCGGCCCCCCAGGGCTCACAGAACAGCCCCTTCTTCCTGAATGGCTCTCTGCCCCAGCGCAGGGTGAAGGCTGGGACAGAAGTGTGTCAGAGGCACCAGACTACAGGGCAGGCCAGACTCGTGCCTATATGACGGGTAACAATCGTTCAAGGAATGGTTAGAGGGATCCAGGTTCTGCACAATGTCCTGCACTTCAGAAAGTGTAGCAGCTCTTGACTTTTCCTGGGACAGGGATCCTACTGAGAATTTGGCGAATCCAAAGGCTCCCTCCCCAGAAAAATGCACGTACACACACACACTTGCATGTACACCTTGCCCACCACCAGTCCACACACACTTTTACATACAGTTTCAGGGAAATCTGAGGCCTCTGGAAGAGCAGCACCCCGGATAACTACGCAAAGCTTGTGGGGAAGGCCCTGTCTTCTGACTGGCCGTGGCTGGGCTGGGGGAGGGGCAGTTGCTGCGGCCTCTGGCCTCCATCAGCAATGGAGCCCTGGGAGCAAGGCAGCACTGGGAGCCTCCCACCAGCTCCGTCCTGTCTCCTCTGAGGACCCTCCATAGATAAGAGGAGCTGAAGACGGGCTTATCCTCAGCCAACAGGGAGAGGATGGGAAGCCAACATGTCTAGTTTCAGCCTAGTTTCTTTCCACGAATGACGCTTCTCATGGGGTGTCAGAGGGGCCAGGAGCCCTCTCCTTCACTACATCCCCCTCTTAAGACCCTGGGAGGTGTCCACCAGACAGGACAAGGTCTTAGGTGCTGGGGAGAGAAGGAAGGGCTGGACCTGTGTATGCTTGTGATGTCACAGTGTGTGAAAGCAGGGCCTGGAAGGGGGCTTGGGATTCTGGGGACTAGTTTCCTGGGTGTAGAGGGACAGGGCTGCCACTTTGTCTGGGATGGCGGGTGAAGGGGACCCGGGTGGAGGGGTCGAAGCGGCACCTTCTCGATGAGGTCGATGCAGGCCTGCAGGTCCATGCCGAAGTCGATGAACTCCCACTCGATGCCCTCCTTCTTGTACTCCTCCTGCTCCAGCACGAACATGTGGTGGTTGAAGAACTGCTGCAGCTTCTCGTTGGTGAAGTTGATGCAGAGCTGCTCAAAGCTGTTGAACTACAGAGCGGGGGGTGGGGGAGGGGAGCGGGTCAGGCGGGCAGCTGTCCGTGGCCCATGGGGTGGGCCCAGGGCTGCATCCAGCCCGGCAAGGGGTGCAGCTGGTCCCTCCCCTCCCCTGTCAGGGCGGGGAGGGAGAGCCCCCTGAAGACACATGACCGTCTCCACCACTGCAGAGCCCACCGCCGTCCCCGCGCCTGGCCTGTAGCCGGCGCAGCCAGCGGGGGCTGCCTGTGCGGACCAGTGAGTTACTGTTCTCCCGGCCCCCGGGCTCCCCACTCACGTCGAAGATCTCGAAGCCGGCAATGTCCAGGACGCCTATGAAGTACTGGCGCGGCTGCCTGGTCTCCAGGGTGGCGTTGATCCGCGTCACCATCCAGTTGAACATCTTCTCGTACACGGCCTTGGCCAGCGCCCCGATGGAGTAGTACACCTGCTGGACATTCTGCCCCTTGGTGACGTACTCATTGCCCACCTTCACCCGAGGGTGGCACAGCCCCTTGAGCAGGTCGGCTGAGTTCAGCCCCATGAGGTAGGCGGACTTATCGGCATCTGGTGGAGAAGGAAAGGGATAAGCAAGCACTTTCAGCAGACCCTCTTTCCCCGCCCAGGACCATCAGGTCCCACCTCTCTCGTTAAAGAGTTGCAAATAGAGGCCTGAAGGGCACAAGGCTTGCAGTGGTGACACAGCCAGTGTGTGCCTGAGTCAGGCTGGAGCCCAGGCCCCTCCCTCACCCCGGGACCTCCTACCACACTGCATCCCTTCATCTCTCCAGGGCAGGGACTGTGGCTGATGATGTCCTCTGCTTCTTTCCTCCTTTGTCCGCAATCCCAGGATCTAGCCCAGGACTGGGCATGCTCTACCCTGAATCTATGTGTTGGCCAACTTGACTGGCTGGGAAATCAAGGTTCCTAACAGCAAGTTGGTCACCCTCCCCCAATCCCCAGCTCTCCAAATGTGCCATCCAACATATGATCTCTATTTAGAAGGAATTTATTTGGTTTAATTTCAAGAGTTTTGTGATAACTGGCGACATGCTATTGTGAAACTGAGGCTTGACATTTGATCTGAACAGACATAGAGAAGGGGTCCTTGAAGGTGGGCCAAGAGGAACGTTCTTGGGCGTTTGTCCAGCCCTGTTCACACCTTCACATCTCCTTCTCAAAGGATTCTCCAGATAGCCTTAGAGGGAGCTAGGAAGGGCTTTCGCTCCATTCCACTGAGGGGGAAACTGAGGCCCAGTGATGTGCCAATGCCCTGAGCTGTGTCCTGACCCTTGGCTTCCTGCCTTCCAAACAGAACATGGCACGGAGCCTGCGAGGGGCTCACCCAAGGCCTGGGCATCCCTCACATACACACCGCATTAGTGATGGGGATGTGCAGAGATCAGTCCTGGGCTTGGGGGTGTCTTGGGTGCAGAAGGAAATCTCCCCAATTCACTTCTGCTCTGTGCAGCTGGGTTGAGAAGCTAGCGGGATTGAGAGGCGCCGCCCTGTCTGCCCACTTCTCCCATGTCCCTGCCTTCACCCACCCACAAGCCTCAGGTCCTCTGGGAGCCAGCCTGTCTGGGATGGAGGGTGGCATCTGGCTAGGTTCTAATGGAGAAGAAAGCCTGGAGCCTGGGCCAGGTGGACTGGGGGTGGGGCTGAGCCCGCTCCTGGGAGAAAGCATAGCCTTTCGACCACCTGCTTCTCCTATTCCTGGTTTCTTCCCACTTTCTCTATCGTGGGCCTAACATCGCTACTGTGAACGTAACTCCTTAAAAATCATCGAAAGGGGCACATCCCTGGTGGCACAGTGGTTAAGAATCCACCTGCCAATGCAGGGGACACGGGTTCAATTCCTGGTCTGAGAAGATCCCACATGTCGCGGAGCAACTAAGCCTGCGAGCCACAACTACTGAGCCCACGTGCCACAACTACTGAAGCCTGCGCTCTTAGAGCCCGTGCTCCGCAACAAGAGAAGTCACCGCAATGAGAAGCCTGTGCACCGCAACGAAGAGTAGCCCCCGCTCACCGCAACTAGAGAGAGCCCGCGCACAGCAACGAAGACACAACACAGCCAAAAAAAAAAAAATCGTTGAAAGGCACCCCTTTTGGACACAGAATGGGAGACCGTGCTCCCAGAGGACTGTCTCTGCATGACGGGTGGACACCCATCCCCTAAGGCCTTCTCAGCGCCTGCTCTCCTGTCATCGAACCTTCAGTGCCGTCGGGCTCGGCCTGCTCCTCCCGCTGCTTCTGCTTGAACTTCATGTTTCCATAGTGCATGATGGCGCCCGTCAGCTTGTAGACGCCGGCTTTCTCCTCAGGAGTGAAGCCCAGTACGTCGAAGGCGCTCTGGGGCAGGGCGAGAGAGGCAGAGTGGGTGGCGGGGCGGGTGGCCCAGCAGCCCGGGAGCCCTCCCACTGCCTCCTCACTCACATCCGTGGCCACCAGCTCCTCAGAGTCATCGATGGAGGCCACGGACACCTCCCCCTGGGACACGAAGGCGTAGTCGTAGGGGTTGTTGGTGACCAGCAGCATGTCTGTCCAGGCGAGGGGCAGGGCAGGGGACAAGGGGGTGGGAGGGGGCACGGTGAGGGGAGGGGTGGGGAGAAGGGAAGAGCGGGAGTAGGTAGAGAGGAGGACCGTCAGCAAGGACCAAGGGGAGGAGCCAGAAGAAAAGGAAAAGTGGGCGGCGAGGACCCAGGGTGGGAGGATGGTGGACGAATGACAGGTGGGAGAAGGGGAGGCAAATGCAGAGGAGAAGGAGTAAAGCAACAAGGAAGGGTGGAAAGGGAGGCAAGAATTGACACAGGGGAGTCCAAGGTGAGGGAGGAAGAGAAAGGCAATGGGCAGATGGAAGGAGGGCGGGTGAGCAGGCTGGCGGGGCGGGTGAGGAGGAGGAGGGATCTGCCCTGCACAGGCGGGCTTGCAGAGGGCGCTGGGGGCAGCAGGGGCATCAGGCTGGGCTCACCCAGCAGCTCTGGCTTCTTGTTGGACAGGATCTGGTAGAAGATGTGGTAGTTCCTCTCAGCCTTCAGCTGGAAGATCACCCGGGACTTCTCCAGGAGATCTGAAGTGAGGAGAGGGGAGGAAGGCAGGTAAGGAGGGAAAGAGCCAAGCCAGCAAAAGGGTGGAGGTCAGGGGAGAAGGGCTCTCACGGCAAGTGGAGAGAGCCAGGGGAAAGATACGGTTTAAAGGAAAAAGAATTCTAAAGCCAAGAGGCAAATGTAGACAGAGACAGAAGATGGAGTGGAAATGTTGAGGTGGGGCATCCAGCGGGAATGAAGGCAGAGGTGGAGGCCCCGGAGGTGTGGGCAGGGCTCCCCACGTACTCACAGGTTTCTATGTCTGCAGAAGCCAACTTTCCAGTGGCTCCAAAGTGGATCCTGATGAATTTCCCCTGGGGGCAGATGGGACAAAGAGTGAGAGAACTGGCCAGAAGAGACGCATGGAGATCCTGGACCTCAATGCAACCCAGAATGCCCTGGATGGTTCTGGAAATGTAAATGACTTCTTTGGAATCCCAGTTTAGTATCAGTAAAACAGGGAAGAGGATGCCCATCCTCACATGCCACCCAGGGATCTCTGAGCAGAAACGACACAGGAGGGGACTTCCCTGGTTGTCCAGCTGTTAGGACTCTGCTCTCCCAATGCAGGGGGCCCAGGTTCAATCCCTGGTCAGGGAACTATCAATAGATCCTGCACGCCGCAACTAAAGATCCCGCATGCCACAGTGAAGATCCCACGTGCTGCAACTAAAGATCCAGCTCAGCCAAATAAATAAATATTCTTTTAAAAAAGAAAGAAATGACACAGGAATGAACACTGATAGAATGTGTCCTGCTTGTACCTCTGACATGATCTCTTGTAATCCTCCCAATAACCAGCAAGGTAGATACTACTACCTCTGTCTCACTGATGAAGGAACTGGGGCTCAGAGAGGTGTGGGGACTTGCTGGGCAGATGGAATGCTGGGGAATTGGCTCCAACGCCCATGCTCTCTCTTCCCACTTCCAGTGTGGAAGAGCTTTGGAAACAATCATAAGGAAAATCTAGAATGTGACCCAAATCAGCCCTGTTACTCAGCTCTGGAACAGCTGTGGTGGCACTGGGTCTCTTTTCTTGAGTTCCCAGCACTCGGGGGCCAGGCTGAGTGGGGAGGGTTTGGAGTGCGTGCGTGCGTGTGTATGTGTGTGTGTGTGTGTGTTATTTGATATCCCAAAACCAAATGCAGGACAATCAACCAGGTGGGGTGACTGTTGGCAAAACTGCACCCCCCTTTTTTTGTTGAGGCCGCATGAGGCCAGTTGGCAGTGGTCAGGTGCACTCACGAAGCGGGAGGAGTTGTCGTTCCGGACGGTCTTGGCATTGCCGAAGGCCTCCAGGGCGGGGTTGGCCTGGATGATCTGGTCCTCCAGGGTGCCCTGCAGAGGGAGCAGAGTGCAGGGCTGCATCTCCAGTCCACCTCCAGGTGGTGGTGGGGAGGACGGGGGTGTGGCTGGATGGACTGCTGGTGGGTCTGCAGCTCCATGGGGTCATATTCAGACCTCAGAGTGTGTGTCTCCTGCCACGTAGGTCTTGAGCACTGGGCTCAGGGATGCAGTCCACACTGTTTCCCAGAGCAGGGCTAGGGGTCACCTGGTCAGCCCGCCCCGCAGTCCCCCTCTGCCGAGCCCGTGGCCCACCCGGCACCTTCGTTGCATTGACGTTGTCCTTCTTGCCACGGTCACCTATGGCTGCGATGCTGGCAAAGTACTGGATGACACGTTTCGTGTTCACAGTCTTCCCTGCCCCAGATTCTCCGCTGGGGGCAACAGGGACCCATCAGAACCCAGATTCCCACCATCCTCCATTCGAAGTTCAGCACTGCACCCTCCTCTCTCAGAGTCCCAGCCATCTAATCTCCTCCCCCGGGGCCCAGCTCCCTGCAGAGTCTGCCCAGCACTGTAGGTCACTCCGGCACTCCTCGGAGAGCCCAGTTCCTTGCAGTCACCTCCTTAAACCTTTCCTCCCCACCCCATCACTCCCAGGAATCAGCCTGGGTCCCCCCCCCAGCCCACGGCCCTCTGTGGGTGGATGGTGTTTGCTCACGTGATGAGGATTGACTGGTTCTCCCGATCTGGAAGAGAAAAGAGCAGAGGCAATGGGGTCAGGGCTGAGGGCCCAGGTCCATGGGTGTGGGGCTGAGGGGGCGCAGGTCAGAGCAGCCGGCCCACCTGTCAGCATGTACTGGTAGGCGTTGTCGGAGATGGAGAAGATATGGGGCGGCGCCTCGCTCCTCTTCTTGCCCCGGTAGGCGGCCACCACCTCAGCGTTGTACACCGGCAGCCACTTGTAGGGGTTGACGGTGACGCAGAAGAGGCCCGAGTAGGTCTGAAGCGGGAGATAAGGCAGTCACGAGAAGTTGGAAGGGAGAGCCTGGGTTGGGCAGTGGTGACAGGCAGAGGAGTCCCTGGTCAGCCCAGCTGGCTCCTCTCTTCTTGCAGCTGACCAGGGATGGGATGGGGGCAGAGAGCCCTTGGGGAGAGTTCCAACCCCCTCCCCGTGAGAGAATCGCCCCGGCCTACTTTGGACTCTGTGCAGGACAGGCTGCCCGCCGTGTGCAGGACACACTCACGTAGATCATCCAGGCTGCGTAGCGCTCCTTGAGGTTGAAAAGCACCGCAGGCTCGTGCAGGAATGTCAGCATGGCCATGTCCTCAATCTTGTCGAACTTGGGTGGGTTCTGCTGCAACACCTGGTCCTCCTTCACGGTCACCACCTGGGGAGGGGGGTAGGGGCAGTAGGACAGGGGTGACCACGCTCCCACCAGGACCCTTGCCAGCATCTCCCACTTACCTCCTCCCAGAATACAGACTGTGACCTGGTCTCGTTCCCCTAGCTCTTCTCTCACCAGTGCCTGGGCCCTGGCCCATAGCTCCCCATGCCCACTGTCTCTCCCTTCCTAGGGACTGTCCTAGAGTCCCTGTGTCTTGCCAGTTCCCCAGACCCTGTGCCCATGAGCATCACCTTTCAGTCCCTGCTTAATTGTCTAGGGCTGGCCACTCTCTGACCTGTGCACACACACCTTACCCTGACTCCTGGGGGCAGTACTTGAGGGCATCAATTGCTCGGGGCAAACCTTGGCACTACTGGAAAAACATCTCACCCATCTACCCTACACTCTTCATTGGTCACTGTCAAATGGTTTGATCGCCACTGGTCAGTTTGCCGTGCCCTGACATCATGAGATCCTGCAAGTAGGTATTCCAGCCTTTTTTACAGTGGAGAAAGCTGTGGATCGAATAACTAAATGATTTGCCAGCATGGTGGTTGCTAGTGGCAGAGCTGGTT
Organism: Balaenoptera musculus; assembly: GCF_009873245.2. Lineage (NCBI taxonomy): Eukaryota > Metazoa > Chordata > Mammalia > Artiodactyla > Balaenopteridae > Balaenoptera > Balaenoptera musculus. The sequence goes on from NC_045786.1 coordinate 101,729,391, forward strand.
TCAGGGTCAAAGTCCCCAGAGGTTGTGGCCTCTTATTACACACCTCAATGGGACGCAACAGTCAGCCAGCATGTCTGCAAGGCACACGGTTCTGAGGCACTGCTGCTGACCAGTGGCAGTTCTCGTGGCTGGCATGACGGACCAGGACCGTGGATTTCTGAGTGCCGGTTGTCAGCCCTGGACCGAGCGTTCAGTTTAAGGGTTCCTGCTCTTTGCGTTCATCGTTAAAAGTTTGCTCTTGGTATGGTTGGCGAGGACTGGGGAGAGTTGGTTCATGGAGGAAACTGAGGCAGAGTGGAGGGATGCAGGTTTGAGAAGGGAGCTTCATTTGATGCTGTGTCTATACCCTCTTTATCTACAAGTCCCCTCTGAGGAGGAAACCAGCTGAGGTTTTCGGCCGCCAGCATCCTCTCTGGCAATGGGCTGGCGTGGGACCTTGTTACACCTGCTCAGACCTAACAAGAAAGGTCAGTTCTCACTCAGATGCTGGGCTTCTCGAGGAGGGGCTCATCCAGCACCCCCGCTGGCTTTGGCTCTTCTCCAGAGCCCCTCAGCTCCCACTGCATGTGGCTCCACCCCTGCACCCACCACCCTGTGCTGTGCCCCACGCACCTTGCCATTCTCCGTCTCGGCAGTGACCTTGCCTCCCTCCCGGGACAAGATCTTGGCCTTGACGAACTCTTCCTTGTCATCCGGCACGAAGCACTCAGTGCGGATGTCGAAAGGCCGGGTCTGGGCCTCTAGACGCTCCTTCTCTGATTTGCGGAGGTACTGGGCCGCCGCCCCAAAATCGGCCATCTGGGCATCGGTCATCTTGTCCCTCCTCTGCGGCTGAAACAGGAGGGCCCAGGCCTCAGTGGGTGGCATTGCCCTCTGCCCCCCAGCTCTCTGCCCCACCTGGGTCCTATCACTCTCACCTCCCTACCTGGCCTGGGTCCCGCCCTCCCCAACTCGGGTTCTGCTTCCCTTGCCCTCTGATGTGAAGCTGAAGGAGAATCTGTGAGGGGTCTGCGTGGCGTGGAATTGGCTAGAGTTTGCTAAGGCGAGGTGCTGAGCTGCTCAGAGGAGAGACAGGGGGCCCCTGGTGCAGCAACCTGGCTTCCAGGAGGAAACTGGGGTGGTTCTCACCTGGCGATCTCTTCACAGAGAATCCTGGAGACTCTGGACCATGGGCGGAGCCACAGAGGTACAGCCAGGCAGAGGGAAGAACAGACAAGGAGAATGAGGAACAACGGAGGCAGGCCCGTGGGGAAAAGTAAGCCGGGAGGCTAAACCGAGAGCCAGCCGAGTGGGACAGACCGACATGGGCAGTCAGGGGCAGATGAGAGGCAGAGAGACAGGAAAGAAAGGATGCAGAGCTAGTACAAGTGAGAGGAGTGGGATGTGGAATCCGAGTTGGAAACAGAGAGGCAAGGAGATTAGAACACGCAGTTGTGAAGGGCAGGAGGAGAGACAAAGAAGTATGATAGTGACAAGTACTGACAAAGACCAAGAGGCAAAATAAAATTGGACAAAGAGAGGGAAGCCATCCAAGGAGGGACAAAGATGGAGAAAGCACACGGAGGATACAGAAAGCAGGAGAGGACAGATGCAGGGAAAGAAATGCAGATAGGAGAAGAAAAGAGGATTCTGGTTTTTCCCTTGGAACCTCCCCTCTGTCAGTGGAAACTTCCCAGGGCTGGAGAAAGTCAGTTTTAGCAGAACCCTTGGGCCTCCGACTGACCTGCACCCCCCGTTCCCCTCAAGTTGGGGGCTCTGAGGGCTGGCCACGGAGCTCCCACCCAAACCCCATCTTACCTGGTTCAGAGGAGTGTCAGTCTGTCCCTAGAGCACGATCCTTTATATCCCGCTGCACCCACCCACTGCCTAAATTTGGAGTCCTTTCCTAGGGACCCTCCCTCCCATCTCTCTCCCCTCCCGGCCCCTCCTCCCTTGATCCCTTGGCTCTGGAGGTGACAAGAGGACAAGAGGGCCTCCAGATTTGCCCATGAAAGGTCTGTCGCCCTAGCCCCTCTGGCTCCAGGGCCTTTTTTTAGTCCTTGGGCACATTCCTCCCCTCCAAAGGACTGATGGGCAGATAGTGGGAAGACAGGACTTCTCACACCACTGCCCCCGCACCACCAGGCCCTTACCTTGGTTATTTTTAACCTGAAGGGTGAGTTGAGCACTCTGGGTAAGGGCCACCTTCTCCTGCAGGCCATGTGCTTGTCCCCTGCCCCCAACCACGGGCTCCCCTCCCTCCTTTCCTCCCCGGCCTGTCCTCACACAGCCCAGGCTGGGAGCAACTCCCCCCTCTCTCTGGACCTGGAGTCCCATGGTGCTGGGGACTGGCATCTGGAGCCAGGATGCCCAGGGAGGGGCTCTACTTCCCAGATCCTTGACTCAGTTTCCTTTTGTCAGGAAAAGAATTGCCATGCTGCCCTCTCTGTGCGGTCCTGGTTTCCTTCTGGTCCCCAAGTCTGCAGGCAGGTGTCCTCCTGGGAACGTGAGGCTGCATTACTCTGGGGACACATCTGGAGCCCCCAGCCCCTCCCCTGCTGCTCCTGATACAGTGACCACTGTCTAACCGCTCAAACAGGGGAAGGGATTCCCCCACGCCACCGAAGCAGATGTGCACCCAGACCCACAGTCCAGCACCCTCACACATGGCCTTGACCACCACGGGTCCGTGCCCATTCTTAAACACACGCATACAGGTATTTCACACTTACACACTTAAGTTTGCAGATTTTCCTTCTTGCTTTTATGCACACTGAAACACACATTTGCACACATAAGCTTTTACCCCTCCTCTGCCACCCTCTGCTCCCGGTGAGGGGTGGGGTAGCGTGGGGAGGGGCAAGAGGCCTTAATCCCAGGGCCTGAGGCGGGCGGGGGGCGGGGAGCTGCTCCCTTCCGCCTCTCTGGGCTGCCAGAGGGCGCAGGTGCTGCTGAGGCTGGCTGGGGTCCTGGCCGCCCGGGGATTTACACGAGTTGGGCCCCAAGCTCTGGGTTCTGCAGGGCGGGGGCGGGGCTCTGCCGTCTGCTCCCCCTTGCCAGGCAGAACCCCAGCGCTCCCTCCCGACCCTTGTGGGGCTCATACTCACGCGTCTGTCTTCGTGGGTGTCCCCCAGCGCCCCAGGCCCTCAAGGCCCCCCCTCCCCAGCCTCCAGTGATGCCGCCTCTCAGAGGCGGTAGGTGTCAGGTCTTCAGCAGGCCATGCCTGTTATGACTGGACATTGTGTGCAGGAAACAAAGCCAGACTCCCCTGCCCTAGCTTTCTCTACACCCTCACACCCAGGAATGCTCTCCCAGCTGCCCCTCCCAAACCATCTCCTGTCACCTCTCAATATAGCTCTAGAGTGGGGAGGTGGGTAGGATGGACAGGGGTCAACTTCTCTGCTTTCCACCAAATATGTGGTCTCTTCCCCAAGGCGCCAACTCCTTAGGACCCTCCACTGCCCCATTAATGGACTCAGGGATACATCTGTTTGCAGGGAACCTGTACTCCATATCCAGTGTCCTTGGGGGGACCTGAATCAACCCCACATTCCCATCTCCTGCAGGTGCATATGCCAAATTGTTCCCCCTGGGGATGCAGGCTACTTGTCCCCAGCTCTAGGTCACTGGAGGACCTAGTGTGCAACCTGGGGGTCAGCCCGTGGCCCAGTGCATCACTGCCTGGTTCCCATTGCCATGCGGACGTGATAAGGGGCTGAGAACACCAGGTCAAGCTGGGTCAGGCCCAGGTGACAGACTAGGCTTTGTCCTCAGGGATCCCTATGTCCTGAGAGGCCAGACTGGGTACAGGTGGAGTGGGGGTGAGGGGTAGGCAGGCAGTCCCCACTGTCTCCTGTGGAAGGAGGCTGAGGGGAGGGGTGAAATTTGTTCCAGGGCTCTGCCCCCCGTCTGGTCTGGTTTGCCCTTCTCTCCCTTTCCTAGGCCCCCTTCTCTCCCCAGCTCTCACATCCATCCCTGCTCTCCATCCTCCCTCAACTGCCTCCTAAAGCAACTCCTCATTCTGCTAGAAGTCCTGGACAGTGAGGGCACGGGATGGAGACTCCTGCCACAGGAAAGGGGGCGAGGAGGCAGGGCTAACCTTGGCACCAGGTTGCCCCTCTTTTGCCTGGCTCCCTGGATGTCTGTCTCCCTTTCCCTCTGCCTGGTTCCCTGTCTCAAAGTTGGGCCTGGCCTCTGATTCTCCCTGGCACCATGTTTCTGTCCATCGCGGGGTCTGACATGCCTGCATTTCCATGAGTCTCTGCCTTCTCTAAGCCCACCCTCGGCTCGCTCTCTGCCTGTTCCATCTCTGCCTCCACACCCTGCTCCAGGGTCTTCATCCACTTCTCTCTAACCTGACTGTTCTCCACTTTCCTGATTTTGCTTGCATCTGAAGGTGACCCAGGATTCTCTCCTTTGCCCAGTACCGCCCCACCTCGCTCTTCCAGCTTCTCGGTCCAAGGCTCACCCTCCCTGTCTCCCCTCTCCCATCCTCTCTCAGCACCCTCCTTCTGTGCCTCAGCTGCCAGCCCAGTCAACCGCCCCATCCCCCGGTCTGCTGCCCAGTCTCTGGCTGTTCCTCAGCCTCTCTCCTCTGCTCTGGGAGCTTGGATTCTCTGGGCATCCCCTGCGTCTCCCTTTTCAAGTGTGTCCCTCTCTTTCCTTCACGTGTCTCCTCATTGCTCTCCAAGTCCTTCCTAGGAAGAGGAGCAGTGCTTGGCGAGGAGAGTGGAGGAGGATGTGAGGAGAGAGGTGGGACGGGCTGTGGGTCTTTCCAAGGGAGGACTCAGCACTTCCTCTATCTTTTCTCTCTGTTGGTTTCCCTGGTCACCGTCCTCCAGGTTTTTGAGCCCTCTCCCTCTCTCTCCACTGCCCCACTCCTCAGGTCTTGCCTTTTTCCTTCCCTATTCCCCTTCTCCCCTCTCCCTCTCCTCCCGTTCTCTAATACTGGCATTCCCTCCTTCCTGGCTGCTGCATTGGGACCTCAGAGCCCAGAGTGGCTGTGTGTGGTGCATGCGGGAGATTCAGGCCAAGGCCTCCCAAGCCCCTGCCCTCTGTGGCCCATAGTCCCAGGCCTTCCCTGAGCAGCCCAGGTGTGGCAGCGACTCCAGGGGGGCTAGGCTTTAGTTGGAGGGGAGCCTGCTCCTTCCTCCACTTTCCAGCCCTCCGGCAACCTATCCCCTCCCCTTCCTTCCCCAGGGTCCTGCTCACACGTGACTCTCCCCAATCCCTCATCTGCCTGCCTCCCCTCCAGATGGCCCACTCTAAATGGGCCAAAGGACCCCTGTCTTCCAGCAAGACCAGACGAGGAGGGTCTTGGGAACGGAAGCTACCGTGGGAAGTAACGAGGGAGAAGAATGGAGTGCCTTGGACCAGGGGCCAGGTCCCAGGAGGAGGTGAGGGGGAGAGGAAGGTGGGCTAGGGTACAGTTCTCCTGGTCGTGGTGGGGAGGTGGTTGGAGACCGTGGAGGCCGTGTCTGGAAGGGGGTGGGCTATGGAGGCAAGTCCTTGTGCCCCCTCAGATACCTGCCTTGGACCGGGGCTGGGGGCCCACCTGCCCAAGTGGGTCACGCCTCAGGGGGCACCCTTATACACCAAACCTCCTCCCCACAGCCCAGCTTCAGTATTGTCAGAGGTGAGGGTAGTGTTGATCAGATCTGGGGTGTAGGTCCATGCAGATGGGCTCACTCACTCTAGGAGAGCCTTAAGGGCTTCCTTGAATCTCCTTTAACTCCCAGGGTCTCTGGGCCAGGGAGAGGGCTGGCAGGAGAGGTGTCCCCTGCTGAGGAGGAGGTGAAGGGGAGCACCTGGCAGGGCTGCACCGAGGATGCTCAGAGCCTCACAGGCTCCCCAGGGAGGCCTCCTGGGTCTGGACTCCTCCTCTGGAGCACCCACCCCCACCCCGTGTCCATGTCCTCGTGTTCCTGTGGCTGGCAGGCTGTGAAGAAGAGTCTAGAGGCAGGATCTCACTTCAAGGAAAATTGCTTTATTCTACTTCCTCCAAAGGGGCTGCTCTCCAGGCTCCAGGACTGGGAGCTTCGTTGCACCCTCAGGATGGGGCAGATCGAGGAGATGTGGCACAGCTACTCCTCGTTCAAGCCCTTTGGAAAGGAAACAAAGTCCAAACTAGCTCCGGAGAGGTGGGTGTTGGGCAGGGATGGGCACAGGCAACAAAGGGGAGATGGGCACCGATGGGGGGAGGACCACAGTGTGGCCTGAGGGAGGCCCCCTGGTGGTGGGAGATGGGTCCTAGGGGTCAGTGTGGAGGGCAAGTTCTGGAGGGTAGGGCTCTGGGGTCAGCTGGAGGGATGCTTCCTGGGTGAGGACGAGGTGCACCTTAGGTTGGAATTACAAGGTTGAAGGCCTAAACTAGGTGGAAGAGAAGTAGAAATAGCAGTTGGGGGAAACTGGGACACACTCGGTGTCTATCCGTTGGGGTCTTTGCTGACCACCCTAGGGCTGGGATTCACAAAATCATTGGTAGTCAGAACGGGAAGAACCCTAGAAATCATGGAGGACTGAGTTACCCCACCTCTGGTCGTGGGGTTCAGCTGTGGGAGTGAATGAAGGGGAGGGATGCTGGTGCGAGGGGCTCTGTCTGGGGGGAACCGATCTGTGTGTGAGTGCTGCCGTGGGGGAAACCCACCTTGGCGCCGATGTCACGGCTCTTGGCCCGCAGCTTGTTGACCTGGGACTCGGCGATGTCCGCCCGCTCCTCTGCCTCATCCAGCTCGTGCTGCACCTTGCGGAACTTGGACAGGTTGGTGTTGGCCTGTTCCTCCTGCGGGGGTTCGGGGGGGCGGGAGGATGAGGTGAGAGGAGCCAGGGGTTATTAGACTCCCAGCCTGGGGGCCAGCTCCTTGTCCCCTCCTCCAGGCCTGGGCCCCGTCAGGGTCACTCACCGCCTCCTCGGCCTGGCGCTTGTAGGCCTTGACCTTCAGCTGCAGCTTGTCCACCAGGTCCTGCAGCCGCAGCAGGTTTTTCCTGTCCTCCTCCGTCTGGGGGTCGGGCAGAAGTGAGGATGGCATAGTCACGGGAAGTACTGCAGCCCCTTCCCCACTCATCAGCTTTACCCTGAATGCAATATCCTGACCCAATTCAACTTCTGGATCCTCACCAAACACTTGAGTTCTCCTTACAATTTCTTACCAAAAAAGGTATGAATACTTTTAATGGTTTGTACCAAGAAAGAGTCTAGGGACCGGATGGGCTCCCTGAAATTGCACACAAAACTGTGTGTCTGCACAGGCCCTGGGGGGTCCTGGGGGCCCGTGGAGAATAAACCCCCTGTTTCTAGAACCCAGCGTGTGCTGGCAGGAACTCTGGGACTGCAGGCCTGACGGGATTTCCTGGGCTGCTGGGAAATGACATTGACTTGATCTAGGTTGAGGACAAGTATGCATAGAGGGATGGCGACTCTCTGGATTAGAATGGAAAGAAAATCTAATTGACAGTCTGATTCTAGAAAACACCATCAGAGCTAAAGTCTACACTTCCCCGAGTAACCGAAAAGTTCTGAGATTCGTTTTAATGGTTTGGTGTTTTTTGGTGGTGATGACGCCAGGCTAAGGTTTGGCTACATATTTGCTTTCTGGTAATCTGTGCTGGGTAAGCTCTGCTCGAGCTCTGGTGTCTCCAGGGGAAAGGCTGAGGGGGAAGGTTGAGGTGGAACTTGAAGGCCAGGAGGCTTAGAGACTGCCCTCTGAGCCAGGGGACACTCAGGGTAGAACAGGGTCAGGCAGAGTAGAAACAGGGCAGCCAGGGGCTGTACTCTCACTCCTTGACCTGTAAGAGGCTAAGAGAGAACACTTCATCCCTCTGGAGTGGCGGTCACCCAGGCTTCATGCCATGATGCAGTGGCCCCGGCCCCAGAGCAGCCGCCACGCCCGCACCTGGTAGGTCAGCTCCTTGATGCGACGTTCACTCTTCCTCATGCCCTTGATCGACTCTGCGTTGCGCTTCTGCTCGGTTTCCAGCTCATTCTCCAGCTCCCGCACCCGGGCCTCCAGCTTCTGCAGCTGCTTCTTGCCGCCCTTGAGGGCGATCTGCTCGGCCTCGTCCAGCCGGTGCTGCAGGTCCTTGATGGTCTGCTCCATGTTCTTCTTCATGCGCTCCAGGTGCGCGCTGGTGTCCTGCTCCTTCTTCAGCTCCTCCGCCATCATGGCGGCCTGTGCACAGGAGAGAGGCGACACGTGGTTGAAGTCTTCAAGCCAAAGGAAACCTTATCTCGGAGCAGGCAGGGGGGCGGGGGGACTCACGTCCGTGATGGCCTTCTTGGCCTTCTCCTCGGCGTTCCTGCACTCCTGCACTGCCTCCTCCACTTCACTCTGAAGTTGGGACAGGTCTGCCTCCATCTTCTTCTTCTGGTTGATGAGGCTGGTGTTCTGAGGGTCGGGGTGGGCAGAGCAGGAAAAGTACTGAGCAACCACAAGCGTCTCCTGAAACTCACCTGCTGAGTACGGCCTGTGCTTCCCTCTGGGACCGCCCAGGGGAACTATTCACCTGGGAGTGCAGCAGCTGCACCCGCTCGCTGGTCTCGATCAGCTCCTGCTCGGCCAGCTTCCGGGACCGCTCCGTCTGCTCCACCACGGCCCGCAGCTCCTCCAGCTCGGCCTGCAGCAGGTTGTTGCGCCGCTCCACGATGGCGATGTTCTCCTTCAGGTCATCGTTGGCACGGACCGCGTCATCCAGCTGGATCTGGGTGTCCTGCGCATCAGGAGAGTGGGCGTGAGAGAGGGAGCTGGGCTCTGGCCCATCAGAAGGCTGTCAGCTGAACTGGATGCTGTGGAGAGCCCCTGGCGGCGGCTCAGGTGGGACCTGTGGGAGGTGTCTGCGACGGCCCAGGGGCAGGAGGGATCTGGTGCTGTGATGGGACACCACCACCCAACTCGGCCACCACCCCTCCCTGGGTGAGGTGACTTCCTGCTCCCAAGAGTCACCGTGTACCTTCAGCAAGCTCTGGAGGCTCTTGACTTGCTTCTGGGCCTCGGCGGCCACGCGGTTGGCGTGGCTGAGCTGGATCTCCATCTCGTTGAGGTCGCCCTCCATCTTCTTCTTCACCCGCAGGGCCTCGTTGCGGCTGCGCGTCTCCGCGTCCAGGGAGGTCTGCAGGGAGTCCACCACCCGCAGGTGGTTGCGCTTCGCCTGCTCCATCTCCTCGTCCTTCTCTGCCAGCTTCCGCTCCATCTCTGCCTTGATCTGGTTGAACTCCAGCTGGGCCCGGAGGATCTTGCCCTCCTCGTGCTCCAGGGAGGCCTGGAGGGGGGTGGGGAGAGAGGGTCCGAGGAAGTCAGGGCACAGGATGGGGGCAGGGGTCTGTCCATGAATCGTGGATACAAAGTGAGTTCAAGAGTGGTGTAAGTGGTTCAGTCAAAGAAGCAAAAGGAAGAAGAAGAAAAGAGAATTTGAAAGAAAGAAAAAAAAAGTCCTACGAGAAGGTGATTCAGGCTCTCACAGAGGAGAGCAAACTATGAAGACAAAGAGGAAAATGAAGAGAGCGGTGTTGCCAAGGAAACAGAGGCAATCAGGCACAGAATGTAAAAACCCGAAGAGGGAGGCAGAGATGGAAGGGGGGTGGGAGAGTTAAACAGGAAGTCTTGTCTAAGATGTAATAGGTAAAATGTGAAGGGAACTAAGTGACAGGTTCATTCGTTCATTCCACAATATTTGTTGAGTGCCTACTATGTGCTAGGCACTGTTCTAGGCTCTGAGGATGAAGCAGTGAACAAAACAAAGGGAGATGAGAACAGGGACCATAGCCTAGAGCTCAGCTTCTTCTCCCACCCCCTGCGCCCCCTCTACCCCTGTGTGCGCACCTCGGCCTCCTCCAGAGCCGACTGCAGCTCCAGCTTCTCGGCCTCCAGCTGCTTGCGGACCTTCTCCAGCTCGTGGATGGTCTTTCCACTGGAGCCCAGCTGCTCGGTCAGGTCGGAGATCTCCTCTGTGGGAGGGGCGGGCCGCTCAGCTGGGGGCAGCCGTGGTCCAACGGGGGGGCACGCCTCTAGCAGCCGCTGGGTGGCGCCACGTGCGGACCCTCCCCGCCCCGCCCCCGCCCCCGCCCCCGGCCTGGGCCCGCACCCTGCAGGTTCTTGTTCTCCCGCTTGAAGGTCTCCAGGTGCTCCAGGGACTCCTCGTACGCGTTCTTGAGCTTGAAGAGCTCGGTGCTGAGGGAGCGCGCCTCCTTCTGCGACGACTCCAGCTCCGACTGCGACTCCTCGTACTTCTGCTTCCACTCGGCCAGGATCTGCGGGGACGCGACACGGCTCACCGGGCAGCCCCAGCCCCACCCCCAGGGGCGCCCAGGCCCCCGTCCTGGGCTCAGCCTCCTCCCAGCCTCTGCCTCCCGGGAGGACGTTCCCGACTCCCGCCTGCCCGCCTGCTCTGGCCCCTGGCTGCGAGCCCCCGGGCTGGGCCCACCTTGTCGAAGTTCCTCTGCTTCTTGTCCAGAGCCGCGGCGGCCGCGTTGGAGCGCTCCACGTCCACCATCAGGTCTTCGATCTCATTCTGCAGCCGGTGCTTGGTCTTCTCCAGCGAGGAGCACTTGGCATTGACTGCCTCGACGGCCTCCTCCGCCTCCTGCAGCCTCTGGGCCAGCTTCTTCCTGCCCGTGTTGGGGGAAGGGGGGTAGTGGTGGGAGAGGGTGGGGAGGATGGAGGGTGTGGATTGGGACAAGGGTACACATTGTGAGTCTTGTAGAAAACAGTCTTTGAAAACTCAGAAGCATTGTTGGAGGAACCTGAGGACAGGCCCAGGGGCTGAGAACGGGGCAGGCAGAGGTTCTGGGAGGTGTGAAGACCCACAGCACCCGGAGGGCCCTTTGCGAGGCATCCCTAGGCTCTAGGCTGCAGACACGGAGGACACATGGGCTCTGAGCACCCCCATCTCCCCTGCCATGGCACCCTGCCCCAGGTGGGAGCATTCTGCCCTCAGACAAACCTTTTGTTCGTCTTATATTCGGATGAGAAACATAACGCGAGCAAAAAGCTTCCCTGAGAGGAGAAGGAGGTGGGGCCAGGGCAGGGTCCTCTGTGTGGTCAAAACGCAGCTAAGCCTCCATCCCCTGTGCTGGACCCACTGAGGAGTGGGCTGGGCTGCATCCTACCCTCACAGGGGCCTCAGCCAGAGGCAGGCCGCCCGGGACTCACTTGGCCTCCTCCAGCTCCTCGGTCCTCTGGATGGCGTCCGTCTCATACTTGGTCCTCCACTGGGCCACCTCCGAGTTGGCCTTGGACAGGACGCGCTGCAGCTCGGCCTTGGCCTCCGTCTCCTCCTCGTACTGCTCCCGCAGCAGGTCACAGTCGTGCCGGGCTGACTGTAGCGCGTGGGCCAGGGCGTTCTTCGCCTGGGAGGGGTGGCACCGGGAGGCGGGCTCAGCTTTCCCTGTGATGCAACTGCAGTTCCTGCCCGTCTCCTTACCCTAAATTTCAACATCCTCGCATGGCCTCACCTATCTCTAAATCCCTAGTGGACCTGGAACGGTTTACTGAGTACTATAAGCAAAGAACGTCCGTACAGCACTGCACTATTTACAAAACGCTTCCTGCCCGTCCCCCCTCCCCCACCGTGCTCCTCACTGCAGCAGACGTTATCGTCCTCACCCCTGTTTTACAGGGAAGGAGACGGAGGCTCAGAGAGGTTAGTTGATTTCCCCAAGATCACCAAGCTCTAAGAGGCAGGTTAGGATTTGAGCCCTGGCCTTTTTGAAAAGTCATATTCTTTCCCCTTTTTCATGAGCCCAACAAAGTGCTAAGAATTTCAGGAACCAGTGGAGTTTCTTTCTGCAGTTTTCAGCTTGCCCTGCTAATCCCAGGACCACTTGTACAGTTTCTGCATCCCATACCTATACCCAGTGAAGGCCATCACACCTCCCTAGTTTATTTCCTCACCTCACTTCCCCCCGACCTGGGCACCCTTACTTCAGGCCCTCCAGAGACAGCAGCAGAAAGACAGAGGGCCTCCGCATGGGGAATAGATTAAGGACACACGTGGTAGAGTCTGGGCTATTATCCCTTTTGGAAAATGGGAAAATACTGGGTAGACGGCAAGCCTCATTCTTAAGAAAGTGATGTGGACGCGAGGCCAGCCAGTATGCTGGACCAAGTGCCCTGAGTCTAGGCCTCACCTTAACCTCCTCCTCCAGCTGCCTCTTGAGGTCCTCCAGCTGCTGGGTGTAGGTGAGCTTGCCTCGGGTCAGCTGGGAGATCAGCGCCTCCTTCTCATCCAGCTGCCGGGACAGCTCACCTGGAGAGGCACCGAGGCATGCTCAACTCTCAAAGGTCAGTCACTCCTCTCTCCCCCAACCCCTCCCCTAACCCTCAGGTCCCATTCTCTGGAGAGATATGTGTGTGCACCCAAGCCTGGGGTGGCTCAGGAAGTTGGGAGACCAGGGTGGGGCTCACCATTCTCGGTCTGCAGCTTCGCCCGCTGGCTGGTGAGGTCGTTGACAGAACGCTGGGTCTCCTCGGCCTTGCTTCGGTGCTCATTCATCTGGTCCTCCAGGGTCCGGCACATCTTCTCCAGGTTAGCCTGAGACAGGAAGGGGAGTCATACGATCTATGTAGGGGGTGCTGAAGGGCTCTGAGCGGTGCAATTAAAGGAGAAGGGAAGAGAAAGGCATGGAGGAACGAAAGGGTCCAAGAACTGGGTAGAAGAAGGGAAGCGGGAAGCTGAACCATCAAAGAAGAGAGAGGAGACACGGACAGAAAGTGGAGGCAGGTGGAGGGAATTGGAGGAGGGGAGAGGAGAGCACAGGCCCACCTTGGCCTTGATGATCTGCTCCATGTTGGAGGTGACGTCGTCCAGCTCCAGCTTGAACTCGCTCTTCTCCTTCTCTAGCTTCTGCTTCACGCGCTGCAGGTTGTCGATCTGCTCGCCCAGCTCGGCCACGCTGTCTGCGTGCTTCTTGCGTAGGGCGGCCGCCGTGGCCTCGTGCTGCAGCGTGGCCTCCTCCAGGTCCCGCCTCATCTTCTGGAACTCAGCCTCGCGCTTCTTGTTCATCTCGATCTGCACGGACGTGGCCCCGCCGGCCTCCTCTAGCCGCTCACTGATCTCCTCCAGCTCCCGGGACAGGTCTGAGCGCAGCTTCTCCACCTTGGCCCGGGCAGTGCGCTCGGCCTCCAGCTCCTCCTCCAGCTCCTCGATGCGTGCCTGGGCAGGGTATAGGGGGCTCAGACCCACCGCCTGACCCCTCCATCAGAGCCCCCTCCCCAGGGCTGTAGAAGGCTCCTGGCCTGTCTGGAAGAGCAGGCAGCTTAGTTCCACCAGTGGACAGGTAGAAATAAAAGGATTTTGGTGAGATGGTTTGGACAGCTGAGTTTAGGCCAGAACATTGTACATTCTCTTTATTGGAAGGCAAGTGGTTGAAGCTTGCTCTTGAAGAAGGACAAAGAGACCTGTGTTCCAGGGATAGTTTAAGCAGTTTTGTGACAAAAATAATAGAAGTTGGAATGAGAGAGCCAGGTTCGTCTGACCAGACAACTAAAGACCCAACACAGTGTCCACTCTAGAGGTAAGAACTGAAGTCACAGACCGTCAGGGCTGAAGGGACCTTAAAAGCCACAGGGAACAAGGGAGGACATATAGACCCAGAGATTGGCAGTGGACTCCCCACAGTCACCAGCTGAAGCACAGCTGATATAGGAAGCTGGGATTTCTGTCCCCAGACCCGTGAGTGTTTCAAGATCTCTTCCTATGTCATCCTTGGATCAGCCAGCCCTCCTCGAGGTGCTCCACAGGGGAACTGTGATGGCCCAGCACCTCCCTTCACAGACACAGAGCCAGTGCCTGTGATGCTGGGAGAGAACGGCCTGGAGGAGGGTTGGGGGGGCTGAGGACCAGCCCAGGGACCTTACCTGAAGCTCTTTGAGCTTCTTCTGCAGCTGGCTGCCCAGGGCCTGCTCATCCTCAATCCTCGCATTGAGGGCGTTCAGCTCAAAGTCCTTCCTGCAGGGAAGGAGGGAGGGTGAGGCAAGGAAGGCTGGTTGGGCTCCAGGAGGGCCTGCCAGTGGTTGGAGATGGTAATGAAACAAACGAGGAGCAAAATTTCATCAAAAAAACCCCCAGCTTCCAGGGCTGTTGTAAGGTCCCTGAAAGTGTAACATCTGCTGAAGGATTGAAGTTCAATAGGAAATATAACAGGAAGAGCACTGTAGGTGGGGCGACAGGACCTGGGCTCCGAGATGCTCCCTTCTTTGGTCTGTAAAATGAAGGCGTTGGACTAGGTCGACTCAAAGGCCCCTTTTAGCTCTGATGGTCTTTAATTCTGTCACTGTTACTTTGGGCAACTTGGTAACCTTTCTGAGCCTTCCTTTCCTCTTTGGTAAGTGGGGTTCAAGTACCATTCTTAAAAGTGGTTTGAGGATCAATGGGATCATATATTTATTCATTCATTCAGCAAGTACTGTGCCTGGGGAAGTGTGAAGACTTCCTGGTGAGGCTGTAGACCAGGATGAGTTTCACAGCCTTTCATAGTCCTGACCCTAAAGCATCATAAGATCTTTGATCATCCAAAAATGCCCCACAGACTCACTGTTTACCAAGTGTGAAAAGTGGATCTACACATTTTGGAAGATCTTGCAATAAGAATTGGAACCACAAGATCACTGAACAAAGAAGTAGCCAGACCGTGCACTGCTCACGCGTGGCGGCTGAGCCGTTTCTCTGTGGTCCTCTGGGCTCTCTGTGAAGGACCTGAAAGGACTTACCTGAGAGGCTTTTGTGTGGAGCTTTCCTCCGTGTTAAGCAACTGGTCTCCAGAGAGACTTGTGTATAAAGGGGGTGAGCTGTTATTTTCCATCCCTTTTGAGCGCCCAGCAGGAAGAGAGGGCTTGAGGGATCCGGGTTAGACTTTTGCCAGGGAGGCCTGCCGGGCCCTGATGTGCGTGTCTGGGGCAGGAAAGCCCTCTTCCTGGAGGCTTTGCCCACAGTTTTGCACCTACTTATGGAGGCTGCATGAGGCTGTTGCCTCTGAGGATGGATGTCTTGGCTCAGCTAATATTGCCATGGGCAGAACAGGCTGCTGGGCGGGGGAGGAGGAAGGGCGATGGGGCGGGGAACACGCTACTTTTTTAGCCGCTCATCCAGCTGCTGCTTGTCGTTCTCCAGATCCATGATGCTCTCCTGGGTCAGCTTCAGGTCTCCCTCGAGCTTCCGCTTGGCTCGTTCCAGGTCCATACGCACCTTCTTCTCCTGCTCCAGGGATCCCTCCAGCTGATGGAGAAAAGGACCAATGTGCCCTGTTAGGCCAAGCATCCTTATTTGGTGATTTGGGAGCTTAGTCCCTCTGTGGTTGAGGAATCCTGAGAGGTGTCAAGACTTGGGAAAGCTTCCCCAGAATGGGCCATTTGTTGCCAGGGGACTGTGAGAGCACCTAGCATGGAGGGATGCTCAGTAACTATTTGATAAATGACTGAATGAATGACTGTGGGATGAAATCCCAAAGCTACGTTCATTCATTCTGCATCCTATAAGCAGCTACTGGATACCAGGCCCCATATTAGGCACTGTAGACACAAAATTGAATAAATCCAGGTTCCCACCTAAAGGCAGCTTCCAGTCTATGGCTGGGACCAATACTTCAGTAATGATAACACAGAGTGATAAAGAGTGATTCAGTAGAGATATGCTCAAAGGACTACCTGTGGGAACAATGATCACTGAGGATCAGATCCTGGCTAAAATATTAGAAGTCCAAAGATCATCCTTGAGGAGCTTCACAAAATTCCCAAGAAAATGCTTCATGTTCTTACGAGATAACCCTCTAAAGCCTGTGGTTGAAGGGAGGGACATATAGGCTTGAACATAAAGTGAAATAAGGAAGCCCATCTCTACTGTTGATCACATCAGCAAGATGAGATATATAAATCAGAATTGATCACCCCTCCCCTTTTCTATTCCCCAGCTCCCTTCTAGAAAGGTGTCAGGAGAGGGAGCACTCTCCAACCCCACCCCCGCAAACATATACACACACACACAAGCACAGATGGACATGGTATATCTAGGCCCTTGTGACAATCTACTTACATCGTCCACATGCTGTTCCAGCTTGACCTTGGCCTTGGTCAGGGTGTTGACCTTGTCCTCCTCAGCCTGAAGGTCATCCAGGGCCTGTTGGTGGGCATCTTGCAGAGCTTTCTTCTCCTTGGTCAGCTTGGCAATGATCTCGTCCAGCCCAGCCATCTCCTCTGTCAGGTTCTTCACCTGTTGACCAAGAACCCCATCCCCTTTAGGGTCAAAGGTCACCAACCTGGAGACATCTGTGGAGACCTCCAATGCCAAGGACCAGGGCCACACTCAGGTCTGGGAATCCTGAGGAGACTTGGGCTGGAGCCAGAGGGAGCTGCCCTCACCTTGTTCTCTGTTGCGTGCTTCTCCTTCTCCACCTTGGCCAGCGTCAGCTCCAGGTCATCAATGTCCCTCTTGAGCTCAGAGCACTCATCTTCCAGCTTGCGCTTCTTGGCCGTGAGCTCGGCGTTCATCTCCTCCTCGTCCTCCAGCCTCTCGGTCATCTCCTTCACCTTGGCCTCCAGCTGGATCTTGTTCTTGATCAGCTGGTCGCAGCGCTCTTCCGCATCAGCCAGGTTGTCTTGTTCCTGAGGGCAAGGTACAGAGGGGAGGCTGTTTGGTGGGTGGGGTCCTTGCCCTGGCAAGTACATGGAGGGACAGGCTGCACCCTCACTATAGGAGGGGAGCTCTAGGATCTCCCCAGCTGAGAAGAACCTCAGAAGGATGGGGAGAGGAAGAGTTTTAGGGCAATGTGACGGGAGCACTGGCGGATGAGAGCAGAGAGGAAGGGAACCAGAAGTCTCTTTATCTGGCCCTCTTCCTCTGGTTCCTCCATCAAAGGGAGGGAACTGCGTTTGTTGATGCCAGCACTTTACATATTTACAACCTAGTGAGATGGGCGGCTCTATTTCCCATCTAGAGATGAGGACATTGAGACTCAAAGATAATACATTGTTTGCCCAAGGTTGCAAAATTATTAAGCTGTGGATCCAGGTTGAACCCTGGTGGAAAGTCCATGTCTTTAAGTTAGTTCTTTCTCCCTTTCCCTCGAGAGACCTCTTTGGAGGTCTTTGGAAGTGTTGATTCCAGAATCCTCTGCCTATGAGGGCACAAGATGGTGAGCCCCTGGGTGGGGAAGTGCAGGGTGTGTGGGAGATGTGGGCAGGGTAGGGCAGAAGAGCCAGCAGAGGCCCGGGAGCCTCACCGCCTGCACTTGGAGCTGCAGGTCGTTCTTCTCCTGCAGCAGGGACACCATCTTCTCCTCCAGCTCCTTGCGCCGAGCCTCTGACTTCTCCAGAGCCTCTTTGAGGCGCCCAAACTCCTCCTTCATGAGGGCTATTTCCTTCTCTGTCTCTGCGCTCTTCAGCAGCGGTTTGATCTTGAAGTAGAGCTTCATCCAGGGCCAGTTCTTGACCCCCATGAAGGCCCGAATGTTCCACTGGATTACCAGCAGGGAGTCTCTGCGGGGGCACAGCAAGAAGGTTGGTGAGAGAGCTTCCTCCCTCCTTCCCATCCTGAGGCCCTGGCTCCTGGGTCATGGCCCTGTCCTCCATCCATCCCACACTCCGACAGCAAGGCCCACCCTGTGTCTGTATGTGTGTCGTGCCCCCTTTGTCATTTGAAGACCCGGTGTGCTCTTTCTCCTTATACTGCCCTGAACCAACCTGGGCCTTAGAGACCTGAGAACCTCCTTTGGAGATCTCTCACCTGCGTTCCAACAGCTTCTTGAACTCCATTCTGGAGAGCACACCCCGGGACTGAGCCTGGATGCGGGTGATGATGCGGCTCAGCCTCTCGTCCCGCATCTCCTCCAGCAGCCCCAGCAGCCCTGCCTTGAAGAACACCTGTGGAGAAGGTGTGTGGACATGACTAGGACAGGCAGGAGGGAAAAGAGGGGGTGCTTATCTTAGGGAGGGTAACAAGGCAGGAAAGAACTGGAGGAAGGAGGTCAATGGCAGCTGGAGCTGCTATGGGGGAGCAGTGCTGTCTGGTCCATGGGGAGGGCTAGCACGTGGTTCAGTAATGTTCCTGAGGTGGTTGGTAAAAGGAAAGGAGCCATGAGGTGAGGAGTCAAAGGACAAGACGGGTCTTCCTGTAATCAGTTTGTTTCCTCCCTTTCCTCACCTTGGTGTGGCCGAACTTGTACTGGTTGTGGTCAATGTCCAGGGAGCCCAGCAGCTTCTCTGTCCCTTTCCTGCTGTCAATGAACTGGCCCTCGGGGATGGCTGCCGGGTTCAGGATGCGGTACCTGGGAGGGAGGTGCCCGTAGTTACTCACGTTCTGCACTGATCTGCTCTGCCCACAGAATCTGAGGCCACCTGAAGACTCCCCTCCCACCCGAGGCTGCCCATGCTCCCCCTGTTCCCTGAGCCCTGGGGGGCCCTGGTACCCACCTCTGCCGGAAGTCCCCGTAGAGGATGCGGTTGGGGAAGCCCTTCCTGCAGATGCGGATGCCCTCCAGCACGCCATTGCAGCGCAGCTGGTGCATGACCAGGGGGTTGTCTATCAGCCCTGTGGCAGGAGGGTAAGAGAGAGGAGTGTGTGGAGAGAGCACGGGACTAAGAGCCAAGAGTTCTGGGTTCTGATCCTGGCTCTGCCATGCACTGGCCTATAACCTTAGCAAGTCAGTATTTTTTCCTAGCCATATTTTGAGAGTAACCGAAAGGCTTTCACAGTCCTTATTTTATATGGTTTATGCCTATTATCATAGGTGATAGCCAGGGCAAATATAGCCCATTTTCTAGAGAATAAAATAAGCCCGGACAGGTTAAGGGACCTGACCGAGGTCACTGAACTGATCAGAAGAGAGCCAGAGCCTTGAACCCAGGCACCTGAACTCCTCCATCTCCTTATGATTCATTCAGAAAGGGATAAACAATCCTTACACGTGTCATCAGCGGTTGTAAGGTACTCATGAGGTAATGTCCATCAAAGTGCCTTGCACGTTACTCTGAGCTACACATTCCAAATGTAAGGCAGCACTGTGGCCGGGGTGGGAGGTAGTGTGTGAGACTCCATGGGCAATGGGATGAGAAGAGTGTGATTTGGAAAGCTCCATGGTGGGAGCTCAGGAGGTGACCTAGAAGGCCCTGACCCCGGGGCAATGAGTCTCAGCAGTGGGCTGGGCCCGACTTCTTAGGCTCACCTGGAGTCTTTGTCTCATTGGGGATGATGCACCGCACGAAGTGGGGGTGTGTGGAGCGCAAGTTGGTCATCAGCTTGTTCAGATTCTCCTGTGGTCCAAAACCCAAGAGGGAAAAGTAAAGAAAGTCAAAGAAAGAGAAGTGAGCGGAGAGGAAGGAAGGGAAAGAGAGACAGAGAGAATGAGAGGAGCTAGAGGATAAAGGAGGGCTAGGGGAGACGTGGAGGGGGAGAGGATGCGAGGCAGGAGGGACAGCGAAGTGAGGTGAGATAAGAAAGGAGTGAGAGACGAGGCCAGCAGATGAAGGGGAGAGAAGACAGAGTGGACAGGATCAGGAAGGGCCTGAAGAGACTGAGAGGGAGGAGCTGGGGATGAACCCGGCAGGGGACGAGCAGGGCTGGGGTGGCGCTGGGTCACACACTCACCCTGTGCAGAGCTGACACGGTCTGAAAAGATGAGCCTTTCTTGGCCTTGCCTTTGCCCCTTTCGATAGCTGTGGGAAGGAGAGTCGAGAAAACGGGACAAGTGTGCATGTGGGGAGTCTGGACAGGGGGTGAGGAATCACAACCTCTCTTCACATTTAGCCTGCAGGCCAGGGTCTTCACTGTGGGTGCCTCAGCTTCTCCACCCAATTCTATCTCATCTCACTGAACCTGTAAACCTTGGGGCCCAGCCTGACATGGAAGTGGTGGGGTGTAGCACTTGACCTGCCTCAGAACCACGGCAGAAATCCTGCTCCCGGTCCCCTGGGTCCCAGTCTCCACTCACGTGAGTCAAACCCAGCATAGTTGGCAAACAGGGTGCTGAGCATCTTGAGGGAGGATTTCTTGTACAACTCCACCACCGTCTCGTTGAGCGGGTCTTTGTTTTTCTGTAGCCAGCCTATGATGTTGTAGTCCACGGTGCCGGCATAGTGGATCAGGGAGAAGTGGGCTTCTGGCTTCCCCTTGATGTTGCGTGGCTTCTGGAAGTTGCTGGACTTGCCCAGGTGGTTGTCAAACAGCTTAGCCTTGAAGGTCATGTCAGTGGCCTTGGGGAACATGCACTCCTCCTCCAGGATGGACATGATGCCCATGGGCTGAGGGTGGAGGGGAGAGCATCACTGAGCCTGCTTTAAGCAGATGGAGATGGACCCTGCTCTAGGGTCAGTATTTACAAATGGAGATGCTCCTTTGGGTATTAGGTATCAGTGTCAGCTCTGAGTACAGTTATCTATTGACTGGCACCTGTTCAAGCCTTCCCAAGGTGGGACTTTGTTTGATTTCGGAGGGACTTTTGTGAAAGTCTGGGAATGTGGATGCTACAGGTGCTTTACACACCACTCCATCGCCCAGATCCCTGAGATGATGGGGTTGAAAATAGGTGTTCTCTTATGCTCCCCTGTGCCACCCTCAAACTTCCTGCTCCTTGATGGGTAAACCAGGGCCGCAAGCACACTGGTGTGGGAGACCATCCTTGAGGTGCCTGTCCTCCGTGTGTCCACTCTCAAGCCTCTGGAAACTCAGCTCTCCCAGTCACCACCCTCTCCTGGGTGACCAGGATAATGCAAGGTTCTGGGAATTAGGGCTTGGGCTTCTTCTGCTGTCTGGATCGTGATCCCCAGAAGGGAGAGGGGTCTGCCACTTTTCTGGGCCGTTCATGCATGTGGGGTGTGAGTGGAGAGTTCAGGCGGAGGGGCCGAAGCAGCACCTTCTCGATGAGGTCGATGCAGGCCTGCAGGTCCATGCCGAAGTCGATGAACTCCCACTCGATGCCCTCCTTCTTGTACTCCTCCTGCTCCAGCACGAACATGTGGTGGTTGAAGAACTGCTGCAGCTTCTCGTTGGTGAAGTTGATGCAGAGCTGCTCAAAGCTGTTGAACTACAGAGCGGGGGGTGGGGGAGGGGAGCGGGTCAGGCGGGCAGCTGTCCGTGGCCCATGGGGTGGGCCCAGGGCTGCATCCAGCCCGGCAAGGGGTGCAGCTGGTCCCTCCCCTCCCCTGTCAGGGCGGGGAGGGAGAGCCCCCTGAAGACACATGACCGTCTCCACCACTGCAGAGCCCACCGCCGTCCCCGCGCCTGGCCTGTAGCCGGCGCAGCCAGCAGTGGCTGTCTGTGTGGACCAGTGAGTTACTGTTCTCCCGGCCCCCGGGCTCCCCACTCACGTCGAAGATCTCGAAGCCGGCAATGTCCAGGACGCCTATGAAGTACTGGCGCGGCTGCCTGGTCTCCAGGGTGGTGTTGATCCGCGTCACCATCCAGTTGAACATCCTCTCGTACACGGCCTTGGCCAGCGCCCCAGTGGCGTATGCCACCTGGAAGGTTGGGGAGAGGCCCGGATGAGAGAGTGGTAGGAAAGAGTGAGTTGCAAAGCTCCCACTGCCCCATGCTAGCCCCCCATTTAACTTCTGAAGATGACCCACCTGCTGGACATTCTGCCCCTTGGTGACGTACTCGTTGCCCACCTTCACCCGAGGGTGGCACAGCCCCTTGAGCAGGTCAGCTGAGTTCAGCCCCATGAGGTAGGCGGACTTGTCGGCCTCTGGAAGGAAAGGGCAGGTAGCAAAGTTGGTAAAGGATGAGATGACTCCTCTGCAGATGTAGGCTTCAGTGGCTCCACAGCTGCTCCCCGCATCCCTGACTCCCACCTTCGGTGCCATCTGGCTCAGCCTGCTCCTCTCGCGGCTTGAGTTTGAACTTCATGTTTCCAAAGTGCATGATGGCTCCCGTCAGCTTGTACATGGAGTTCTTCTCGTCTGAAGTGAAGCCCAGCACATCAAA
Source organism: Balaenoptera musculus (assembly GCF_009873245.2). Taxonomy (NCBI): domain Eukaryota; kingdom Metazoa; phylum Chordata; class Mammalia; order Artiodactyla; family Balaenopteridae; genus Balaenoptera; species Balaenoptera musculus. Next base: position 101,751,273 of record NC_045786.1, read on the forward strand.
GGCATTCTGTAGGCAGGCCCAGTATTGGTGGAACCCAGAAATGGGAGTATGGCAGGTAAGTGAGACCCCTCTTTAGCTGGAGAGAGATCTTGTCTCCTGAATCCCTGTGAGTTCTGAGACTCCCATCCCCAGTGGGGAACTCCAAAACTAAGACGGGAGGTACAAGAGCCGGGTGGGGTGTAGACTGCCTCAGCCCCAGCATCAGTGGTCAGGCTGTTCGCTGGAGGTGCTCTGGGTTGCCCACTCATGTTTCCTACTGTTACCCCTCTTCTAGGCCCTACCCTTGCTTCCCTGCCTGGACCTTTCATATGTGTCTATACCTGTTCTTTACCTAACAGCCTGCACCAGGCCCATGGCATCTGCATGACCACCACTACCCCGTTTCCCTTGGTAACGCCTTGTGTTTTGGCTTGTCTGCTTCTCTGACCCATGGCGTTCAACCGTTCTCTGCTTTGATTGAAAACACCAAGTACTGGCCTGCCCTGTCTTACCACACAGGTACCCCAGCACACCCTGCTCATAGGGCACATTCTGGTCCTCAGGGAGTGCCATACCACTTTGAACAACAGACAGCCAGTGTCTTAGCTCTATTCCTGGGCCAGTGAACTGGCCCCATTTACCCCTGACCGCCAATCCCCTCGCCTCTCAGCTGGGTCCTCACGCACTTACATCAGTGGCCATAAGCTCCTCTGCGTCATCAATTGAGGGCACAGTAGTCTCTCCTTGGGAGATGAATGCATAGTCATAGGGGTTGTTGGTGATCAGCAGCATGTCTGGGGGGAGAAAGACATGGTTAGAATGTGGGTGCAAACCCCTGGCCCTCCCTGGGGCTATCTGCCACAGCACATGACCTGCAGAAGAGCACATGACAGGGCTTAACAGGGTCCTACATCCCACAGGACTGAATCCAGCAGTGCCATAAACCCAGGGCCTGTCAACAAGCAGCCGCAAGCCGAGGTGACCAGGTTGCCATGGAGATAGTTGGTCTCGGTTGGTAGCTGTGACTCACCCAGCAGCTCAGGCTTTCTGTTAGACAGGATTTGGTAGAAAATGTGATAATCTCTCTCTGCTCTCAGCTGGAAAATAACTCTGGATTTTTCCAGAAGGTCTGTGAATAGTAGGGGAGAAGAAAGAGAGGAAGAAAAGGTTGGGATTTAAGTATAAGGAAATAGAGAGAAAGGAATGATAAATGTAGTGAGAAAAGGACAGAGGGAGAGGGAGACGAGAGGGAGAGAGATGCATACACAGACACACAGAGATGAAGATGGAGTCCCAGGAGAGGAATGATCTCCAAGAAAAGTCCCAGAGCAAGACACACAGACGTGCAGAGACAGAGATGGAGAAAGACCAGAGGAAGTCTCAGAAGGAGACGAATATATAGACCTAGAGACACAGAGATGGAGAGAGGGAGAGAGCCTGAGGGGCAGGGCCCTAGAGAAAGAGAAAGAGGGAGGTTGAGACAGAGATGGTTAGAATGAGGGTGAGCTCAGGCTGAGCCCTAGCAGATCCATGGCACTCACAGGTCTCTATGTCTGCAGACGCCAACTTTCCGGTGGCACCAAAATGGATTCGAATGAATTTCCCCTGGAGAGGTGGAGAAGAGTGGTGATGAGTTGAGGGAAGGCTCATATTTGACACCATCCCTTGACCAGCCCAAATCCCAAGTCCAAAGTCAGGGACCACTCACAAAGCGGGAGGAGTTGTCATTCCTGATGGTCTTGGCGTTGCCGAAGGCCTCCAGGGCGGGGTTGGCCTGGATGATCTGGTCCTCCAGGGTGCCCTGCAGAGGTCAAGAAGGGTGGCAGGTGAGAGGCCTCCTCCTCCCTTTTTGCGGTGCAGGCCCCTGGAGGACAGTAGGCCTACCTTGCCTGAGGTCTGCTCCTTCTTGCTGCGATCCCCAATGGCGGCAATGACAGCAAAGTACTGGATGACCCTCTTGGTGTTGACCGTCTTCCCTGCCCCGGATTCTCCGCTGTCGGGACAGTTGGGCTTATTAGGCAGTGAACAAACATTGTTTGAGACCAACAAGCCTAAAGTCAGGAGAGATTGCCTAGTTTTACTTGGCAGGGGGAGCCCTGAAGCAGGAAGCCACCAGGTAATACGCATCCCAAACACACAGCTGTACTCTGACGTACACATGGTCAAGGGTAGCAACCAGGAAGGATGCCGCAAGAAGGTGTGGATTTGGGCAGGTGGAATCTGGTCTTAGCTGGGCAAGGTCAATCAGAGGAGATGGGCCTGGGCTGTTTTGGAAAAGAATGGGTGGGGCTGGAAGAATGGGGAAGGTTTACCGAAGGGAACGATGAAAGAAAATGAAGAGGTGAAGAAGACGTGGTGTTACTGGGATTATGGATAAATGAGTGATGAGCTGGAGGGGCGTGAGTGAAGGAGATGGGAGAGGAAAAATAAGAGAGGGATGGGAAGCAGAAAGGAAGGGGGAGAGCAAGGAGAGATCAAGGTGAAGCCCAGAGAAGAAATCAGAGCTGGCGTGAAGGTGGAGGGAAAGAGAACTGTGGGTCTATGCACAGGGGCTGGGGTCCTGATAGGGGCTGGGCTCAGGGAGATTCTGGAAGGGAACAGGTAGGAGCCACACTCACGTGATCAGGATGGACTGGTTTTCTCTGTCTGTTGGGGGGAAAATGGGGAGGAAAATTCAGGAGCCACACAGGATGCTTCGTCTGGCTTCCCCCCACCCCGACCCCGCCCCAACTCCCTGCCTCTCTTTGGCAACTCCCAGCGGCCTGAACCCCTCCGGAGGAGGAAGGGCCCTCAGGAAACCCTTTGCCTGGGGCCTGTCACCTGTCAGCATGTACTGGTAGGCGTTGTCAGAGATGGAGAAGATATGGGGCGGCGCCTCGCTCCTCTTCTTGCCCCGGTAGGCGGCCACCACCTCAGCGTTGTACACCGGCAGCCACTTGTAGGGGTTGATGGTGACACAGAAGAGGCCCGAGTAGGTCTAGGGGAGGAAAACGAGGAGTGAGTTGCCAGTGATTAAGGGGGAGGGTTGGTGGTTATCGGAGTTAGAGAAAGGTCTTAGGAGAAGAAGAGAAAGGAAAACATATGAACGCGCTCAATCTGAGGAATCCCAGCCCTCAGGGTATTAGAATTGCACCAAGGATGCAGGGATTGGGACAGAGTGCAATACTGCCTGGGCACAAAAGACAGAAACTCTCTGGACTCCAGGAGGTGGAAATACATGGAGCAGGAAGCCACTAGATTCAGAGGGACGTCCCGGGGTGCACTCACGTAGATCATCCAGGCTGCGTAGCGCTCCTTGAGGTTGTAGAGCACCGCGGGCTCGTGCAGGAAGGTCAGCATGGCCATGTCCTCGATCTTGTCGAACTTGGGCGGGTTCTGCTGCAACACCTGGTCCTCCTTCACGGTCACCGTCTGCAACAGCCCATGTGCAGGCCCTGCTGTCAGCCCCCTCAGCAGGGATAGGATTTGGGCAAGTTACAGGACAACGACACTCATGAGGTAAGGACCCAGGGTCCCAGAGAAGAAAGACCTGATGCTGGGGATGAGAAGGGCTATTTGGAGGGAGTAGGTCCCTACCCAGAGGAAGGGCAATCCTGGTGGCACCCCTCTCCGGCCACCCAGGTGTGGGGGGCATCTACAGTGGCCTCTCACACCGGCCCTGCCACCCACCTTGCCAAACTCTGTCTCGGCGGTGACTTTGCCAGCCTCTCGAGACAAAATCTTGGCCTTGACGAACTCCTCTTTGACATCAGGCACGAAGACATCCTTCTTGAGGTCGAAAGGCCTGGTCTGGTCTTCCAGCCGCTCCTTCTCCGACTTGCGCAGATAGGAGGCGGCCTCCCCAAACGCAGACATCTCTGTATCCCCCATGGCTGCGCCTGCAGCGGGAGGGAAAAGGAGCTAGCTGCCCTCCCCTCCACTCCCCTCTCGGGGCTCTTCCCTTCAGCGGGAGCCCCGAGCCTAGCACTGTGCTCAGGGGTCAGGAGGGGTCACTGAGAGTCCCTCGTTCCTTGAGCTCATCCTCTAGCCCGAGAACGCCCTAGCAAACCTGTCGGGGCAGAGGGGGGAGGCTAACTTCTGTCCCGGCTGGGGCTCTCCTAGAGGAGGGAGGAGTGTCCCCAGCTTCTGGGAGCAGGAAGCTAACTATGCCCACTGTACCCGTCTCTGAGCCTCATCCCTCCCTGGCTCCCTCACTAGTCACAGGTGAGAACTCCTGGCCACCAAGCCATGCTCCCAAGGCAAGGCACAAACTAGAGTTGTGTGTCTTCCCAGATTCCCCCACACCCCATCTTCAGCTCTCCTTACCTTGGCTTTTCAGCTGTGCCTTTGAGAGGAAAGGGGCTCAAGCTGGCTGGGGCCTGGAGAGAAGGAAGGCTGGTCAGGACTACCTCCCTGCCTCGCCCTGGCCCCGCCCTTCATCTTCCCTCCGTCTCAGGCCTGAACGTGGGTGGGCGGTGGTGGTGGCTTCTCTGGTCCTGTCCTCTCTCTTGATTTCCCCGCCCAGGTTCCTGATGTCAACTCAATGAGCCCCTCACTCCTCACTCCTGGCAGATGGCCCCACCCTTGCCTATCCCCATCTAGTGAAGCTTGCCTTTTTGAGCCACCTGACGTACAACCAGTGGTCACATTTTGGGGCTTTACAGCCTACAGAGCACTTTTATGCATGTTCTCCTACTCAGTCCTCACCCCATTCTACAGAGGAGGAAATCTAGGTTAACCGGCTTGCTTGTCCAAGAACACGTAACAATAAGTGGTGGAGCCAGGACTTGAACCCCAGTCTCAGGACTCCAAAGCCAGTTCTCATCCTTCCTCTCCCCGTTTTATCGTCAGTTGTGGTGAACACTGTCAGAGAGGAGCCCCTGTGGGTATCTTCTCGCAGACAGACCCATGGCACAGCCGAGTGCTCTCCACAACAGACGTGCACATTCAGTATGTATACAGCACAAGTACAGTGTCAAGGGTACGAAGACAGGAATAGCCACACCACGTGCCTGTGCCTGGGGGCAACTTTTGCAGGGGGCACACACACGGCAGCGGGCTCGACTCCTAGTTGCGCACACGAGCCCCTCCGCATGCGTGGACGTGGGTAGTTACACATTGCAAGCCTCACAAGGCTAGCTTTTATGCGCACGCTTCCTCAATAATCGTCCTCCGCCATCCTCTTGCCCCTCCCCACAGATGGACCTACCTGTCCTCGGGCCTGATCATAAACATGTCTCCCAGTTGATATTTTTGTGTCTTAGGCAGTGAGGTACATAGCCTCCCTCGCCATGCATTCAGACACCACACACGCGCACGCACACACACACACACACACACACCCCTCTTGTGCATTCTGGTCCCACATGCTCAGATACAGACATCTCCCCCTGTAACACATGAGCCCCCCACTCCCCTGGCACATAACATGCATGTTTAGACCTTCCCATGTGTGCTCAGTGACTGGACCTGGTACTCTGCATGAAGCCCTGCATGCAGCTTGCTGTTCCTAGGGAGCCCCTTTCGAAACCTGGGGCCCCTTATCCCAGAGAAAGGCCCCCAGCTCTACGCTCTTACCTGAGAGCAGCAAGGAAAGCAGACAGAGTGCAGGAGAGTGCTGTGGAAGTGACCTGGTCAGGGGCTGTATATATGGGGCAGCAGGGCGCCCCCCACCCCCACCTGCACCCAGTCCCCAGCCAGATTTAGAAAGGACTGTTGTCACTGGAAGCATTTCCCCCAGGCTCCCCCCCCCCTTCCCAAACCGTGCTCCCCTCCCTGCCACCTCCAGCTAGGAAACAATTGGAAGTGGTTGTCATTGTTATGGCATGGAGTGAGCAGGGTCTGATTCCAGGGGGCGGGGATGGCTCCAAGTACAGCCAAAATATCTCCCAGGCCAGGCCTCACATTCCACAGCTGGCAGGAGAGGGAACTGACCACGACCACCATGACCTCAGGCAGGCAGGGCCCTGGCCCTCTGCTCCCCGTCCCCGCCCCCTCCGTGCTCTCCTGGCCCCTGACACTGCTGCCCTCAGGGCCCCTGCCCCCAGGACCAGCCTGGTTCCTCTTGCACAGTGTCCTTCCTGCTCCTTGGCCTGGGTCCTGCATCCAACTGTGAGATGGGACGGGGCTGGGTGTCAGCAGCAGAGGGGCAGGGCAGAGTTGGGCCCAGGGTAGGGGCTAGATGGGGGCAGCTAGAAGGAGGTTTCCCAGCCAAATGGCAAGAATGACGACCAGGGAGCTTAGAGATGGGGACTCTGGCTCGGGCACTGATTTCTCTGGATGGCTGGGCAATGTGTTGAGGTCACCAAGCCTCAGAGCCAGACAGGTCTTAGTGATGGGTCCAAGTCCTTCACTTTATGGAGAGAGGAAATGCCTTCTTTAAGGTCATGCAGCCAGTCAGGGCAGCAAGATTCAAGGGCGGTGGGGAGGAGCTCAGCAGATGGAGATGGAGCCCAGCCTGTGGAGGGAGGCCTGGGAAGGAGGGCTGGGAGTCCAAGAATTCGAGGACCCACTGTGCGCGGAGGGCAGGACCCGGCTGCCTGATGGTCCTAGTTTGGAGCCTTTAGCCCGTTTTCCTAGCTCTGCCCACAGGTACATAAAGTCCTAGCCCAGGGCCATAGATAATACAGCTGCCCTGGTCTAGAAGGAGATGCCTAACCAAGACAGCTGTGCCTGCCCACACCCCTCTTGTGTTCTGTGGGGTGATATCTCTCCGGCTCTGGTGAGATTGGTATTCTGGCAAGTCGGGCAGAGGGACAGGAAAGATCTCCCACTTCCCTGGGGGCCTAGGAGAAGCCACAGAGGAGGGGAGGAAAGGGAGCTGGGGCTCAGCCTGTGAGCACAGAACGTAGCCGATGCCACTCCTCCGGCAACTGGGTGTGCAAGCTTCACTGGCTCTGTGTCCAGGCAACCACTGCGTGGTTTGGTTTGAAATTCCCCCTCCTTCCCAATCACAGCTCTTCAGCGCACGCGGGTTACTCCATCTGATTAGCTTTCTGCTTGGAAGGAGAGCTGCAGGCTGGGGGATGGGGTGCAGCACAGGTACATTTGAAGGGGGGGTGGGTGCAGCAGGGTAGGGCCAATCCAGGTGGGGGCCTCGGTGAGGGCTGCTTGGTAACCAAGACACAGTGTGAGGGCGCTGAGCGGCATTAGGGGCAGGGAGCAGGCAAGTGGGAGGCAGACCATGAACCGCAGGGGCTGCGCGTCCAATGCAGCCGCAGCTCCGCAGTGTCAAGGTATGCAGCTGCCGAGGTAGTCCCCACAGGCCCTGCTCAGCAGATCAAATTCGGGGGGTTCCCGACCAGGCCCTGCCAGGTGCTGAGCGATTAGGCCCACTGGTAGGGACCTCAGGATTGGTGATGAAGGGCAAAATCTCTTTTCATCCACCCCTCCATCTTTCCAAGCTAAAGCTGCTGCCCCTCCCTGATTTCCCAGGGCTCAGACACAGACGCAGGCAATTGAGATGCACAAAGAATGTCTGGGAGATAGCTGAGCCATTTCAAAGGCAGTATCTTCATCATGGGCCAGCCTCTGTGGCGTGGAACTGGAAAGCCTTTTCTACAGTTAGTACTAGTAAATCAGTCGTACTTTGTTTCCCCTCCTGTTGGGTTTGAGGGGTGCTGGCCTACTGATGTTATGGTGTTATTGTTCTCCACACCCCACTTCAGAATAGTACTCGCCTGTCTGCCTCTAGGCTCTCTGCCTCAGTGCCCCAGTTTGGAGACAGACTGGAGGGTCTGAGGTCCTAAAGATCCCCACTCTTTCTCCAGCCCTCCGGCACCTACTCTCGGCTCCATCATGATTCTCTTCCTTCTGTTCGCTACTGTTTGAAGACTGAGCAGCTTCGCTGATTCCTTCATTCAACGAGTATTTATGGAACAGCGATGTGCCAGGCATTGTTCTAGTCAATAAGGATCTAACAGTGACCAATACAAAGATCCTTCCTCCAGACAGCTCTGTTCAACCGTTTGTAGAAGTGAAATCCAGGCCTGAGCTTAGAGCCAGTGCCTTTGCTCACATGCCCATTCCTGGTGGGAGGAGCGAGGGGACAGGGGCCCCTCGTGTGGTGGGTGTGTGGGGAGAGTGCAGAGTGTACTGGAGTGATAGCAGACAAGACAAAGGAGAGCAGAGCGAAATGCTATAAATAAAGAGGGGCCCGAGGGAGGGCCGCTTCACCAAGGTAGACCAAATAAGGCCTGGAGTGGAAGGAAGGTAATCTGTCTCCCCTGCTCTCCCCTCCCCAGCATTGTGACTGCTTTGTCTGGGCTCTGTCACCACCCTGATCAAGTGTCAGGCCCAAACAGGGGCCATTTGCTGTGAACATGCCAGCGGGAGTTCAGAGAAAAAGTTGCTACAGTTACTACCAGGAATGGGAGGAGGAGGGGTGCGCTAGGGCAAGTCAGAGGAGACCTCAGCATGAAAAGAGGGAAATCAGAAAGGAGCCCCCAAACCCAAAGGGATGGGAGCAGGAGAGGGGTAGAAAGAGGCAGGGGTCTTGGCCCAGGAAGAGGAAGGAGGCACGGGTTGTTTGCACACATGGGAGAGGGGACCCACCCTGGAGTGGGCCCAGCACTCCTATCTGCCTGCCCCCAGAGTCCCTGACCTTGGGGGGATCCCTACCCTGGCTCCACACGAGCCTGGGCTTAGGGCCGGAGCTTTGTGCCTGTCTCAGGTTTCCCTTTAGAAACAGCTGTTCCTTCTTGTCATTCTTTTGTCTTCCTGCTGGCTTCCAAATCTTTGACCCCCTGCACTCTGCCCCCACTCCCTTGTCCAGTCTCTGCTTTCCGATAGACAGTGGACAGCTGGACGGAGGGGCCTGGGGGGCTGGGGCTGGCCCAGTTTAGTTTGGGGTGTTGGGGAAGGTAGATCTTGCCTTCAGGGAGTGTTTAGAGGGGCACAACTCACTAAAAGAGAGGCTTGGGGGTGTGTGACTAGTCTGGATCTAGGCTGGAGGCCTCAGAGAGCATTCGAGGGGCAACCTGGCAAGCTTTGGAGTTGGTCACAAAGGTCCACTTTGAAACCCAGCCCCTCCATTTCCCAGCTGTGTGGTCGATGTCAGTCATGGAACCTCTCTGAGTCAGTGTCATCATCTGTAACACGGGGATAGTCACGGGCAATTAAGGCCATTAGAGTTTGCACAGATAAAGGTTCCAACACAGCCCTAGACATATAGTGGGCCCTCATTAAATGGCAGCTTTTGGCATTAGGAACACAGACCTGACTGCAGGCAGGTAAGGTGGTTTCCCTGCCATAGGTTCTGTGCCCCACATCTCCCTCAGTCCCACTAAGTCCACTTGGTTCAAGGGATGGTCTGGGCCAAGGTAGGTCAGAGATCCAGCAGGCCCATGGTCTCTTTTGCCCAGATCGTGGCCGCCCTTGGGAGCAGCATGACCAAGAGGCAGTCCTCAGGCTGTCCTAGGCCCAGTCCAGGCCCACAGCCCAGCCCTGAGGCCGGGAGAGACACCACTGCATGGCTGACAGGCCACTGTGCTGAGTCCCACCAGGAGTCACCCAGACTAAGTGGTGACATTGGCCAAGGACACCTGATGGGAGCAGATGCCCTGAGGTGGAAGCTGCTTGACCATTAGAACCAACCGTCAGTTAGATTTTGTGTGTGTGTCCAGGCCTGAAGCTCTTAGGAATCCTGGGTGGAGCTGCCTAATGGAGCTGGGCTGGCCCTAGGGAATGGGAGTTGGGGTGTGGAGGGCGGCAGATGAAACTGAGGCCCTCAGCGAGGGGACTGACCGAGGTTCCTTCAGCGGTTCTAACCATCCCTGGGCTTGAGCCAGACTTAGCATGTAGAGGGCCTAGGAACCTCCGGAAGGAGAATGGCCAGGGTATTGTGCTATGAAATAATCGGGCAAACTGAAAACCAGCATCCTGGAGTCACCTGGGCACTTCGGTGTTAGACCTGGAGCCCTGCACACTGCTCTCTCTGTGTTGGGCTCTAGCTGGGGACCCAGCCCAGGTCCCCGGCTCCTCCACCCGAGGACCTCTGCTCTGTTCACAGGCATCCCTGGGGCAGTATCCTGGCTGCCAAGCCTGGATCAGCCCAGGATATAGAGAGACCATGGGATTTAATAGGAGTGGCTGGTAATTGCTCAGTGATTAGCCAAGAGGTTGAGTAATCAGCTGCCCCTTCCCAAGGGGAGAAGGGGTTCTCTATTTTTTTTTAGTCAGAGACCACCTTTTCTTAAGCAAGCCTCCCTGGTACCATCGCCTGTCTCCCCACCTCTACTCCTACCATAAATTCGGGTGAGTGGCCATGGGCACACGTGCCTACACACTTTACACATACATGGGTATGTCTACATCTCTGCAAAACACCTATGGTACAGAGTCAGAGCCGTATCTGTAGCCAGTCTCAAGACGGAGCATTAGTGTTTGATGAACTCTCCAGGAATGCCTCTCTTCCAGCTGCCAGCCTGTCTCATTCTTCCTTCCACCCTCCAGCTGGGTCCCAGTCAGTCACTTAATCAGGCACCTTGCTGAGCCTGCTGCATGCCCAGCTCTGTGGGGGCCACAGGAAGATCACATGGGCTCTGACTCACAGGCATTCCCATCAGGAAGCCACAGGTAGCACACTGGAAACCAAGTGAGGATGGCTCAGGGCTACACAGTGTGGTCCACATCCAGGACGACCCCAAGGCAGAGAAGCTCTTGTTCAGTGTGGGCTGGAGCAAAGGTTTCTAGGTGGGGCTTGAAGGGAAGGTAGGACTTTGAGAAGCACTGGGAGTAGGGATGTGGTCTAGGTGGTAAGAATCCCAGCATGACCAAAGGCATGGCAGGGAAATGGCGTGGTGAGGTAGTAAGGACTCAGAGGACATACGCCTGGCCAGACTCTGGGCTCTGGAGATTTCAGGTGGGCTCACATTGTAGAAGAGGGGAAAGGGCTTCGTATGTGGAGTGCCTATCTGTGCCAAGCACCACGCCCGGTGTTTGATGCACATCATCTCCCTTAACGCTCACATTTGCCAATCAATTAAATTGCATTTTATGGTTCAGCAATGGGGTCCAGAGAGCTAAGATGTTTGTTCAAGATAAAGCAGCGGGACTTCCCTGGTGGTGCAGTGGTTAAGAGTCTGCCTGCTAATGAAGGGGACATGGGTTCGAGCCCTGGTTCGGGAAGATCCCACATGCCGTGGACCAGCTAAGCCCGTGCGCCTGTACTCTAGGGCCTGCGAGCCACAACTACTGAGCCCGCGTGCCACGACTACTGAAGCCCGTGTGCCTAGAGCCCGTGCTCCACAACAAGAGAAGGCACCGCAGTGAGAAGCCCATGCAACGCAAAGAAGAGTAGCCCCCGCTCGCTGCAAATAGAGAAAGCCTGCGCACAGCAACAAAGACCCAACACAGCCAAAAATAAATAAATAAATAAATTTATTAAAAAAAAAAAAAATCAAGCAGCAAGTGTGGTGCTGGGATTCAAGCCCCATTCTGTCTTACTCCAAGGTGCTTTCTGCTGACTCTGCCATGTGTCCCAGACCAGCAAAATGGACAGTGTCCTAGAGGCAGTGAAGAATGACTAAAGCTCTGTAGACCTGGGAGCAGTCACTGTGATGTCATGACAGCAGAGTTCGAGGGCCCAGCACAGGTATTACTGGGCACTTTGAGGGAGAAGAGGCTGGAGGCAGGGAGATTGGAGAGGAGGGTAGGGTAACGATCAAGGTCAGGAGAGGAGCAGGGCCAGCAGATGCAAAGGGGAAAGGGCGAGGCTGGAAGGATTTCTCAGGAAGAAATAAAATGCCTTGCTGACAGACTGGACGCAGGAAATGAGGAAGGAAGACTCACGACTGTGTGATGTTGGCAAGGATGGGGGTAGCAGCAAAAGGGAACAAGCTCTTAGGTGGGCAGGAAGAGGACAACGTGTTTGGTTCAGGGGAGTTGGAGGTCACAGTGGGGCATCTGACGAAGAAGGTCTGCATCCCTGTAGGAAGTTGGAATTAATGGGACTGGCGGGCAGGGCTGGTACATGAGACCGACTGCCTCGGGGGATGGCCATGAGATCGGAGAGCTGGGAGAAGGCGACTCAAAGAGCACCAAGGAGCACGAGAAAAGGGCAGTTTCCTAAAAGCCAGAAGAAGTTCTTCAAGAGGAGCAGGTGGCCATAGCGTCAGATGCCAAAGACAGACTGAATGTCAGGGTGGCAGAGAGGAGGGACTCGGGTGATCTCGGAGCAAGCACCTTCTGCAGCCACAGGGCAGAGCCAGGCTGCAGCAAGGTATTAAGGAAACGGGTGAGTGGCCAGGAAGTGGACGCAGTGGTGTGACCCCGCATTTGAGGAGCTTGGCAGTGAGTTGAGAGATTAGACAGCAGCTAGAAGGGGAAGAGGGCCGAGTAACACGATTTGCTTTGCTTTAAAAATCGGGCAATCCGGGCTTCCCTGGTGGCGCAGTGGTTGAGAATCTGCCTGCCAATGCAGGGGACACGGGTTCGAGCCCTGGTCTGGGAAGATCCCACATGCCGCGGAGCGACTGGGCCCGTGAGCCACAGCTACTGAGCCTGCGCATCTGGAGCCTGTGCTCCGCAACGAGAGAGGCCGCGATAGTGAGAGGCCCGCGCACCGCGATGAAGAGTGGCCCCCGCTTGCCGCAACTAGAGAAAGCCCTCGCACAGAAACGAAGACCCAACACAGCCAAAAATAAATAAATAAATAAAATTAAAAAAAAAAGAAAATCGGGCAATCCTGCACTTGTGAAGAGGGGGTGATAAAAGATGCCCTTGTTTTGTTCTCCAGTCCCTTTTACATTTTCTGGTTTTGGTTTCTTATTCCTTCTCTCTTTCGGGAAGCTGGAGGGGTGGTTTGGGAATACTTGGAGGGCTGAGGTGACTGCCTCCATAAAGTGCGCGTGCAAACGGGAGGAGGCCCAGCTGGCTCGCTCCTCGTTCCCAGAGATGCACGCAGGGCGCTCACAGCAGAGCACAGGGGCAGCCGTGCTGTCATCCTGTGGCCCTCACCGACTGAGGCCTCCTGTGTTCCACGATATGAGTACTAGCCTAGGGCTGGAGGGCGGAGAGTAGCCCCACAGAGTGATCTGGAAACATGAGTAGCACCCGTGGCTCAGCTTCTTCTGCTTGCTTATGCCTCAGTATGTTTATTGCACCTGGAAAGATGATGTTCCTGGTTTGACGACCCAGGTACCTCTGCCTGTCCCAACCCATAACCCGCCGTGGGAGAACGGCTGGTCTCCTGGAGCAGGGCTCTCGCTGGTGTTCCAAGAGGATGGAAGGTGGAGGCCGGTTCTTCCCTGATCTGCCTGCGCTGCAGCGCTGGGCAGCATTCCTGTTGCTGGGTTTGCAAGCCTGAGTTTTAGGGCAGGACTCTGATACCCGTCCTCTGCCACATATGCCCCAAAGTTCTACACAAATATTAGAAACTGATTAAGAACACAAAGAGATACATATACACATCACGCAGGTCCTTCCTGTCATGGGGCAGGGGTGGTAAGCAACCTCCCTGGGTCTGATTTGGAACAAAGGAGCCGGGAGCTGGCTGCTGTTTTCTCCCAGGGGAGCTTTTCAGGGGCAGCAGGCAACCTGACTGCCAGCTCACCTCGGATCCATGGACCAGACTAGGGATTGAGAGCTGGTCACACTCCTCAAGGTCTCAAGAGACCAGAGCCGGGGTCTTAGCTTCCCCACCTGCAGCAAGGAAAGAAGAGCCTTTATCAAAGGGCTGTGGACTGACTAGATAAAAAGGCTGACCCATATTGAGCAGGAAGAGTGGGGAGGCGGTAAGATGGGAAGGGAGTTGGTTTGCTGGGAGTGGGGAAGAACCAGGAAAGGATGCGTGGGGACCAGGAGATGCAGCGGAGGGCAAGGCCAGCAGATGCAGCGGAGGAGTAAGGGGTGAGGCGGCAGAGCTGAGGTTCAGCTGTGAACAGACCAAGACTGCAGAAAGAGCGGCAGAGCTGTGTAGCTGTGTGTCTGTGCATTGTGGTGGGAGATGACCTTGCCCCAAGGACAGAGCCTTTATGCTCTGAGAAGTCAGGGCAGGGGGCCGTTTCCAGCCCAGCCTCCCATGTCTGGGCCCCTTGTCTCTGAGATTACAGCCTCGGCTGCCAAGAGCAGCTCCATGGGGGTGGTGTGACACAAAGCAAAAGGCCCTTTTGTGGTACTGGGTTCCTAAGAATAGCTCTGGCTGGGCTCTGCGAGGTGTCCCCTATGGCCTGCATGTCCTGGGCCTCGTCCTCAGAGGTAGCCCTTTGCCCGGTGTCTAGTGCTGATGGTTTCTAGTTGTCAGGGGAGTAGAGGCTGTCAGCCCACCTCAACCTCTGCTACTTGTGCTTGTCCAGCTCAGCTTTGAGGGAGGGGACACAGCAGCGGGATGGAGGGAGGAGTGGACGAGACACTGGTCCAAAAGTGTTAGGAAAGGGGAGTCAAAGGCCACCAGCCTGGAAAACAAATCTGGCACCTGAAGCTGAAGAGAGTGAGGCGCTTGGGAGAGGTGGGGGGGCAAAGGGGCCAGGAGGGAGACAGAAGCAGGGGGAAGGGTAAGTGGGAAGGACTTGTGGAAAGTGGTGGAAGGAAGCAGATCCAGGCAGAGAAGTAGGGAAAATAGGTGAAGGGGTAGGAAGAAAGGGGATGAGGAATTAGGATGGGGCTGGAGAGGAACGGGGGACAGGAGGAGGGGACGGGAATGGATGGGTGCTTGCAGAGAAGAGCAGATGGAAAGAGAAGAGAAAGAAGTGGTGAGAGAACAGTGGTGGGCACCCCTACAGAGACACAGGGCAGGGGAGGGGGTGGGGCGGCTCTTGGAAGAGCTTGGAAAGAAAACACTCCCAAATGAACGCCATTCCTGTGAGATAACAATGCAGTTCAAATCCCTCCCTAATCTCCCGTCCTATTCTTAGCCCTGCGTCCTCTCAGAGAAGAGGCCACAGGGCCCTGGGCTCTGTCCCTTCCCCCATGCCCTTGGCTAGAATTAGACAGACATGCCTGCATGGTCATCTGCTAACCAGGATCCTCCTGGCTTCTGGCACTGTCACTGGAGAAGAGCGTGGAGAGGTGGAGGGAAGGGGACAGGAAGGTCACTGCACACCCTCTGTGGACCAGGCGGCACCTAGACTCCGAGGGGGTAAAGAGGCAGGTCAGAGGCCCCTCTGTCCTCAAAGAGTTTTCAGATCAGTGAACACACGGCCAACATGATCACAGGTCCGGAGTGGCAACACTTAACATGGGGAAAATAACTGAAAATTTGAGTCCATAAATGTAGGAATGCAGAGGCAGGGCAGTGAGGGGAGAGGGCGATGAGGGAAGGTTTCTGCGGAAGGTAAGCTGGAGGTGGGTCCTGAAAGGGCTGGGTCTTGAGCAACCCCATCCACGGCCACTGTCCAAAGCTGTGCCCATCCGGGGGAAATAAAGGAGACAAAGGCTTCTGTGTAGACCTTTTTGGCCCAGCCTCCAGGGAACAAGGCTGTCATAGCTTAACAGGGTGCAGCAGGATGTTTAGGCACACTGGATTTTTAGGATTTTTAGGCACATTGGATTTTTAGGATTTTTAGGCACACTGGTATTTGTTGCTATTTACTTGAAACTGCTGTTTCTTTCTTTCTTGTTCTTTTTCTGTTTTCCCCTTGCCCTCCCTCTTGCCTCTAGTCTCTTTAAATATTTTTCATTGTTTTGATATTTTAAATGGCCAGAAGTTATGTATATTTTTATCTTGAGCTCTTTCAACTCTGATGAATCTACATAAAATAAATGCATGATGAATAATGTACCAAAGAAGGTGAACAGCTGCTGTTCTTTCCTATGAGGCCTCCAATTGCTCCTGCAGGATAGGGACATAGATGAGATTCCCTGGATCTTATTCAGGGAGAGAGTGGAGGAGGCTTCTCATTCTGTTCCTTTTTCTTTCTCTTTCTCGCCCTTCCTCCCTCCCTTCCTTCCCCCCTTCCTTCCTTCCTCCCTCACTCCCTCCCTCTTTTTTTGTCTTTCTACTTTTCTTCTCTCTCTCAAATCATTCTTTCTTCCTCCCTCCCTTCCTCTTTCTTTCCTTCCTCCCATATTATAAAAGTAATGCTTGTTACTTTAAAAATTCAAACAATATATCTTCTACAAGGCAAGTGAGGTAAAGCTTCTTCCACTATTCACAGTCCCATTCTGCAAAGGCAACCATGGTTAATAGTTGGAGAGTGTCCATCCAGATACACATTTATGTGTAGGTATAAAATACACGCTTGGGATTTTTTTTTTTTTTTTTTACTGGGATACACAAAAATGAAATGTTTGTAGTTTTGGAGGTATCCCAGGGGTCCCTCCTCAAGTAACTTGCATTTGGACGATTACCAGAGTCTCCAGAGGCTAAACAGTAATTAGCTCTTAAAAAAGAACCCAAATGAAAATGAATCCAAGAGGCTCAGGAGGATATGTAAGGGATGCCAACAAACATCCCCCTTCTGTCTCAGCTTGTCTTTGTCCCTGGACATCCTCCTCTTGGAAGAGGGGTCACTTGGACAGAGGGACTCTGCCTGGGGGCAGGGGGTATGTGGTGGGCTTTGGGGTCATGGGAAATTATCCTAATACAGCAGAGGCTATATCTGTCTCTGCACAACCCTAACATTGACATAAAGATGTCTGCTAATTTATTTTGCAAAGCCAATTCTGAACTGTCACATTTTTCATGCTCAGAAATTTGTCTGGTCATTTTTCTGTTTGGGGCTCTGTAACTTATCCTTTAGGTCACATTTGTACCTGTCCTTTGCTGACCTTTAGCCAGAAGTCAATCAAAAGTTCTGACCAAGATCCTAATATAGTTGATGACGCTGATGCAGCTCTTGAGCTGACAGCTGGTGTAACGTGGATGGCTGGATTCCTGCTGTGGAAGCATAAGTCCAGAAGCATCTGAAATATCCTGTACCCGATTCTCACCTTGCTCTGTGCTACTCCTGTGGGCCCCCCACTCCCCACTGAAGACCCCAGACTTAGCCAGTACTAAGCGTCCCTGGTTTCTGCCACTTCCCAGATACCTATACCCTGGCCATTCAAAGGGAACAAGGCAAAATTTAAGGTGGTGGAAAAAAGAAAGAAAAATTTAAGGTAATTTTTATGGATCCTGACAGAACAAGGTCAATAGGATAAGGGCCGGAAATATGGAACCATCCTGTCATTCAAACAGGGAGTTGGTATGTAGAGGACTGAGGTGGGAGGAGGGCTTGAAATCAAGAGAAGAGAAGGTGCAAAGGGAGAGTGCAGGGGATAGGGTCAGCAGCCCCATAGGATGCTGGTGAGCCCTAGGAAGGCCTAGCCTCTCTGGGCAGTGCCAAGGATCCCAGGGAGGAGGGTGTGAAGGTGGTGTGGCTCCCACCCCTATGATCTTTCTCTTCTCTCCCATGTGACCTTGTCACACTGGCAGGGTCAGTCCTGCCCCAGGCTCTGGCCCCATTTCAGGCTCCAGGCAGGAGGGATAGAACAAGCTATTGCCCACCTTTGGAGTGTCATCATCAAGTCACCCTTGCTTCTGTGCTGTAGTTCTGGAAATGCAGCTTCTATCTTCTTCCTAAGACTTGGGCCCCACCCTGTGCCACAGTCTGGTAACTGAGCCCTGGTTTTGTTCCCTCTGCCAGAAGCCCTGTCTTGGTAACCCTTTTAGTTTCTCTGGTGCCTGTCTACTTCTCAGGGATTAGATTTTTTCCCTTAAGCCCCAGACTGGAAGCGGGGTGCCCTGTTTCCTTCGAATAGAGGGAGACAGTATATCTTAATGACTAAGACCATAGGTTTTGACATCAAATAGGCCTGTGGTCAAAAACCCTGGCTTATGGACTAGCTGTGTGACCTAGATGAGTTACTTAACCTCTCTGAGAAAAAAGTGAAGTATCGTGCAGAGTCTTGTGACTCAAAGTATGATCCGTGGACTGACATATCCTCATCAGTGGGAGTTTATGAGGACTGCAGAATCTCAGGCCCCAACCCAGGCCTGAGTTACCTTTCTGCATTTTAACAGAATCTGCATTTTAACAAGACCCCCCCACCCCCGGTGATTTAATGCACATTAAAGTTGGAGAAGCACTCATGTAGAGAAAAGAGGACAGGCCCAGGAAGAACTATTTTTGAATCCCAGCACTAAACCGCAGTCTTAACTGTAAAATGTGGATGGTAATACCTACCCCATATACTTGACTTAAGGATTACGTATACAAAGTTATAAAAAAGAAAATGGTACAGCCATTATGAAATACAGTATAGAGGTTCCTCAAAAAATTAAAAACAGGAGTACCATATTATCCAGCAATTCCTTTTCTGGGTATATATAGCCAAAGGAAACGCAATCACTGTCTTGAAGAGATACCTGCATGTTCACAGCAGCATTCTTCACAATAGTCAAGACATGGAAACAACCTAAATGTCCAGTGATGGATGAATGTTTGAAGAATATTATCTAGCCCTAGAAGAAGGAAATCTTATCATTTGTGACAATATGGATGAAGTTGGAGAGTGTGATGCTAAGTGAAATAAACCAGATACAGAAAGACAAATACTACATGATTTCACTTATATGTGAAATCTAAAAAAGACAAACTCTTAGAAGCAGAGAGTAGAACGGTGGTTTCCAGTGGCTGGGGAGGTGGGGGAAATGTTGTTCAAAGTGTACAAAGTTTCATATATGAAGGATGTAAGTTCTGGCGATCTAGCATACAGCATGGTGACTATAGTTAAAAGTACTGTATTGTGTACTTGAAATTTGCTATGAGGGTAGTTCTTAATTGTTCTGACCACCCCCCCCAAAAAAGGGTGGAGGTAACTATATACGGTGATAGATACGTTAATTAGCTTGTTAGCTTGATTGTGGAAAACATTTCACAATGTATACATATATCAAAACATCACATTGTACGTTTTAAATACATACACTTTTCGTCAGATATACCTCAATAAAGATGGGGGAAAAAAAGTTATAGGCACAGCTCCCAACAAACAGTGAATGCTCAATAAGTGGTATCTATTAATATTACGTCCACTTGCCTGCTTGGCTTTCCAAACCTGTTCCAGTGCCCTCTTATTAGAATATCTTCCTGATTCTGACTGCTTTAATAGACTAACTCCCTTCATCTGCTGCCAGGCTGGTCTGTACTTTCTTCCAGCATCTGCAATGACAATGTTCCCCAGGATCTGCCCCATCTCAGTGGGCCCTGTCTAATAATTCCAGATCCCAGCTTCTTCCAGTTTGATTGTTCAACTCATGTTAATGAGAATGATAATGTTAATGGGAGCGTGCCTTACCATAGCCCAGGAATGAACGTTCATTCCACCAACACTGATCAAGCACCAACTTTGTGGCAGGCACAGTCCTGACTTCAGGAGCTCACAGATTACTACGGAGAGGCAGACAGGTATAGGCAGTGACAGGCAGTGACAGTATAGTGTGGCATGTACTGTGATGGAGGAAGTGCCAGGTGCTGTGATGGAAGAAATCCTAGAGCACAAAGCAAGGCCACCTAATCTGGACTGGAGATCAGGAAAGGCTCCCTGGAGGAAATGACTTTTAAGGTCAGACTTGAAGGATGAGCTGGAGTAGATCAAGAAAAGAAGGAGCTGGGCTCCAGAGAGACCAGCTTGTCCAAAGGCCTGAGAGGAACTGAGGTGAACTCAGTGTGGCTGAAGAATGGAAGTAATCAGGGGATCTGACCGCAGAAGAGCCTGGGAGGCAGGTGAAGGCTGGTCACAAAGGACCTCATGAACCAAATTAAGGGAGTGTGAATTTTAACCTACAGGCACCGAGCAGCCATTAATGTGTTTTAAGGTGCCGGTGTGTGTGTGTGTGTGTGTGTGTGTGTGTGTGTGTGTGTGTGTGTGGTGGGGGTGGGGTGGGGGGGTGGTTATATTATCTGATTTTATAGAATTGGTGGTATAACCAGTCATTCTTGGGAAAAGTGACATTGAGTTTTCAGATTCATTTGCAGAGGAGATTCTAGATTTGTGGTCACAGGTAGGGAACGAAGGGAACTCCCCAGAGAAGCTGAGAATTAGACATGAGAAAGGGGAGGGGGCTCAGGAGAAAGGCAGCCAACCACATTTCTATTCATCTGTAGATTCCACCTTCAAAAGATCCCGCCTCCTCCCTACTTCCCCATTCTCTCTTTAACGTCATGAGGCAAGGCCCCTTCTCATGCCTGGATAATTGCAATAGCACCTTAACTAGTCTTCCATCTGCTCATCTCACCAAATGACTGGCAGACTCAATTTTCTAAAGTACCACTTCTAACATATCTGTCATTCATAGAGACTTCCAGGGCTCCATGTTGTCTCGGAGACAAAGCCTGAATTCTTCTGACTGGCACTTAAAGACACTTCATAAACTGGCCCCAGATTGTCCCAACTTAGCCCTTCACAACCTCCCACCTCCAGATCTGACTGGTCTCCCAACAGTACCCTCACCCCAGGCTGGGCTTTCCCACCTCTTTAATATTGAGACTTTTCCTGCCTGCCCCTCCACGCACTGCTCAGTGGCTCTTCTTTTTTTTTTTTTTTAACTATTCCACTATTAATAGAGAAATTGCCAGCAATATATCCAGGAATCACTTAAAAATATCATTAGGGACTTCCCTGGTGGTGCAGTGGTTAAGAATCCACCTGCCAATGAAAGGGATACGGGTTCAATCCCTGGTCCGGGAAGATCCCACATGCCACGGAGCAACTAAGCCCGTGCGCCACAACTACTGAGCCTGCGCTCTGCAACTACTGAGCCCACGTGCCGCAACTACTGACGCCAGCGGGCTCTAGGGCCCACGTGCCACAACTACTGAGCCCGCGTGCTGCAACTACTGAAGCTCACGTGCCTAGAGCCCGTGCTCCGCAAAAAGAGAAGCCACCACAATGAGAAGCCTACACACCACAACAAAGAGTAGCCCCCGATCGCCACAACTAGAGAAAGCCCGTGCGCAGCAACAAAGACCCAACACAGCCAAAAATAAAAATAAAATAAAATAAAATATATTTTTAAAAAATTAAAATAAAAAAAAAATCATTAACTTGTGAAGTCCACAATGATTTATAATGTACTTACACATACTTTGCTTCAGTAGATTCTCAAAACTGAGTAGCAAAATTATATTTTTCCCATTTTCAAATGTGGAAATTCAAGTTTTTAAAGGCCTAGCTGGCTCTGATTAAACATTCAGTAATACCACAATATATATAAATAACAAAAATGTTGAGTTAATGGATGAGATCCTCTGATGATTCTTTCTAACGTGCATTTAGAAAAAAATTTTTTTTTCTTTCTTTATTTTTTGGCTGTGTTGGGTCTTCATTGCTGTGCGCGGGCTTTCTCTAGTTGTGGCGAGCCGGGGCTACTCTTTGTTGCAGTGCACGGGCTTCTCATTGCGGTGGCTTCTCCTGTTGCGGAGCATGGGCTCTAGGTGTGCAGCCTTCAGTAGCTGCGGCACGTGGGCTCAGTAGTTGTGGCTCGCGGGCTCTAGAGTGCAGGCTCAGTAGTTGTTGCGCACGGGCTCTGTTGCTCCGCGGCATGTGGGATCTTCCTGAACCAGAGCTCGAACCCGTGTCCCCTGCATTGGCAGGCGGATTCTTAACCACTGTGCCAACAGGGAATTCCCTCTAATGTGCATTTTTAAAAAAATTAATTAATTAATTAATTTTTATTTTTGGCTGTGTTGGGTCTTCGTTTCTGTGCGAGGGCTTTCTCTAGTTGCGGCAAGCGGGGGCCACTCTTCATCGCGGTGCGCAGGCCTCTCACTATCGCGGCCTCTCTTGTTGCAGAGCACAGTCTCCAGACGCGCAGGCTCAGTAGTTGTGGCTCACGGGCCTAGTTGCTCCGCGGCATGTGGGATCCTCCCAGACCAGGGCTCGAACCCGTGTCCCCTGCATTGGCAGGCAGATTCTCAACCACTGCGCCACCAGGGAAGCCCTAATGTGCATTTTTTAATTGAAGTATAATTGATTTACAATGTCATGTTAGTTTCAGGCATACAGCACAGTGATTCAGATATCTATCTATCTATATTCTTTTTCAAATTCTTTTCCCTTATAGGTTAATACAAAATATTGAGTATAATTCCTTGTGCTATACAGTAAGTCCTTGTTGTTATCTATTTTATATATAGTAGTATCAGTGGCTCTTCTACGAAAGTACTTTTTGATTCAGCAGGGCTGCTCCTGAAACACAAACAAAACTTTGTTGAAACTATGCAAGTACAGAAATAACACCCAAGATCTCCTACCCAATCACATTAACTATTTTCAATTCTCAGCTTCTTTCCAAGGTGTGTGTGTGTCTCTATTATATATATACATACAAAAGTACATATATGGTATACATATAGGGCTGCTGTGGGTACATACAATATGTACATAATCTTATGTTCTAGCCATTAGAATTCCATATTTCTGCAATCTTAGTTTTTATCATTTTTATGATGGCAGATGTTCCACTACTATCTATAAAATGGAGAAAATAATATTGCCCATCTTATGGGTTTACTATGAGAATTAAACAAGTTAAAACAGAGACACTCAAACTTGACCATGTTGCAGAATACACGGAAGGCTTATTAAAATAAAGCATCTTAGGCCTTGGCCTCAGAAATTCTGATTCAGTAGGACAGGGTGGGGTGCCTGAATCTGCATTCCAGATGCTACTAGATCAAGGACCACACTTTGAAAAACCACTGAATTTATATATGTAAAGTGTTCAGATAATGCCTCGCATATAGTAAGCACTCAATAAATGGAGCTATTTGCTATTTCTGTGATAATATATGAAAATTTACTTGTTTGATATTTGGATTGCTTATAGTTTTATAACACCTTTATTGAGACAATTCATATACCATAAAATTCACCTTTTTACAGTGTACAATTCAGTCATTTTTAGTATATTCAGAGTTGTGTAACCATCACCACTACCTAATTTTAGAACATTTTCATCACCTCAAAAAGAAACCCCCTTCCATTAACAATCACTCTCTAACCCCTTGTTTGCAGTTTTTTGAACTTATAAATAATGTCTCTGTAAACATATATATATATATATATATATATATATATATATATATATATATATATATATATGGCTTCTTTTCTTTTTTTGAAAGATTTTGTCAGAATAAATTCTAAGAAATAGATTTCTGAGTCAATGATTATGAGCATTTTTACATATAGCGTGATGGTTAATTTTATGTGTAAACCTGACTGAGTCATGAAGTGCCCAGATAGTTGGTTAAATGTTATTTCTGTCCATGATTTCAAACTATATTACAAAACTATAGTTATCAAAACAATATCATATTGGCATAAAAACAAACACATAGATCAATGGGACAGAATAGAGAGCCTAGAAATAAACCCACACATGTATGGTCAATTAATTTACTACAGAGGAGCTAAGAATATGCAATTGGGAAAGAACAGTCTCTTCAATAAACGGTGTTGCAAAAACTGAACAGCTACATGCAAAAGAATGAAACTAGACCCGTATCTTACACTATACACAAAATTAACTCAAAATGGATTAAAGACTTGAATGGAAGACCTGAAACTTTAAAACTCCTAGAAGAAAACATAGGCGGTAAGCTCCGTAACAGCAGTCTTGACAATGATTGTTTTTGGATCTGACAGCAAAAGCAAAGGCAACAAAACAAAAATAAACAAGTGGGACTACATCATGCTAAAAAGCTTCTGCACAGCAAAGGAAACCATCAACAAAATGAAACGGCAACCTACGGAATGGGAGAAAATATATGCAAATCATATATCTGATAAGTGGTTGATATCCAAAATATATAAAGAACTCATACAACTTAAATAGCAAAAGAATTACCTGATTAAAAAATGGGCAGAGGATCTGAATAGGTCACAAATTTATGTTGAAATGGAAATTTTTCATAATACAAATCCTGATAAACGGTATAAAAACTATTGGTTAATTGACTGAGTAGGCTGTCAAGGCACACTGAGCTTCCATGCTGGGCCTGAAACAGCAAATAAATGCTTGAGGCAGAGGCATGAGGACTGGATACCTGGGCCCTGCCTTTTTCTTCCTGAATCCAGCAAAAGATTTAGAAACCAGGATTTTCCCACCCTGGTTGCCGAGATATGGGAGTTATTCCTTGTTTAATTCCAGAAAACCACTCCAAGTCAGGAAATCTGATTTCTAGTCCTAGCTCTGCTCGACAGTTGCAGGTAAAATTCAAGACCATCATTTCCCCTTGCAGTGCTTACTTCCCAAGGCAGACGATAGGAACAATTAATACCCATCCAACTGACTTCATCAGCCTGTGAGAAGCAGGAGTGAGCTGACATATTTGCAAGTATTGGGGAAAGATGAGACAGAGCATAATGAAATACTATATATGCACAGGCTGGGTTTAAACCAAGTTCTGCAGGGACCTGTGTGACCAGGGGCAAGTCACGTAAATCTGAACTGGCTTCATTTGTTAAACGTCCCTCCCTTCATGTCGCCGAACTAGTAGGAAGTGTTGGGGCTGCAGCTGGGGGCATCTCTTCGCAGCGCCCCCAGGTGCGTACGAGGCGCGTGTGTCCTTACCGTCCGTGTCTAAACTGGCTCTGGGCTTCTCTGGCCCAACTCTCCTATTTATAGATGAAAAAACCTCAGAGATCGAATGACTTCTCCACGATCACACAAGGGCCTTGGGGTCTGTGAGGAATCTAGCGCGGCCCGCGTTGGAACAGCAGCCAGCAATGGCGGCTTCATAACGTGGTCACCTTCTCAGAGAGAGGCCGAGGCCCGTCACCTAGCGGCGGGTTCAGGCAATGCAAGAGAAGTCTCTTGAAAAAGACTCCGGGTACTGCGGCGTCCAGGAGCCAATATGTTCTCCTCAGTTCGCTCAGTTAACTCCTTTTTTCCATTGGGTCTTTCTAACTGTCAATCAATCAGTTGCCGAGTTTTTACTGGCTTAGCTCCAATCATTCTACTCAATTTACTAATCACATGCTTCTTTCCAATAGCATCTTTAACGTCGTTAAAGCTCCTCCTAAGTCTGACGAATTTAGCCAGTTCTTCTATTCCATTGGCTGGACCCGGCCCCTCCTCTCGTATATCCTGTTCGGGGCGGAAGTGAGAGAGCCCTTATTCCTATTGGCTTAGGTTTGCAAGCGGCGGCGGCCTCTCAAGTCTATCAAGACAACGTCAGCTCTCAGGAAGTACAGTTCCGGAAGGGGCGGGCTTTGTGAAGATGGCGGCGCCGGTGAGTGTAGTGTGTTTACTTCGTCGGCTTGGTATTGTGGACGTTTCCTTTCTCCTCAGTGCCTCGAGGCAAATTATTGGGGCGAGGGAAGGGTGGTGATGGAAATAACTCCAGGGAGGCGCCCTCCTTGAAACAGCGGGGCAAAAGCAGTAGTAGGGAGACGGGGCTGGAGTTACCGCTCCTTTCCAGTGACCTGAGAGGCCGGCCGGCTCTGAGGCGAGGCTGTATGTGCACCGGAGTGGGAAGGCAGGAAGTCCAGGGTGTTTGAAGGAGAGAGGGGGTTTTCCACCTCACACGTTCCGTCTTATAATCCTGAGGAAAGCATGATTTTTGTTTACTCTTCCTTCCATAGGAGGTGCTGGAGTCAGACCTGCCAAATGCCGTGGCACTTTTGAAAAACCTCCAGGAGCAGGTGAGTAATGGCACCCCTTTGGAATAGATTAGTCACGAATCGGCTTTGACTTTGTTTGCCGCACCTCTAAACTTTGGTGATTTGGGGGCATATATTTGAATGACCAGATACAGTAAGAGCAAAATGATATAATGAAAACCTTTTCAGGCCACAATTTAGAGTAATTGATTTCTCCGTCCAAAGGAATATAGAAAACTCCAGAAAGAAAGCATCTGAATCAATTTTCTTTATTCTTATAGCTAAGGAAACCGATGCCAAAAAAGGTGACACGATGTGCCCTTTGGGTGCCTAGCTCATATACGTTTATGTAGTTCTATGCATTGCAAATTCAACTGGTACAAAGCTACGATGCCCCCATCACCACTGTCTCAGTCCCCATCCCCTCCCGCTGGTTTTGTAAGATGGTCTCTTTAGCTTTAAGAAGAGGTGGAAGGGTTTTTCTATCTTTTAAAGAAGTATCAGAAACCATCTCTCCTATACTTTCCCAGAACTGAAAAGATAGTGGTGTACTTTAGGCAGTGTTTCAGATAATTTTTAGGTGGCATTGTTTAGCTTTTGCACTTCACAGCTCACAGAGATAACTTGATGTATTCTAATCAGTGGTTTTATTTGGATTAATTTCAGGTGATGGCTGTCACTGCACAGGTGCAAGCTCTGACCAAAAAAGTTCAAGCTAAAGCCTATCCTACAGAGAAGGTAGGACATAAATGAAGAGTAAGCACCCCTTGACTTGATGTTCTCAACAGTTCTTTCCATCGTAGACTTATTGAGTGTCTTGTATGTCCTTAGTGCTGGAGCTTTGAAGATGAATAAGATCCAGTTTCTGTGCGGAAGTCTAGTAGAGAAGGCAGGTGAAAGCAATAGGTATAAGCAGTAGCAGTCATGATGAGCGGCTGTGCGAGCTGAGGAGCAAGATTAAATAAATATCACGGAGCAAAGGGAATTAGGGGAGGCATCTCAGAGAGGTAACAGGATTGTGAGGAATAAATAGGAGTCAGAGGGATAGAAAGAAACAGCATGTGCAAAGGCACAAAGACCTAAAAGCATGGTGATATTCAGGGAAAGGAGGTAAGTCATGTAGTGTGCTTGGGTGTGCATTTTGTTTGTGTGTTGGGGGCAGAAAAGTAGTCACTCTGTGTGAACAGCCATGTAGGCCAACTGTATTTCATTTAATATAAAATGCTGTTAATTGGGGACATATCACTGACTTTATATACTGAGCATACAATGTTGCTTGTTAATCTATGACATAATGCTAAGATACCATTGATTTAAAGATGTATCCTGACTTCAGAGATGTTAAAATATAAAAATGATGCGTATAATATGGTAGTTTTCAAATTAAGGTCTTATAGAACCTTCTCAGGGACCATTGAGTGTGGGGCAGTATAGAAGGAGGTCTCTGGGGACTTCCCTGGCAGTCCAGTGGTTAAGACTTTGCCTTCCAATACAGGGGGTGTGGGTTCGATCCCTGGTCAGGGAGCTAAGGTCCCACATGCCTCGCGGCCAAAAAACCAAAACATAAAACAGAAGTTTATTGTAACAAATTCAATAAAGACTTTAAAAATGGATCACTTCCAAAAAATTATTTAAAAAAGAAAAAAAGAAGGAGGTCTCTGGATCCCTCATACCTACTTGAGCTGGAAAACTTGGGTGTTACCTGTTTTATGTATTGAGCTTTCGTCTTAAGATATCATTTAAGCAAAATGTCCTGTACGTCAACAGAAATAAGAAAATCATTATAGTAGGTTAATAAAAATCATTGAAGGATTTTTAAGCATGAGATTTACAGCGGATTTGTGTTTTAAAAAGATAGCTAGGGCTTCCCTGGTGGCGCAGTGGTTGAGAGTCTGCCTGCTAGTGCAGGGGACACAGGTTCGAGCCCTGGTCCGGCAGGATCCCACGTGCCGCAGAGCAACTGGGCCCGTGAGCCACAACTACTGAGCCTGCGCGTCTGGAGCCTGTGCTCCGCAACAAGAGAGGCCGCGATAGTGAGAGGCCCGCGCACCGCGATGAAGAGTGGCCCCCACCTGCCACAACTGGAGAAAGCCCTCGCACAGAAACGAAGACCCAACACAGCCATAAATAAATAAATTTAAAAAAAAAAAAGATAGCTAAACGAATTTTTTTTTAATTTTTAATTTATTTTTGGCCACGTTGGGTCTTCATTGTTGCGTGCGGGCTTTCTCTAGTTGGGGCAAGCGGGGGCTACTCTTCGTTGCAGTGCGAGGGCTTTTCACTGCGGCGGCTTCTCTTGTTGCAGAGCACAGGCTCTAGGCATGCAGGCTTCAGTAGTTGTGGCTCGTGGGCTCTAGAGCGCAGGCTCAGTAGTTGTGGCGCACGGGCTTAGTTGCTCCGCGGCATGTGGGATCTTCCCAGACCAGGGCTCGAACCCATGTCCGCTGCACTGGCAGGCGGATTCTTAACCACTGCACCACCAGGGAAGCCCCTAATACACTTTTAATTTTAGAAAGTTTAGAAGATACATAAAATCACAAAAAAGAGAATTAAAAATCAGTGTAATCACCATTCTGAGATAATCACTGGGGTACATTTTTTATTTCGTTGATTGTAAAAGTAATATATGCTTGATGGAAAACCACTTTTTCAGTACAAGCACTCCATTTCTTTTCCTCATCTCGATCCTCAGGGGTAGCAGTTGTTAATTATGTTATTTTCAGACATTTTTCTCTGCATATAGAACGTGTGTATAATACTTCTCATCTCCCCCCCTTAATTGGAACCACATTATTCACACTTTCTATACAGTCTAGAAAGTGTGTTGACATAGATAAGTCCATGTCAGTATGTACAGGTCATTGTTTTTACCTATATCATATAATTCCATTGTATGGGGATAAAATCAGTGATTGTTTTGGTTAAATTAATTTAAAATTCATTACTGTATGGAGACATTTTTGATTGTCACAACTTGGGGGGTGGCATCAGTGGTTGGAGGCCAGGGATGCTGTTGAACATCCTTCAGTGCCCAGACAGCGCTCCACAGCAAAGAATTATCTGTCCCCCAAATGTCAATAGCTCTGAGTTTGAGAAACCTTGCTATAGTCATTTTGGGGGATACTTTATTATTGATTTTCCTGCTCTTATTGTCATACAGTAATTCTCTGAGCTGCGCTTCTGTTGTGTTAGCATAATTTTCTCTGTGGCCATTTTAGGTGCAGCCACTTCCTTGAGACTACTCCAGATACCTTATATGAACTGCATGGAAAAAAACTTGAACTTGGAAAAAAATTATTCTGTTCTCCCTAGACTCTCCTCCTTATTCTGTGGTTAAAACTGAATTTGCATCTCTTACTGTTTGATTCAACTCAGGGTCTCAGCCTTTTGGAAGTGAAAGATCAGCTGTTGCTAATGTACCTTATGGATCTGAGCCATCTCATTCTGGACAAAGCCTCAGGAGGGTCTCTTCAGGGACATCCTGCAGTTTTGAGACTGGTGGAGATTCGCACGGTATGAGGCATTTGTCATCTTAGAGTTCTGCGTTTCTATATCCTGAACTCCAGGACTGTGACACAATAGCTCTCATTTAAGTGGGTGTTCTCATGTTTAAGGGAGGAAACCAAATGAAAAAAAGCATTTTTGTCTTCATTTGCTCTACTTTGTGCATATTTTAGGTGCTTTATCTGGCAACTTAACATAGGGACTTTTGGTGTATGCTTAATTTTGAGGAGGACATGTAATCCTATTTAACCACATTATAGGTTTTGGAAAAGCTTCGTCCTTTGGACCAAAAACTGAAGTATCAAATTGACAAACTGGTGAAGACGGCAGTGACAGGCAGCCTCAGTAAGTGGGGGAAGCTGTAAGGTTATGTGTGGCCGTTCACAAAGTTCCAGATCTTGTAAAATCTCTTGGGTCTTTTATTTTAGGTGAGAGTGACCCACTCCGTTTTAAGCCTCATCCCAGCAATATGATGAGCAAGGTAAGAGGTTGCATTATCCTGATTTTCCTGAGGAATCTAAGCCTGAATGAGCCTTGTAATGCTCCTGGATCTCCTGGGATTCTCTTATTACCGTTGATTCCCAGCTTGTGCCTTAGAATGTTGAATGTGAGATTCCCCTTTCTCCCTCTTGTTTGTATTCCCACCTTCCCAGAGTACTTCAGCTTTGGATTTTCTTAGCGCTTGTTTGACTAACGCTTCCTAAGTTTGTGGACATTATGTTCCTTTTGTAGTTGAGCTCTGGGGATGAGGAGGAAGATGAAGCAGAGGAAGGCCAGTCTGGGGCTTCAGGGATGAAATCTGGAAAAGGGACAGCTAAGAAATATGTTCCACCACGCTTGGTTCCAGTGCATTATGGTATGAACTGTGGCTGCTGCTTCCTCAGCATGAATTGTGTTTCTCTTCTCTGTTCTGGGATAACCCTTGCTGATTTTTATCCCATAGATGAAACAGAAGCTGAGCGGGAGAAGAAGCGCCTAGAACGAGCCAAGAGACGGGCATTGAGCAGCTCTGTCATTCGTGAACTAAAGGAGCAGTACTCAGATGCTCCAGAGGAAATCCGTGATGCTCGGCATCCTCATGTTACTCAACAGAGCCAGGAGGATCAACACAGGTCCGAGTCCTTGCAGTTAGAAATTGTTTTCTATGCTGTGGAGACCTGTCCTTTTGCTTTGAATGACGATGATTAAGTCTAATTCCAAGAGAACCCACATTATCTAGAAAGTGGCGTGCAAAATTTGGTGTGACGGTTTCTAAGAGTTAGGGGTTTGAAGTACAGAATAGGAACTAGCGGGGGAAATGTCTTTTTTTTCCCCCCAACTGTTCAGGCTGAGCAAGTGCTACATGGAGAAGAATATATGCAGTTCCACCTAGTAGGATTTTAAAGTTCTGTATTTCACTCTCACTGCTCTTTATTTTCTGCAGAAGGCAAGAAAGTCACGTTTTTATAATGGCATGGAGAGTGCTAGATAAGTTCAGGGAAGAAAAGTAGAAAAGCAATTATAAGTTGAACACAGACGCATCAACTTTGCCCAGGTGTTCATCTCTACAGTTGGTAGATTTGAGTGAGAAGGTTCGTGTAGAGGATCCTGTTTATGGAGCTGGAATATAAAGAATTTTCTGATATAGTTTAAGTAGTCCTGTGGATGGGCTGTGAGTTCATCTCTGGGGAGGAGGGAAGTTCTAGTGCAAAGAACATTTCACTGAGTATTGAGCATTGAGTGTTGAGCACACAGTATCACCTCACTAAATACTGTAGTGACTTGCTATGAAATTTCTTGAGAACTGTCTGAACGAGGGGTGAGTAAACACCTGGGCCCAGGTTCTTGGCTGCAACTTTCTGCCTCTATGTACTGAGCATGCTGCAAGTGGTGTCTGTGTTTCTCTGGCAGGATTAACTATGAGGAGAGCATGATGGTGCGTTTAAGTGTCAGTAAGCGGGAGAAAGGACGGCGAAAACGAGCAAATGTCATGAGCTCACAAATTCATTCCCTCACGCACTTCAGTGACATCAGTGCTTTGACAGGAGGAGCCCCTCATCTTGATGAGGTGAGGTAGTGATACAGTGGTGGGAGGTGACCTTAATGCTGTCAGCTAAATGTATGTGGGCTTGTTGCCGTGAGGAACTTGGGAAGGGACACTAAACTTGGAAGCTCACTGCCATTCCTTCCCTTCGCCATGTGTCTCCAGGATCAGAATTCTACTAAGAAGCGGAAGAAGATAGCTAAGAAAGGTCAGAAGAAAAAAGGTTAGTGAATGGCTAGGACCTGGGTGAACAAGTGCAGGATGGGGTTTACGAATTGGGATGCCAACTCCGGATTTGCCATCCTGTAGGTCTTACCAACCTTTACAGTATCTCTTCCATACTGGGTGTTAATCTCTTTAGAGGTGGGCATTTATTTTTTTCTTTCCCAAGATGAAAATCAGCATCATTCACAAAAGAGATTTCTGGATTCTATTTCTGAAGGCCCCACAGCTCCTGTTCAGGTTTCCTTAAGTAAACTATAAAAATGTCACTTGAAGGAACCATTATCCCATTTCAGTTTCCATCCTGCTTCTAGTCTTTTGTCCTGGGAGGATACAGAGAGTATTGCCGAGGGAACCCACTCCTATCGAGCCCTTCTCTCTATATGTCCTTTTTTTCTGTCCCTTTGGCTTTTCCCAACTGTCCTTTGCCTCATTCTTGGTTTCCCTTCCTTTCAGGTTTTCGGAGGCGGCGGTGATTATGGGTGTACATATTTAATTTATTTTTTGTCATCCTGGGATACTTCTAATTTCACTGTATGTAGGTTTTTTCCTCGGAATTCATTAATTATTTGCTCTGGACATGTGGAAAGATCTTTATTAATAAAATTGATTTTACTTACGAATTGAAGCCCCTTTTGCACATGTCTTATGTGACTGGAATCACTGGGTATGGGGTGTTTTTGGTGAGAGGGTGAAGGAAAAGGGAAGGATGAAGTTTTGGGGGGAATAAGAAAGTTTGGCTTTCATGGTTTTCTTTGATAATACATTTTCACTAGAAACTAGAAATTGGTTATTTAATCAAAAAATATTGAGAGATTAGAGTAGTATAATCCACTCTTTCATCCCCACGTTGCCCCAAGTTCCTGTATGATTTGTTATAATGATAATGCAGATCATCTGAAATACATGGATTTTAAGGTTTATTAATATATCTTGCTGGCCACCAGGTGGCATTAGTGGCTCAGGAAACCTCCTTTGGTGCTTGACTATAATCAAAAGCTAGATAGAACCTTTTCTCATTACCAAGAGTTATTCTTGTCTCCACTTCTCTGAATGTTTTTCCTTTCTTTCTAAAATAGCATGGACGTAGGGCTGATCTTAGGTCAGTTATTGAGAGTTAGAGTTTATCTGGAGAGAACAGTAGAGTGAATGAGAGGAGTGTGAAGAATCAGTATAGTCTTGTGTTTTTCAGCCTCTTTGACCCTCTTTCAACAAAGTCTTCAGTTTACCAGTGAGCAAACGCCAGCCCTTTTACAAAGAGCTTGTGAAAGAATGCCAACAAGCAGGCAGACAGAAAATTCCTGAAGACCAAGAGAATGAAAACCCCTCAGTCATATCAGCCCAAGTCAGGAGACTGGTGGGAGTTACATATCTGAGATCTTGTATTCTGTTCAGAGAATGACTTCTGTTAGTGAGAGATCCCTCTGGCCTTGGATAATTTAGAAGGTGGAAAGAGGGACGGGAAGAGAGTTGAGTCTAGAAGTAATTCATTGGAGTTAATGATGTGTCATGGAGAGGGATATAATTTGGATCATTACATCAGTAAAAAGTAGTTGATTATAAGTCCTATGAATTTGGACTTATATTGGTCTGCCCAGTTGGGGTGGGGGTCTGTTTTCAGTCAGCTGTAGCTTGGTAGAAAGTAGTTAAGAGAGAACCCAGTACTGTCTTCTGTTAACTCTGTGATTCTGGGCAAATCATGTGACATATCTGGCCTTTAATTTTCCTCAGCTGAAAAATAAATGTATTAGACTGAATCTCTGAGATTTCCTCCAAACCAAAGAGCCTAGAGCTGTTTCTCACGGATGATAACCAAGATGCGCTTACTTCTGGGGCCTCTGACTTAGTCCCTGGCAGATCTGAGTGACCCTGATGTGCCCAAAGCCCTCACACTTCTATCTCCTTGAATGAATCTAAGCAAAGAGCCTCAAGAACATATTTAGAGATTCTTTTTCCTTTCTGGCTGAACTAACTGGACAAGCGGTTAGGACTACTACATTCTCTTTTTAGGACTAGCTATTGCATTTGCATCTAATTTATTAAGGATTTTTGGATTGTGGGAACTGCCAAGGAAAAGGAGATGCTCTTTTTTTAAAAAAGATCTTAACTTTGTGTTACATACTGAGCTAAGTGCTTTATACTTAATCCTTGCAAAATATGTTATCTCTATTTTACTAATGAGGAAACTGAGAAACTTAGGTTATTTATTTGCCCAAGGTTACACAACTAATGAGTTAGAGAACCAGTGCTTGGGGAACACAGAGGATGGAGGACTGCCAAGTGTCCTGGGGTTCATGAACGTCTTCAGGATTTTGTTTTTCCTTTTTTTTTTCCCTTTAAAAATACATTGGTGGGTAGTTTATGACCTGTAGCTCGCCCCTCCTTATTGCACCATTTCTATTCAAGCGCTTGCCTTCAAAGAAACCACAAGTTCCAGACACTGTTCTGGCCTTTTTGTATTGTAGAAGGGAACTGAACAGACTAAAATCCCTGCCTTTGTGGACCTTAAATTAATTGAATCCAGTCTTTAATCTTAGGAAATCTTGTTATCCCTGGCCTTCTAGATGACAGGCGATATTTGAAAGAGATTTCCAACAAAAAATTGAGTAATTTTGAGAATATTTGCACCAGAGTCATCAAACAATGTTTAGAGTCCATTGTTGACAAAGTTTTGCGTGGATTCTCAACCTGTAAAACAGGCATAAGCTAGGTTACTGTGGTTGAAGCGAGGATGAGGGGTCCTGGAACTTCGAGTTCTCATGGCCCACTTTCCCCAGGATTTCTGAGGAGCTCCTAGGAACCTTTAGAACTCCATAGAATGTAGTTTAAAAATCACTTTTACAGTAGTAGGGCAGGGCAACTGAGAATTAAGATTTCAGGGTTTCTTTATGGCTGTTGTTTGTTATTCTTTCTCATTCCTACTCAGATTTAGTTCTCTGGTTGTTCAGACCACATGAATGTCAGATTTCTTCAGTGCAGTGCTAACAGCAGATCACTTCCAACGTTCACTAAGTAATGTATATCGTTAGTGCTCATGGGCACTTGTTCAGTTTTATCATGTGATGGTAAGGAGAGTCTTAGGATTTATTTTTACTTGTTTTGATTTATTTAATCTGTTATTATTAAAAATGTGAAGGATCCTTCCTCCCTGGAGGTACAACAAATACCACTGATCACATTTCTCTCTCCCCTCCATCTGCAGAGCTTCTGCATTCTCTCTGTCATTCTTTCTACCCCATCCCCCCACCCCCCAGGTCTGTTTGACTGGTGGGGGAACCCTTCCCTTTCCTTCTCAGAGCTTGGTGGCTCCCTGGGGGTTTCTAATGATGGTTGGGAGTTTCATGGCAACGCTGGGAGGAAGCAGCTGAGTGAGGGGCGTCCATTGCCCCAGGGAGGGAGCTATACTCCAGCATCCTGTGGGGAAAGGAAATCACTTGGAAATAAAGAGAAAATCTTTTCTCCAGTACTGATAAGCCTTAGTATTGTCATCTGAGGGGGTGGGAAAAGGGTTTGATCAAGGCCTTTTTTGTCTCTGAAGCTTTGTTTTGTTATGATTTTATGAAGGATTGGGGAAATGTCTGTCAGGAGTTCACAGCAGTCTTCATGGATACCGTACTAGAAAAACATGTTTATGAGGGAAGGATGACTCAATTATGTCCATTTTCAGCACCATGGAGAGTTCAAGCTTTCTCATCTTGTTCCTTGCCTTGGGTTGGTGGACGGTACAGAGCTAAACCAATCCATTAGAGCTGCCTGGTGTAGACCTGCCCTTATGCATAGCGCAGTTTATCTGTTCCATCTCCAGTTCTGATTGGTACGGATTGAGTGTGAGTCAGCAGCAGTCCTGAGTATTCCCATCCTCCTTGGGATCTATTAGGTGTGTAAACCTCAGATTCATGTTGAGACTTATCCAAGGATTTGGCTAATTTGACAGAGGCATATGAATGAAATACTGCCTTCTGCTCTATTGCTAACATTATTCATATTGTGATGCACGAGGTTTTTAACAGCACTTGAGAAAAACTCTGTCCGTCCCCCACTCTTCTTTGCCTTCAGACCCTTGAGGAGACTGAAAGTTGCTTTTTCATTCCTTGGGCTTGGCCTCTTTTTCTGCCTCTGCATGGAGAAAGGCATCATTGATCTGGCTGTCTGCCCAGTCTTGCTTTTGTATTTCTTTGATCTCATTGTTCAGAGGGTCTCAGAGAAGCCCCAAGAGCCATGCCTTTGCATGTTTAAGCTATTGATGCTTTTGAAATAACAGAGCGTCGCTGTGTAAGAAGTGTATTAAAGGTCTGTCTCGAACAAATTTGGGTCAATAGGTGGCAGTAGTCACCTAGTCCCGAGGCCCCGACACCCCCTGAGTACAAGCACATTTAATGGCCGTTATATTTAAGGTTATGAGATAGGAGGTCACATTGAAATAAAAATGGGGAAAAAGCAATCCCTTTTGGTGGGATCCGGGAAATGCTGAACTGTGCTGGGTTACTTCTGTGGAGGTGTTGCATGTCAGCTGCGAAGGGCACTGGCAGGAAAGAGCGGGGCCTCAGATTGGGCGAGGACTAGGTGGGTACCAGGGCTTCTGAGAGCTGGAGTGAGACTGTGTTAAATGAGGACCTGTGCTGAAAGGATAGAGTCTAGGGTTGGGGGAGTAGAGAGAGGGGGAGAGGGGGAGGAGGGAGGGGCAGGGCTGTGTGAAGGGACCATGGAAAGGGTGGGCTCTGATGGGAGGACTGCGGTTAGAGGGGGAGGGGTAGGCTGCTGCAATACCGAGCCTATCTAATGGGGGAGGGGGCCAGGGAGATATTGGTCTGTGCTGCAGCTGCATTGGCTCCCCTCCCCCACACTTCCCAAGGAGCCAGAGCAATGCTGGCAAATCTGTCTTCATGTATTTATTATTATTAAAAATGTGAAGGATCCTTCCTCCCAGGAAGCACAACAAATACCACTGATCACATTTCTCTCTCCCCTCCATCTGCAGAGCTTTTGCATTCTCTCTCTCTCCTTCTTCCCACCCTACCCCTGCGCCCACCCCCCAGGTCTGTTTGGTGGGGGGGGGGGGACCCTTCCCTTTCCTTCTCAGAGCTTGGTGGCTCCCTAGGGGTTTCTAATGATGGTTGGGAGTTTCAAGGCAATGCTGGGAGGAAGCAGCTGAGTGAGGGGCGTCCATTGCCCCAGGGAGGGAGCTATACTCCAGCATCCCGTGGGGAAAGGAAATCACTTGGAAATAAAGAGAAAATCCTTTCTCCAGCTAATGAAAGAAGAAGCAGGCGGCGCACACATGCCTTTCAGTACCTGGCATTCCTCCCCTTCCTTACCCTTCTCTTTTCTGCTACCTGAATTCTGAGAGGGAAACCCCCTTGGAATGGAAAAAGCCAGGAGTTCTCTGTCCCCCTCCCTTACCTTGTTAAATCACTCTCTTCCCAGGAGAGCCATATAGAATTTAGTCTTCTAGCCCGCATGTTGTGTTACTGAGAGGCTTGAAGGGCAGAAGCCATGACTTCTCCCTCCCCACCTGCACCCCAGGCTCCCGTGCCCAGGCGGGGGCCTCTTTTGTTGCTGTCTGTAACCCTCCGCCATGCCCATAGGTGGTGCTGCTGCTGCTCTGCATGTAGGGTCCTCCCCTCCCCTGGCGCCCTCCCCCTTTCTCCAGCCCTCTACTGCCTGATTGTTATTCCACCAACGTCTCCTCTACTGTTCCCTTTCTCAAATTAATTTTGTGGCGCTCTTGTTTCCGCAGTGCCGTCTTCTTCCCCTCCCCCCTGCTCCAGCTCCCTTGCTTTCTCTGTCTCTATTTCTCTCTCTGTCTGTAGGATTTCCATCTCACTCCCCTATCTAAAATCTACACTCTTCCTTACTCCCTTTTTTTTTTTCTTTATCTCTTCTGCCGTTGGCATCTTTCAGATGACTCTCGTAATTAAAAGGGGCCATGGGTGAGAGTGAGTTAGAAGAGGACAGGGTTGGGGAGCTCAGGGGTCAGTGTTAAGGGCTAGGTGAAGAGAAGGCCGAGGCTCTGGGGAGAATGAGTGGAGAAGGGAAAGTACACTTATCCTTTGCTGTCCAAGTCTGTTCAGTGCCTGGATTTTAGATAGAGTTCAGCTGACAAGGGACCTGGTGTTACCTGAATCTGTAGAATTTGGTTCCACGTGCTGGGAAAATGGAAGATGGGGAGTCACAAGAATTCAGATAATAAGGGCTTCATCCAAAAACTTTTGGTTTAGATGGCTAAGGATAGCTGTGCTTTTGTTATCCTGTATTTTGTAGAATCTGGAGGAAAACCATGCTCTAAAACCTGTCCTGTGGTCCCTTAGGAAATGTCCTGTTTTTGATCTTTTGAGTCCTCAAATGGTCCTTGCCAGGGCAACTGTGATGCCTACTTGGTGGGTACCCTGGCTCCCTGGTCACTACTGAGCACAATTCTGGCTGTAGAACCTCATTTTTCTCTTGGGACTGCTTCCTCCTCCTATCGTTCCATGTCTCTCCTTTATCTCAGCCAAGTTCATGGGGTTCCCCACTCAGCCATAGCTCCCTTTATTTGTTTAGTCTTTCCAGAATATACCCAAATTCACCAGAGAGTACCCTCGCTCTTGCCCCGCCTTGCTTCTTAACTTTATCTGGAGACTGCTCATCCATTGTGTTGACCACTGCAACCCCTCAGCTAACTCAGCGGTGTTGTTGGTTGTAAAGTTACCCAGTTTCTAGGATGGCTGATTTTCCTCTTATTGAATTGTTTTTGTGGATTAATAGCATCCTGGTAGCTCCCTGGATGATAGTGCTGAGTCTTCGCCTTGTGTATGGCCTGGGAATTGCCCACAAGATGGATGGTGTGGCCTCTTTCCTTCATTCCCTGGTGGGAGGAGATCTTCCTTAGCATAAATGGCAGCCTCACAATGACTGGCTTCCATTTTCCTTGCTTGTGTGAGTCAAGGTTGACTCCTAGACTGTGGAGAGAGGTAGAGCCCTGGAAAGAGCCACAGCGCAAAACACCACATCCTTCACTTTATTACCTGAGCCTTGGAGGTACCTATGGAAACCTCTCTTTTGCCTGCCTCTCCTGCCGTCTTAAGGTGTGTATATTGGTGGAGACAAATGGGCCAGTGGCTGCTTTGTTTCCTCAGCTGATTTCCCTGCTGTCCTTTTCCAAGACCTCTCATCCTATTCGGGGGACTCTAGTTAGCGTCGTGGACTCACGTAACTTAGACGATGAAAGAGGAAACCTGTTAAGGTCTCTCTCTTTTTTTTTTTTTTTTTTTTTGTCCATGCTGCACAGCTTGTGGGATCTTTGTTCCCTGACCAGGGATTGAACCCGGGCCCCCAGCAGTGAAAGCGCTGAGTCCTGACCACTGGACTGTCAGGGAATTCCCAAGCAAGGCTCAGTAAATATTTGTTGCCTGAATGGTAGGGACTTTTCAGCTTTAGTACCTTCTACAAGAGTTATAAATTTTTAACTATTTCTTCTCTAGGTGCTTACGGTACTGTAGCTAAAATTGTATTGGTTAAAATTTTTGTTTTCTTCCACTCGGCACTGTAGGGGAAAGTGGTTTGTCCAAAACTGTACAGATAAGTCATTAGCAGAGCTGGCGTTAGAACCCACATTCTCTCAGATACCTGGGTCTGACTTTTTGTTGACTACCCCGATGGAAGCCAGTGTTCCCATTTCATCCCCACAGTCACTGACAGCTTTGAAGCCAGCAGCACAGTCAGGTTTTGTAGCTAAGCCAGCCTGGGCTGGCCTGCTGAGGGCGAGCAGCAGCAGTGCGAGAGCTGGGGTGTGCAGGCAGAGAAGGTACCTGACTCCCTGGGAAGGGCTAGCACTCCCCTCAGGTGCTACATAGTCCAGCCTCTTGGAGGGGGCCTTGACAGTAGCAAGGTAGAGAATTTCCAAAGTCTTGGCTGCTATTGCCCATTCCAGATTTAATTTGACCTTACTGCTAACTAATACACCCGTTGCCCTAAGGCTTCTCCCCCCTTAAAAATATTTCAGGGCTGGATAGCACATGGTGGTGGATGCCAGAAACTCTGGAGTCTCTGTTTTTTGCCTTGCAGCTCGTTTGCAACTAACTCTTGGGTCCGGGACCAATAAAATAACAAAAGGCTCTGTGGACCACCCACTTTCTCCTATTAGTGCTAATAATCCTAAATCTTAAAGAATTTATCTCTACTGTAAAGGCATCATTGTGACTCTATTAATAAATGTTCTTACAATTTTTGTTAATTAAAGCCTAGACTAGAAAATAAGCTCAGAAAGCATTCGTGTATTTCCACTAGGACTGAGCCTGTAGCAACTTACTCTGAGAACTGCTTTGTCTCATCTGCCAGCCTTGGGTTTAGCCCCACGGGTGAGATCTGGAGAATAAAAAGCCCTTGAGTGTCTACTTCCTCTTCCCCAATTTTGATTCACGCACTGCTAGCTCTTGCAGAAAGCCCTAGGTGGTAAAGAGATCAAATCAGAATCCCTAGCCAGGAAAACCCTGTCTCTTAGCTACAATGACCCTTGTCTGCCATTGCGTTCAGTTCTGTGGCAGTTAACACCAGAGAAGATTCATCTGGCTTCATACCCTCCTTCTCAGTTTCTTTCAGTCAAGTCTTAAGTAATCTATTGCTGATGGCAGGCTTCTCTTGCCCTTTTTATTCCCTCCCAAGGCTTTAAGCTCCAAAGCTTCCTAGATGCCTCCCACCAAAAGGGTGCTTTCTGAAACCCAGCCTTCCCTCTCTTTCTCATCCCTCAAATCCTCAAATTGATCCCCTAATGGTTGTGTTTCCCTCAGAGTGTCAGGTGACACCCTTAAAGAGCCTGCTGGGTGCTGCTAAAAATCCCATTCCTCACCCATCTCCCCGCTGGAGCTCCTGGAATCGGATTCTGCAGCCTCCTGTCATCCTAGCCTCCTTTTCTGTTCATTTGGAAGCTTTTCTCCATTGCTGTTGATAAATTCCTGGTGTGGCAGAAGTATCCAGAATTTAGGAAGATCCTATGGGACGAGTCCCCTGTCTCCGGCACCTTTGTTGACCCTCAGGGATCTGCTCCTGCCCCCTCCCTGCAGTGCTTCTGTACCCCCCTGCCTGGCCTGGGCTGGGCGGGATCAAATGTGGAAGTCCTCTGCCCAGACACTCCAGCCCTCTTTATCCTTCTTGGCAAACAAAGCATGTCTCTGCCCCTGACTTCCTCCTCTTTCTTCTCCATTATTTCTTCTCCTTCACCTTGTCCCACTTCTCCCTTCCCTTCACGAATACCCTTCATTCCTCTTCCTTTCAATCTCCTTCTCGTCCACTTGCTCACCGTCGCCCATCTGCGCCCGCTCCCTCCACTCCCCCCCTTTCATTTTCAGTAGCTGTCTTCCTCATCGCCTGCCCATGCTGAAGAAGCAGCATGCTATGGGAAGAATGGCTGCAGAGTGGGTCCCTGGTTGTCAGAGTAGGCGGTCCCTTTTTCTCCAGAGGATCAGCAGCTGTCTTTCCCCATCTTGTCCTCAGGAGCCAGGGAACCCCAAAACGCTGGCTGTTTTTGGGGATGAACAGCTCTCCCCTTTGCTTCTCCCGGTCGTTCGGCTCCAGCGCCCCCTTGTCTGGCTCTTCCTGAGTGTGGTCTGTCCTTGTTTCTCCCACCCTTTCTCTCGTTTTCTCCCTCTTTCTGTCTCTCCTCAGCACAAAGCGGCGGCAGGACTGAATGTGTCTGTCTAGAGGCTCTGCCAGGCTGTGCCCCTCACTTTTGCCCCTCCCCCGTCGCCGTGCGTGCTGTTGGGGGGGGAGGGTTGGAGGGCGGTGGCATGGTGCCAGCCAACCCAGAACCATCTGCGGTGCCTTCTGCACTGAGGCGGGCTCTGTCTCTCCCGCCCACCTCCTCTCCTACTCTTCCTCTCCCATTTTTAATTAGCTGCTGAATTAATTAAATCCCACATGCTAATTAACATTCCTACAGGGAAGAATGCTAGGTCAGAAAAGTAGGAGGTGGTAAAGCAAGGCTTCTGTCCATTTAGGATAGGAGACTTAGGGATGGAAAGGGGGCTGAAGGGTTGAAGAGGAAAGAACAGTCTAAGAGTGGAAAGAAATCTGAGGGAAGTGTGAAGAGACAGAGAAGGGAAATCATGGAGAGTGGAGCCTATTGAAGAGGAAAATAATTAGAATTAGTAACATTGGAGAAATGAGAGTGTCTTGACGCTTCTAAAGGTTAGAGGTAGAGCTGTGGGTCTCAAACATTAGCATGCATAAATAACCTGAGAAATAATGATATAGAGGATGCTAATTTGCTTCCTTGAACGTCTTCTAAAGAAATAAATCTCAATTTTAATAGGAGTGCTTTAGGTTAGAAATGAAGGAGAACTTCCTCCTTGCAAGTCAGTGACATGCTCTAGTGAAGGAACTCTTTGGGAGATAAATTCTTATCTGTCTAGAATGGTTAAAGTTTACCCAAAGCCGGATGAACTCTGAAGGTTTTTTCTAGATAGACATATTAATCCTTAAATGTGTACTGTGTCCTGGAGAACCAAGAACATCCAGGATAGGAAAATTCAGGATTCATTCTCAGTTCCCTTTCCTCCTTGCATTCAGGGTGAACTTTGAGTTTGATCTCTGTGGTCCAGTCAACACTTTAGGGATGAGCCTTCTCTTCAAATCAGATAATTACTTCCCTGGGGGGTTTAGTGCACTGATTCCTAGCTAGGATTTCAAAGAGATGACTGTCTGATGGCTAGCATAGCTTCTGTCCTTGACCGAGGGCTGGAGAGACAAGAGAAGAGCTGCAGATGTATATGGAGGAGAAGAAGGGAGGTTGGGGTGTGCATTGACAAGGGTGTGGTTGGCACTGAAGATTCTGTTAAGGTCACTACTGTGGTCCGACCTGAAACAAAGAGGGACAACTTGCTTGTCATCGTTTTTCTCCTCTGAAAAGTAAAGGAGACTGTATTCAATGCAGATTTAGACTCCCTCCTGTCTAGCCCTTCACCAAAGAACTGAAGTCTGGGAGGAGTCCCTTGGGTTAGCAGAGCCT
Organism: Balaenoptera musculus; assembly: GCF_009873245.2. Lineage (NCBI taxonomy): Eukaryota > Metazoa > Chordata > Mammalia > Artiodactyla > Balaenopteridae > Balaenoptera > Balaenoptera musculus. Next base: position 101,793,491 of record NC_045786.1, read on the forward strand.
CCTGATGGCAGCTACCCCAGTGTTTCCCAACCTTTTTCAGTCTGAAATACACCAGGAGCAAGTTCTATCACGTCTACTCTCCTAACCACTGTTCACTTAGACGGCATTCCCCACTGTTATTCATACCGCAGTAATTAATTCACTCAAAAGTTGGCGTGTTAAACTGTGCAGAGTAAAGAGTATCATTAATTTAAGAAACATTTATTAAGCACCTACTATCTGCCAGACACACTAGGCATTAGGTTTAGATATAAAAATAAGGGATGAGATAGAACTGCTACATCTAAGGGGTTTATATTTTGGTTCAAAGGGGAAATAAAGAATATACAGTAAATGGCAGTAACTCACTTTGTGTGTCTATGTGCAAATGGGTGTGAACTTGTAGCACCTATTCCCTGTGCTGCTCTTGTGTCCTCTTATATTGTTACTTACTCTTTCTTATATATGTGTCTTAGCTGTCCACAGAGATGGGATGCTAGCTCCTTGAGGGCAGAAATCCAGGTCTTTAAAGTGAGGTACACGTAGCACTAGCCTAAAGCCTTAATACATTCCCAGCTATTCGGCAAATGTGTTGAATTGGCATAGAGCCATATATCAAGGTGTAATAGTTGCTTTAGAGTCTGTGACATTCCTAGTTGTGGTAAATATTTGTCCTCTGGAGGGAGGACACAAAAAGTTACAATAAGTATGATGATGAGTAAGATAATTATGTGATGACCAAGGGAGGTCACTACACAGTATAATAGTGCTTAGGCTCCTCAGTAGGATTTTAAGCCAGTTCCTAAAGAGGGGCCAGGGCTGAGGAGTGGCAGTGGAGTGCAGAGAAAAGGACATAGGCTTGTTTTTATATGTACTGTATTTCCTTTTACTTTTTTATAGACATTTCTCACCATCTTCCTACTCCAAAATTATGGTTAGGCCCTTTGTACACATTTGGACCCTGTTTTGTTCACTTAACGTAGTGGTGTATTTTCTTATGCTATTAAAAAATCAGATTAAAAAATACTTAATCAACATGTAATATCTCATCATGGATATACCATAATTTATAAAATCATTTCTTTTTGTTAGACATTTATGATGTTTGCAGGTTTGTCGTTGTATTTTCCTTCTGTGACAGCTACCCACATCTTTATACAGAAGTCTTTGCAATTTTCTGAAGTGGAATTTCTGGGGCAAAGGATAAAGACCACCATTCTGGTCTGTGGAGTGACTGCATTAGATTCATCTGAAGGAGGTTATGATTGTATTTCTTTTTTCTTTTTTAAAAAAATTTATTTTTAAAAAAATTTTATTTATTTATTTATTATTTTTGGCTGCGTTGGGTCTTCATTGCTGCGCGCAGGCTTCTCTTTAGTTGTGGCAGCGGGGGCTACTCTTCGTTGTGGTGCATCTCTTATTGCGGAGCACGGGCTCGAGGCGCATGGGCTTCATTAGTTGCGGCATGCGGGCTCAAGCTGCTCCGTGGCATGTGGGATCTTGCAGGTGCAGGGCTCAAACCCATGTCCCCTTCATTGGCAGGCGGATTCTTAACCACTGCGCCACCAGGGAAGCCCCAAAAATTTATTTATTTTTGGCTGTGTTGGGTCTTTGTTGCTGCGCGTGGGCTTTCTCTAGGTGCAGCGAGCGGGGGCTACTCTTCGTTGCGGTGCGCGGGCTTCTCATTGCTGTGGCTTCTCGTTGTGGAGCACAGGCTCTAGGCGCACGGGCTTTAGTAGTTGTGGCACGCAGGCTCAGTAGTGGCTCGTGGGCTCTAGAGCGCAGGCTCGGTAGTTGTGGCGCATGGGCTTAGTTGCTCCGTGGCATGTGGGATCTTCCCAGACCAGAGCTCGAACCCGTGTCCCCTGCATTGGCAGGTGGATTCTTAACCACTGAGCCACCAGGAAAATCCCTATATTTCTTAAAAGAATTTATTTTTTGAGTAGGTAAAAATGTAAACACCACAAAAGGGAGTACGATGAAATTTCCTTTGTACCTTTGTCCCTCATTTCCCTCCCCAGAGGTGTTCTATGCATGTATAAGCACATGTATAGATAAAGAACATTTGTAAATAAAGAGATCATTTGATCCCACCTCCCGGAAATTCTAATCTAGTCTGAAGTGGAACCTTGGAATGTCTCTTTTCCTCCCCTAATGCTTTCTAGCTAACTCTACTATGCAGCCAGATTTGGGACCATCAGGTTAGATGAATTCTTGGGATTCTTTCCAGGTCTAAAATTTAATGACTAAAACTCACAGAATTAGTAATTTAAAAAATAATGATGATTAATGTTAGGACTAAATCATCAAGTATCATAGATTCTCTTAGGAATGATCTCAGAGATCCAATTTTTGATACTGAATTTATTATTATTAATACAAATAATGGTCACCATTTATTGAGTGCTTATCTGTGCCAGGCTCTGTGGAAAGTACTTTTTATACATTCTCACTTAACCCCATAGCACTCCATGTACTAGGTAATTCTTAAACCAAGGCTTTGGAAGGATTAAGCAGCTTACCCACGATCAAGGGACCATTAAGTGGCAGAGTGAAGATTTGAACTCAGGCCTCTTACTCCAGGCTGATGTTCATTACCCTCTACCCTCCACCCTCCACCCTCCACCCTCATCATTAGATTATACTATGCCTGGTGTTTGGTAACTTGCTTTTTTCACTAAAAACATACCTTGAATATCTTTCATTTCATATATAAAGGTGTATATATCTATATATATACATAATTTAGTTCATTTTTAGAGGGTGTTTTTGTTGGTCATTATTTACTACACATGAATACATTTCTAAAGCAGATTTCGAACAATACAGATAAGGGAAACCCCTTTGATTTTCACTCCAATTCTTACAACCACTATTATCAAATTCATGTATATCTTGTGGATTCTTTTCCATGTATTTATGTATGTACAGAAATACATGGTTTTGTGAGTGTTTTATAGTTATTTTATTTTTACATAAATGGGAACACACTATACATAGGGTTTTATAACTTGCTTTTTTATCTTAATAATATATCTTAAATCTTTCCATATCTCTGCCTAAAGATCTTTCTCAATTTTTTCACTGCTACATAATGTCTATAGTTTATGTAACTATTTCCCTAATGATGGGAATTATTCTAAACACTGTTGTTGTAAAGAGTATTGAATTATTTTTCTCATAAATGTCTAGAAGTAGAATTGCTGGATAGAAGTTTGAAATGTTAATAGAGACTGAAGTTGCCCTCCGAAAAGGCTAATACGCCAGTTTATACTTCCACCGGCAGCCTGTGAGAGTGCCATTTCCCTTGCCAGCACAGGACACACTGCAGCTCTTCCCCTGAATTTACTTTATGTTAATTGCTTCTTCTGGATGGTCTCCTGCAGAACACGCCAAATATTGACAGATCTCTTTTGATTAAACTCTAGGGTAACTTTTCCCCTATTATTTTTGACCTCTGTCCTGGGCCTGTTCTCTAACATACATAGACTTTTTTTTTTTTTTTTAAGAGTCTAAATCTTGTGTCTCTTCTGGAACATCCTCATGCCTGTCTGCATCTCCCTCCTGCAGTCAGTGATAGGTCTGCAGTGGTTCAGGCATAACCCTGCTTACAGCCAGAATGACTTCTCTCAATTACCTATTGGCACAGGGAGAGGCAAGTTGAAGAATTACGTAACACTTTGTTTTAACCAACTGCTTATTTTCTGCTTTAACACTTTCTTTGTTTACTAGCTGTAATTATTCCATATTTTTGTGATCTGTTTAGAATGTGTGGGTCAGGCTACCTTGAGTGGAAGCCGCTAAAGGGCGGGATCATCATCGGTTCGTTGAGAGGCCTCTTGATTATAGGGCAGCTTTGGCTGGTACCCAGACTGAAAATGGGCCTACCCTGCCGTCTTTTGGATCACATACACAGGAATAAGTAAACAACAACGAGAAACAAACAATTCTAAAATTAAATGAGAAGAAGTAAACATTGTTTGATACATTAAAAGGTTCAGTTGCCTTGGGCTTCCCTGGTGGCGCAGTGGTTAAGAATCCGCCTGCCAATGCAGGGGACACGGGTTTGAGCCCTGGTCCGGGAAGATCCCACATGCCGCGGAGCAACTAAGCCCGCGAGCCACAACTACTGAGCCCGCGCGCCTAGAGCCCGTGCTCTGCAACAAGAGGAGCCACTGCAATGAGAAGCCCGTGCACTGCAACGAAGAGTAGACCCCGCTCAGCGCAACTAGAGAAAGCCCGTGTGCAGCAACAAAGACCCAACGCAGCCAAAAATAAAAATTAAAAAAAGTTCAGTTGCCTTAATAATTATTAGAAGAAAAAGAAAGAAGACAGATGAATTCAGGAAGCCTTGTATTTCTGAAGGCTTGATTTTTCTCCTGTGTGAGTAATGGAAGAATAAATATGTGGAGAGGTAAGAGCCTCTTGAAGCCCTGGGGATCTCGGGGTCCTTGAATAATTTGGAGTGTTTGCCTCTGTGGCCATAGAAAGTACAATTGGGTAATTTAGCTTCCAGATCTTTTTTTAAAAATAAATTTATTTATTTATTTATTTTTGGCTGCGTTGGGTCTTTGTTGCTGTGCCTGAGCTTTCTCTAGTTGCGGTGAGCAGGGGCTACTCTTCGTTGTGGTGCATGGGCTTCTCAATGCAGTGGCTTCTCTTGTTGTGGAACATGGGCTCTGGGCTTCAGTAATTGTGGCATGCAGGCTCAGTAGTTGTAGCTCATGGGCTCTAGAGCACAGGCTCAGTAGTTGTGGCGCATGGGCTTAGTTGCTCCATGGCATGTGGGATCTTCCCGGACCAGGGCTCGAATCCGTGTCCCCTGCATTGGCAGGTGGATTCTTAACCATTGCGCCACCAGGGAAGTCCCTAGCTTCCAGATCTTGATGGCATGAACTGATGAATGAAGAAAAAAGTGACAGTGAGGAATTATTCAAGAAATTCCAGAGCATTAGAGCTGGAAGGAAGTTTGGAGGTCATTTAACAATAGCATATGGCTTAATGGGTTTTGGGATCTGAAAAAACCTGACCTTGAAACTCAACTCCCTAGCTGCATAGTTTTTGGCAAGTCACCTATCTCCTCTGAGCCTCAGTTGCTTCGTTTGCAAAATGAAGATAATAACTACTTCATAGGATTTTACGAGGAATGGAAATAAGTATAACGCATTTCGCATTTCTCGTAGTACCTGGCATATAGAAGGTACTTTGTACATGTGGTTATCACGTGGGCCAGCACCCTCATTTGCATGAAGAGACTGGTTCAGGGAGTGACATGGACAGCACAAGTTCATGAGTTGTGAGTAGTGGAGCCAGACCCCGATTTAGATTTCTTGACTTTTAGCCCAGTTTCCTTTCTACCACCGCACAATGCAGTCTTTTTTCATTCATTCTTTATTTTAAAAAGGAAAAGAAAAAACATGCCACCACCCCTTACTTCCCTCCACTCCATACACATTCTTCTTTGTTCTTTGTGTATAGTGTGATAATTGGGACAGAAACCCTACAGAGGTACAGGATAGGAGGCAGTATTCAGTTGGAGAGGCTTAATTGACCAGCTTATCAAAACTGGCAGCAAACTGGTGATCCTGGATCTAGCTCTGGCTGTGAGCAGGGAGGAATGTACTTTGAGTTCCTCCCTTATTTCCTACTGTGCTTGCCGGCTCTGGTTGGCCAGGACTCCCAAGTGGATGAGGCTGATTTGAGCCAGCATCCTATTGGCCAACTCTGTTTCCTCCTAACCAGGAGCTGCTGAGAGGAAAATGTCTGGTTGGCCTCTGGGATTTTTCTGCAATCTTCAGAGGGAAAAAGGGAGGAGGGGGTGAAACTGGAAGGTACAAGGCTGAGGCCCTGGCCTCAGCAAAAAGATACAAATGCCTGGGAATCCTTGGCTCCCTTATGGCTAAATTCTGTGCAGAGATTGCCCTGGATGGAGGAAATTGGCCACACTCACCCCCTCTCCTTCCCGAGCTTCTGTCGGGAACTGTTGTATCTTGTGCTGACTAGCATGGCTGCCAGATCCCTCTTCACTGAGGCACCCTGTGCTCTAGACCTTTATCTGCCTTTGTGGATCATTTTTATTTTTTCATACCCCCCCTTCCCAAAAGACCTTTTTTAAAAAATTATTTATTTATTTATTTATTTTTGGCAGCGTTGGGTCTTCGTTGCTGCGTGCGGGCTTTCTCTAGTTACAGTGAGCGGGGGCTACTCTTTGTTGCGGTACGTGGGCTTCTCATTGCGGTGGCTTCTCTTGTTGTGGAGCACGGGCTCTAGGCGTGCGGGCTTCAGTAGTTGTGGCTCATGGGCTTAGTTGCTCCACGGCATGTGGGATCTTCCCGGACCAGGGCTCGAACCCGTGTCCCCTGCATTGGCAGGCAGATTCTTTTTTTTTTTTTTTAATTTGATTTGTGGCTATGTTGGGTCTTCGTTTCTGTGCGAGGGCTTTCTCTAGTTGTGGCAAGTGGGGACCACTCTTCATCGCGGTGCGCGGGCCTCTCATTATCGTGGCCTCTCTTGTTGTGGAGCACAGGCTCCAGACGCGCAGGCTCAGTAATTGTGGCTCACGGGCCTAGTTGCTCCGCGGCATGTGGGATCTTCCCAGACCAGGGCTCGAACCTGTGTGCCCTGCATTGGCAGGCAGATTCTGAACCACTGCGCCACCAGGGAAGCCCCAGGCAGATTCTTAACCACTGCACCACCAGTGAAACCCAAGGCCTTATTTTTGTTAGGAGACAATGAATAAATGAAATCAACTAATCACTGCTAATGAGTTTGGCTTCTCGTGGTATCCTTCCCAGATGACATATACCTTAACCTAGGTAAGAGAAGCACATCTGCCTGCAGAAGACCAGAGGGAATGACTCCAGGCCTGGGTAATTTGGGCAGCATGGTGTCTGTAACAGGTAGCATTTGCTAGGCATGCACTATCTCTTTTGTATTAGGCACTGTCAGAAGAGTGGGAGAAGTCACTAGCCCACTTCTGGAGGAGTTCACAGTTTAGAAGGGAGTCGGGCATGCTCAAATCATCACTGTGATGTAGAGTGTGCTTTGGAGCAGACCATTTGTGTGCAGTCCGATGTAAGATCAACTGAGCAGATCCATTAGTCAGGGAGATCTCAGGGCCTCAGTCCTGGCCTGGGTGGTAGCAATGGGGAGCCTCACTTTAGCTGTCTGTAGACTCAGGATCATATGGAAACCTGATACTGTGGTGGAGGCAGAACTCCTGAGGGGAGTTTATACTGGAACAAGTACAGCCTCGTGTCTAAGAGGAATTTTCTTGGTGTAGCAGAGGCCTTGATAGCATTCATTGTTCAGTCACACCCAGGGGTAGGGACAGTCTTCATATGCTTTCATCCAGTTCTCTTACCTAGAGAATACTGTATTGAGCACCAATCATGTGCAGAGTGGATATGGGAATCAGACATGTAGACTCCTTCCCTGACCCCAAAAACCCATGGTCAAGATTCAGGGCAAAGCTTGTAGGACCTAAAAAGGACGGGTAAGTGTTTAGTAATTACTATTAAAACAACTTAATGGCAGGAATTGAGTTACAAATAATTATGTCTGTTTTCTTTTTTTTTTTTTTTTTAGTAAGTACTCTGTACCTCCTTGCTTGGAGCTAGCTACTTAGCAAAACCCTTGATAAATAGTTGATTGACTAAGATATGTCAATGAAAGGAAAGCCATTTCTGAGGGCCTTGGTAGAGTGATGTTGCATCACTTGAAATAAAACTCCCTCAGCTTTAGGATCCTTGGAGGGAGATGGTGAACTAAAGGCAGAATGCCATCATTAGTCTGGCCCATGCCACTGGAAAAGCCTTGTTCTGTTATGAGATAGATAGACAGACAGACAGACATAAATAGGTAGTAGGTAAATATTAGATATTATTCCCTCTTTATAGATGAGGCAACTGAAAGATGGGCTGACTCCCCCAGATTCACCCAGTTGGTAAGTGGCAGAAGTGGGAGTGGAACCTAGGTCTTCTGACTCTTGATCCAGGGCACTTTCCTCTACCCACATGGCCTGGACTGAAGCCATCAGCAGCTCACATCTAATAATGGGACAGGATGAAGTAACTGAGGCCTAGAAAGGCTCAGTGACTTGCAGATTATGTTTTGAGTTGATCTTTATTTCTGAGAAACATCTTTACTCAAATGCCACCTTCTCTGTGATCACTCCATTCAAAGTTGCTCCTTGCCCCTCTCTCTATACACAAACCCCTATCCCCCTCCTCTACTTTATTTTTCCCCATACCATTATCACTGTTTAACATTTATATATACTTAGTAGGCTTACCTACTGAACATTGCCTTATGGCACATTTTAGGCTGACATTTCAGAAGCAGAGGAAGGAATACAGTGATTGGAGTGAGCCGAGACATTGTAGGTCTTGGGCCTTGTCTTCTGGCTGAGAAGGGATTCTGCTGAGCAAAAAAGTCTTGGAAGTCTGCTTAGTTGAGTTCAGCTTCTAGGTCAAGGATAAAGCTAGTAGTAGATAATGTTTGGAAGAAGGGATCTGGGCAACAGGGCTCATGGGTTCATTTGCTCTTGTGCTTGGTCCTGGGCTCCGTCGTGCTGAGGGAGGCCAAGAGGGTTCTGAGGGCCCAGGTTCCCTAGAGCAAATTCTATAGGTTTGTGCAGTTACGAATAAGGCTACTGTATTAAGACTTCAGATTTATGCAAGATTTAATGATTCTTGAGGGAGGGATTATGAAAGGATTCTGGGCGTTTGTGTGCTGTAGATGACATAACCCTGGACTGAGACTTAGTAGCCCCAGCTTCTAATCTTGGCTTTGCAACTCATCTTCTGGGTGGCTTTTGTTTTTGTGTTTATTTATTTATTTATTTAGGCTGCACCGGGTCTTAGTTGTGTCACATGGGATCTTCATTGTGGCATGTTTAGTTGTGGCATGCGGACTCTTAGTTGCGGCATGCATTCAGGATCTAGTTCCCTGACCAGGGATCGAACCCAGGCCCCCTGCATTGGGAGCGTCTAACAAACTTGAGCATAACATTTCTTTTTTTTTGAAAAATTAATTAATTTATGGCTGTGTTGGGTCTTCATTGCTGCATGCGGGCTTTCTCTAGTTGAGAGCACAGGCTCAGTAGTTGTGGCGCACGGGCTTAGTTGCTCCACGGCATGTGGGAATCTTCCTGGACCACGGCTCGAAACCGTGTCTCCTGCATTGGCAGGCGGATTCTTAACCACTGCGCCACCAGGGAAGCGCGAGTATAACATTTCTAAAGCCAACTCCATCATTTTCCCATCACATCTACTTCTTTTATTCACTTTCCCAGATGATGGTTCCATTATCTCCCTGACCACCGAAGCACAGAACCTGAGCATCATTCTGGATTTTTCTCTCCACTCTCCCCTATGTACCATATATACCATCAGTTAAGGAAAGCCCAAACTACTTCCCTTTCCTGTTACCACTGTTTCAGTTCCTAATCTCTAACTTCAACCAACCACAACCTCCTGTTATCCCTGCCTCTGGTTTCATCCCCATTCAAATCTAGCCTTCAATTAAAGACCAAAGTCATCTCTCTGAAGCACAAATCTTACCATCATCCCCCTGCTTAAATCCTTCAGTTGCTCTTGATACCCTGTAGAGCAACACTGACATTTCTTAATGTGTACACAGGAGGCCTTCCGGACCTTCTCCTGCATGTCTTTGCCTTATACTTTATGCTGCGCAGCAACGAACTGCCCTTGGTCCCTTGCGCTCACTGTTGCTGTTTCGCAGGCATAGCCTGGCATAGAATAGGTGCTCATTAGTCGAATGATAGTGAATAATATAAATATGAGACCCACTGGACTAGAAGTGTCCTAGGTTTAGAGCTTCTAGGATAGGATACTAGGGAACCTAGATAGAGAGCCTAAAAGTTCCCCCAACTGAGAGGGTGTGTGGACCCTACTGACTATAAAATCATGCTGCACAGCTTATGGGATCCTAGTTCCCCAACCAGGAATCGAACCCCGGGCCCACAGCAGTGAAAGTGCCGAGTCTTAACCAGTGGACCACCAGGGAATTCCCTATAAATTTCTTTTCTGCTCTTTGGTTTTGTGGTCTGGACTTGAGTCTCAACTCTGTTCTGGGATTCAGGACCCTTAGACCTAGTCTTGAATCTGTCAGTTGGGGCAACTCCCATCCCATCTCCAGGCCCAGAAGCAGTGGGCGAGCAAGGCAGTTAAGAGAATGGGCTCTGGGACTTCCCTGGCAGTCCAGTGGTTAAGACTTGGTGCTTCCAATGCAGGGGCAAGGGTTCGATCCCTGGTTGGGGAACTAAGATCCCACATGCCGTGCAGCATGGCCAAAAAAACCTGAAAAGGTAGAATGGGCTCTGGAGCCCAGTCTGCCTGGTTGGAACTCTCCTCTCTGTAGTTAACCTCTTCTTGCCTCAGTTTCTCCATCTGTAAAATAGTCCGTATCTCACACAGTTGTTAAATTGAATGAGTTAATATAGTTCCTGTTGTAGAGGAAGTGTTGAGTAAATGTTGGTTGCTATTATTGTTGAAGGAAATATATTTGGCCTCAGGGACACCTCCAGATGACATAATTATGAGCTTGACTTAGCAGAGGTAGAGGGAACTGAGGGCTCCTTTTCAATCTTTAGTCCTGGGGTCTGACCTAGCAAATTATATCTGAGTGACCTAGTCTTTCCTATCTGTGGAATGGGCATGAATAATGCTGGCCTCTAGCAAGTTCCTGAAGGGTGGAAGAGCTAAAGAAGAAAGAGAACAGGGGTTAAAGAAGACCTAAGGGGTGTTCCCTGTCTCTGTTTGCATCCTCTTCCTAGATGCCTTTACCCCGAGGCTCCCAGAGCCCTCATGCTGCTCCTTGGACCCTGGGACGGTCATGAAATATCCCTTCTTATACTCCTGGCTTGTTTCTCTTCTCCCAGGCCTGTATCCTAGAGAATCCTGGAGTCTCTGTGCTGAGGTCTGATTGATGGTTGTTGTGTCATCCCTTTGGGAACAGCTGCTTAGCAGTCACCCTTCCTGGACAGGCAGAGTTTCCCCAGGGAGCAGTAGCCTCAGTGGTTGGAATGTTAAGTCTCTTTCAGTTTCATCCATTAAAGCCTGTCTGGGCAAGAGTCTGTGTTGGACCCAGCACTTGGACGCACTCCAGCTGAGCTCAGGCCCAGGCCACTCCCCTGATATATATGCTGGATTTCCCCATTTAAAATGGACAGAGGGAGATGCTTGCATTATTCTAGACATGCTCTTTTTTTTTTTTTTTTTTGGCTGCGTTGGATCTTTGTTGCTGCGCACGGGCTTTCTCTAGTTGCGGCGAGCGGGGGCTACTCTTCCTTGCGGTATGCGGGCTTCTCATTGCGGTGGTTTCTCTTGTTGCGGAGCACGGGCTCTAGAAGACACGCTCATTTTTATTTGCTTACTTTCCAAGATGAGATATTTAAACTTCACACCTAACTGCTAAAGAGGCTGTCAAAAATGTAAGGTACAGGGCTTCCCTAGTGGCGCAGTGGTTAAGAATCCGCCTGCCAATGCAGGGGACACAGGTTCGAGCCCTGGTCCAGGAAGATCCCACATGCCGCGGAGCAACTAAGCCCGTGCGCCACAACTCCTGAGCCTGCACTCTAGAGCCCGTGAGCCACAACTACTGAGCCCACGCGCCACAACTACTGAAGCCCGCGCGCCTAGAGCCGGTGCTCCGCAACAAGAAGAGCCACCACAATGAGAAGCCCGCGCACTGCAATGAGGAGTAGCCCCTGCTCGCCGCAACTAGAGAAAGCCCGCATGCAGCAGTGAAGACCCAATGCAGCCAAAAATAAATAAATAAAATAAATAAATTTATATATATAAAAAAGTAAGGTACAGAGTCAAGACACTCTGGGGTGTGGCCTTACCCGTGGGCGTGCTTCACCTTAGCTCCACACTGCTGCCTTCCTCCACTTCCTCAGTTTCTCTCCATGTTTCTCCAAGTGCAGTTTTAATTTGTTGCACTTCTGGTGGGAAAGAAAATGGCATGCCCACCTCATAGGTCCATTTCTTCTGGTCCTAATCCTAGGTAGAGCCACATACTGGAGTTAGGTAGATTTAGAGAAGAGACAGAAAAATGGTGACTTAGTAAGTCACCTAGCTGTGGTCTGCACCAGAGTTCCTCAAGGTGTGGCCCAAACAATACCTGTTTTTACAATCACCTTGGGGAATGGGGAGAGTTGTTAAATGCATATTTCTGGGTCCTTCCCCTCTCCTATTGAATCAGAGTCTCTGGAAAGGTGACCTGGGAATAAGCATTGTAAAGAAGCGTATCAGGTGATTCTTGTGCTTACTCCAGTTGGAGAATCAGGGCTGTAGAGGTTGGTGTTTTATTTATTTATTTTTTTTAAACATCTTTATTGAAGTATAATTGCTTTACAATGGTGTGTTAGTTTCTGCTTTATAACAAAGTGAATCAGTTATACATATACATATGTTCCCATATCTCTTCCCTCTTGCATCTCCCTCCCAAGGTTGGTGTTTTAGTATGGGGTGGCCTGGAGTAGGGGACTGAAGTCTGTGGAGTAGGGCTCAGCAGCCTCATTGAGCACTGGTCAGGGAAGTGCTCAAGGTTCAGCAGGAAACATCCCACTTAAACATCCAGGTTTTCTTGAGTGGCATGTTCTGCAGGCGGTGATGGAGACAGAGGAGGATGTGGGGTATTCACCAGCCCTCTTGCCGGAAGGTAGAAACCCAGCCCCAGGTGATGGAATTAGTCAGATGGGGCCTACCAAAACATGTACCCTTTTAACCTTAGCTTCATTCATTCCAGTACTTATTGAGCTCCTCCTATGTGTCAGGCACTATTATTGGTGGGATACATTCTTGAACAAAGCCAAGATCCCTACCTGCCAGAGGTGAGAAGTAGAAAATACACAATAAAACAAGTCAGATAGAAGGTAATAAATGCAATGGAAAAAAGAAAAGGCAGAGCAGGGTTAAGGGCCTGGGTGGGGTCAGGAGTCAGTATTAAATGTGAGGTCAGGTAGACCTCCTGAGCAAAGGGCAGGAGGAGGGCGGGGCAGCTGGCTGTGCAGTTGTCTAGGGAAATGCACCCGGCTTAGAGAACAGACAGTACAAAGGCCCTGCAGCGGGGAGCAGATCTGGTGTGCCCTTCAGTCTGGGGCTCAAGGTCTTAAGCCATTTCCCTAGAAAAGTTGCTACCATGACCCTAATTCTTTTAGTGCTCAGGACCAAAAAGAAATCTGACAGTAGCCTTAGAAGACATGAGCTGAGCTGCAGAATTGGAAAAGGTCAGTGGGCTTCTCATTGCGGTGGCTTCTCTTGTTGCAGAGCACAGGCTCTAGGCACGCGGGCTTCTTAACGGAATACAGGAAGTCCAGTGCCACACTGAAGGAGTGGCAGAGATGGGATCACACTGTGCTCCCCCTTTGTGCTCACTAGTGTTAGATTTTTCTGGGGAGTTTTGTTTGAGATTAACCCTCCTGAAGGGTAGGGGGGTTCACGTTGCGCTGTGGAAGTGGTGGGCTTGGAGGCCTTTTCATCTTCCCCGAGGGTCCCACCCCTCCAGAGGCCATCGCTAACCAGTCTCTCCCCCTTCTTTGCTGCTAATGGTGGGAGCCTTAGAGAGTGGCTGTCAAGCAGAGTGATGGTTCTAGAAGACAATATACGGTTTATCAATGTTGAATTTTGTAGCTCGCCTCTGCCGCCACCGTTGGAGGGAGCGGCCAGGCTTGGCAACGTTATTTGATAATAGAATAATCATCATTTATACTGCAGCTCGGAGTGCCTCTGCTACTGATAACAGCTCGGTGCCTGGGTGTTGGGGAGATAAAACAGACTTTAGAAGGGAGAGTGAACCGGCTTGGAATCCATGACCCTGGAAGGCTGGACTTCGGCCTCTCTCACTGACCTCTGAGAGGGGACAATTTAGCAAAGATGTTCCCCAGGGATAAAAGCAGCCCTAAAATGCTTTCTTTAAAAAAGGTGACCTGTGAGCACATCTAGGTCGTACCTCTTGCCCTCCCTGGTTGGGTAGTTGACTCCACTTTGTCCCCCCCTTTATCAGGTCATTCTTCAGCCGGGGGAGTAGTCAGCAGGTGGACAGTGGGGCACACTCTGAAGCGGCTCTGTGAGCCCGATGACAAAAGGCAATCCTGCCAGGTACATGGGAGGGAAGGAGAGGGGTCAGCCAGTTCTCTTACAGACTCTTAGGTTGGAGCTCCAAGGGACCTTGTGATTCCTGCAAATTTGGACATAGACCTCTTCCGCAAATTACAATTGTATCTCAGAGCTCTTCTGTCTTTCCGATGGTGTGGCGAGCTATCTTGTGAAGAGAGTCATCACTCTTGTGAAGTTGCGGCTGTGTTTCTGTACCGGGAGGGTGGCCGTGAACTGGGCAGCGTTCACACAGGAGGACCCAGAGAGCAAAACCAATTTAACAGGGGGACTTCCCTGGCGGTCCAGTGGTCAGGACTCTGCGCTTCCACTGCGGAGGGCCCGGGTTCGATCCCTGGTCCGGGAACTAGGATCCCACAAGCTGCGTGGCATGGCCAAAAAAAACCCAATTTAATAACATTCTCAACCTTTGAAATGAGCTAGACTCCATCCATCTCCATTGTCCGCCAGCTCCCCAAGGGGCTGTGCTGGAAAAGATGGGCCCACGCTGTGGCAGGACGGTGGATATTCAGAAGCTCGGGGGAGCCGTGGTTCCTGAGGTCTCCGAGGCTGGCTCCGGGGTCTCCTCACTCTTGTGAGATATGTGTCCCTGCTGGTCAAAGACAGCCTCTCCTCTTGAAGACTCTGATGGCCAGGCTAAGCAACCTCAGGGACTCCAGATGCCAAAGTGAGAAGGACAGGAAAAGGGAAAGTTGCTAGGAATACAGCAGGAGGTGTCCCAGGAGACATTTGGGGTTTCCTGACCAGATTGGGATTGAGGCTGGGATGGGAGTAGAAGCCTTGCGTCGATACCAGTGATACATAGTGGGGTCGGGGGTGTCCTGGAAGGGAGGGCAGAGATGGCTTAGTGCTGATGTTCTGAACCCAGGATATCAGGAACACTTGGGGAGAGTCTGTAAAGCACGAACTCCTGCCCCAATCCCCACTCCTTTGGGAATAGACTCTCCAGAGGCAGGTAGATGCTGCGGGGTTCTGCGGGGTGAGGGCCAAGGCAGGGTGGAAAAGACAGGCCCAGGCCTTAGTCCCAGAGGAAAAAGGGGGTCTGGGTGAAGCTTTTAAATAGTATATGTTTGTGATAAACCTCGTGCTGGCCTTGTCCTGAAGTATTTTTGTGTTTTTTTTTAATATTATCTTGACTTTTTTTTTTTTTTAATTTGTTTATTCATTTTTGGCTGTGTTGGGTCTTTGTTGCTGCATGCGGGCTTTCTCTAGTTGCGGCGAGCGGGGGCTACTCTTCGTTGTGGTGCGCGGGCTTCTCATTGCGGTGGCTTCTCGTTGCAGAGCACGGGCTCTAGGCACGCGGGCTTCAGTAGTTGTGGCTCCCGGGCTCTAGAGTGCAGGCTCAGTAGTTGTGGCTCGCGGGCTTAGTTGCTCCGTGGCATGTGGGATCTTCCTGGCACAGGGATTGAACCCATGTCCCCTGCGTTGGCAGGCAGATTCCTAACCACTGCGCCACCAGGGAAATCCATGTCCTGAAGTTTTAACAACAGAAAATAGAGGAACAGACCTAGGCTAAAGGTCAAGAAATCTTGGTCCTAACATCAATGCTATTGTTTAGTGGCTTTGTGACCTTGGACAAATCACTTCACCTCTCTGAGTCTCAGTTCCTTTTACTCTAAAATTAAGTGATTAGGCTTAATGGTTGTTAAGGTGTCTTTCCAGCTCTGAAAATACAGGTCTGTGATTCTAAGAGTGATTTAGTTTCTCCACCACAAGGTGGTTTGGTACCTTGTTGTATTACATTTAGAAGACGAGAGCTTGGGTGCTGCGCTTTGTTTATGGAATGTGATACCTGGGGCCAGCTCATCCATCTGCTAGCTTCCAGGCCAGGACCACCCCTGATCACTTGATAGAGCTTTCCCTAAAGTGGGACACTGCTTCTGTGGGAATAAAATTCATTAAATTAGAAAATTTTAAAATGAGGGTTCCAGGGCCCAATGAGTTTGACAATCAGGGTTAAATACATTCAACAGTTTCTTTTTTTTTTTTTTTTACAAGATTTCTCAGAGCCTTTAATACGCCAGTATGCATCTTGAATCTCTTAAGAGGGAGAATATGTAGTATTTACCAAATAATTTGATTGTGAGATCCATTTTTCTTTTATTTATTTATTTATTTACTTATTTATTTATGGCTGCATTGGGTCTTCGTTGCTGCGTGCGGGCTTTCTCTAGTTGTGTCGAGCAGGGGCTACTCTTCGTTGCGGTGCATGGGCTTCTCACTGCGGTGGCTTCTCTTGTTGCAGAGTACGGAGAGTACGGACTCCAGGCGCGCAGGCTTCAGCAGTTGTGGCGTGTGGGCTCAGTAGTTGCAGTGCGCGGGGTCTGGGACGTGCAGGCTTCAGTAGTTGGGGCCCGCAGGCTGGGTAGTTGTGGCTCGTGGACTCTAGAGCGCAGGCTCAGTAGTTGTGGTGCGCAGGCTTAGTTGTTCCGCGGCATGTGGGATCTTCCCGGACCAGGGATCGAACCCGTGTCCCCTGTATTGGCAGGCAGATTCTCAACCACTGCGCCACCAGGGAAATCCCGTGATCCATTTTTCTAAGGAGCATCTCATCAGGTTCACGTGTCATAGAGTACCCCGAGAATGAAGTTTCACTATGCTGACATCTCTTTTTCTTTAAAAACAGCAACTCAAAGTTAGATGCCGTTACTCGATTTTTCCCAAATCCTTGACCTTCAAGGTGGTAGGGGTGTCCACTTTTCCTACTCTGGAATCCTAAAGACAGACTGTCTTGTGTCACGGTCTTCCTAGGGCAGCCTTGCAGGCAGTGCCGGTGATCCTGAGTGAACTGCTGTTGAATCGACACCCCTCACGGTTCCCCATACGCTGCCCCATTCTCCCAGCAGCAGACACTCACAGGGTGCCCCCCACCTTGACAAGGGGTAGCGAAGGCCAAGTCAAGAGGGCTCCTCTGAGCCCAGAGTCTGGTCTTGGTGACCTGGTCTGAGCGTCAGTGGGGCTGGATGGACCAGGTAGTAGCTGTTGACTCTGGTTTGGGGTTGGTTTTCTGTAAGAGACAGGGAAGAAAGCTGCCAGAGTCCACCACCCTAGGAATATATACTTCTCCAGGCTGGGCGGGGACGAGGAATCAACTGTGTCTCATTTGGGCAGGAAAGGCTGGGTCATTCTCACTTGGACTCAGTTTTTACACGCCCTTTTCCATGACCCTGTCTTGTCACTCTGCCCTCTTTCTCCTTCATCCTTCTTTTGGGTTCTTTCTGTCTCCCCGCTGTTCTCCTAAGCAGACAAGCTCTCCTTTCTCCTCTCCCATCCCAATCTCCTCTTCAAACTCCCTCTGCCCCCCCAGCCTGGTAGCCTGCCCTTTAGGAATGTTAATTAGCATTCCCGATTTAATTAATTCAGTAGCTAATTAATGATTGGGGACTGGGGGTGGGGAGCTGGGATGCAGGGGAATTGGGGGCTGGAGGTGGCAGGGAGAAACAGCGGAGGCTGCAGAAGGCATCGCAGATGGCTGTGCGGTGGCTGGCACGGTGCCCACTGCCGTGGATGCAACACTCACGCGCACGCACACGTACACACACACACAAAAGGAAAGGGTGATCGAGAAATAAAATCAAAAGCAGGGAGAGAAGGGCACAGGGGCCCTGGGAACTGGGGGTGGGGAAGGCTCTAGATCTATTTGAAGCTGCTCCGGAAGTGGAAGAGGGAAAAAAAAAAAAAGAAACCACCACAGGCGCAGCGAGAAGAGAGCTCTCCCGATACCCCACCCCGCCCCCACCCCACCCCAGCCACCCCTCCTCCCTGGCATGGGATTCATGGGCACCAGCTGAGGACAGGGTCCCCTCCCTCTGCCTGCCATAAACATTGGCACCGAGGACCCAGACTCAGAAGGACACGACATTCCCAAAGAAAATGGTTTTCCTTTTAAGTTGCTTTGTAAAATACATATGTATCTATTTTTTAAAAAACATTGCACCCGTTTTGGTGTGAGGGCGAGGCGAAGGAGAGAAGGTGACTGAGCCAGGAGGAGAGAGCACAGATGGCTTGGTGGTGGTGTGGTGTGGTGAGTTGCGGGAGCAGGAGAGGGGTCCGGCAGAGGTTGGGCGTGGGCGGGTGAGGACCCTGTTTTCCTCTTTTCGTTTTGCTGTGGATGAAGGAGAGAGAGAGAGAGAAAGAGAGAGAGAGAGGGGGTGGGGAGAGAAGCGAGACAGATGGCAGAGTGGAGAGGCGGCAGCCAGTGCCGGCACTGCCCAGCCTGGGCGGACCCAGCTCCCCCCGCCTGCCAGCTTCCAAATGCCACCCTTCCCCCATCCTCCGTCTCCCCATCCCCCCAGCTTGGCACTGATCTCAGAGAGAGAGGGAGGGAGGCTGGGCAAAGAGCATCTGTTCCCTCCATTCTCCCAGCTCCATCGGCTGCCAACCTAGGGCCATCGCCTGCCTCCATCACCCTTCCTTCCGCCCGCCTGCCCGCCCGCCTCCCCACCCAATCCCAAATGGGTGCTGGATCAGGTGCCGAATCTGGCTGCCTCTCGGGTATACCAGTCACTATGCATTGCTGTGTGTCTGCCACTGCTGCCTGGCACTCGAGGGGCCGTGTGTGTGTATGTGTGTGTGCGCGTGTACATGTGTGCCTAAGTGCGTGCTGTATGTGAGCCTCCTGGGCATGGGTGGGGGTTGGCACTGCGGTTGCCAACCTAGTGTCCAACCAGAAGGACAGAGGGATGGAGTGGAAGAAGGAGGGGAGAGGTTTGGGGCCTGGGAGGACAGAAGGAGGGTGCCTGAGTTGCTTCATGCTGCCTGCTTGCAGGCATGGGCACTGCGGCTGCCACCCTCGTGCCCGCGGAGATGGAAGGAGGCGAATGGGGAGGGGGCAGCGGCAGGAGTCCTGGTGCTCTGGGAGGAAGGCTCGGGACCCGGGAGCCATTGGCATCACATCCGTCAGGCTGGCGCCCCAGGCGGGGTCCGTGGGAACGGGCCCCAGGGGGCAGAGAGGAGGGGCAGGGATGTGTTCCTGATGTTGCTGTCCCTCTAGAGCTCAGCTCTGGGAAATGGTCTGGCTCCGAGGTGGTTGGTCCTCTTCCAGTCTGGGAAAGTGAAGCGGTGGAGAGAGTAGCCAGGGAAGTGCCAAGAGCGTCCAAAAGCCAAGAGGAGAGGTGTGCCCACCGCTCCCCAGGGAGAGCTTGTTGGGCTGGCAGACCGGCCCTTTGTCAGAGCACTGAAGAAGCAAGGGGACCCGGCAGAAGGTGGGTGGGTGCTGGCACTGCCCAGGCAGCCTGGCACAGGCTCTGGTGTTGTGTGAAGTGGGGAGGGTGGCGGTGTCTCTTGCCAATCTGCTTGAGAGGCTTGTTGTGCCAGGAGTGAGAAGGGAGGAGGAGAGATGGTGTGTGTGTGCGTGTGTGTGTGTGTGTGTGTGTGAGTTGTTTGGGAGAACAGACTTTTTTCTGCCGGGACCTCCTTCCCATTCCCTCTTAGGTGTGGGGAGTGGAGCGACAGACGGAGAGAGGCGTGAGGACACAAAGGAGGAAACACGCCATTGCCAAGACCCCAAGGAAGGAGGATGGAGAGGCTGGCAGTCCTGCCTGGCCCCCAGCCAGTTTCCTGCTAAAGATGGCCAGATCCCCTTGCCTGGTCTGTATATGTTACTCTGCGGGCGTCTGCGGGGGAGGGAAGGGCTTGCTTGTGAGCTGGGACCTAGAATGGGAAGGGCACCTTTCTGCGGATCCCATTTGGACTCTCCACTCTAACAAGTGAAGTGTCTGGTTTTCTCCCTGGTGCCCTTCTCCCCTCCCCCTCCCTCTACCCCAGCCCTCTTTCATCTCTATCACCACCTGGCTCCTACCGCTTGGCACCTAACCAACTAGATGCCGCCCCGCTTGGCAGCACTGCACTGGCACGTGAACGCCGTCTCAGATCCTGGCACTGCGGCAAACCCAAAGCCACCAAACATGCTCATGACCGCCACTTGGTGGCAGTGAGAGTGGCGCACACAGGCGTGCCACGCACCGGGTGGAGCCCTGCTGGGGAGTGGCCGAGGACACCCTCAATAGAGGGGCTGAATCCTTGCTCTTCAGCCAACCCCAAGTCCACCTTCCTTCCAACCAGACACTGACTCCCTCCTCCTACCCCCCACCACGCCCAAGAAAGGGATTTAGATGGTGCCACTCTGTGTTTGAGCAGAATTCCAAGGGAAGCTGGAGCACAGAGGAACAAGGGCACGTTTAAGAGTCACACCCAAGGCTCCAGGCTGGTGGACTCTATTCCTCTCTGGGGAGCAAGGACAGAAAAAAAAAAATCCTAAGAGGGCAACATGAGATCCTAGAGAGAGGCCAGCCAGCTATGTTGCCACAAAGATGGTGCCAGAAGAGATTGGAAGGGAAAGAGTAGGAAGAAGGAGAGCCCCTCAGGCCTTGCTGCTGGGTAGTGGGGTGGTTGGTGCCTGTGTGTATTTCATTCTGCCCTGTGCCTTGTGATTGGCTGAGCTGTGGTTGAGTTGAACTGGTTCTTTCTCCCTTGTGAAAAGGCCCATATTCAATAACAGTCCTAGAAAGATGGAGATGTGCTCTAGGCCTAGAGAGGTGGGCAGGTGTTAGGAAGACAAAGGCAACTGGAACTTGTCCTTCCAGAAAGACCACTCAAGGAGGTTTTGTGTTTAGGAATTTCTCTATGGCTTCCCAATTCGAGGTGGACAGATTTCCCTGTCTTTGAAATCCACCTCTGGAAGAGAGACCACAGATCAGCAATGAGCCCTCCCTGGCAGAGAGGAAGGCCCCTAGGAGCGGAACCCCAGCATCTGTGGTGACACAGACCAGCCCTGCACCTCCAGATGCAGTGCCATCAGGAGTCCTGCTAAACTGGACCTTGGGCCTCCATGTGGAAGAACTTCCAGCAGGTTGGGCTTTCCTTGCTTCCTGGGTGGCCAGAGGCTGTGGGTCAGTGACTAGGAAGATATTCGGGTAGAAGAATTGGCGGCTCTGGGTGACGTCAGGGGAGGTTGGGCGGCTCAGATAGGGGTAGGACCTGCTCAGAGGGGAGTAAAGCCATTGCCCGGCCTGGGGGCTCTCTGACTTCAGCACCTCTGGAAGTGGATGCAGCTTCAGAAGCAGCAAGGTGGTTTCCACAGCAGAGGAGAAAACAGGGAGGCACTCAGTCAAGGGGGTGAGTGGGCGATGCTTGTAACTTTTTTCCTGTTGAAGAATAGGCACCATAAGCAGAAGACATAGTCAGATTTCCAAATGTCAGGGTAATGAGGATAATCTGGGGTGACGCTAGTCCCCTGTGGCAGCCCCAGCCGTAGCAGGGTTAGGCCTTGGGTGTTGGAGAGTTAGGGGCAGGTCACAGATGTAGACGGGGCTGAGCAATCTAAATAAGTGGTTCTTAGACTCCAGAAAGCACTGAATCACTTCAAGAGTTTCTGATTCAGTTGGTCTGAGGTGTGGTCCAGGAATGTGCATTTTGAACAAGTTCTCAGGTGACCATTGATGCAGGTGGACAAAACTTTGAGAAACACTGTTCTAAGAGATGGCAGTCACCTTGTAGGACAGTTAATCAGGTCTGGATTTCCCACGCCTTTTGCATCTTTCTTCATCCTCCCCAACCATATTCATGTCTTTATGCAGTCATGCATGGGATATATGTGTTGGGGGGGTGTGGGGATGTGTGTTTTTAGGTGGGGGCAGCAGGAGGAAAAGGAGAGATTGTGAGGTCAAATCAGGCAGATTTAACTTGTGAGAACTATGCTTCTCACTGGCAGGAGTTATCACAGAAGAATCCCTTACGGGACACTTTGAGCCCCCAGGTTCTGATGGATGGCTGCCCTGTTTCTGAAACCAGAACCCCTAGGTTAGGAGCATTGTCGGGAGATTGCTCTCTGCGGTCCGGTCAGATGGGTGTGGATTCTGCAGCTCGGTACGGGATGGGTCCTAGTTACACTTCTCTCTGGAGGCAGGTCAGGGTCCCGGGGAGTGGAAGCAGGGGTCGGCAGAACCCAGGGCCTGGCCTGCTGCTGATGCTTAACAAGTCGCTGCCGGTGCTGCTGTTTGAGCACTTGGCGGGGCTCTCCAGGAGCGAGCACAGCGGAGGCCAGGCCAGTTGAGAAGGCATGCTGCAGGTTGGGATATCAGGGAGGGACTATGGATGTGGGGCAGTGCTGAGCTCCTGCTGATTACTTGTTCCAGTCTTCTAGCCACTGTTTGTTTAAGAGTGTGTGTATGGCTGGGGAGGAGTATGAGTCAGTCCTGGTCACCATTCCCCCCTCACTGTCTTTCTGGTCCACCTGTAATCAACCTGCTTCCCCACCAGCCTCTAGCCAGACACCTCTGCATGACTGGGAGCTGCACGAAACATGAGGCTCAGACTACTGACAGGGAATAATGCCATTGACCCCTTGTCTCTCCTTTGTCTGAAGGCTGTGGGGATTCTCTATATGAAGGAGAAAGATGGGGTGGGTCCTCACTCAATTTTATGTTCTTCTGGGAGTTTATGTCTTTCCCTGGGAGGCTTTCCCTGGGGATTGATCACTTCCCATCTTTCCCCAGATTTAACGAGTCCTGGCCTAGGTCTTCTATGAACTTCCTCTCTGGTTTTTTTTTCATCTCATCTTTTCACAATTGTATCCACGCTGTAATTCTGTAAACCCCTGAGGCTGGGCCTATAGCCTTTCTTATTGTAGCCAGAACTTCTTTGGAATTGGGACATTTCTTCCTCACTCAGTTCTCTAAGAATGACATCCTCAGGGCTTACAGGTTCCTCATTAGTTGCTCCCCAGCACCTGGCCCTTCATGTAACACAGGTTCCCAGCACAGTTTATCCCTGTGTTTCATATACGTTTTCCCCAGAGTTTCTTCCTGGTTTCTCTTCTACCTCCCTCCCCTCTCTAGCCAGGCTCTTCTGTCCCCCAGATTACAGGGTTCCTGGTAAGGACAGCTACTCAGTCAGCTCCAGTCCACGACTGTGAATGTACCTGGTGTCTCCACACCAGAGGAATTTAAGGTCCTTTCCCATGGATTAATGGTCAACATTTGGTCACCCTTCTTGACCCTGGTTACATTTCTCTGTTTATAAGCTTTTCCTACTTCCTGTTGTGTGAAGAAAATTACTATGTATTGGAGGGTGTTTCTACTTAATGGGAGTGTAGTTGATGGCTCTGGGGCACGGCCCTTGTGCCTATATGCCCGTGGGGCCCATTCTTTCTGGCATTTGTGTGCATCCGTGTAGCTCTCTCTATACATGGTTCTGCTGTTGTTTCTGACAGTGTGCTTGCTTGCTTTGTTGGTGTAGTTGTATACACAGAGCTCTGTATTTCACATGTGAATATCTATACAGGGATGAATGATTAGAGGAGCGAATGTGTCTACTCCAGGGGCTAGAGGGTCGGGGGGAAGAACAGGTCTCTTTCTGTAGTCCTATTGCAGACTCTGCCCCATTTGGCCACTACGGCTTCAGATTTTCTCATGTTCTTCCACAGACTTTGATTTTTGTTCCTAGTTGAGAATTGGGTACCGTAAGCCATCCCCATACAGGCTCTGGTTTAGAGAAAAGACATCCAAGATCATTTCCACCTCCTCCTCCTGGTACTGACCCTGACAGTAAGTAGGGTGGACCAGAATTTGGATGCTTTAGGACCTGTGTGTGTCAGAAACCCTAAGCCTTTGCCCCGAGCCATGGAAGACCAATCTTATGAGCCCTTGATTCAGGCTCACTTTAGAGCTGGCGTGGAGGGGAGGGTACCATGAGATAGGTATGGATGTGCCACGTGCTCGAGTTGGTTTACTGCTCCACAGAAGCAGCACATTTTAACCTGGGCGACTTGGCATTCACCTCTAGCATTCTGCGTGGGGCGGTGCTGACTCAGCCTCTGTCCACAGGAGCCACCCACTCGCTGAATCTCCAGAGCAGAAGTGCTGCTGCTGAGGACTGTGGTCTCAGGAAGGGGTCAGGGAGGAATGCTTCCGGCCACTGGGAACATGGAATGGCACACCCTCCAGAAGCACGTTGACTGACCTAAGTCAGCAGTTGGCCAGGCTCCTCTGTCCCCCAGATTATAGGGTTCTTGGTAAGGACAGCTACTCAGTCAGCTCCAGTCCACGACTGTGAATGTACATGGGATCCTCCACGCCAGGGAATCTGGGTGTAAGAGATTATGTTGAAGGGCAACAGGAGGAGGAGTTTGTGGCTGTATTAACTCCTGGTGAAAATATTCATAGTTCAAACTAAAGCCAACCTACCCTGGCTGTAAATCCCTAAAATGCATGAAACCACACCTCTAATCATCCCATGCAAGGTGTTTGCCAAGGTTTTCTTTAAAACGTTCCCTCTTTTTCTCCTGTTTTTTTTTTCTCTAATTTTTCTTTGTTTGTTTTCAACTTTTATACACATATCACATTCCCAGAAAGCACAGAGTGAAAAAGCGTCTTTCCTCATACACATGCTGCTAAGAAAATAGTTTTATACACAGAATTTCAACAGGAGAGAGAAAAGGATAGAGAGGGAGGGAGGGAGGGGTGCATGAGAGATGCTGAGGTGGGGGAAGGTGGGAGCAGCAGGAGCAAGCCCGTGGTTGGGCAGTTTCATTCTTCTTGCATTTGGAACTGGCGTTTTTGGCATCATCAGAATAACTAATCCACCCCACCCCTGATGTGCTAGGTTAGGAGCTTTTCATTTTAGAAATGAATGGGACCAGAAGTGAGATTCACAGAGCATATGGGGACTAGGAACTGAGCTAAGTTTTCCCTCCCCTTTTCTCTCCTCCTATCTTTTCTGCACATAAGCCACTGCTTCAGTATTAACATGTTCAAGGAACAGGGTGACAGGCCAGGAAACCTAAATCCCAGGGCTGGCTGAATTTGTGTGTGTGCGTGTATGAAATGGATACTGGTAGTAGAAGCAGCCTGAAGGGAGAGTTTGGAAGGAGACTACCTAGAAAGGGGGAGGTCTTAGGGGCAAGGGTTGTAGGAGAAACTACCTGGAGGACTGGGAAATTTTTGCAGGCTTTTCTTTGCTAAAACACCTGCATCTCCACCCATTGCCACTGTAGCTGGGCTTTGGAGTTGCCACAGTTACTTGATGCTCACAGAGACAACGAAGTTAGAGGTGGGGAACCCTCTTCTAGCACATTCCTCATCTGTTGGTTCCCTTGGTGATCTCACTCTATCAAAGGTTCGCCTTGCGCTTCAGTCATCTCCTTGCCCACCCATCCCCTCAGCTGTCATCAGCTCGAGACCCCATGAGCTTCATAGGGAGGCCCTAACTCCTTTGTGTGTGTGTGTGTGTGTGTGTGTGTGTTGCGGCGGGGGTTGGGGGGGGTACCTCCAGCAGCTGCTGCTTCCTGGAGGAGATGGGCCAGGCCGGAGGAAGCAGGGGCAGAGGATGGGGTGGTGTGGGAAGAACACAGACAGGGAATAAGGGTCCCCACAAAGGCAAAGAGGTTCAAGAAGGGCCAGAAATCTGAAGGGGGCACCAGGAAGGGAATGGGAGGAGAGGTGTGTGAAAGAAGTGAATGAGAGGAGATGGTGGCAGCTACGTGAAAGGGAAGCAGACCCAAGATTCAGAAACCAGACTGCCCGGGCTATAGTCCACCCCTCTCCTCCTGAGACGGCCAAGCTACTTTCAGTGACACTGACTTTTGTAACTCACAGCTGAGAATGAGGGGATGTTTGTTAACCTGTCCTGATAAATACTCAATTCAGGGGGCAAGGATGGGGTTCTCTCCCCAGCCTCCAGGCTCTTCTCCCCATTACCAGCTCCCGCTCCTGAGGCTGGGCACAGCCAGGGCAGGGCTGCACTCCCGTTAGTCTTGTGGACCACTGAACCCAAGCAAGGACTTAAAGCCATTTGATCTTCCAGAGACAAGGTGGTTCAAAGACCCTTGAACCATTAAAATGGGGTGGGGTGGGGAGTGACACAAACAGGAAAAAAACCACTTGTTTGATGGGAGAGTTTTCAGGCTTTTTTCTTTTTTTTTTTCCAAGTTTGTTTTTCATTAGTTCATTCCTCTGGTCTCTCCATCTCTCTCTCCCGCACGTGTGTGCGTGCTCTCTCTCGCACTCGTGTTTTGTTTTGTTTTTTTTGGTTGTGTGTTTCAGTTTTTTTTTTTAAAGAACTTTGGATTTGCCGTTGGTGGGCAGCGCCGGTCCCGGAGGCTGGACCGCCACGTGGCAGAGCTGGGACAAGGGGCAGGCCGACGGCTGCTGAGAGGATCTCTATGTTTAAAGCCTTTGAGAATAAGTTACTGCAGTTTCCGGGGTGCAGGGTCGGGGCTGGCAGAGGGGTTCCTGGCCGTGGCTTCCCCTAGAGTTCAGGCCACAGGGGCTCCCCTGTCAGGTGAGGAGGGAGGGGTGTGAGGAGAGTGAGCTGGGAGCACTTCTCCCCGCTGACCTCCAGTTTGGTTAGAGTTTCATGGGCTCCCTGCCCATCCCAGGCTCCAACCTTGGGAGCCAACTGAGTATTTGGAAAGAGTTTGTGAGCGGTATGGTGCTCTAGACGAGGAGGGTAGGAAGGAGAAGAGGGAGTGGCAAAGTTTATTTTCCTTCCCCCTTCCTTGTCTTGGGTTTTCTTTTTCCTTTCTTCTTCTTCTTCTTCTTCTTTTTTTTTTTTTTTTTTTTTGGTGTTTTCTCAGTCAGTGGAACAGCGTGGGATAACATATTTGTGTGTTTATAGGAGTTGGAGGGGTGACTGGGAATTCAGTAGGAAAGAGGCTGTAGGAAGATGAAACCAAGGATAGATCTTGTGTCTGGTGGGCAGGGTGGATGTGAATGAATAATCGAGATGGCAAGATGGATGTGTTGCCCGTGAAGACCAAGGGGCCAGGATTTGTGAAGGATCGGTGTGTCGGGGGGTGGAGGAGGAGGCAGGACCCTGCTGGAGGTGGGGTGTGTGAAGCCCACTGAGGGTGGAGACTGAGAGATTCCCAGGGGGGTGGGCAGGGCCAAGGGTGGGGTGAGGGATTTGAGCTCCCACCAGACACCCCTTGGGGTAAGAGAAGGAGCCCCGAGGCCCTCCCTGTCCCCGCGTCTTGGTTTATCTGTTTATAAAGCTAGAAGTGTAGAGGTAGTAGTAGTTTTTGGGTTGGAGTCCGTGTGAGGTAATCTTGCTTCCTCTTTGGCAAAAGCCACAGCAGCCGTGGCGGCAGTGGCGGCGCCAGGTGGGCCCCCTGGGGGCGGGGCCGCCTTGCGCCTGTGGGCCGAGGAGCGCAGGTGCGAGGCCAGGGCTTCTCGCCCACTCAGCAGCACCTCACATGCCAGGCAGTGGTAGGTGCAGATGGGCACCCGCAGCGGGGGGGGCATGGAACCCCCGGAGCCCCGCCCAAAGAAGCAGAAGGATCTCTGGTGAGCAGTGGCCAGGGCCTCCCCGTCAAATGCCATCTTGCACTGGCGGCAAAGGTAGCGGTGGGTCACGTCCACGGTGGAGATGCCGGTGCTGCCTGTCAGCAGCTCATCGGCCTCCCCGGCTTCCCCCTCCCCTGGAGCGGGCAGTTCAGGCGGCTTCGGAGGCGCTGTGGCTATGGGCTCGGGGGCCTGGGGCGGTGGCTGGAGGAGGGCGTTGGGGAGCAGTCCGATGAGGGTCTGAGGTATCACGGGGTTCATGGGAAACAGTCCCTTCTTCATGCCATAGAGCTGTTGGAAGTAGGCCCCCTGTAACTGGGGGCCAAAGACAGCTGGCGGCGTGGCCCCCCCTGCAGAGGGCAACGGGAAGGGCAGGAACTGGCCCCCCAACAGGGCTGGGACAGTGGCCTTCAATGCTTTGAGGTTCTTGAGGGCGTCGGTGGAGGAGTTGGCGGGGGCTGCAGCTGGCTTTCGCTCACCGGAGACCTTGTCCCCAGAGGGTTCAGTAGGCGGGCCTGGGGCAGGGTCAGTGGTGCCTACTGTGGAGGTGTTGGTGTGGTCGGGCATAGGTCTCTGAGGTAAGGGGCGGCCTGGGCCAGCAGTCTGGACCACTGTGGTAGCAGGCAGGACCGCAGTGGCGAGGCCAAGGAGGCCTGAGGAGGCTGCAGGGCCTAGGAAGATGAAGAGTGATGATTAGCCACCTCCTGGCGCTGCCATCCTTCCTCCTGGAGGCCACCCCCAGCCACATACTCATGCGTCCCCACCGCCTGGCCTCCATGCTCCCTCTCCTCCCTTCTCTACCTCACCAGCTGGAGACACAGGGAGGCCAGGGAGGAGACTGGAGATGGGAGGAGTCAAGAAGGAAAAGGAAGGGCACCTCATTAGAGGGAGATGCCCTCTGAAGTCCAGCTTCTCCCAACCTCTCACTCACCTGCGCTGAAAGGAGCTAAGCTGCCCAGCGGGGGCTGGGCCAGAGCTGGGCCGGACAAGAGGACCGGGGCCAGGCGAGGCAGAGCCGGGGCAGCCCCGAGGGGCACAGAGGCAGGTGTGGTGGCAGGTGGAGCCTTGGGAGCGGGGGGTGCCTCGGGTGCTGGGGCCAAGTCGTAGCACTTGCTTTCACTCTTCAGCTGGGCTCGGACTGCCTCCTTGAGCTTGGCCAGGTGCTGGCGGGAAAAGAGGTGGCCTCGGCAGGAGACATAGAAGTCATACTTGACATCACAGTAGGGGCAGTCGGTGCGCTGGGCTCCCAAGGGGCCCTCACTGCTGCCCCCAGCCCCACCGACTGCTGCCCCCTGCAGCTTGGCCTTCTTCTCCTTGGCACGAGCATTCTGGAACCAGACCTGGATGACTCTCTTGGGCAGCCCAATCTCCTCCCCCAGCACCTCGCACTCCTGCATGGTAGGGGTACGGTAGGCTTCGTAGCAGGCTTTCATGATCTTCAGCTGCAGACTGCTCATCTGGGTCCTGTAGCGCCGCTGCCCCATTCCATCTGGGACCCCAGCCCCACCTCCTGGGCCCCCATTGGTCCCTCCAGCCCCGGGGGACTCTGGTTCAGCCAGGCTGGAAGCTGACGAATCACTTAAATCCCCTGCAGATGGACTGCAAGCCTCACTCTCTGGAGAAGCTTTAGACGGTTCCTCTGGGCCCTCATCCTCATTGGGTGGAGGGGCAGGTGGGAGAGGTAGAGGTGGCTCTGGTGTCAGAGTGGGGGCCTCTTTCCCAGGTGGCAGGAAAGGCAGAGGCCCAGCAGCAGGGGTGACTGTGGGGTAGGGAAAAGCAGGTGTTTCCCTCTTTGGGGCCTCCCTCCCAGCCCCATCATCCACCTTGCCCAGCAAGTGGTTGAACTTGGGGAAGGGTGCGGGGCTGGGTGTGACGGGGGCCTTGACTGCCGGACTGGGCACTCCCCCGGGGGTGCTTCGGAACTGGCCCTTCCTCTCCCGGGCCCTGGTGTTCTGGAACCAGACCTGCACCACTCGCTTCTTGAGCCCCACCTCCTCGGAGATGCAGTCAAGCATCTTGCGTGTCGGGTTGGAGTCCTGCATGTACCAGCGGTACAGGATCTCCAGCTGCTCCGGCAGGATGGTGGTGCGCAGACGCTTATCCCTGGGGGGCTCACCCTCCCCACCCACCCCTGCTTCGCTGCCCGTGGGAGACAGGCTACCGTCCTCGTGCTTCCGTTTGAGGGGTGGCCCTGGCACTGGTGGAGTGCCTGGCACCGGAGGGTTTCGCTCCCCGAACACCAGCAAGGGCAGGTCTAGGAGGTGGGGGGCAGTGCTGGGCTGCACAGGTGGCAGGAAGTGCAGCCGGCGGTGACTCGTCAGGAGGTCCTGGCTGGGGAAGGACATGGCGCACTGGTCACAGGCGTGGACGGGGGAGGGCGAGGGAGGGGCCCTCCCTTCAGGCTCTTTGCCTCCTGGCTTCGTGGCCTCTGCTTGGCCCAGCTCTTCCCTGTCTGGAGGTTCTGGTGATGGGCCCTCGGGCCCCGCTGGGGGTTCCGGGCCCTGTTCCTCCTCTGCGTCTTCCTCCTCTGCGTCTTCCTCCTCTTCCCCCCTCTCTGCCTCTTCCTCCTCTTCCGGATGCTGGTCGTCATAGCATTTCTTGAGGTGCCGCACCAAGTCAAAAACACAGGAGAAGGTGGCCCGGCAGCGCCGGCAGCCGGAGGCTCCCCCAGTGCCTCCCCCGCTGGGCACAGGCCCACCGTCGCCGGTGCTTTTGCGAGCCTTCTGGCGGGCGTTCTGGAACCACACCACCACCACACGGCTAGCCAGGCCCAAGAGACTTGCGAGCCGCTCCACCTCTCCGTCCTTGGGGTAGGCGCTAGTCTCAAAGAAAGACTGCAGGGCTTGGGTCTGGAACTCTGTGAACTTGGTTCTGGAGAAGCGGCGGCCTGCAGGCACTAGGGGAGGAAGATTCCCTCTGGAGCTTTCTTCCTCCTCTGGGGGCCAGCGTCCTCCTGCCCGGCCTCGCTCCTCAGGGGGGCGGGCCCCCCCTGCCTCAGGCTCTGGGACCAGGAGAGGTGGGCCCAGGTGGGGAGCAGGTGAATCCAGAGGCCCATCGGGAGGTTTGGGGGACCCTGCCGGGGGCGGGTAGAGGCTATCATAGCTCTTTCGAAACTGAGCGGCGTATCGGCTCAGGGCCTCAAAGGGCAGAAAGCGGCGGTGCACGTGCTCCTCGTGTGTCTTGAGGATGAGCATATTGGAGAAGAGTCTCCCACAGGCCCCGCAGGCCAGCTTGTCCCCACCGCCCAGGGCCTCGGGTGGGGGTGGGGTTGGGGGAGGGGGCACAGCCTGCTTCCCTTCATTGTACTGGATCACCAGCTCAAAGCCAAAGTTTTCTAGAAGGGCTTTGGCTGCGGTGCGGGCCGCCTCGTTGGGCGTTGGCTGTGGGGGTGAGCTGGGCGCTGTCTCATTCCCCTCTTCTGCCGTGGGTGGCCGCTCCCACTCTCGCTCAGCCAGCTCGGCCTTAGGGGGCGGGGGAGGAGGGGTGGCGGCCGGCAGGGACAGCAGGGGCGCGGGCCCAGCCAGTGCCAGTTTGGGCCCTACCTTGAGGTCATGGAGGTAGAAGGGCAGGAGCAGCTGCTGCTGCTGGAGCTTAAGCAGGGACTCGGGCACCAGAGGGAAGGAGGGCAGGACTGGTGGGGCGAAGAGTGGGGCTGGGAATCGGTGCAGGTCCAGGGGAGGTGGGGGAGGGGACAGGAAGGGCAGTCCACCAGATACGAAGCCACCAGGGTCAGGGCCCTTCTTCTCAGTGCCCACCTCCCCCTCAGTCTCGCCTTCCTTGGGCTCTTCCGGGCCGCGCTCTGGCCCCTCGGCCTTGGCGTCCGTCTTGGCTCCCCTTGAGCGAGTCTGGTGCAGGACGGAGCGCATGTGGATCTCCAGGGTGGAGCTCTGGTTGTAGGAGACGCGGCAGACCGTGCACTTAAAGGGCTTGTCTGTGGCGGCGGCGGGGGCGGGTGCTGCACCAGCTTCCCCGCGGGCAGGCCCGGAGGGGTCAACGGCAGCCTTCTTCATCTTGTGCAGGTGGGAGACCGAGTTATAATGGACCAGGAGGATGTTCTTTTGCGTGAAGGACTCCTTACACACAGTGCACTTGTAGGGCCGGGCAGGGTCGAGAAACTTGTCCAGGGCAAAGTTGGTGGTCTTCCGATAGGTCAGAGGGTGGCGAGAGTCAGCTGGAGCTGGCTCTGCCAGGCGGGGCTCCCTGCCAGCCCCCTCTTCCTCCTCAGCCGTGGTGGGTGGAGGAGCTACTTCGTCAGCTTGGGCATCGGGCTGAGGGGCTGGAGACAGGGCTGGAGAAGGGGGCTGGTCAGGGCTTCCCATGGGCTTGTCTGGGGCCTCGGCTGAGGGCAGGGGAGGCTCAGGAAGAGGATCAGGACTGGCTTCCGGGGTCAGGTGAGGGCCTTCTGGGGGAGAGAGAAGGGGGCGCAGTGAGAAGGGAACCTCGTCTAAATCAGACCCCACCCACTCAGTATCTAGGGCAACCCATCCTTGCCTCAGTTGTCTTTAGACCTTCTTGGTCCGAGGAATCCAGGTCCCCTTTCCTGCCACCTTGGGAGGTCTGCCCTCCCTTCCTTACCTGCTGCTTTGTCTCTGCTGGGCACAGGCTCTGGCCCGGGAGCGGGGGTCTCTGGGCCGTCCCCCAGAGGGCTTAGAGCGGGCCCAGGCAGCACTTTGGTCGTCAAGGTCATCTCTACAGTTGTGGCCTGCGATGGAAGAGATCCCAGTGACTTCCCACCACCGTCCCGCTACCCCAGACCCCCCAGCTCTGCACCTGTGTCTGTGCCCAGCCCAGCTCCAGACTCCTCTGTGGACAAACCTCCCACCTAACTTCTGCCTGCCCCACGGAGGAGAGGGCCTGGGCTGCTGTCTCTCCTGTCTGGCAGCCGCGCCTGCTGTGGAACAGTTCCTCTCAGGGCCCAAGGGCGCTTCCTCCCCAGCGAGTAGAGGCTCTGGACAGGTTCGGCTCTGAGGTTCCCTCCAGCTCTAAACTCCACCTTCAGATCCACGCAGAGCCGCTCCCCTCAGCACACACAGCTGCCCAGACACCGTGGCCTCTGCCTCCCCTCGTGCCCGGCCCCCCAGCCTGCACTCACCACGAGCAGCAGCCTCTCAACGCACTCGGGCACCACGTTGTGCAGGTGGCTGAGGTGGAAGTGCAGGGCAGGCCGGCCCACCAGCTGCTCCTGGCACAGAGGGCACCGGTACTTGGGCTGCACTGCGTGCTGGGAGAGCGCGTGCGCCCTCACCTGCTCGGACTCTGGGCTCAGGAAACTGCAGTATGGACAGCAGAACACCTGGGGCACACAGGCGGTGGGGGAGGTGTCAGGGAGGGGTGGGACTTACCATCACTGCCGGGACACAGCCTGGTCCTACCCCTGATGGAGGAGGAGTCCCAGTCCTGAAAGCTGGCTCCTCCCTCACTTCACTAGGACGGGGACAAAGGCCTAGGCTGCGCTGCCCTGGCCTGCCTTCTTTGTCCTGCCCTCTCCCTCCGTCTTGGCCTCTCTCTTCCCCTGTCTCTGCTGCCCTACTCTATTCAGCCGACAGGACGGCCCTGTACCTACCTCCTCTGATTTAGTTTTCTTTCCTTACCTGCCCCCACCCTGCCTGTCTCTCCTCCGTGAAATAGCTCCCCTTGCTTCTGGCACTTCCTGGACCCAGAGGCTCCCGTATCCCTGCCACTCTGCCTCTCCAAGGTCCCTGGACTAAGCGGGGCGCTCCCTACCTGTCTGCTCAGAAGGCGGCTCATTTTCCCTCCGCTCCCACTTTCTTTGCCTGCCTTTTCCTCCCCTTCCCTTTTTAATGTAAACAAACACCACAGCTCCCCCAGTGGCCCTGGAAAATTCTGGCCTGGCTCTTTTGGTGCATTCCTGCCCGGACCTCCAGAGGGTGGGGCATGAAGGCCCCTCTACTTCCGCCTCAGTCACCTGACTGCCTGACCTGCAGCCTACATTTCTGTCAGCCTGCACTTCCTCTCCTGTCGCCTGTGCCACTGGTCCAGGCTTGCATGTCAGGGAGGGGATGGCCATAAAGGAAAGGTATCCAGACACTCATCTTGATGCACCTAGCCCTGGGAGCAGATAGCTGGAACAGGAGTTAGGAGGCAGGGGAGCTGAGGACATAAGCTGTTACTGCAGCAGTTTGCAGTCGTAATACACATGGCATATTGCGGTCCAGTTTGGAGAGCTGGGAGGCACAGGGTGGCACCTCAAAACCAAAGGCTGGGAATCCCCTCAGAATGAACCCTTTCAGGCCCCAGAGCTAAGCTACTCTTGGGCCCTGCCTAGGTCAGCCACTCGGAGACTTGCAGAGCTTGCTGTCTGTGGGGATCATCTGGGTCAGTTCCTCTACCCTGAGGAAGGAGGTGCCAGGGCTGTTCCACCCAGGCTCAGGGTTCTCTGTAGAAGATGAACTTCACATCTTTCTGCTCCCAACAGGAATAAAGAGCTGGGCAGCAGCTGGTGTTTTATTTTTGCCTTTCTCTTTTCATTTTGTCTCCCTCTGTGCTCCACCCCTCAGGGCCAGCTCAGCTGGTGCTCACATCCGGTAACTGGACCTAGGTGCAATTTCTGAAATGTTGTATTTGGAGTGACGTAAGTCACAAGCATGACAAAATTAGATCTGCCTTTGGTCTGAAATCTCTTGTCTGTAAAGATCTACTAATTAGAAGTTCAGCCTTTAGGATGTGAGCAGATCTCAGTAAAATTAGACGCCCCCCCCCCCCCCGCCCCAGATCTTCCCAGTTACCCCGGTTCTGACCGTGGTCTGGTCAGCACTGTCTCCAGGAGGGCCAGTCTTGTTCTCTGCCTCTTCAGAAGCTGAAGATGAAAGGAGAGATTAAGAGACTCTGACAGCCCCTCCCTCTTCCTTTCACAGACCCCCGGCCCTTAAGATGACCTGATTTGTAGCAGAGGGCTTCCAAGGTAGGGGTGGGCTCTGGGGAAAGGGAGAAAGGGCAGGGAAGTACAGAACTGCACTCAGTACAGGGAGGGAGCTTGGCAGGGCTGAGCCCGGGTTAGCGGGATGGCCAGAGGGCAAAAGCACCCAGCTTTCTGTGGCTCCGCCTCCCTTCCCTCTGATGAGCCCTTTCTTTTGATCACTTTAGCTCCTTCTGCACAGGAAGCCTTGCTGGGTGTCTGGATTACCGCAAGGTCCCATGAGCACCTCAGAATGTATAATATTAGGATTGGGGGGTGAGGAGGGCAAGGGATGGAGAAAGAAATGGACCAGATGAGCAACTCACCCAATGGTTCTGTCTTATTCTGGGCATCTTTCTCAGGGGTGGGTGGCTCAGCTAAGGGGGTGACAGGAGCCTTCCCTGTGTAGGATGAAGGGAGAGTCAATTTAAAAGGATGAAGCACCAGAGAAGGGAGGACATAGGGCAGAGGAAGCAGGACAAGCAGCCAGGCAGTAAAGGGAGAAGATGGATAGATGAATCAATAGGAGAGGACAAAAAGCCGCCAAAAAGAAATACAGAGGATGAGGGGGGAAATTACAGTGTTGGAACTGGTAGAGCCTAAGAAATCATCTCTGCGAGTCTAGCCCCGTCATTTAAAGACGAGGGAACAGGTCCAGCAGCGGGCGACAGAAACAGGACCAAACTCAGCTCCCTGTCTTGACTGATCCTGGAAGAAGGGAGCCCAGAAATGTAGAGTGAGGGGCGCCGAAGAGGGAAGGTGAGGTTGAAAGGAAGCAGCTGCGGTGAGCAGGAGGCGGCAGGTCTAGCTGGGAGAGGAGATTACCACTCAAGCAAGAATTGACAGATGTGTAGGAATTTATTTTCGGTGGCGGCCTAATTAAAGTGTTAAAGTTCCTTAACTCCATTCAGTCCTGCTCCAGGATCGTTAGCTATTGATCTGGGCCCCTCCGGCACTTAACTCCAGCCAGTGTATTGGCAATTCAATTAGCACCAGTCAATGCTGCCTGTTCCTGGCTCCTGCTGCCCCTGCCCTCACCCTTGCCCACTGCCGGCCTCTGCAAAGCCCGGACACCTGTGCCCACCTCTCACAGCCCCTTCCAGGCTCTTCTGCACCCTCTGGATCAATGGTGCCTGGCGGGCTCTTCCCAGTCTCTCTCGTACAACCTCAGCTGCCTAAGGGGGACCCTAAGCCCAGCCTTTGGACTGAAGACCTCCTAGGAGACAGGAAGAGGCTGGGGAGCTCATCAAGGGCTTCCCATCCTGCTGCCTTCGGGCCATGCCCCCAGCTCCCACCTCCTTCTGACAAGTCCCGGCCCAGCCCAAAGCTGATTCTATTCTTTCTCTGTTTTTCTCCCTTCCTCTCCTTCCTGACCAGCTCCTGCCACACCCCCCACACACACACCCCCGCCCCCCCCAAGCTTTGCCAGCACACCAGTCACCACTCGGAATCACTGGGTGGTTCCTTCTCACCTCCCTTCCTGCTCCACTCCTCCACCCAGCAAAATCCCTGCTCTTCTCTGCCGCCTCCTCCAACAGCCTCCTGTTCCCCACCTCCCTCGGCTGCCCCAGTGTTCCTAAAAGCCAGTTTCAGCAGCCTTCCCAGCGCCTTTCCGCTTGCTCTGGACTGTGCACGGACCCATTTCTCGTCCCCGTGCCACTCTCTCCTGGGCCCCCAGCTCCCGCCCTGGCTGCCCTCTCGGCCCAGCTCTTCTCCAGTGCCCTCTTCCTCACCGGGAGGCTGGAGCTGCCCGTGGCTGAAGCTCAGGATGCCCTGAAGAGCTGAGAGCCCCTCGTCGGCTGCAGGGCCGCTCTGTAGCAGCTGCAGGCGCCGCTGGGCCTGGGCATCGCGGTGGGCAGGGGCGCGCAGGTGCTGCAGCACAGCCAGGCGGGAGGGTGTCTCCCAGGCGCACAGCAGGCAGCGGAACAGCCCCAGCTCCGTGCCCGCCGCCGCCCCCTCCATCTCCACCAGAAACTGCAAACGGGAAGGAGGCTGCTCAGGTGCAGAAGGATGGACGGATGGCCGCCCCTAGGTCCCAGGGGGCCCCTTTGCCTCCCCGGGGGGCCTGACCAGCAGCACCCCGACACCCCTTCCTCCCTCTTGGGCTCTCCTCTTCCTTCCTTTGGCCACCTGAGTGTGACTGCCTTTTCTCCCCCGTCTCCTCCTCTTCCTCCTACCAATCCTGGACTCCCTCCTAGTATATGAATGGAATCTGGTTCCATCCTCTTGAACTTCTGGGGACAAGATGGGCTGAGCAGACACAGAACCCTCCCCCTGGTCCCATACACCAGAAAAGTTGAATAAAGTACCGGAGTCACTTGGTCAGAGTCCACCATCCTTTGGTCTTTCTCCACGTCTGTCTCCAAATAGTTTTTCCCCTGGTGCCCTGGCCTTTTTTCTCCAATCCCGCCCCCCTGGGTTTTCGCATCACCTTCCCACTCTGCGTCTCCTTGCTCCAGCCCTGTCCCCTTCTCCTCTCTCCCTCAGGCTCTGTGCTGTGCCCTTCAAATCCCAGACCCTTCCTGCCCCACTCTCACCTTATAGATCTGGCTGTTCTCTTCATGGGCCGCACCCCGGGCGTGCAGCTGCATCTTCTCCTTGCTGTTGGACTCGAAGTCACAGATGTTGCAGCGCAGGTGCAGGGTGGGGACAGACCCATAAGGAGCCCCATCTCCCAGGGGCACTGGGGAGGGGGTGCCCATGGCCCCACTCCCCTCCCTCAGGTGGGCCGCCAGCTGGTACTTCTGAGCATGTTTGTCGGTCTTGAGGTGGAGTTGGAAGTTGGCCTTGAGCTGGGTGCCATAGCAGCAGAGCTTGCAGCGGTGGGTGTCACCAGCTACCTCCTTCCACTCGGCCTCCGGGAGGCTCCGGCCCACGCTGCAGTGGTAGAGCAGCAGCTCCAGGCTGTCTGTGCTGAAGGCCTGGCACACGAGGCATCGGAACACCTTCAGGGATGGGCTGTCATCTGGGGGCGGCGAGGCAGGCAGCCCGTCGGACAAGGGGCCCAGAAGCTGACTCTGAGGCAGGTGGGCATCCGGGGAGGGGCTGCCGGGGGCTAGGGGACAGAGACAGGTTAGTGGCCCCAGGAAGGAACAGGGCAGGGTCAGCTTGCTGTGTGGGAATGGGAGGGGTGGATGCTGAGGGAGCTGGGGTTATTTAAGCGGCGGGGCTGGCCCTGGAGAGAAAGCAGGGAACTGAGTTTGGCCCCGAAGAAGGGAAAAGAGAACACCCAGGGAGCTTACCAGCTGTGGGGAACTTGCGGGCAGGTGCTCCGAGGTGGTGGAAGCCATTGAGAAGCAGCTGGGCTTCCAGGGGCTTGTCTGGCCTCAGCCCGGGTCCAGGCAAGGGAGCCTGAGGCTGCCCTAGGGCCTGGGGTCCGAAGTACTGGAAGAGATCAGGGGAGGTGGCCGGGGCAGCCCCTGCTGGGGGCGGGGGGCCTGGCCCCACCAGCCCTGGCGGCAGCCCCAGCGGCAGCCCCTGGTGCAGCATGAGGACGTTCTGCATGTGCTTCTCGGAGGTCATGTGGATGCGCAGATTGCGGGAGATGTTGGTCTCGTAGCTGCACACCTTGCACTGCCAGGACGCTTTGGTCTTGGGCTCCTTGTCCCCCGCGGGGGGCGGGAGCACTGCCTCTGGGGGGCTCCCCTGCCCCCCTGGCCCCGCCTGGAAGCCCTGCAGGTTGGCCAGGTGCTTGTCGGACTGCATGTGGATGCTGAGGTTGCCCTTGGTGGTGGTGGAGTAGTTGCAGACGTCGCAGCGGTAGGGCTTGTAGCCACAGTTGTAGCTCTCCCCCCGGGCGAGGCGGGGGTGGGCGCCCCCAGCACTGCAGTAGCTGCAGTGACTGTTGCTCTCAGGGTGCTTCTCCCGCATGTGCACATCCAGGGTCTGCTGGTACTTGTAGTGCCAATTGCACTTGGGACACTTGAGCGTCTTGCAGGAGTTGCGCGAGTGTAGCAGAGCCATGTGGCTGGACAGGCTGAGGCCCTGGAAGGCCGCAGGGGCCGGGGTGTAGTCATCGGCTGGGCGATAGGGCTGGGGCGGGTCACCAGGGTCTTCGGGGGAGCCCACTGGGGCAGGGAGAACGCCCCCGTCCTTGGAGGTGGGTGAGCTTTGGTTGAGCGGGGGGCAGAGCCCTCCATCCTCCTCTTGCCCCTCGGGGAACCAACCTGGCCCTGCCTCGCCTGCCAGCGTCGGCGATTCTTTGGCTTGGCTTGGGCTGGGGTTCCAGGCGGCCGGGGTTGTCAGCGGGGAGGGCGGGCTGAGGGCCATGCCTTCTTCCACGGGCAGGACAGGGGCCTGGGCTTCGGCCGCAGCGGGGCCATCCTCGGTCTGAGCCGCGTGGGCCTCCATGTTCACGGTGCTACTGTTGTCAAGGGGTATTTCTAAAGGGGCGTGAGCAGGCAGTTGTGGTGCCAGGAAGCTCAGGAGGGCCACACAGCCCTCGTCCCCCTCCCGGAGCACGGCTGGGTTGCCTGGCAGGCCCTGGTGTTGAGCAGCGGTTAGCTTCACCCCGTGAGACTGTGTGTGACCCACAAAGGCCTGGGGCCTGCCGAAACCCAGGCGGCACGGGAGGCAGAGCCAGAAGAGTGCCGTGGGGTCTCCTCCCCTGCTCCCCGTGGGGCCATCTTTGGGATCTCCAGGTGGGTTTGGAGCCAGCTGGTAGCTCCAGAAGGCTCCATCCCTTCCCTCACAGGTGGCCGGAGATGGTGCTGAGGTATCGTGGGACAGAATTTGGTCAGAAGAGCTAAAGCCTTGGATTGGGTCAAAGCCATGTTGGATGTGAAGGGCAGTGAGGTGTACAGGGGGCGGGTGGGCAAGGAGGGGCAGGCTGGGCTCTTCCTTGATGCCTGCCTCACCCCAGGGGAAGCCCTTTGGTAACGGGAGTTCGCCGCCCCCTGGCAGGGACAGCTTGGCCACTAGGCAGGCCTCACCGCCAGCTGTGAAGACTAAGTGGTCGCTCAGGTCCACAGGAGGGAGCCCTCCCCCTTCCTCCTCCTGCTCCCTGTCTTCTTCCACCCCCAGGTCCTTTGGCGGGAAGCCACCACAGACCGGCTCCTCTTGGGGCTCCCCTATCTCCTTTGGTGGGACGAGGCCACAGCCTGGCTCCAGGGGCCGCCCCCCGGGCTCTGAGGACCTCATGCTCTCAGAGGCGGAGGGGGCAGCAGGGGGATCTTTGGTGACAGGATCAGAGGGGGTGCGGGGGGAGGAGGTGTCCGGAGGCGGGGACGGGGCATTGTGCCCAGGGGAGGGGGTGGTGCCAGCGGTAGAGGACGAGTTAAGGGTGGCCATGGCAGACGGAGGAGAGCTGGGGGTTCATTTCAGCGTGACAGCCAGGACCCTGTGGGGGAGACACGGAGAGAGCGGAGCTGTGAGGTGGCAGCAGAGACACCCAGTCAGGCAGTTGATTCTCCGGATCCTCCGGCCCCACCCTCCTCCCTGAGCGCCGGATTCAAGTACCCGTTTGCCAGCTTGAAGCTTCATTACCTTAGCGTCTAACAGACTTCAAAGTGAACATGTCCAGAATCAGAACTCTGTATTTCTGCCCTGGACTTGTTTCTTCCCATCTTTCCTATCTCAGAAATTGGTACCACCATTTATCTGGTTGCTTAGGCTAGAAACCCACAGTTTCCTCTCGCCCTCACCCACGGGCAGGCAATTCGACAGCAGTCTCTCAAGCGAGCGTCTCGGCCTTCCATTCATCCTCATCTCCGGCAGCACCACGCCGGCCCGAGCCATTACTGTCGCTTTCCTGAACTAGTGCGACAGACTCCACGTTGGCCTCCACTTCCACTGCTGCCCCTCCTTCCACTCAGAATGATCTTTTATTTAATTCTCAATTATGAGAAATGCCAAACATACATAAAGATAGACCAAACAATATAAGGAACCCGTTTGTACTCATCACCCAGCTTCAACAGTCTCCAAACTCAGGGCCAATCTTTCCTTTTTTTTTAATTGAAGTGCAGTTGATCTACCATGGTGTGGCAATCTCTGCTTACAGCAAAGTGACTCAGTTACACACACAGAGACATTCTTCTTTATATTCTTTTCCATTATGGTGTATCACGGGATATTGAATATAGTTCCCTGTACTATCCAGTAGGACCTTGCTGTTAACTCATGGCCAATCATGTTTCATCTATATCCTCACCCACTTCCCCTTTTCCTGTATTGTTTTAAAGCAAATTTCAGGCATCATAATCACCTTTCAAAATGTAAACCATACTCTATTCTGCTGAGAACCCATCAGTGAGTTCTCACTGCACTGTGAATAAAATCCAAACTCTGCTCCCTGATCTACAAAAAAAGCCTATTTGATCTGGCACCTGCCTACTTCTGACACATCTTTAATACTCTCCACCCCACCTGGCTGGCCAACTCCAGCCCACTGGCCTTCTTGGTCCTCAAACACACCAAGTTCATTCCCACCTTAGCAGCTTTCCTGAGCTGTTTACTCTGCCTGCAGTGCTCTTCCCCCAGACTTCTGCCCAGTGGCTCCTTGTCATTCGGTGTCTGCTTAAATAGCACCTCTTCCAACAGGCCTCGCCTCTCTACAGAAGCTAACACAGCCGGCGGAGGGATGGGGGGTGGGGAGGGGTATTTTCTTCCGAGATTCATCACTACCTGATATTTGCTGGTTTCCTTATTTCTCCCTTCTAGAAACTAAGTTCCATGAGCGCAGGAACTCTGCTTTATTGGTTGCCTTATCACTGGTACCGAGAAAGATGCCTGCCACATACACATACATGTCTGTTGAATAAATCAGCTCTGGGAAAGACCCTCAGATTTTCCACACCCTGAAGAGTTAGTTTCCCTAAGTCATGGTCCTCTTGCCAGAGAGGCCACAGTGACTTTCCTCTGGCCTGCAGACACCATGCTACTCTCAGATGCGTTCCAGATCCATCTCTCTTCACAGGTGGGAGAGCTTCTGGCCAATTGAAAGACAATGGCTTGTATGAGATGACCCGACCCTCTCCTCCTCCATGGGGATTTAAAAAAAAAGTAACAGTAATAATATTAAGGTACAAATAGCATGGTCCTGGCACTGTGTTAAATGCTTTAATCAATTATCTCATTTAATCCCACGACAACCTTATTTTATGGGTGAGGCACCCAAGAAAGAGAGGCTGAATAATCTGCTGATTGTCACACAGCTCCAAGGTGGTGAAACTAGAAAAGGACTGGCGGGCACAGAGCTAGACCCCAAAGCTGTGGCCTGGGCTCCTCCACCTACCCGGACTGCCCCTCAGACAGTACTGGCAAAATGAGCCTCCAGAAGTCTAGAAGTCAGGATTCCTGAGCTGCCTCCAGCTGACTAGAATTACCGAGCCCCACCCCCTTTTTTACCTTGGTCCCCCCTCAAACTCACCAATCCCCCCATGCCTCACCATCCCATGCTTCTCCCAGTGTCCCAGATGGCCTGACTCCTCTTCAGTTCTTAATTATCAGCAGATATCGAACGATTAAACCTTTAGCGCTCGGGCCAGAGTGCTGCCAGGAAGTGGTGTGGCCTCTCCCGCCTTGGGCAGCCTCTAACCCTCACCTTCAGATTCCCTGATTTGGAATGGGTCCTTGGTCTGGCCGCAC
This sequence comes from Balaenoptera musculus, assembly GCF_009873245.2. Classification (NCBI taxonomy): domain Eukaryota; kingdom Metazoa; phylum Chordata; class Mammalia; order Artiodactyla; family Balaenopteridae; genus Balaenoptera; species Balaenoptera musculus. Next base: position 101,835,394 of record NC_045786.1, read on the forward strand.
TCAGCCTGGAGGCCCCCATTCCCACTCCCCTCCTCCTCCTGGGGGGCCAGCCAGGCGTGAAGTTGAAGGAGGAGCCATTAAGGAGCTCCGCGAGGGGCTGGCTCTGCATGCTAATGAAAATGCAAATCAGCACCTGGGCCGAGGTGGGGTGGAGAACTAACAGGGAAGTAAAGGAATTGGATGGGAGGCGGGAGGCAGTTATCTTACATAACCAGAAAGCAGAAGCCCTGAAGTTGTGGGATAAAGGTATTCTTCCTATGGAATCCTTGGGGTGCCTGGGGAAGTGGGGAGATACATGTGCTGGAGTGTGAGGGCCTGACATTCCACTGTCACCCCCATAACGGGGGCTCACCTGGTAGGAAGAACTGAGACGGGGCAAGAGCGGCCCCTCCTGGGCCCTGACACTGAGGGCTGAACTTGGTAGGTGCTCTCCCCCTGCTGGCCCACCTCACATCCGTCAGCAACATCTCTCTGGCTCCCAAATCACAACTCTAGATCAAACTGCAGAGGAGGACTAGGAAGACCTAAGCCCCAAATCCTCTCTCCAAAGCTTTTACTTCCCAGGACTGGAAAAAGACAGCTGGTTCCTAGCTAGAAACCAAAGGAGCTTAGCTTTGGGCTAGCTAGTGGGTGAGACCTGGATCAGCGGAGGGAGGGTAGGTCTGAAGCTGTTTAAAATTGCAAATCTCTTCCCCCCCTCCCCCTCCCCCTCTACAGGAAAGAATTTCAATTGCAAATTTGTCTCTGCCTCAGTGCCTCTCTTCCCGCTCCCCCCACTGCCACCAACTCCCCTCCCCCCTTCTTCTCTGTGCTTCTCCCATCACCCACTATTTATTACAAACCTTGAACTGCAGCAATTATTTTTTCACTTTCCCCCCCTCCTTCCATTTTCCTCCGCCTCAGTCTTTTCTTCTGTCCCTCTCTGAATCTCTGTGTCCCTTTCTCTGCCCTTCCTACCTTGACCTCAGTTTTCATCTCTTTCTGGAGACAGGTCCCCACGCACCACCACCAGGCCCAGAGTCTTATTCTCCCTCAGACCACTGTCACTCGTCCTGTGGTTCCAGGCTTTCCTTAAGGGCATCTCTTCCCCCTCAGGGTACACCTTAGATGTGGGGAAAGGGAGAAGGCGAGCCCTTAAAGGCCCTGGCATTCCTGTGTGTGGAGGAGGGAAGGAGGAAGAGGGCGGATCGGGTGTAGGGTGGAGGTGGGGGGATAGTCAAAAGGAAGGACCTGGGTAGAGGCGAGGGCCGGGGGCCCACGAGGAGAGGGGTTAGGGGAGACCGAGCAGGCAGTGGTGGCGGTGTGATTAGAGCAGAGATTGATGTGAAGGGGCGCCACAGACGGCAGAGAGAGTCAATAAAACGAGAGGATCACATTAGAGGCGACAGAAAGAGCTTTAAATTACAAGGCTGCTGCCACCGAGGGGGATGGGAGGAGGCAGTCCTGGAGCCAGGGGAGGGTGGAGAGTTCTGAGGGTGTAGTCATCCCCTAAGATGAATCATCTAGCTCCAAAATGGCCCTCAGCCTCCAGAGCTCGCTTGCTGCCCCTTCATTCCATCTCCCTCCCTAATGCTTCCTTCCCTCACAGCGTGAGGAGAAAGGGAAAATGGAGAGAAAGCTATGGGGAAACAGAAGAGATTTTTTGGGGGTATTGCCCTCTTCCTCTGTCCAGACCCAGGTCCCTCCTTATTCCTCAAGGAGAGAAGGAAAGGATGGCAGTGCTACTTCTTTCAAAGGTCAGCTAGGGACTTGTTGCCCCATCAACATAATCCCTGAACTCAGATATTCTTCCATGGGAGGTGGGCAGAAAGGCACCCTGTAAGTAGCTGGACAAGAATTCCTACTTCTTGAAATGTACCGTACTTAGAACAGGAAGATGCCAGGGAACCAGGAGGCTTCAGCACAGACAGTAGGACCCAGAGAGCTACCAAGAAAGATGTTATGAGAGGGACAGAAAGGCTTGGATGTGACGTGGAAAGCTGCAAAGGCGGGCTCTGAGACCACAAAAGACAACACTCTTGAGACTTCAGAACCGGAGAATTACAGGAGCCAAAGGGACAAGGGCAAAGGAAGGACCAAAGAAGTGAGGCCTGAGGAAAGGAAGAATGTGCCCCTCACCGAGGAGGCGCCAGGCCGTGGGGCCTATAGAACTGGAGGCAAATCTAGCCAGGGGCACTTCCTCTGGAGCTGGAGTCCCAGCAAGACCAGGACTCCCCTGGGCTGGAGCCCCCTCCCACCTCTGGTGGAGCTGGAGTGGAAAAGTGACACGACTGCTCCCTAGTGGTTACGGAGGGAATGTCACCGAGGAGAGGACAGGCCCGCAGGGACAGACTGGCTTTCTCCTCCCAGCTCCCCTCCTTAAAACAAAAAACAAAAACCCCTCTCCTTTCTTTTCTTCAAACCCAACGACAGGGCAAAGTCTTCCCCAGCAAAGTTGGCCAGAGGGCACTGGCACATTTGCTTACAATTTGCATACGGTGATTTCCAAGTCCGAGCCCTCCAGACATTTTTGCCTTTCACTTTTCCAATCGTTCCATCTATCCTCTTTCCTTGGAGCCCATTTTAGGGACCTTTTCTTTCTTCTCTCTGAAATCCCTGCCTCCAGCCTGCCCTCTTCCACACTAACTTTGCCCTGCCCTTCTCTCCTTTTGGTTTCAACCTGTTGCTTTTAAGAGGCAGCCACAGAGGGGAGGGGAACAGAAGCAGGAAAGATGGAGTGTGTGTGCCCACATTAGGGGGATCAGTTGGTACCAACAGCAAATAACTCTAACCAGGTGAGATTTCTTTCTAAGGCAGTGGAAGAACATGGGCTATGGATTCACTTAGACCCAGGGTCAGTCCTGGCTCCCCACCACTCACCAGCTGTGGCAGCCTTGGTAAGTTACTTATCCAGTTTTCCTCATCTGGAAACTCCCTGGCCCTCACTCCCAAGTGCTCATACAGGAGAAGGGTTTACAGCTGGCTTTGTGCTGTTATCTGAGCCTGGGTCTCTCCAGTACACCTACAAGATCACACAGCTGCCACCGCTGTCCTTACCCGGCTGTTGTGAAGACTAGTACAGGTAACATGTGAAAAGTGCCCATACTGGTGTCTGTCAGGTCAGTTTCTTTCCTTCTCTCTGGCTCTCCGCCCCCGCCACCCCAAAAGGGGGGCAAGGTGTGTGCAGCTAGGCTGATGTTTTCCTTCTGTCTTGCCCCTTCTTGACCTGGACTCATCCTCTCATCTCTGCCCTTTTCGACTGAGGGCAGATTCTTCGGTGGGCAGGATTTAAATCTAGTCTGCCCAGCAGCAGACTTCATTTCTCACCAGGCCCTCTTGATTGCTGCGTCTAGAGACATCCCATTATCCCGAACCAGAGACTGGAAGCTTTGCCCAGGCTCACACTTGGATCAAAACTATTATGGCCTCTCCTTGCATTAAAACTATCACTTTCTCTGTCTCTAAAGCTTACCTTCTATATTTAAAAAGAAAACAAAAAAAGGTACTCCTATTCCTCCATTTAAATTCTACCTATCTCTCCTAGACATCTCCCTGGCACCCCAATACTTAAGGAGTGTTTACTTTGTGCAAGAGAAGTTTTGTCCAAAAGAGAGAAAATAAGAATGGCAGGAAATGAGACAGGCAGGAAAAGGAGTATCATAGAGGATAAAGAAAGACAGCCAAGGCAGAGAAGAGGACGGAGGAAGAAGGGAGGGAGAGGGAGGGAAGGAGCGGGGAGCTGGATCTTGATCTGTACATGTAAATACCGAATCTTGAATCTTGGAGAATCTCGAATCTCGTTGAGAGCTCCCAGTTTTGGCAGCAGATTGGGCAGGTGGCCTGTCCCCAGTGAGAGGGATGGAGCAAGCAAGATGCTTAAAATGGGCATGCAAGATGCTTAAGGTGGGCGGGAGGGAACTGGGTGGGGTGTGAGGAGAAAGGAGAGCCTGAGAGGAAGAAGATGGGGGTGGGAGGGAGTAGACAGGGCTAAAAGGGAAGCTGTGGATTAAAACCACAACCAGAGAGGAACATCCATCCATATTGGCATGGCTTTGTTGAGATGTGCTGCAGCATGTCTGCTGCTGGAGGAGAGGACGGTGTGGAGAGGAGTGGAGCCTCTTGCCAGTGCATCTCCCTCAGTGATGCCACAAGTGTTAGGACAGCAGTGTGGAGCTGTGTGATCTTGTAGGTGCACTGGAGAGACCCAGGCTTAGATAACCGCGCAAAGCCAGCTCTGAACCCTTCTTCTGTATGAGCACTCCAGAGCGAGGGGACAGGGAGCTGTGCCCTTGAATTTAGATTCAGGATCCTATCTGATCCTGGCATGGGGGACCTCTGCGGAAGACCTTTGATCTCCCTGAGCTTGAAAAGAATTACGTGCAATTCTTCTAGAATTACTTGGAAGGATACCATTGTAAGTGGCTGTGTATATAAATAAATCCTTCTGGTCCTCTGATTCTGCATGAACCCTTGTGATAGTAATGACTCTGTTTAAATACTATTAAAACAATAACAACAAGAACTAATAATAATAGTATCTTTAAATGTTTACCTTGTGTCAGGCACTGTGCTGAGCCCTCTGGAAGCATCACATCACCTAATCCTCCACTACAATCTGATAAAATAGATACAGCTACTCACTCCCATTTTACAAACATGGAAACAGACTTAGATGGGTTATGTAATTTTTAAGGTCTAACACTTGGAAAATAGAGTCGAGATTGGCCTCAGGTAGCCTGACCCCAGTGCTCTGCCCTCAAGTTAATTTGTAAGCTTCTGAGCTCTGGCTGGTAAGCATTCTGAATGAGATCCTTGAGTCTGAGTGTGTTATTCTGCGCTTATGTGTGTTGCTTTGAGCATATGTGCTGTCATGCTCTCCTTTGAGCTTGAAGGTGTTAGATGGCCTTCTCCCAGTTGTTAGTGTAAGATGGGCCCGAACAGGCCACTGCTTTGTGTGACTCCAGGGGGCGCTATTCGCATTGCAGTCTATGCACGGGCCCTGGCCATTCTGTGCGTGTGTGTGTGTGTGTGTGTGTGTGTGTGTGTGTGTGTGTCTCTGCTGGGGGTGGGGTGGAGGTGTGTATCAGATTTCTGATAACCTCTCTGAAAGTTGGAAGTCTACACATGTGTATTCTTAATAGCATATGAACTTCAGAAAAAACGGTATGGCATTATTTTAAAACATAGCCTTTAAGGTCAGACAGACCGGGAATCAAATTCTAGTTCTATTCCCTGTGATGTAAATGTCCTCGGGTGGGTTGCTTAAAGCTTGTTGCTTCATAAATAGAATGGGGAATAGTTCCTCCTGGAGTTGTGCCCGTTGAGACGATCATTACTGAGACTGGCACTTTGTATGTGATCAATAAATGGAAACGATAATTGCTCACCCACGTGTCTTATTCCCCGAGTTCGGGTGTACGTGTGTGTTTATTGTTTTTTATTGTGTGTGTGGCTGAGGGCCTGGGTGTAGCCCTGTCCCGGCACCTCTTCGGGGTTAGTGAAGGGTCTCCCCGAGGGTCTCGGTTACACCCGCGTGGGCCCTGGGCTGCCCGTTCAGCGGCGGGGTGTCCTGTGCGGGTGTGCTGCCACGTGCCTGGCGTGCCTGTTTGTGCTCGGTGGCCCGGCTGGCGCGGGCGTGTTTGGGGTGGTGGTAATTACTGGGATGGCCCAGCCCTAATGAGTGTGATCTCGTTACACTCTCACCGCCTCTAATGGAGCTAACCTCATTTCACAGCCATTAGAGATGGAGATGAGGCCCCGCCCCCGGCCCCGCCAGCTGCAGCTCCCGCAGCCCCGGCCACGTCCTTTCCCTCCGGCTCGCCATTTCCCCGTGCCACCGCTCCTCTCCCTCCCGGTCCTCTGCTCCTCCTTCCAGGCTTCCCTCCCCCGTTCCCCATTGTTCTTTTCCCTTCCCGTCTTTCCGCGCCTCTCTCCCCTGCCCTGCTCTTCCCTCGTCCCCCTTCCCTCCTCTCCTCCATTCCTGGCTTCCTCTCTCCTTTCCTCATCCCCCTCCCTCTTTCTTCCCCGGGTCCGTCTGTCCTCCGCGCCCCTCCCCCGCCCTTCCCTGCTGCTGGCCCTCCCCTCCCCCACGGTGCCCCGTCTGGCCAAAGGACAAATCTCAAGGGGAAACCAGCAAAGACAAACAAGGAGCAGTGACTTCATTATCGTCGTTAATTTGCCACTTCAGTTCCTCCCACAAGGGTCAAAGCCGGCACGGCTTGAACTCAGGACTGACGCGGAGGTTGAGCCGGCCGCCCGCCTTTCCCGCCTTAAGCCTCTTCCACAACCACTCGGCCTCCCTCCTCCTCGCCGCCGTCATTTCTCTGCAGGGGGTCAGGCTCTGGGTTTTTCTCTTCCGTTTCTTAGTCCTCGCAGCCTCAGCCTACCACCTTCCTTCCTTTTTCATTTAAACCGTGGCCTTCTCTCCACCTCTCTCCCGGCTCCAAGTCACATGGTTTTTACCTTTGACTCCCTCTTTCTCGTCCTATTCAGCCTGTTTCCGCTTTTCCCACTCCTCCCTGCCCTGTTCATCCTGAACCAGTATCTTGGTCTTCCCTCTTCCTAACCTCAAGCACACTCCTTTCCCTAAAGCACCGGGATTTCTCTCTAGGTTTTGAAAACCACATAGCCTGATGAAGCTGGGGATGGGAGGAAGGAGGAGTTTGTGGTCCAAGCAGGAAAAGTGGTACAGAACGTGGAAATGGCTGGATAGAAAGGAAGACAACTGTGATTGGGGGGGGGGGGGACGTGACAGGCACATGAGTCAAAGCAAGCAGCAGAATCTAGACTCAGACACCTGAGACTCAAGACACACTGGGCCCCAGAGAAACAACCTTGCCAAGACCAGAGAAAAAGGAGGATGGGCCAGAGGGCCTTGGGCTTGAGACTGGGGGCTGGGGTGGGGTAGGGGTGCATCACCAACAAAACAAGGAGTGAAAAATCTGAGGATGGAAATGGCGTTTACCCCATCAGTTCCTCAGGGAAACACAGCCTAACACTCCTGTCCCACCCTCTGCCCTCCTTCACTGAGAAGCCAAATGATTGGCAATTGACTCTTGACCTTTAGCCCAATGCCAGCCCCAAAGGGAGAGGCTGAGGGTAGTTGGCTGTAACTGGAGGAGGCACCAGGGAAATGTCCACACGTAAAGTAAACATTTCTTCACCCACCCCTGCCCCACCTACTCTGCACATCAAAATGCCCTCTCCTCTCCACAGAGAGTGCTTGCTACTTATGGCCCTCTAATTGCACAGGCCCCTGTGCCAACACTGTTCCACTGGGTGGCCCTGCTGTGATTCCAAGGCTAGAACCCTGGCTTCAGTGTAATACCATATTCCTGCCCAAATACAGAGGCAGCTCCTGTTCTCTCATTTGACTTTGAAAGAGAGATTTTGAGGGGTGCCGAGCTGTCTTGGGAGGTATTAGGAAAAGGTGTCTTCTTCCAGGTGTGTACAGCCTGCACGGCAGTGGTACAGCTTGGTGACAGGAGAGCAGGTGGATCTCAGCCCTGTTACCCCTTAACTGGGCACCCTAGACAACTGGACACAGAGGCCCTGGTCTGCACAAGTGCTTATAAGAGGGGGATACTGAGAGCCAATGGGATTACCTCAGGGTGCTGAAAGGCACCTCTAAATCCTTCACCCTGTCTCACCAGCCTGTGGGGGGGAGGACGGGTGGGCAGGCAGTCCCCTGGGGCTTTCCACAGATAGGCAAGGGGCTCTAGAAATGTGAGGGGTGGGATGACTGAGAAGCCAGAGAAGAAAGATGGAAAAATCAATGAAATGAGTTTCTAACGGTGAGGTAAAGGACCGCCGTGTCGACAGCCTGTCGCCTGCTGCAAAATATGAGCTGCCCAAGTCCATGGTGGCGGCTGACAGAGCATCCAGCCGCCACTGTCCTCCCTGCAGGCCCCCGCCCACCGGCCCCTTCTCCAGCTGCCCTGGCCTTTCTTATTATAGCTAGACTCTCCCCCAGGGCTCCCAGCTCGCTTCCTCTCATCCAGAGCTTCTTTCCTAGATTCCTTTGATCCATTTGCCACAGGAACAGGTTAAGTTATAATTCCTGATTGGGTGCATCTTTCTCCTCTATGGCTTCTGTGTTTAGACTCCCCACCCTTCAGACCTCAGAGCTGTGATGAGCTCTGCATCTCCTGCCTCTCCTTCTTTTACTTTATATCTCTCGACTCCAACAACGCATTGCGTAGTCAGATGTCAAGGCCATCCCTCACAGCGTTTCTTATATCCAAGTCTGTGCCTCTTTCTGCCTTTTGGCCCACTTGGCCAATGCTGACTTCCTTGTAATTGTCTGGATTTGGACAGGGTGTTTAGGATGGGCCTGGAATTGATTTATGAACTCTTTGTGATCAGCAAGTGCGTGCGCACGTGTGTGTGTGTGTGTGTGTGTGTGTGTGTGTGTACTTATGTATTTATATATGGCAGATTCAATTGTGGTTTCACGATTGGGAATGGGGTGGGGTAAGGATGCTACTTCCAACTCAAAATCTCCGACTCTGTCTTTAGAAACAACTCTCAACCTTTTCTGGAAACCACCTCCTTTCTCTAGCCTCCTCCGTATCGTCTTTCTGGGCTCCTAAGACTGTTCATTCATGTTTTCCTCCCATTATCTCTGCAAAGACTCCCCAGATCAGCCCCTAGAGTCAGCCCTGGATGCTTCCAGTCTCTCCTCTCTCTGCCTCAGATCTCACAGTTGCTCCCCTCCAGCCTTTTCCTTCAGTGTCTGCTTTCCCAGCTTGCCCATTTATGCAGACTTAGGCCTGAGGGGCGGGGTGAAAGGAAGGTGGGCAAGTCTTTTCCTTGGCCTCTCCCTATTAGTTTGACCTCTTGATCAATAGATATTAAGCATCCTCCGTGTGACAGACATTGTGCTAGGTCCTGGAAAACGATGGGAAACTAGACAGATGCAGCCCCTGCTCATATGGCCATCAGGACTAACCCTGGATCTCTCACCCGACAGCTTCTCTCAGAGTCCCGCTTTTTTTCCCCCTCCCTCCACAGCCAAGTTCCACCATGCCCTCTGGCATTTCAGAATCCTTCCCTATTCTGTATCCCTGCTTCACACAGCTCTCACACAGCTCCTATCCCCTCTAATCTGCATTTCCAGCTTCCGTCTCCATTCCTAAACCCAAAGCAAGGTTCATCTTACATTTTCAGTGACTCCCCTCCCTGCTCACAGAGCCCTTCTCCTTTCACATTCTGTACATGCCATTTCCAGCTCTCTTCCTTCTTTTCCTGCTTTTCAGTCCTACCATCCAGTCCTCAATGCCCCTGTCTCCTGAGGTCCCTTCCTCTTGTTCCTGCAGGCTCTAGTGAACCTCAGGTGCTCACAAACAAGACTTCATTTGGAGCTAAGAACAGCTCCAGGGAGGCAAGGTCAAGCTACCAGACGCAGGAATCCTACAGATTTGACTCTGGCCCCGGCCCCATATGTGTGCAGCTCCCTAGCAAAGCAGCAAGTTGTTCCTCTATGGGTCTTAAGGTAACACCGGCTGCTCTGACATCATGGAGGGAGGACCCCTGTCAGGTTGCCAAGGCAACACCAGCAGTTTATGACATCAGAGGCTGGAGGTCTTTGGTGCTCAGGGGGCTAGAAAGATTCCAGTTCCTATCAGCTAAAGTAAATGGGAATTCTACTTTTTCATCTCTTTGCTCATGTTGCCCTGGCTTGGGGATGAAAAGCAAAGGCCTCCGGTGGGGTAGTGAGGGATTTGGCCAATGGAATGAGCCAAATCTCTCCTTCTCTTCACCAGATATCTCTGCGCTCTCTCTCCTCTCCTTTGGCATCTCTCTCTTTTGGGCCTTCGCCCAGTGGTATTTCTGCTCTGCCTTTTTTCCAAACCGCCCCTCCTGTGGTGCTCTCTTTGCATCCATCACGCTGTGTCCTTCTCACACCAGAGGCATTTGTTTCCTTTGATATCTCATCTCTCCTCTTTCCCCCTACCAAGCTCTGTGCAGCTCTGATCTGCTTCAGCACTCCTCCCTTTGCCTTCCATTTCCCTTCTTTGTACCATACTCTTTTCCCACCTCATCTTATTCTTCCATTCCTCCTTTCCCCCATTTTACCACTGTATTTATTCAGTTCATATTGCTTTTTCTGGTGACCTTCCTCTTGAGAAATAATCTATCCTATCTCTCCCTCTCTCCTTCTGTATCACTATTAATTCATGTTTTATTTCATTCTCCCAATTTTTCATTAATCACCCCTTGGTTCCTCCCCTGCCCCCCATTCCACATATATTTTCATCCCTTCCTTTGCGCGTTCCTCACGTCATGCATTTCTCTACCCCATGCATTTATTGCACCCGGCCTCTCCTTCCTTTCTGTCACTCTATTCACCTCTGAAATATTCCATTTTCTGCCCATATCTACCTCCTCCTTTTACCCTTCAAGCTCCTGAAGTCTGGAAAAACAATAATGGGCTTAAAACAAGGTAAACTCTCCAGACTCTTTATCCACCTTTCCCATTCTTTAGGCTGAATGAACCTGGCCCCTTGCATAAGATATCAATAGCTTCTGTCACACTAATGAAAACTGCCTCGTAAAGAATCATGCTGAATCCAAATATGATAAGAGTGAGGTCCCAGGAAGAAGACGAATTAGAAAGTAGAGAAAAAGCCACAGATGTCTAGAATGAACTGAAAGATAAGGGACAACCAAGCAGGGTGGAGCTTAGAATCCCAGAGAATGTCCCTTTACAAAATCAAAGTTGACAGTGAATGAACATAATGGCCCTGACTGATGAAGGGGTTATATGCCCCTGGAAGCCCATTAAGTTGATTTCTTGGCCTGTTTATGTGCTTTCACAAACAATACTCCCCAACTCTCCCAGCCCCTTTGCTCTCTGGTACAACTGCTGCTGCAGTTAAAATGCTGGGTGAGAAGGTAAGGAATACAAGAAACTTAGGGTGACCAAGGAGAAAAGGCAGGAAGAGTGCAGATTATGGGAACAAGGGTGAAGAAGAGGCAAAGGAGATCATGGGAGACAGGGATGGGGAAAAAAGGGGGTGAAACAAAATGGGGAAATGAAATGATATATAATGGTAAAGTGAGGGAAGGGAGGAAAACCAAGTCAGCGAGGAAGAGGTTTGTGGTGGGAAGCTCCTGGAGAGGCAGATGACACACAGGAGATCAGAGGTGAGGTGCTGATGGGGGACACAGGCACATGGCAAAGGGGACAGTCAACAATGCTAGGAAGTTCCAAAGCTCCCTGGGTGAAGATGGAAGAGGAGGCCGTCCTGGCCATGCTGAAAGGGCACTCGAATCCTTGGGGGAGACACATCTGCTCCATCCCTCCACTCTTCCAGGCCTCTGACCAGTGACTACCACAATCATCAGTCATGACTGATAAGCAAACTCCAAAGCAGCCTGAAAAGGCCAGAGATATCCGTTCAGACCCTGAAGGAAAGGGCATGGAGTCCTAGATGGGTAGAACAGTCAGGCAGCCAAGGTGTAACACATAGTGACACGGACACACAGGGAAAGGATCACCCGGGTAGGAGGTCACATCCGGAGATAGTGACACACAGACAGACTCGGAGATGGATGGGTGGGGAGAATGAATGAGGTGTAGAATGGCAAAATCCAGAGGTAGGGACACATGGACAGAGGTCAGCGGGGCAACAGGAGCAGCAAAACGCGTGGTCGAGTTCTCGTTGATAGGGCTATTCAGAGAGAGGGACAGACAAGAGCAGACGGGGAGTTGGGGGCCAGGAGAGACACACTTCACCTTGAATAGGAGTAGAGGCCTCCCCTCACCTACTACTCGCACCTTTCTAAAACAAAACAAAACAAAACAAGCAAAAAACCCCCCCCAAACCAACAAACAACTCAACTTCTGGCAAAACCTAAGATCGAAGATTAAGGGTATCCACGTCCTCTCCCACCCTCCCAACCCCCAGCGCGCTTGCCCATCCATCTGCCTGCCTGCTAGCCGCCGTTCCTCCCCCATCCTGCGGCCGGCGGGGGGCCACCGAGACCCAGACGCCTCCAGACTGACAGCTCCGAGCCCCCGCACTCCCCCGGCCTCCCCTTCCCTCCGGGACCCCCGCTCCCTGCATAGCTCGGCGCGGCCCGTCTAGGCTCTCGTTACCCTCCATCTGTCCGGCTGGCTCCTGGTCCAGCCTCGAAACCTTTCCCTTCCCCGTCTCTACCTCCACCCCGGTATTCTCTCTTCGCCCCATTCCCGCTCGCAGGCCCTCTCCTTCCCTCCCATACCCCTGTCCCTCCTTCTCCTCAGGCCCTCGGTGTGTCCGTCTGTCCGTCCGGGTCCCCTCCCCCAGTCCCTTCCCGTCCCTTTCCGTGCCCTCCAGCGGCAGTCTCCGAGCGCCTCCTCTCCCCTCCGTCTCAAGCTTCCAAAGAGCAAGGAAGGGAAGAAGAGAGAGGGAGAGGAGAAAAAAAACCAACCCAGCAGCATCGGAAATCGATGCACTTACACCTCAGCTGGAAGCAGGGACGGGAGTCGAACCGCGGCCGCCCAGCAGCGCGAGGCGGGGAGGGGAGGGGGTGGCTCTTGGAAGGGACTTCTCCGATGTGTTGATTCCTTTTTTTCCCCTCCTCCTCCCTCCCTCCAGCGCTCACTCCGGGGCGTCGGGGACGGAGATGGAAAAAATAAATAAATAAATTCACGGCGGTGAGGGAAGTGAAGGAAAATAATCAATGCTATTTGGCTGCGGCTGAAGTGTTTTCCCGGCTTCGTGAGGGGGTTTCCATTGATTCACCCTGGGCACTCGCTCGCTCCCTGCCTCCTCCTCCTCCTCGCCCTCCTCCTCCTCCTCGCCCTCCTCCTCCTCCTCCTCCTCCTCCTCCTCGCCCTCACTCCTCCGCCTCATTCACTGGCTGGAGCCGAGGCGTCCCACACAATGGAATAATCAATACCCAGGCGCCCGGGGCGGCCCCACTGAGCAGGTGCAGCGGCCCGCCCGCCGCGGAGTGTGCCGGGAGTTGTAGTCCGTCCGCCCCCGCCCCGGCCCCCCGGTTCTAGAGCTTGTGTCCGCCTGCTTGGCTGGACTGTGGGCGGGACCCGAGGCCCGAGGACAGGCGGACAGCGGTCCCGGCCACCTGCTTGACTGTGGCGCCAGGTCCAAGCCGGTGCCTGCAAAGAGGGTAGGCTCCTTTAAACACTTTCCTGTCGTCTCCTCCTCTTCCTTCTGCCTGCAGAAATCGCACACGTGTTTTGTAATTTTGTTTTAAATCAGCTCTAGAGCAAGTCCTGCTTCTGCCAGCTTCCCGGAGCCACTCGAGGCCTATCTCTCTTTTTTCACTTCCTTCTTCTTGCTTTATTAGTTCCTCTCCCTTCCAGTTGGGCACTAGAACCTTATCTTCCACAGCAATTAGTCTTGGTCCCTGGGAGCTTCTGTCTCCTCCACGTGGTCACATAGTCCCCCGAGTTGGGTGGGGGGAGGGGAGGTTCTGGCTCTCCATCCTCATCTTCAGTTTATCAGCTCCCATAAGCTCTCCTATATTCTAATAACAATAGCTGCTAAAATTTATTGAGTGCATAGGGACAGTTCCAAGCACTAAATATATTAACTTATTTAATCCTTACAACTAGTCTCTTGAGGAAACCAGGGCACAAACAAGTTAATTAACTGGCCCAAGGTCACACGGCCAATAAGTGACACCCCCAGGATTCAAATCCTTATAGTCTGACTCCAGACCTCACACTAGCCTACTTCTCTTAAAAGAAAAAAATCCTGGAGTTCACAGGAAAAAAGGAAGGAGAAAGAAACTAACATTTTGAATCTCTATGATGTGACAGTTTGTCACCGAATTCCTCACACTAAACTGTGAGGCAGTCCACATTTTACCAAAGAGAAAACAGAGGTTTAGGGAGGTGGAGTTGCTAGCCCAATGCCAAACACCAGTAAAGTGAAGATGGGACTCAACTCCAGGTCTGTCTAGCTTTGGATTCTGGTCTTTCCTTTTCCTTAAACTGCTGCCTTGGCCCTACTGGACTGGACCTTATAACTCACAGAAGAGATTAAGTCTTCTTCCTCTGGGCAACAGAACTTATAAGCAAAGGACAGATGAACAGCAGGCCAGTGAAAGGAATTAGGGGCTGGGGTCCCTCCCCTCTCTGCACATTGGTACCTGTCAGAGGATGTGGCGGGGTATGCCTTAAAGAGATCCCAAGTTCAAGATGCCATGTCTGTAAACCAGTGTCCTCTCCATAGTACCTCCCATGGGTCACGTGTTTCTAGAAACATACTGGGGAGAGGACAGGTATTTAGAACCTAGCACTTTTCACCCATCATAGGAGCAGGCCCAGGAGTTGACAAGAGCCACTGTTCTTCAGCAAGCTACCTTACCCAAAGAATCAGACATACAGTTGATGCCTCCAGCTAATCATAGCCCTGGGAGGGAGTAAGGAGAAGGAGCCTTCTCTATTTTGTCTCCCAAAGCAAAGGGCCATTCTCATGTCTTCCTATATTTTAAATGAACATAAGTATTTCTCCTATTCCTGACAAAGCCTGCTCAGGGGCCACTGGACAAACTCCTCAGTCTGACACTCAAAACCTTTTCCAACCTGCCCCTCAAGTGCATTTCTAGATTCATCTCTTTCCTCTTACACACGGGCCAGGTGCTCTCCAGCTTCTGAGCCTTCGCTCATGCTGTTCCTGTCACCATCTTGGTCTCCAACCGTTGAAATCCCGTCATGTCTTTAGGTTTCATCCAAAATATCACTTTCTCCTCTTATAGAAAGTCTCCCATCCACCCTTATCCTGAACATTCATGGGGATGTATTAACTCCCCTTTAAAACTCCAGAGTCCAGAGTAGCTGTACTGGTCTTAGTTATCCTTTTTTTTTTTTTTCCCCTAGCTCATTCCCATTGGCCTGCATTCAGTGGGACACCATAACAGTCAATAAAATGTTTGCTAGACAGCGTCTGAGTGGCTTGTATTCCAGGCCCATCTGCCAAGGGGGTGAGGGGGTTGTAGACAGGACTGGGGCCTCAGCTCCTTTTCCATCCGACTCTCTCAACTTTGGTCGAGTCCCGCTGGCGTTAATCGCAGCTTTCCTGTCACCATAGCGACGGGTGGGGCAAGAAAGCAAAGTCTCCCTTTGGAACTACATCTCCCATCATGCACCCGGGCCCCAGGGTGCCGACTCAGCCGGCGGCCTAAGACCGGGGCCGCCCCTATCCCCGAGAGCCGGCAGGGGTCTGGGAGGAGGAGCAGAGCGCAGGGAGACGGCTTCGCTCTCGGCCCACCGCGGAGGTTGCGGCCCCCCCATAAACTAGCAGGCTTCTCGGGCCCCAGCCTGCCCTCGGCATCGCCACAGCGGGCCTAATATGGCGGCTCGAGCCGGGACCTCCCGGGTGTGCAGAGAACCGGGCCGAGGTCCGGGGCCAGGAACTGCTCCCGGCATTCCTCGCGGGCGTGGTGTGGGCTCCCTTCCGCCTTCTCCAGGTCCCGCGAGAGGGAGATCCTGGGGCTTTGAGGTGAGACACGAGGCGCCGCTGGCCGTTGCTGTGGGGGGATCGGGCGGGGTCGCCCCCGGCAGTGAGCCGCCGTCCTCCCGGGGTAGCATGGTGTCTAGCGGGCGCGTTGAAAGGACACCCGCTACACGGCCTGCTTTCTAGAGAGCCCTTTGGATTGAGGGCATTTTCAGCAGTGGAAGGGGTCTAACTGGAGACTTATCCCTATTGCTGAACCTTAAAACATCAGAGACAGGAAGGGGCCATCCATCACAGAGGCAGGGAGGAAGGGCGCCCAACAGAGAGCCCTGGGACAGTGTGTGCGCCTCCTAAGTTCTTCCGGGGGTAGGGGGTCTTTGGGAGCTCAGCCAATGTTTGTTGATTGACTGATTGCAGGTAGCATGGCCCAGGGTCTGATTGAAGTGGAGCGAAAGTTCGTTCCCGGCCCTGGCACAGAGGAGCGGCTGCAGGAATTGGGGGGTACCCTGGAGCGCCGAGTCACTTTCCGAGACAGCTACTATGACACCCCTGAGCTGAGCCTCATGCGGGCTGACTACTGGCTCCGACAGCGAGAGGGCAGTGGATGGGAGCTCAAATGTTCCAGAGCAGCAAGTGTCTCAGGACCCCACACTGAGTACATGGAACTCACAGCTGAGCCTGCAGTTGTGACCCAGCTCTGTGAGGTGCTGAGGGCTGAAGTCCCGGGAGCTGGAGGCGTGGCTGCTGTGCTGGGCCCTCTAGGGCTGAAGGAAGTAGCTAGTTTGTGACTAAGCGTAGTGCCTGGAAAGTGGTGCTGCACGGAGCTGATGAAGAGGAGCCGCCGCTCAGGGTGGAACCTGGATACAGCTGACTTTGGCTACGCTGTGGGTGAGGTAGAGGCCCTGGTGCAAGAGGAGGCTGAAGTCCCAGCTGCCCTAGAGAAGATCCACAGCCTCAGCAGCATGCTTGGTGAGGGAGACAGGCCTTTCTGTGCTTCCCTTGCACCTCTTCTGGGTGTACCCGCTGGGCCAGTTAGTGGGGAGGGTCTCGAGGCTATTTCTGTAAGGGGAATTATTTTAGCAATTTCTAGAGGACCCAGTTGCTTAGGGCTCTATCAAATCCGGTTTCCTCTTTTGCAATAGTTGTCTAACCTGGATTGAATCCTTCCATGTGTGTCTAATCCATCCCAGTCATTGTCTCATGTAGTTCTCATACCTCTAGTCACTCCAAGTGTCCTTCAGTTCCATTTGTCAGTTCGCCTCTTCAATCTTTCCATCCATCCTTCCTTCCCCTCCTCATCATTTTTACAACTAAATCCTCATTTAATTTGTCCTATTGGCTTGAGTAAAAGGCAAAGAACGTTGTGCCTATGTGACAGACAGCAGGGCAAACGTTAACAGATTAGTTTTTCTGTCCCCAGGCTTAGCTCCCTTGTACACAGTTCATCCACGGAGTATAGGGTTTTGGGCATGCATCGGGCCTTACAGCCCTGGAATGCTGCTCTTGCCTCCCCAGCAAAGCCACAGCGAGTTCCCTGCTATCTGCCCAGCATGCTGCCAGGCACTAACAATCAGACACTGGCTTATTGTGACTCCCACACCACACAGGCTAGATTCCCCACGAATCCCACCCCATGGCTGTAGCTGCTTCTTCTTCTTTCTACATCCCTTGGTTTCTCTCTCTGTGTGGCATCTCTGCATGTTGCTTCATTACCAAGCTAATGAGGCTTTGGCCTGCCTGGATAGGCTTTAATCTTGATTGGGGGGCAGGAGCAGTAATTGAAATGAGTCGCTATTGAGGCAACCCTCTGTCTTCATGGCTGCCTGATTGCCTTTCACCACTTCTTGCTGGAAGGAGAGGCTCATGCTTGGCTTCCCAGGCCCACTCCTGCCTCAAAGTGGCCCTCTTAGGCCCCGCTTCCCTAGGCTAATCAGGGGAGTGGGCTGGGGAGTTAGAGTAGCTGGTTGGACGGCGTTGGAATCCCAGTGCGGCCTTGGAAACAACTTTGGGGTCCAGCTGCGTGGGCAGGGAGAGTCAAAGCATTTTCGGCTCTGTCTGGTTCCTCTCTGCTCATTCTTTTGCCTGTAGGTGTGCTGGCGCAGGAGACGGCGGGCACCTGCCAAGCTGATTGTGTACCTACAAGCGCTTCCGGCCTCAGGGACTATCAGCGCCTGCTAGAAGTGTACAGCTCCAAAAGAGAAGCCTTAGGGGGACTGGAAGATCCAGACGTGACATTGGGCTAGGGTGTCACTTGCCCGATGGGGAAGAAAGCTCTGGGTCGAATGAGGTTCATTCCTGGGCTCACTGTGCCTCTTCCTCTCTGGCTTCCCTTCCCACAGTGACTCCTCTCTCTCCAGCTCCGCCTGTTCCTTCACCCTACCCTCAGCCATCCTTCCTGGGGCCCTCCCTGGCTGCCCCCCTCCCTCATCCGTCAGATGCAACCTGTGGGCCGCCCCTCTCCCCTGGCCGCTAAGCAGCCGCCATTGATTTCCGCTCGTGTTTATAGGATTTCCACTTAGCCGTGATCAGTAGTTAAGCACAGGAAAATCCCTTGCCACCCTCCCTCCCTTGGTCGATGCCATTGATTCTGCCAGCGGCTCCTAAACCGCCTTACAGCTGAGTTAGAGATGAGGGGAGGCAGCAGGGATTTCCCTGCCCTGGGGTATGGGGAATAGCAGAAGGTTGGGGAAATGGGTGGGAATCCCTGTTAGAAATCTAGAAATTCTGGTTTGATGTTGCCCCTGTGCCCTGCTCTGGCCCAGAGGGTAGAGTGCCTCCTGTGGAAGTTTAGGGGCACATGTGCCCCCCAACCTGGAAAGGGGTAGAAAGAAAACCTTCCTTTGTTGAAACCAGTTCCAAAGGCTTAGGGCAAGAAACCTACTTCCGTGTAAGAAGGCTCTTCCCTGGCTGTTATTCACATACGTTTTCTACCTCAAATATGGTTTCCCCCCCTCAGCTTTATGGGCTTTCACTACTTGTGGGGTTGGGGGCAGCCCCCCCACCCCAGTTTCTGCAGTGGCAAGTACAGGACCAGAGTGCCACCTGCTGGTTGTTCTCAGATATGGGCTCCAAGTAGCTGGGGCCCCTGGGTTTGGGGACCCAGGAGGATTTCAGGCTGTGAGTGGAGGCCGAGTTACTGCCAGGTCTCCACAGGCAAGTTGTTCACCTCAAAGATTTCCTGCACCGACTGGCCAAAGTGGTTGTAGGTGAGGCGCAGCTTCAGCCGCAAGGGGGGCCTAGGAACACGACGAGCAGGAGGACCAGGGTAAGCGCCAGTGACTCCTCCCTTCACTGGGTCTTAGCCTCGAGGGGCTCCTGGAGCTCACCTTCTTAGGATTGAGGATTCTGAGGAGCTGGGTCGTCGGAAGGCCACCCTGAGCTGGAACTGTGTCCCCACTGGGAGCCTGTAGCTGCAGCTGGAAACTCTGAACACGGGAGGTTGGATGGAGCACACCGCAGGGCAGCTGGCTGGGCTCAGGTAACCCCTCCACACCCAATAGTTTTAAACCCTCTTCCCATAACTCCCCAAGTGCCTGTCTCTGCAAGTCACTCCCTTCTCATCTCGTCCTCTCCCCCACCCACCTCCTCTACTTAGTGGCCTTTTCTCCTAGAGTACCGAGGCCACCTCTGAATCCCAGTCTTCTACAAACCTTGGGCACAGCGGCCTGGCAGATGAAGTGGGTGACATCACCCCCTGAGGTGTTGGTGGCAGTGACAGTGATCAACAGCAAAGTAGGGGTTCCAGGGGGTCGAACGAAAGAAAGATTCAGCTGTAGTCCTTCGCGCTCAAACACTTTGAGATTTGGGATGGGAGCTACAGCAGGGAGAAAGAAGTAGCTCAGTGTATGGGCTGAAGATAATAGCTCACTCATTCAATAAAAATTAAACAAGCACCCATTGGGTGCAGGGCACTGCTCAAGATGCTAGTGACAGAGTGGATAAGATGCAGCCTCTGATGGAGCTTACAGCCTAGTCGGGGGAGAGAAACAATAAACAAGAAAGATAATCACAGACTGTAATTGGTGCTCTGAAGGAAACAAACTATGCCAGGATAAGTGCGGGGAACTAACTTAAATAGGAGAGGTAGGGGAAGGCATCTGACAGTTTAGCTGAGGCCTTAAGATTGAGAATGACCCAGTCATTTTGATGTGCTGGGGAAAGGACATTCCATGTGAAAAGAATATGAATGCCAAGGGCTTGAGGTGAGAGGGCCTGAGGAGCTGAGAGGGGGGCCAGTGGAGCGGGTAGTGGGAAAGCATGTGAGGTGGGCGGGGAGGAAGCAGGGCCCGCAGGCCAGGGTAAGAAGTCTGGAACAAAGGGAAGATACTGGAGGGTGTCCAGGAGGAGACTGGCATGATGTAATGAAGCCTTTTACTAAGATGGGGATGTGATGGGGGTACACAGCAGGGAAGAGGGTCTCAACCTCAGTCCTTGGCTTAGAAGGGGAAGCAGCCTATTTCCACCGCCCCTTCTTTAAGACATCTCCCCTTTGCTGAGGCTTACCAGGGGGTGGGGGAGCACAGGGAAGGTTGAGGAGGTGTATCAAAGCGCCTCCTGGGGTGGGATCCAGAGGGGGAGGGTGCTGGGCATCCCCAGAAGGGCCATCCAGGAGATCTAACAGATCCAAGAGCTCTGAGGCCTGGGGGAGAGGGCAGAAGGGTCAGGGCTGGGTATGGAAGCTGGACCATGCTCTTCCCCCATGGGGCTCCCGGCCTCTTCACCTGGGGTTCTGTGGGGACAGGGGCTGCTTCCGAAAGCTGGGCTGTTTCTTTGCTTTCCTTTGCTTCCTCATCAGCCTGAGAGCCACCTCGCTCCACAAGAGGTATCTTTTCCAGGATGGCAGCCCTGAGAGGATGGAATGCAGGTGTATCCCTTTGGGTAGACCCTGGGCTTTGCACAACAGGCACGTGGGAGGAGGGGTAAGAACATGGGGAGTCCTGGGCACATGGTGGGTCAGAAGTGCCCCTCTGATTTCCTAAGACAGCACAGTCTTGCTGGCCTTCAGATGAACAAGGATGGTGGGAAGCCCACTTAGTTTCAATGAACTGTGAGTAGGAGGCTCTGACTGGAGGAGGAAGGACACAGGTGCGGATGAGACCCCTGCACCCAGAAAGGGACAATGGGGAGCGGGCCAGGGGTTGGTTCCCGCGCTGCGGCAGAGTGGCGCGCACCTCATGTGGTCGTACTTTCGGAAGAGGGTGTTATACTCCACCGCCCGCTGCTGCAACTCCACGTCCAGGCAGCTCCCGTAGACGGACACAACCTGGCGGATGCGGCTGGGCCGCAGGGTGGTGCGTGAGTGGGAAGGGTCGTCTGCCGTGCCCTTCACCTCCAGGATGCAGCAAGGAAGGAAGAGGCTCCACAGACCACAGAGATACCCATGATTCTTGGCTCAAAAAGAAGAAGCTAAGGACGGAGGAGTGGAGATCGGGGTGTGGGCCTGGACAGAAACTCAGAAACTGGCGGGCACAGTGAAGGGACATTTCTCACTGGAGGCACCGAGAAGAGGCTCTGTGGGAGGGGCTGGGACCCACTCTTACTTGTTGTCCCCATGGAGCCGGGTGCTGAGCTTCATGAGGGCTGTGAGGGCATATCCTCGGGTGGCCGGCAGGGACATATGGGACTGCAGCACCCTTTCCAGCAGTGCCAACACCTCCTCTTCCTCCACCTTCCAGGGGGACACAGGGAGTGACCCTGGGGCCAGCCCTGCCTCCCCTGATATGTCCCTCCTCAGTGTATCCCCAACGCAGGACCCACCTGCAGGGGCTCAGTTTCCTCACAGCTCCCTTCCAGCAGGAGGTCCCCATATTCCCCGATGCACCAGGCTGCCACCTGCACCA
Organism: Balaenoptera musculus; assembly: GCF_009873245.2. Lineage (NCBI taxonomy): Eukaryota > Metazoa > Chordata > Mammalia > Artiodactyla > Balaenopteridae > Balaenoptera > Balaenoptera musculus. The sequence goes on from NC_045786.1 coordinate 101,856,623, forward strand.
GCGGTTGCTGCGTGGGATGAGAAACATGATGGGCCTGTGTCTATGTCCCCTCCTCCCTTCCAGACCCCGTGACATCCTTTAGGCAGTGCAGAGATGGTGGAGTTTGGAGGGGTGGGGAAAGGGAGGGGCCTCAGCACTGGGAGCAGTTATGAGCAGTTTTGTTAATTTGCTCCCAGCTCTGTCCTGGCTCCTGGGCTTCCTCTGCCCTCTGGTGGCCAAGTTTCAGAACTACATGGCCTAGGATGGACCTACAGATTATGGTACTAAGTAAGCCAGACATAGAAAGACAAATATTGTATGATATCACTTGTATGTGGAATCTAAAAAGTAATAAAAATGAATCTATATACAAAACAGAAACAGACTCACAGACATAGAAAACAAACTTATGAAAAAAAAAAAGAAAACAAACTTATGGTTACCAAAGGGGAAGGGGGAGGGGGAAGGATAAATATGGAGTATGGGATTAACAGATACAAACTACTATATGTAAAATAAATAAGCAAGGATTTACTGTATAAATAAGCAAGGATTTACTGTATAGCGCAGGAAACTATATTCAATATCTTGTAATAACTTATAATGGAAAGTAATCTTAAAATATGTATGTATAACTGAATCACTTTGTTGTGCACCCAAAACTAACACAATATTGTAAATCAACTATATTTCAATTAAAAAAATATCCTAGAATAAAATTCAGAAAGTAATGCCAAAACAAAAACAAAAACAAACCTACATGGCCTAACCACAAGGGGTGCATCAAGGATGGGGAGAAGTGAGGGGGGGTCCTCCCTTGAGGAAAGGGCGGGTGGTTTCTGCCTAGCCTACTAAAGTAATATGGAAAGGGGGCTATAGATACTGGTTGCCATCTGTGATTTCACTCAGCATTCAAGGTAATAATAAAACCGGGGACTTCCCTGGTGGCGCAGTGGTTAAGAATCCGCATGCCAATGCAGGGGACACGGGTTCGAGCCCTGGCCCAGGAAGATCCCACATGCCGCGGAGCAACTAAGCCCGTGCGCCACAACTACTGAGCCTGCGCTCTAGAGCCCGTGAGCCACAACTACTGAGCCCGCGTGCCACAACTACAGAAGCCTGTGTGCCCTAGAGCCCTGCTCCGCAACAAGAGAAGCCACCACAATGAGAAGCCGCACACCACAACGAAGAGTAGCCCCCTCTCGCTGCAACTAGAGAGAAAGCCCACGCGTAGCAACAAAGACCCAATGCAGCCAAAAAAAAAAAAAAAAACCTATCAGGGACTTCCCTGGCAGTCCAGTGGTTAAGATGCCACACTTACAATGTAGGGGGCACGGGTTCGATCCTTGGTTGGGGAACTAAGATCCCACATTAAAAAAAAGGAAAACCTAATACATGCAGAAAGAGCTTTTATCTATCTCATTTGATCAAGGCATCTCCGGGAGATAGGCAGGGTAGAATGCTGAGTAGACCTAGCATGAAGGTAAATGAGTCATCTGTGGTTGCACAGACAGTAGGTGTCAGAGCCAGGACAGAAGTCCAGGTGTTCTAACTACAAACAGGGCTCTGTCTTTGAGTGTCTCCTCTGCTAGGTAGAGAGCTGTGACCCTGAGGGAAAAACAGTTGGGAATCAGGTGTACGGAGCAGGTGGCCCAGGAAGGGCTGGGCAGCCCCAGGCCTGGTGGTGGGAGCAGTACCTGGGAGATGTCCTCAGCCAGGGCGCTGTAGAGACGGCGCACAGAGTAGGCATGGAGCTCCTGGGCACCCCCAATCAGCTGGGTCAGGTTGGCCACTGCGTCATCACGCACATGGGTGCCTGCCTGGAGGGGTGAATGTGGCTGAGTCAGTGTGGTGAACCCTGCACGCTCCCGCCCAGCTCTCAGTCCAGCCCCTGCCTCACCGTCATCAGCACACGTAGGGTGGTGTCTATGTGCCACCGCTTGGTTGGGGCAAACCTAGGGGACATACGGCTCTTCAGTCCTGGTGCTGACGGTCCCTGGATTCCAACCTCTCTGCCTCCTGGGCACCCATCCCCTCACCTCTCTGCTGCCAGCAGGATGCCTGAGGCACAGTCGGCCTGTAGATCAGGGGGGCAGGACTCCAGAAAACCCTGCAGCTCCTGTGTCATGGCTCGCACGTTGGAGCTATTCACCAGAGCCAGGCTCAGTTCCAGGGCCCGCCTGGCAGGAGACATGTGTGTTTATACAAGGTAACCCAGGTCACCCTATGACATGCCTCAGGCCCCCCCTTCCCCAGGCACCTGTCTCCTCAGTCCCCTTTCTCCAGCTGCTCTGAGCTGGCTTGGGTCTTGGCCACCAGGCGCTGGGCCCTCTGCCCTGCCCTCTCGTTCCTCTGTCCTGCTCACCGGCTGAGGGAGTCATCAGGTTCCCGCAGACATTCCACCACGGTGGGCCGGTGCCGCTGCACAGCGCTGTGATCAGACTGCACCAGCCTCAGCAAGGACGTCAGGGCTACGTACCTGGCCAGAGCAGGAGAGGCCCTGTCATGCCATGGCCGTCAGCCCTCCCCACCCTGTCCTGCCCTGGGTATAGGAATGAGAGGCTGGTGAATCCGGAGACTCTGGAAGAAGGAGGGCAGAGGACCCAGGGCTCAGTGACACAGCCCAGCCAGACACCTGGGCCTATTACCTAATGTTCCTGTCACTGTTGAGCAGGAAGCGACCAAGAATGTTGACAGCTAGAACCTACGGAGGCAGAGGTTGGGGGCAGTCAGGGAAGGAGCAACCTGCTCATTCAGGAGTGGGGACTGCGTGGTACAGGGTGACCCGGGTGGGGAGGAGAAACCAGTGAACAGGACCTTTCTGCCTGGCTGGGGCGGGTGGGAGGGGCCCCAGGGGGGAGGGGCATACGGGAGGGTACCCGCAGGCCCGCTGCAGAGTGGATGTCCATGATGGTGAGCACCGTCTCAAACAGGACCGCGTTGCCCGCATTTCGGCTGGTGTCTGTGTTCGTGGCTACCTGCGTGGATGCGAGAGAAGATGCATCTCTAAGGGGCTCCGTCCTCTCCTCAGGTCTCTGAAAGGTCTCCATCATATCATCCCTCAAACAGCTAACAAGGTTCCCTGAGCTCCCGCTATGTGCCAGGGGCTACTGCACTGAGACAGACTGTGTGCCTGTCCTCAGGGAGATCACGGTCCAGAGGGAGATGGAGACGTTATCACATGGCCACCGCATGGTGAGTGGTCATGTGAGGGATGCGCAGCGCCAGTGGGATCACAGAGCAACACACTTAACCGGCAACCCCACCCCCACCTGGGCCAGCAAGTCATTCATGGTCTCACTGCTCTCCTCGTGGTTCCGGCCCAGAATCCGAAGCAGACGAAGTATCTGGACCTGAAATTGGGTTAAAGGTTGGGGGGTGGTTCTTAGGGGAAGGAGTCGTGGGGCTGAGGAGAAAAGTCCAGCACGGAGGAGAGCGTTGTGAGGGGTCTGGCTGGTTCCCGAGAACCTCCCTGGCCCTCCCCCCACCTCCACTGGTCCCTTGGGCCCTGGGAGGGGTTCAGAGGTGTGTGATGCCAGGGGATTTGAGGACAGGCTTTTTAAACATACTGTTACCAAACTGGATTTTCTGGCCTTCAGGCATCCCCCTCCCCACACTGGTCCTGGGAGAACCTGGTGCCTGCCACCCTCCCGCCCAAGACACTGACTGAGCCCAAGTGTTCTCTGGGAAGTGACCACTGGCCATGGGCTTACTAAGCTTTTTGTTCTAGGGATATAGCAGGGAAGGGTCAGCCCACCTGCAGGAAGGGGTCGCTGACTCCAGATATGCTGTGTTCTGTGGAGTATCCCGTCGTCACCAGAGTCCGGAGGATGTGCACCAGCTGGGGCACCATCTGGAGGGAGGGCACGGCCTGGTCTGAGCATTCTTCCTAATCCTCTCGATCTTCAGCCCCATTCCAACCCTACTGCCCTTTTCTTCCTGGCCCGGGGCCCGCCCCTTCGCCAGCCCACCTTTCGAAAGTGCTTGAGGGCCGCAGGGCTTCGTTCGCAGAGTTCCGTGATCAGCGTGATGGTGCCCAGCAGGACGCCTGGGTCAGGGTGGGGGAAGTGAGTGGTGGGCCGGGGCACAGGGGAGTCTACTGAGTGTGTGTGTTCGTGTGCACGTGCTACCCTTCTCCTAGGAGCTGCTGTTCCCATCCCGCGTCTCCCTTCTGTCCACAGCCAGAGCTGAGGCAGGGGACGAGGAGCCCCATGGCCTTACCGTGGTGGTGTTCGTGAAGCAGTTGGGCACAGGGTGGGAGGAAGATGTTGGAGAGCTCAGGGACCTTCCGGATCATGTGCACTGCAGTCAGAACAGCCTGCAGAGGTCAGGGGTCTCAGAGGGGGCAGGGGTCTGCCAGGATGGACCGCCCCCCACACCTCTGCCACATGGCAGACAGGGGACAGTTTCTGGAGGTGCAAGTGCCTAGAACCTGCCATCTCACCTTCTTGCGCACATAGGCGCTAGGCTGCAGGAGTAGTTTCTCCACCTCAGTGGCCAAGTCCCGGCACATCTCAGCAGAGCCCGTGGCACTCAGAGTGCACAGGGCCAGGCCTTGTACAGCCTGAATCCCTTGGCTCAGGTCACTGCAGAGTTTTGGGAGGACGGTCAGTCAAGCCTCTGAAAAATCCAGCCCTTCCCAGTACCTACATCAGGCAACCCCCTGGGATTTCCCAGTTCCCCACTCTCCCATCTCCCTGATTCCAAGCGCTTCCCAGAACTCTCTCACTTCTTGATGCTGTTGGTAATGAGCAGGTGGGCATCTTGCCTCTCATCCAGTAGAAGCATGGCCCCCAGGTAGCCCACCCTCTTGTCTGTGAACCTGGGGGAGGCGATCAGTTTCAGGCACTCCATCTACAGGGAAGGGGGCATACCAGGAAGGGGCAGGGGTGAAACCAGAGGCACTAACGTCCCTTTTCCATCTTCCTCCTTTACACCAGATTAACCTGTGAGGGCAGCATATCCCATGACCCTCCCTTCAACAAGAAGAGAGGTTTAGGAGATTTAGTTAGTGGGTAGTTTCAAGGAAACAGGAGGATGGGAAGAGAGGAGAAGGTGCCCTGAATGGCGCTGGCCAGAGAATGAAGGGTTCACCCCAGCTGATGACCAGTTGGGGTTATACTGCGGAAGGAGGTCTGCGGTGCATGCTGTGAGGGCTCAGAAGCTTTGTAGAATAAAGAAATCGGGGCACAAATAGGTGAGGGGGTCCGAGACGGTACTCCACTAGCTTCTCTCATCAAACTTAGAAGGGAGGCGTCCCTGCCCAGTACCTGTCCAAAGTGGGCGGGGTAGCCTAACATGTGGACGTAGAGCAGTTTGGCCAGCTGGCGGTGCCTGTGCAGAGGGTCCCCATCGCGGAAGGAGGCCCGGATGTGGGCGCACTCCTTTTGGATCACCTCCCGCTCCTGGGCCTGGGTCTTGGCCTCACGAATCTCCTGGATTAGATCCTGAAGCTTCAGCGAGGACGAGGACGCCACCATCCTGGGGGGCAAAGCCCGGGAGCGGAGAGGGCTTTAACCCTCTGGCTGGAAGCGTCTGGCCTTTCTGCACAGGCTTGCCCTGTACCAAGTTCCTGAGGGCTTGGGTCCCACCGCTACCCTAAAACTGAGCCCTTTCCCCACGCGGGTCCCCAAATTCCGCCCCCTCCTCACCGCAGGAGGAGACCTCCACTACGCATGCGTCCCCGCCCCACTCCACGCCCGTTGCTACCGAGCATGCGCCGGAACCCCGCCTATTTCCCCCCCCCGCCCCACCTCTTTTCCCCGAGTCTACACCTGGTTTCCCATCTCTAGGTCAGCCGTTCCCTTCCTTCTAGAGCCCAGCGCTGTTTCTTCCTCGGCAACCGCCGTTCACTTCTCAGGCGGCCTCAGCTTCCCCACACCAGGACGCCAGCCCTAACACCAGCCTCACCTGGCTTCAGTCTCAACTCCGCTCCTCTCCCCCCAGCGCTTCCTGGTACCAGCCCCGGCGAGCGTTGGAACTTGGTCTGGTCCTTCCCTCTCCCCGCCCCCATCACGGGACCCCGCCCCTCCTGGGCCAACCAGCAGAGCAGTCCTGAATCCTCTAGCTCAGGCCTTCCTGGTTTGGAGTTAAGGGGAAAGAACTCTTAACTATTTAGGGCCGGCGAGACGGTAATAATAGGCCTGGGGGTCCCCAAGAGGGCTCCTTTACCCGGAGAGCCTCTGCGAGCTTGGTTTGAAGCCATCACACCCAAAGGAGAGGACAATTTCCCCCCCCCTTTTTTTGAACTTTTTTATTAATATATTTTTTTTTTGTTAAATTTCTTTGTATTTTTTTTTTCCTGCAAGACTTGGTGTTGGTGGCACTGTTGTAGTTTAACTTCAATCCCAAATTCCATGAAATACAAATTAGAAGTAAAGGTTGAGAGGGGAGGAAGAGGGAGGCAGGCCAAGGAGTAAACAGAGTTTGACTAGAAAAAAAGAAGAGTTTGTGTGTGGTGGGCATTCCCAGGCAAGGCCATTCCTTGAGGGAGGGGGTTGGCAGGCAGCTTGCCTCTGCCTCATGCAGGGGAGGGAGGAAAGATCCTCTGGGGACCCTACAGTACCCTCTTCCTAGGGCTTCCTGCCCCCAGGGGAAAAGCTAGTACCAGGGATCAGCTACAACCTCAAACAGGGCTCTCCACCCACCTCTCACCCGGCTTTGACTCTCACCTCTGCTGTGCCTGGAAAGTGTGTGAGAGACTGGCTTCCTTTGATCCCCTCCTTCTGTTGGTTTCCCATTTCACAAGATTCTGATATGATGGGGGAAGGGCTATAACCCACATAGGGACTACTAAACAGCTTCTGCTGCCCTGTGAGTTCTTATTAGCTTGTCTGGTTTGTTCTCCAGAAATGCCTTCCCAGCCACTACTGCCCGAGTTGGGGAGTGGGGTCCTTGCTCAGGTGCCTCTAACCCTCTGCAGTAGAAATGTCTCCTTCAGGTCCCGTAGAAATTTAATCAAAGGCCACACGTGAGTCCAGACCAACCAAACGAACTTTTAGGGGGGGAGAGAGAAAGGTGGGAGAGGGTGGGCTTGGCCGCATAGGACATTTTCTTTCCTTTACACGTTGCTCTTGACATGGCATGCCACCCTAGGGGGTTGGATGAGGGGGCTGGCTGTTGAGGAAAGAAAGAGGGAGAAGATGCTGGGGAGCCATTCTACTTTTCATTCCCCTCATCTCCTTCAGGGAAGGATGGAGCTCGGCAAGAACCCAGCTCCGTGCTTGGAGGTGAGGTAGGATCCTCCAAGGTCAGAGATGGAGGCTGCACCCCCTCCAGCTTTATCACTAGGCCTCAGAGGGACGCCAGGCCCTTTGGGTCAGGGAGTCACAGCAGCATGGCCAGTGCCTCGCCCAGGATACAGTCTTCTCCCGTATAGAGTATACCCCTTCTCCATTTTCTCCTTCCTTTCTGCTCAGCTTCTGGGAGACTCCTCAGGACACCAAACCCCAACCCTCATCCAAGTTCAGGTCTAAAGAAAAGGCAGGGAGGGTGTGGGGCAATGGTCTGACTTAGAATTGTGTGTCTCAGAGAAGAGAGCGACTCTGAGCGAGAAAAGCCCTTCATATGTAAACAATCTAGAGAGAGAGAGAAGGGGTGGGTGGGGAAGGGAGTGAGGAAGACAGAGACGGAGCCAGAAGGAATGAATCTGAAAGGAGAGAGGGAAAGAAAAAAACAAGAGAGAAAACCAGAGGGGGACAGAAAAGAAAGGGAAGGGAGAAGAGAAAGAAAGATAGGAGAAAAAACAACCAGGAGGAAGAAAAGAGAAAAAGGCAGGTCAGAGGAGTGAAGAGGCAGCAACCAAAGCCAGAACTAGGCCAGGCAGGAGCCTCAGGTGAGGAGCTGGGAGAACAGGAATGCCAGGCTGAGGTCCAGAAGGGCCACGGCTCCCACCACCAATGGGTTGGCAGCTCCCTAGAGAGATGGGGGAAAATGCAGTCTCAGTGCCTGAGGACCGGGTCCAGCGACGGGTCCCACCTTCCTGCCCTGGCTGAGGTGGCAAAGCAGAAGAGTCCCAGGCACCTCTCCTCAGAGGCCAGAGCAGGGAAATCTCCAACCTTTGCTTTGGATTGCAAAACATTCCTCTGCTCCCAGGCAGGGCCCCACCTTCCCTCTGGCTCCCTCAAGTCAGCCCATCCTCCCTCCTCCTTCCACTCCCCTCCCAGCAGCACGTGGCCCAGGCAGAAGGTGCCTGGCCTTAGTATCAGACTTTGGCAGCAGCAGCCTTTACTGCAGTGAAGCAGAGAGGGGATGAAGGGGTGAGGATGTGGTTGCTAGGAAACAAGAGAAGGCCTGGAGTCCAATCAGAGTGCAGGGTACTGGGGAAACTCCACCCCTCCCAGTTTTCTGCCTTCTTCCCTATTTCTCTTCTTCCCAGGAGAGGGAGGGAGAGTCAGGGTAGGGAGGGAACAAGCTTTTCCTTCTTTATTTCTGGGCACCAAAGAGAGAAAGTGTGGAGGTGGGGGTGGGGGTGGAGTAGGAAACCAGGAGCCGGAAATGATATGAAAGGAGAGCAGGCAAAGATGTTCTGGCTGTACTGTTAATTATTCGTAACCTTGGTGAGTTACTGTAAGTGCTCTGGGCCTCAGTCCTCCCATGTGTCAAATGAGGGAGTTGGACGTGAAGGTCCCTAAGGTCCCTTCCAGCTTGCAAATTCTCTATTTTTTTGAGGTGGGATATAGTCCAAGACTGGGCAGGCAAAAAGGAAGCTAAGTGCAAATCAAAGCCCCTCAGGGGATCAGAGAAAGGTCTGGAAAGGATGAGAGGCCAGGCTTTGAGGAGAAGCGGGACCAGGAAGGATGGGAGACTCAGAGGGCACAGGGCGGGGGGGGGGTCTCTCACCGGCTGGGCGGGCCTCTCAGACGCAGCAGCCTCCTCAGCCTCTTCCATCAGGCACCCGGCTTCAGGACCCCTCGAGGACAGGCCCCTCAGGACTGGCAAGGCTGTGGGCTCCGGCTCCGAGCGCCCTGGGGTCCTCATCTGGAGCAAGGGCTCTTCATCCTCCCCTTCCTCCTCTCGAAGACTTCCGGAACTGTCGCTGCAGCCTCCGAGGAGTGGGGAGCCATCTCTGGGCTCTGGCCCCTGCAGCCCAGCCTCATCCTCTGCCTCATAGCCAGCTAGTTCTTCTGCCTGCTCACCCGGGCCCCCCCACTCCTCAGGCCAAGCTTTGGGGCTGGAGAAGGGACCTCGGTCCCCTCCAGAAGGCAGTGGGCTCCGGCAGGCAGTGGGTCGCCAGGGTTGGCGGGAGGAGGCAGGGCTGCTGGGCAGTTCAGGGGAGCCCTCTGAGGGGGTCAGTCCATTCTCGTATACCCCAGGGCTGTCCTCATCCAAGGGCTCTGTGTCAGAACCTTCCGAGTCCTGCCTGGGTCTGCGGCCTGGGGCAGGGATAGCTGAGAATCAGAGGGGCCGAACTGGCCTTGGGCTGCAGAAGCTACAGCATTATCCCCCTGCCTGGGTGCCTCCCAGGACTCTGGTACCCCCAGGTTTACAGCCTCTCATTGCCAGACCCCAATCCCCTAGTCCTTATGACCCTATTTCATAAATTCCTACTTCGCTCCTCAAACAACTGGGCCTGGTCCCCACCCTCTCTCCCCTTAGATCCTCATACCCTGGCTTTTCCCACCCCAGTCCCCTGCAGGGATTCCCTTCCCCTTTCTCCATGCCCAGGCCCCCCAGCTCCCCAGGAAGCCACCCCCTCCCCTGGCCCCGCCCCAGGCTGTCCACGCCTCACCTGGGGCCTCCAACATGGGCTGCAGGTCCTGGGCTATCAGTTTGGCCATTCGAGCTGCCTCCACAGCCTTCTCGGCGACACTGCTGGCTGCCACTGCCTTTAGAAGGGCGTCTGCTGCCCTGTCGGGTTCCAGGGACACTGTCTTAACAGACCTACTCCAGTCCCTTGGCCCAGGTCCCCACTGCATCACATCCCCCAGATCTGAGCTCACTTCTGGACTCCTCACCCTTGCTCACTCTGCCAGCTGCTCCCCTTCCCCGGCCTGGCAGGGCAGCCGGCCTTTGGTTTCCTCCCCTAGATCTGGGCCACGCTTGCTGTTATCACACCTTCCTGCTCCTCTCTCACTCCCTCCACTATTCCATCCAGTAGTAACACTTCCCTTCCTCCAGCTGCAGGGCCAGGCCCTCCCCACTGCCCTCAGCTCTGTTATTCCATTCCTGTCCTGCTCCCTCCCAGTGACAAATGAGGCCTCACTCTCTTAGCACATCTCTCTGCGGCTGCACCTGCTTGGTGCTCACAAGCTATGCCTCTTTGCTGTGTTGCTACCTCTTGTTATGAGAATTTTGCATCTTGTTTTCTTCAGCCACTTCTGTTATCACATCGTTCTCCCTGCCCCCATCACTGCCACTGCCCGCCCCCCCCCCCATTTCCTCATTTCTGAGCTCTGGCACTGGAGTAAGGGTGGGTCTCCCCTTTCTGCTACTATCTATTCCCTCTCCCTGCTAACGTGCATGCTTTCTCACCATTGTGATTACACCTTCTAAGAGGTGAGCTCTTAATCTCCCTTCCACAACTCCCCTTCAACCCTGCTCTGCTCCTTAGTTACAGGTAACCTTGAAGCATTATCAATCCTTTCCCCTCTGTTTTTTTCTCAGTTCTCCGTCTGATGTCAGATGTTTCCTCAATTTTCCCTTCCCTTTTACCTTCTGCTGTTAATCATAGATGCCTTCTAATTATTATTATTATTTAACATCTTTATTGGAGTATAATTGCTTTACAGTGGTGTGTTAGTTTCTGCTGTATCACAAAGTGAATCAGCTATACATATACATATCCCCATATCCCCTCCCTCTTGTGTCTCCCTCCCACCCTCCCTATCCCACCCTGATGTCTTGTAATTATTAAATTAGTTCTGTAATCTTGACTGAAGGTGGGGCGTAAAGGATCAGAGGTAGAAGTAATCAGATATACTTGCCATGGGCTTGAATGCATCAAGACCCATGACTCCCTCTGGCCCTGGGCCTCTTTTATCTGGCCTAAGAAAGCAGTCTGGGTATGGGGGTAGGGAGAAGGGTCATGGTGTTCCCTGTCATCTTAGGTCTACTTCCTCTCTATATACCTTGGGAGATATGGTCAGCCTCCTCCCCTCAAACCTGGTGGGTCAAGACCTTTAGAACCTGCTTGGAGGGATCTCAGATAACCCTGCTCTTCTGTCTTAGGACTTTCAGGATCTATATGCCTAGCCCTGTCCTGAAACTGAGCTGGTCTCAGAGTTTAAGGCAGGGGATGAGGATCACAGTTTTGGGTTGCATTGAGTTCTGTTGGCAGCCAAGAAACTGCAACATTGACAAGGTCCTGTATTTTTGACTTTGGAGGGTATGGTTGATCAAATCCTAGCCAGTAGACCCAGTCAGTGCTCAGGCATCAGGCCAGGCTCAGGCTACCTGGCAGAGGCACCTGCTGCTGGGGCTCTGCTGTTTCCATGGCAACCAGCAGCCAATCAGGTTTGCCAGGCCTGTTGCTGGGGAGACCAACCAGCCTCCTCCCACTGCCTGATCTTTCTGGCTACTGAGATCAGTTTTTCCTGCACATGCCCACTCCCCATCCAGCCTGAAGTGCTCCCTGGTGCTCTGCCCTTCCCCTTCCCTGGCTTAAGGCCCTGGACTCTAACCATCCAGACACTCGGATGTATCTACAGATTGACATTCTCTGGTTCAGGCATCTACTCTGGATATGACCTGTTCACTCACATACACACACACACACACCCCCCTTGTCACCCATTTTACAAATTCACTGAAGCATACTTGGACATATCTTGACTTTTCATCCTCTGAAACACTCTCAAATTCAAACAAGACCCTTCAACTGTGCCCTCCCCTTTAAAGAAAAACCAATATCTAAAAATTCCTATGTGTAAATTGTATAAATCAGGGGCTTATGAACTCCTTACAAATAGATTTTTGGCTTTCTTTAGTCACAAGCCATATGCAGCTATTAAGCACTTAAAATGTGGCTAGTCCAAATTGAATGATGTACTCTAAGTGCAAAATACATATCAGATTTCAAAGACTTAAGAAAAATGGGGGGGGGGGAGGTAAAATCTCTCCTTAATTATTTCATATTGATTTTAGGTTGAAATGATAATATTTTGGATATATTGGTTTAAATAAAAATATATTATTTAAATTCATTTCATCTGTTTCTTCATATTTTTTTCATACAGCTACTAGAAGATTCAAAATTATGTACTAGACTTACATTATAGTCCTACTGGACTGCACTGCTTTAGATAATGAGGTTCCTGATGCATGAAATGTAATCTGATTTGCAGAAAGAAAATTTCATTTATAGGCAAGTCTCCTCGCCTTCAACCTTTATCCGTTGGGTTAAGGGAGGCAGAGGAGACAAAGCTGAGAGGGACTATCTTTTCAGGTGGAGAGATCAGCTGTACAAACTAGACCTTCCCAAGGCCTAAGGCTGAAATGATAGCAGACTGTGGGCTGGCTTGGATGTGGTTACGAAAGTACACTCCCTGTCTCTCTGCCGGGGGCTGCTGCTCCCAGCAGCAGAGTCCTGGAGGCCGGATCAGCTACAAGAAGAGGAAGACTAGGGACATGTCTGAGTTCCAAGAGGTTTCCTGGGCCGGCACAAGGCAGCGCTCATTGCTACTCCCACACACAACGACACACATCCCCACAAAAGACACTGAGACACGCTTACAGTCTAACAGGGCTTTCCTCAAATACCCAGCCACCCACAGTTACACCCACGTCCACCTGTGGCCTCCGATATAAACACCTCAAACACCCAGGGCTACAAATGCCTGGCCCTAGGCCTGCTCTTCCCCACCGGGCCCTAGGCCTTGCGTCTTGGTCCTCCTTTAGGCACCGCCCCCTTCCTTATCCCTAGAGTACCTTCTCCCCTTAACCCCGCTACGGCCTCTGCACCGGGTGCCCACCTGGCAGCGGCGATCTCCTGGAGCTGGCGGGCAGTGCTCACGGCTCGACGGGCGCCCTCGACGGCCCTGTCCACCTTCTCCTTGACTTTGCCCCGCCGAAGGGCCAGAGGAAGAAGGCTGCGCACGCGCCCCCCGTGCACCAGCCGGTTGCGCTTGTACTTGCCCTCCTCGCGGGAGCCGTCGGGGCGGGTGGTGCGCCCGTAGCCGTGCCGCCGGTTGCCCAGCCACTCGCCCTCGTAGCGCAGCCCGTTGGAACGCTGGCTCACGCCGTAGCCGCTGCGCCGGTCGGCGCGCCATTCGCCCGCATACACCTCAGTGGCCGAGCCCTCGATGAGGGCGGGCGGCGCCGGGGCCGGGGGCCCGCTGGCCTCGGAGCCCGGGGGTCCCGTGCTGCCCACCTCGCTGCTCACCTCGCTGCGCAGGGAGCCCCTCTTGCTGCCCAAGGAGCTTCGGCGCCCGCCCGCCCGGAGCCCGCTGAGCAGCAGCGAGCGGCGGAAGAACCCGCCGGCCGCGGGGGTGCGCTTTCGGCAGGCCGCGCCGTCAGCATCCCCAGGCCCGGCCAGCACGAAGCCTCCCCGGGAGCCGGAGGCCGGGCTGCCTCCTTCGTCGCCGGGCAGGGGCAGGGGCGGGGGCGGCGTCGGGGGGTCGCTGTGGCCCGAGTCCAGGGAGGTGCGGCGGGGCGAGCGCAGCAGGGCCGCCTGATGGTAGGGCACACTCTGGCGCACCCCGTAGCCGTGGCGCTTCCCAGCCTGCCACTGGCCCTGGTAGGTGCCTGCGCGGGGCGGGGTAGGAGGGGGAGAAAGAGTCAGGACCCGCCGTTCCTTGCCACCCCCAGCCCCATGAGCCCCTGGAAGCCTGAGTCGGGTGGGAGAGGTGGGGGCAACTGGCGTGGAGGTCGGGGAAGGGCACTAGGAGCCGGGGACAGGCCAGGTGGGGTCGGAAGGTGTGGAAGAACAGAGGGAAGACAGGCAGGTAGTGGGAGATCCGTGGATTAGGGCCGTGCAGGTAGACAGGGGAAAGGGGGAGGGACAGACAGGCTGGGGTGTGTGAAGGACAGACAGTCCAGAGGGTGTGAGGGACAGGTTGACGGGGGTGTATAGATGGCATATGACAAGCAAAGAGAACTGTCGGGGGCTGACTGAGGAAATGTGAGGGGACAGGCAGAGCAGAGGTGTTAGGGACAGGCAGGTGGAGAGGGGAGGTGTGGGACAGGTAGACAGGGGGTGTGTGAGGGTTAGGTAGATGCGGGGTGTGAGGCTCAGGCAGACAGGGAAGGGGTGAGGGCAGGCAGATTGGGGAGAGGGAAAATCAGGCAGGGGACAGACAAATGAGGAAGGCGTGTGTGATGATGGGAGGAGAGGGCAGAAAGATGGGCGCAGGGGCGCATATTGATGCGGAAGGCGTGTAGGATAACAGCGGGGCACCGGGGGTTGTATGGCTGGGGAAGGCATACGCAGGGCAGGCCAGCGGGGAGGCGCACGCGGACGAGCAGACAGACAGTAGTGGGCAGGGCCCCGCACCTCCGTCGGAGTAGGTCTCGGTGCCGTAGCCGTCCTGGAAGCCGTCCTTCCAGAGCCCGGCGTAGCGCAGGCCGGACACGCTCTCCCACACACCGCTGCGCCCCTTCAGCCCGCCCAGCCACTCGCCGCGGTACGTCCAGCGGCTCTTGCGCTCCACGCCCAGCCCTTCGCGCTTGCCCTGCTGCCAGTGGCCCTGGTAGCTGTGTCCGCCGGGCCCCGTGAAGACGCCCAGTGACTCGAAGCCCTGCGCCCAGCAGCCGCTGTACTCGCCCTGGGCGCCGGGCCCCGTGCACACGCCGTAGCCATGTGCCCGCCCCGCCTCCCAGCCCCCCACGTAGCAGCCCCCGTCGTCAAAGTCGAACTTGCCCCCGGGGGACATGCATGTAGTTGGCGCGGCCTCAGCCCCCCGGTGGGTCAGCGCATCCTGGGGCTGGAGAAGCCGGCTGGGGGCCTGGGAGCCGGGTGAGGCCTGGGGGCGGGGGCAGTTAGACCGGGGCCAGGCGGGGGGCGCCCAGCGCGGGCAGGCAGGGCCGGACCCTCATCCTGAGTGGCTGCGGAGAAAGAGGGGGGAAGTGGCGAGCGAGGCCCCTCCTCTTTGCCCGTCGCTCCCTGGCCCAGTGGCTCCGGAGCCTCAGCACCGCCCCCCAACCCCCCACCTTTCAGCAGCATCTTCCAGCAGCTCCTAAGCTTTGGAGGCACGGGGCTCCCCCATCCCTCCGTTCTTGTAGAGGGCCCCTCCCAGGGCTTGGGGTCCTAACCCCAAGCAGGAGTGCCACTTCTCCAACCTGGAACCCCAAAGTATCGAGTGAGGATGGCAGTTGGGGGGTGGGTTCTGAGAGGGGGCTGGGCAGAATCGTAAGCCACCCGCTTCCCTGGCTGCTGTCAGGACCCCTCTGCCCCGGTTCTTTGGCTTCCCTGGCAAAGGTCGGGGGTGGGGTGGGGGGGTTGAAAACGTAGGGGGGAGATCGGAACAAGGTGGGCAGAGGGGTTTGGTGGGGGAAAGGATGGGGATGGGGGAGGCTCTGCAGGGGAAAGGCGAGGGTGCGGATGGGCAGACAGGCAGAAGGGAGGGGGCAGGTTACTCACCATGTGGACTGGGGCTCAGGCTGCCTCCCAGGCACAGCATCCATGGCAGGATACCTCCACTCCCACCTCGCCCAGACAAGACAAGCCCCCTCCCCTTCCGGAGAGACTGCTCCAACCCGGAGAGCCCAGGTGGGGGAGCCGCAGGAGAGAGTCCCCTCTCTCCCCAGCCAGAGGAGCAGGCAGTGGGGGGCGCGCGAGGTAGTGGCAGGGGTAGGGGGAGATGAGAATAGTGTAGGGGAAAAAAATCTGCCTTGGATGGAGGTCAGGAAGAGGAGCTGGGAGCTGGATGGGAAGAGAGAGGGGGCTATCAAGAGGGGGTGTTTTTATTATTTTCTTCTTCTTATGGTTGGGAGAGGAAAAAAAAAATCAAAATTCTGATTCCATCCCAGCACAAATCAATGTTTGCTCCATCCCAGCATCACGGGGGAGGCTGGGCCAGGCAGATTTAAAGGGGCAGGGAGAAGAGAGGAGAGGAGAGGGTGGGGAGAGGAGAAGACGAGGAAGAAGAGACAGTGGCGGTGATAGCGTTGGGGGGCGGGGATGCCTGGGCAGAAAAGGAGGGGCGCCTGCTCAACCTGCGATGAGGGAGGAGGCAAGTAGAGAGGAGGATGAGAGGCACAGAGACCCCCAGGGTGGAAAGAAACCCTGGGATGCTGGCAGGGAGTGGGGTGAGGCTGAGGGGAGGGGAGAGGAGCCAGGGGGAGGAGACTGAGCTGAAGATGGGGAGGCTGGGGGAGGTCGAAGCCAGCGCGGGGAGGAGAGATGCTGGCGAGGCCGGGAGAGGGCGAGAGGAATACAAAGAAAGAGGTGCAGGGGTGAGAGCTAAGGCGGGGGGAGATACTGTCGGAGAGGGAGAAAGGGAGGGAGACCCATTCTGGGGCTGGTGAGGGATGGCAAGGAGAAGAGAGGCAGGGGAGGAGGAGAAGGAGGGAGAAGAAATAGATATGGAGACTGAGAGAGCGAAATAAGGGTTGTGAGAGAGGGAGAAAGCTCTGCACAGGGAGGGCGGGCTTGGGCAGAGACATCTAGCCAGGAAGAGCCCAAGGAGGGGCTGGAGGGCCGGAAGTGGTGTTTCTGGGGCCCTGGGGAGAAGGATGAACCTGCCAGCTGCTTGGACTGAAGCCAGGAAGCCTTTGGGCCTGGATGCCTGTGTCCACCAAGTCCACTGTCCTCCCTAAGAAACTGCTGCAGGGGACCAGGAGGCTCCCCACCTGTGCTTTCTGAGCAAGCTTGAAATGGGGCCCTGCCAGGAAGCCTGGACCCACAGTGTTTTTCCAGGCTGCACCATCTTCCGCCCCCCACCAGCTATTTCTCCCTGGGCTGTCCCTCTGAAGCAGGAGGGCAGACATGAGGGGGTGTATTGGTTTTGAATGGGGAACAGGGGGTCATGTTTGGCAGCGCCATGAAGATGCTGGGGCTTTGGAGTCGTCTCTTTTGCAAACCTAGAGGCAAAGACACATTTAGGGAGGGCTCTTATCGTGGCAAGGCCCTCTTCAGCCTTCCACTGCTGCCTGACCATTCACCCGAGGGGCAGCACATCCTGGGCCTTCCTGTTTATAGACAGAAGTATGCACATACTGTCTTCCCTCCCCTCAGCTTACTTAGATGCTGCATCTACCCTGCCCCTAAGCATTTAGGAAGGAGGACACCATCCAGTTACAACAGGGTAGATAGTCAAATGCACTCAAGTCCTTTTCTTTCTTCCTTCCTTTCTTCCTTCCTTCCTTCCTTCCTTCCTTCCTTCCTTCCTTCCTTCCTTCCTTCCTTCCTTCCTTCCTTCCTTCCTTCCTTTCTCTCTTTCTTTCTCTCTCTCTCCCTCTCCATTTCTTTGTTTCTTTGTTTCTTTTTCTTTCTTTCTCTCTCTTTCTTTCTTTCTTTTTTGGCCACTTGCAGGATCTCAGTTCCCAGACCAGGGATTGAACCCAGGACCCCAGCAGTGAGAGTGCCGAGTCCTAACCACTGGACTGCCAAGGAATTCTCTAAAGTGTGTTTATTTTCATACAAGGTCTGGTCCACCCCATCATTTTACTGGAAGATAACTGAGGCCCAGGAGGGGAGATCACTCACCCGAGGTCACACAGTAGAGGTGGCAGAGCTAGGATTAGAACAGACTTCAGACCTTTTGAGCCCTGTAATTCCTCCCAGGATTTCTTGTACTTGGGAACCTCCCTTAAACTCAGGAGATCCATTTTTGATTATGGTGGTAAAATAAAGAGCATGAGGTTTGGAATAAACAGGAATTTCCCTTGCACTTTGTTTTTCTAAAGGTGGATATGAAGTTGGAGAAACACGTAAATTTTAAGCCTTTAGGGATGGGACCACATCTTCTAAGGATGTGGTCCCAGCACATGGAACATGTCCTAGCATGGAACAGGGCAACTGTGGGTCTACTTGGGACAAGAGTGGTGGTGGAGAGGTCCTTCCTTCCTCCCTCCCTCCCTTCCTTCCTTTCTCCATTCATCAGATATTTACATAGTTTACTGTGTACCAGGCACATTGCCCTGGGCTACAGATCCAGTGGTGAACACTGCAGTGCCTGCTCTCATGGAGCTCACTATCTAGTAGAGAAGACAGACAACTAACAAGCAACTCTAGAGTAGTTTGTGTTATGACAGGGGTAGAAATAGAGAATAGGGATGGAACCTAACTTCGGCTGGCTCCCTAGGGAAAGAGGCATTGAAGAGGAATCCAGAAGGAGTTCTGGGGCACGCCCAGCTGCATCACATCGCTCACGCCTAGATATTCAGGCCTTCCTTCTCCACACAGTGCCTTGTACTATTCAGACCCTAAGGTTCCCCTTTTCTCCAAAAAAACAAAGTGTGGGGGGGCAGGGTGGGCTGTGAGGAAACGAGAAAAGAAAAACAAAGCTATGGACCTGAGGAGATGTGTGCCCTGTTCTTTAGGGGAGAAGGATGGCAGGGTAAGTGGAAGGTGGGGAGCGACGCTGGTTGGTAGGGTGAGTCAGTACTGAATTCTAAGCTGCAAATCAAGGTATAGGTCTGATGACGCCCTGAAGAAGTCACTGGCAAAACTACCCTGGCACTTGTGGGGCTCACAAGTCTTAGCCCCCCCATAGTGCCCTGAGAGAGGCAGTTTTCCAACCTCTCTCTGGTCTGTCCCTACAGGTCCTATAATCCCTTCTTTTAGGGTAAAGATGCTTTTTTATTTTTTCCTTTCGGAGGATGCACTGGTTTGTTCTGCCACAATTTACCAATGCCTGGGGGTCATAGAAAAAGAAAGCAACATGAAGTGAAGCAGCTCTGGGCTTGGAGCTGCACTGTGGGTGGTCCTCCACCTGCATTACTTCGTTCAATCCTCACAACAAAACCTAGCTGTGAGCAGCCCAGGCTGGAGGCCAAGAGCTGGGCTTGCAAAGATGGACAGACCTCAGTCTGAATCCTGATTCTACTGCCTGCTAGCTGGGTAAACCTGAGCACATTCCCTAACTTTTCCGAGCTGCAGTTTGTGTATCTCTAAAATGGGAATGCCCTAACCTATCCCCCAGCTTATGGTGAGGATTGAAATGATCATGTATGAATAGCACGTGTGGTTATATATAGAGGGAAAACCACCTGGTCTAGTGCCTCGTACATAGTAAATGCCCAGTAAATGGGGCTTGAAAAATAGGTGGCATTATGCCAGTCTTATAGGTGAGGAATCTGGGACCCAGAGGTTAATTTGCTCAATGTTGCACAGCTAATATATGGCAGCGTTTGGAGTTGAATATCTATCAGACTCCCAAGTCAGTATTATTTTAACAAATGCAATTTGGGGGCTTATTTCTAAAAGTAAAACATGCTCATTGTAGAAATAGGAAAATAAAGCACAATATCAAGAGTAAAAATCACCCATAGTCTCACTGCATGACAAACACTTGAGCATATTTTCATATCGTCTTCTCTTCTACGCATTTTTTATTTAACATAATCAGCTGAATGATGCATAGACAATTTTGTATCCTACTTATTCGCTTTGCATTACACTGCAAGCATTTTTTCATGTCATTAAAACATCCTTGAATTTTTAATGGCCGCATAATATTCCACTGTTTGGATGCAGCATAATTTGTTTAACCATTCTAGCATAGCACTTTTATGCCATTTGCACAGTTTTTGCTATTAAAAATTAACATCTTTGTTTTTTGGTTGCGCAGCAGGGCTTGCGGGATCCTAAACAGGGATTGAACCCATGCCCTCGGCAGTGGAAGTAAAGGTTCCCAACCACTGGACTGCCAGGAAATTCCCAAAACATTTTTAAAAGAAAGCATCTGAGATACAAAGATTTGTATAAAAGATGTTAATTTCTGGCAGTTCCCTGCGGGTCCAGTGGTTAAGACTTGGTGCTTTCACTGTGGTGGCCCAAGTTCAATCCCTGGTGGGGGAACTAAGATCTCACAAGCTGTGTGGCCCAGCCAAAAAAAAAAAAAAAAGTAAAAATGCTTTATCATGGAAAATTTCAAAGACAGACAAAAGTAGAATAAAAACTCCCATGTGCCCATCCTTCAACTTCAGCAATTATCACTTTTGGCTAATCTTATTTTCTCTTCTGCCATTTATTTCAAAACTTAGGTATCATGTTATTTCAGTCTATGGTTTCTTGAAGCTGGATTCTTAACAGTATTAACAGACCCGGAATTGCTGGGTGAGAGGATAGAAACACTTTGTAAGATTTTGGATTTATTTTGCTAGAATCACTTCCAGAAAGGTTGTACAAATTTGTACTCTCCCCAGTGAGAGTGTTGGTATTATTGCACCCTAACCTGTATTTGACGCACACACACACACACACACACACACCCCTTCTGCCAACTTGACAGGTGAAAAGTGCTTTTTCTCATGCACATTTGTTTGATTGCCAGGCTTAGACTGAGAAGGCACTGCAGTGGAGTGAACCCCCTGAAGGACCCTTAGAAACATGCTGATACCTCCTGGGGACCCCAGCCAGGGCTTGTAGGCTTGGGGGTTCATCTTCCAATTGAGCTTCCCCCTCTCCCCCCAGGGCAGGGAGGAGCTTGGGAAGCTCTCCCACCTCATCCCACCGGCAGCCACCAGGGGTCAGGATGGGGCCAGAGATCCCCATGGTGGGAGAGAG
The DNA here is from genome assembly GCF_009873245.2 of Balaenoptera musculus. Lineage (NCBI taxonomy): Eukaryota > Metazoa > Chordata > Mammalia > Artiodactyla > Balaenopteridae > Balaenoptera > Balaenoptera musculus. The sequence goes on from NC_045786.1 coordinate 101,877,210, forward strand.
GGTAAGAATGGCCTGCGTGGGCAGACACTGCATTTCCTCTATTTGGCCAGTGCTGGCAGGACACACAGCTCCCCTCTGCCTATCAGATCATGATTCCAGAATGTTCTTCCCTGCGTGACCACCCCTGCCTCTCACTGCTCCCGGTTTTGGTTTGCTGAGAAGGGAAAGGGTGCTTGAGAACTCGTTTCTGCTTCTTTCTCCACACTCTCTGTGGGACTGGATTCTCTACGGAGCAGGGGTTTTTAACCCAAGGTCTATGAACTGAGGGACCCAAGGATGGGCCTTAGGGACTGTGAACCCTCTGAAAATGGGCAAATGGAGCATGGATGTCCATTTTTTCCCCTCTGGGGAGAGGACAATAGCTTTCATGAGATTCTGAATGGGGCATCCATGCCCAGCAAAGTCCAGCATCTTCTGGTACCCCCCTCATCCATCCTAAGCCCATTTGTTTCCTATGGTGGCTGTGAAGGGAGCAGCTTGGTATTGGAAAGAGAAGTAGTCCTGGGGGTTATGCTACGGGGTTGGGCCTTCTACATCATCCAATGGAGCTGAGAGAAAGAGTCTGAATTTTCCCTGGGGTGGGATGGGGAGGAGAAAGGGAGACGGGCAGTCATTGGGACTGAATTAGATTTGGGTACACACTAAGGTACCCTGCCTCACACTGAGGGGCACATGTTTGTATGCTTTAAATGATCAGTGCGGGGAGCAAAGGATCAGGGGAAGGAAGGCCTGAGATCACCCAGGCCATTGGTCTTGGAGCCTGTACCTCTGAGTCATGGGTGGCGGCAGGGATAAGATGCCCAAGAGGTAGAGAAACCAACCAGGTTACATTCCACCAGGGCACTGCTCTGTGTCTTATTTCATCACAACTTGCTCGAAGTCCTAGCCCCTGTACATGTGTGGATGGGAGATGGGGTTAGGACCCCCAAGAACCCCAGAGCAGTGCAGCCTGGCTCTGCCACAGAGAGGGGAGCTGGGGGCTTGGAGAGGCTGAGGGTCAAGGCTAGAGTCACCCAGCACATCAGATATGAAGAAACACCTGAGCATTCCTGAATCCCACACTAATACCCTGGTTTATCTCATAATAATGGTTTATATTTGTACATAAAGGTAACCTGAGGATACAGCAAATCATGATCATTACCCACATCCCTTGCTGGCAGCAGAGGAGGAGGCAGCCAGTAGAGACCTCGTGGTTAAACCACAATTATCATACGGGTGTGAATACACGGCCTTCTGCTTCAGGCTCCTCAGTTTCCAATGTTCACTCTGCACTCAGTTGCTCCCTCATCTCATCCTCCAGGGTGGAATTTCACCTCTTGCAGCTGCAACTGCTATTTCCCACAGAATTTCCTTATTAAATGGGAAATTAGCATGTGTGAAAGACAGATTAACATCTAGTTGACTCTTTCTCTCTGATGAAAATAGAAAATATATTTTAAAAGTGACATCTTCGAAATAAAATGGGAACGACAATTCAAAACACCGTGTGCCAGGAATAAATGCAGGGAGATATCCCTCTCTGTGAAATTCATTTTCAGGTAAAGAGGTTTCTCCTTCTGCCCCTTGGAGCTGGCGGAAAGGTACCCCACCCTTTCCTCCCTTGCCCTTGTGCGATGCCTCCTTCCAGACGTGGCAACCACAGGCTCAGTTCCTGCTGTTTACGCTCTGGTCCTCCTGGACCAGCCTGCTCTTGGTAACCATAGAGACCAGAATGTGCCCTTGTACTAGCCTTAGGTGGGAGAGCAAGGGCATTCACACCATTAGTTTAGCCTGCCCCCCTCTGCTTTGCCTAACAGTGTCTCTGCACAAGCACCTTTACCTATTCAATCTGTTATTTGAGTCATGGCTTTCGAGCAACTCCGGAAGAGGTGGTGGTGCAGCCTGGTCATGATGTGAGACACGGAGAAGTTGAGGTCGATTTCACCCTTCAGTGAGGACTGAGCAGCCAGCGTGTCCCTGGTTCCGTGGTGTGGGAGGTACAAAGGGAAGCTACACACCTGACAGCTTCACACAGCTGGTAGCTCTCGAGCTGGGGCCTGAACCAGGGCGCCTCCCAGCCCCTTCCCCTCCCTCGATACACGGTGAACACCCCCCTGAGAGAGAGGTGCATTAGGTATCTTCCTGTTAGCACTGGCTGCTTGAAAGTGACGCTGACTAGGTGACCCAGGAAGAGGGCAACGTTAGGACCCGGATTCTTTTTGTTTTGCAGACTAAGTGGGAGATGATAGTACTAGTAACTGACATTCACTGAAGGCTTACCAAGTTGTGTGCTAAGTTCTGTGTTTGCAGTATCTTCTTTAATCCTCACAATAACCCTATGAGGTAGGCACTATTATCCCCGCTTTACCGATGAGAACGCTGTGCATTATAGAGATTGGTAGCTCTGTCCTAGGTTAGCGGTTCTCAAACTCTGGCACGCAGCAGAATCAGCCAGAGTGCTTGATCAAACATAGTGTGTGGGACCTCACCCCCGGAGTGTGATCCAGAAGGCTGGGGTGGGACCCAAGAATTTGCATTTCTCCTGAGTTCCCCGGTAAGGCTAATGCTACTGGACCAAGGAGCACACTTTGAGAACCACTGCCCTAGGCCTTACAGCTACTGAGTGTAGAGTCACGGCTTTAGAGCAGTTTCTTTGGTTTCTAAAGACTGTGGGGTTTTTTTGTTTGTTTTTTGTTTAGGTTGCACTGCACAGCTTGCGGGATCCTAGTTCCCCGACCAGGGATCGAATCCGGACCCCGGCAGTGAAAACACCAAGTCCTAACCACTGGACCGCCAGGGAATTCCCTAAAGCCTATGTTTTTTAGCCACTGCACACACTGCCTCATTGCAGACTTTTCCATGAAGATTCCCCCGAAACCCTGCCCTTGGTGGGGCATGGACTGGGTGAGGAGGGCAGTCAGCCTCTCTCTAATCTCCCTAATCACACCCATAGCTTTCTCCCCACCTGGAAAGACCTGTCCCAGCCCCCCAGCTCTTTTTCCTTATGGCTCTGTCACCCTGTTGGGAATATCTGCCTACCAGCACGACTCCACCCTCTCTTCTGTTCTCAGTTCTGGGAACCATCCTGGTTCTACCCTGCAGATGGGAGGAGCGATGGTACTCATTTGCTAACTTGGCTTTAAGGCCATGCGGCGATTGGTGTTGCTGTGATCCTGTTGTTCCTTTGTGCTTCCAGGTCTGTCCTTGTGACTTCATGCTCCAGACCATCTAGTGACTGAGGACCCTTTCCCGGGGTCCCTGGTGGCCAGACCTCTCTTGTGCTGACCTCCTGCTCACTGGAATCTTGGCAGGTCCCCTCCTGCTTGAGTGAGCACTGTGTGAAAGGTAGGGCTGGAGCTGCCCTGAATATGTTCAGAGTGACTGGACATTCATCACTGGGGAAATGTCTAAGGTCATAATCCCATCCTTGAGGCTGGGCTACCCTTCACCTTACCCACCACTGTGTCCCTGTGCTGATAAGCTACAGGAAAAGCAGACTAAGTTGGCTTTTATTGCTACTATTTAGTGGTGATCCTGGTACCCCTCCCGCATCAGAGCGAAGTCCCGGGGTGGGAGTGAGGGAGTAGCGTGACCTTGTAGTATAGCAGAAAGCATCACGCAGGGACAACGTGAATATTGGCACCCAGATGCCACATCCGGCAGCTCCAGCGCCTAGTAAGCCTCCCACTGCAAAAGGCCACTGTCTCATCTTTAATAAATCAAGCATTAGATTAAGCACATTCGAAGGCCAAGTGTCTCTTTTCTATTTCTGGCCTTCAGACACTAGTGCCAGTGGTGACCTCAGACTGTGGACGGGAAGGATGGTTAAAGGGTTCGTGGCCCCAAACCCTTCCCGGGAGAGCCCTGAACAACTCGGGAGAGAGGCTGACAGTTTTCATTTTGGCTGATGACACACCAGGCCCTCTGTCTTTGCCTCAGTTCAGATTTGATTTCTGGGCCTTTGTCTCCATGAGCTTTACCCTTGAACAGCCCTGTCTGTCACACTCTCACAAGTTTTTGGACGGCTCTCCAGGCAGAACATGGGACTCAGTTCCTAGGGCGGCGCTGGAGTCTCTGACATTGTATTGTCTGTGGTTGTGTTGCCCCACTCCACCCCTAGGCCCTAGAGTGCAGAGGCCTCATTCCAGTGGTAAGCAAAGCCTGACAAGGTGCAGTAAGAGGCCAGAGGCTGTCACATGTCCCCAGCGGCTGCTAACCCCTTCCCAGGTCCCACTGGGCTACCACAGCCTGGTCATCTGGATTTGTTCTGAAATTCAGAGCTCAGGCTACTCCAGTCAAATCGCCCCCCTGGAGAGGAGCAGGCAGGCAGCGGAGAGGGGAGCCGGGGTGTGCGGGCCCTGTGCCTCTGTGGTAGGAACTGGGGACTCTTCCTTACCCCAGGCTCCAGCGTGGGACTCCCGTGCAAAAGGGAGAGGAAATGTTGGTGGGAGGGGGACAAAGAAGGCCCGAGGCACTAAAGGCTGGGACAAGCCTCTGGCAGTTGTGGGAGAGAGGCCTCTGGTAGCCCCAGGTGGGCTGGGCCCACCCTCCCTTTGGAATGCACTCATGCTAATGAAAACCATTATCAGATGGGTTTGGGATCCGAGGGCTTTAGGGTGGGAAGGGCAAAGGTCTGGGGCCCCTGAAGAGGTGGGTGAAGTTGATCTCGGGTCGCCTCGGCCTGCAGCGGCTTGAAGCAGGGTTTCGGTTGCAGGCCAGAGACTGAGTTCGGGCAGTGGCAGTGAGAGCGCTGAATCCCAGCCACTAGACCACCAGGGACCAGTGGCCAGTGACAAGGCCCTGGCCCGTCAGCTGTGTAGAAATGAATTTCCACACAGAGATGGAAAGCAGTGAAACGAGTGAAGTGTTTATTAGGAGGAAAAAGAGTACAGTACGTGTGGATAGACACACAGCGGGGCTCAGAGAGAGAGTCGCGCCCTTGTGGTAGTTTGAATCACTTTTATGGGGCATTTCTTCTGGGTTTCCTCTGGCCAATCATCTTGTTTTGCCTGGTCTGAGTCCGTATTTGGTTTATCTCAGGGTCCTTCCCTGTGTGCGTGCGCATCTCTTAGCCAAGATGGATTCTAGCGAAGAGGACTGTGGGAAGTTGACATCACTTACTGTGGGGTGGCGCCCCCTCCCTTTTTGACCTCCAGGGAGCCTTTCTGCGCATGTGTAGTCCGGGAGGTCTCCTTGATTTTGAGAATGAGGAATATGTGGTCTTTTATCTCTTATCTGGGCAGGGCCCAGCCTCCTCTCTCAATTGTCCTGCTATTGATATTTTGGAGTTTCTGTCCACAGGGAACGAACTCCAGCTGCTTACCCTGGGGCCCATCTATTTCCTGCCTCAAAATCACTTTACATTCAACTTTCCAGTAACCCATCTTCCCTTTACCTTAGACATGACTTCTTCTTCGGTGTTAGGCCTCAGCTTGTCTGCAGGCTCTGCACAGGCGGCTGGGCCCTGACTAGGCTGCAGGGGGCTCTTGCCCAGCAGCATGGCTGTCAGAGCTGGCTCTGGAGTCTGTAATTTCTGTGTCTTTGGGAAAGTTGTGTCGCCTCTCTGAGACTCTGATTTCTTATCTGTTGAATGGGGTGTCGTCATGCCTCACAGGTTGTTAAGAGAATTAAACTACACAACCTAGGAGAGAACCTGGCAGAGTGTGTGCCACCAGGACTGGCCCAGTAATTCTTGGCCCTGGCCTCCTCTTGTCCATGTCCTCTAGCTCCAGGTAGCTGGAGGTCGTGGAATCTACATGCGGCTCTCTGGGCCAGGAGCCTCATTCCCAACCACTGCTGTTCTCAGAGCATTTGACTAGTTGTGTCCAGTCCCAAGGACTCTGCCTGGGGCTCTGGAGCAGGAGGCTGGACGCAGAGCCGCAGACACTGTGGGAATCCTCAGGGCTGGCATCTCCAGGCTCCTGAGAAGGGACCTGTTCCTGCCTCTTTGCAAGGCAGGAACTGGCTCGAGTCCCCGGCCTGACTCAGCCACCCACTGTCTCCTGATTTAAGGTTTCATTCTTTCTGGACCCAAGGCTATACAGGGACTCTCTTCTCTATTACCTACCCAGGAAGGGGACAGGGATTGGCTGGGGGCCCCTCAAGTTTTGGCCTTGCTCTGACCACGTAGGGCCCGAGCATGCCAGGATAAAAGGGCCCTGCTTGGAGGTGAGGGGGGAGAAGTTGAAGACCCCTTGACTCCCCACATACTTCTGCCCAAGCCTGGCCTATATGCACTTGTGTATAAATGAGACTAGGTTGGCAGTCCTGACCAAAACTGAATATTGGCTGTAGAGGACTTTGCCCCATAGAGCTTCATACATAGGAAATCCACCAACAGTTGAGCATGTGCACCAATAGCTGCAGCAGCAGCTGTGAGAGATAGAGAAACATCCTCAGTTAAAGGATAAACCAGAAGGGGCTAGCAAGAGAGATCTGTGCCCAGGAGAGATTTGTGCCCAAGAGAGATTTGTGCCAACAGTAGACATAGCTCTCCAGGTGCAATTAACAAAAGATTCAAGCTTCAAGTACTTATCAGAGACTCTCCCATGAAACTCTTCCTTAAGTTTTATGCATGGTAGTTGCTGAATGAATGACAGTGTGAAAGGCACAAGCAGAAGAGAAGGGAGAACACTTGTGGAGAAAGCAGGTCTGTGTGCAGCCTGGGCTGCAGAGCAAGGGGGGAATCATTACAAACATAAGGCAACCATGTGGCAGGCAGCCCTGTATATGCCAAATTTGGTGCAGAGTCAGTGCCCAAGTCTTTGGGTGTCAGATGTGTATCAACATATTCTAGGATTGTCTGGCTTCTGGGTTTGCCCCATGGTGTGACACTACTAATTCATGATTAGGGTGAGGCCGACTCTGACCTACAGCTTTTCTTCTATTATTATTATACCCAGCCATTTGAGCACCAGCCTGTATCTGTGGGGTTTGACTTTCTGTCCCTATCCATAGCAACATTGTTCTGACAACGAAGGGGTCATCTTGGCCCCCCATAGTCTCTTCTCCACACAGTCCTCATACTAAATCTTTTACAGTAAAAACCAGATGTGTCACTTCTCTGCTCAAACCTCAGAGCAACAGTTAAGTCCCCATCATGGCTTGGAAGGCTGACCCTCTCTGACTTAATTCTTATCCTTTCCTTCAGTCTGTCCACTCTAGTACACGGATCTCCTTGCTGTTCCCTGAACTACATCAGGCACTCTCCTGTCTCCTGCCTCTGCCTTGGTGTTTCCCACCATCTGGAACATTCTTCAGTCTCCCACTTATTTCAGGCCTCTGCTCACCTTTCGCCTTATCAGAGGCCTTCCCTGACCTGGCTCTGATTGAAACAAGCACCCCTCCCATACTTCCTGGCCCCCTCACCTCGCTGTATTTTTCTTCAGAGCACTTGCCAGCACCTGCCCTTTTATGTTTCCTTGTTGATCACCTGTCTCCCTCCACAAGAATGTAAGCTCCTTGAAGGCATAGACTTTTTGTACTCACTGCTGCATCCCCAGCACCTAGAGCAGTGTCCAGTACCTAAGAGGTATGGAGTAAACATTTGCTGAATTCATTAATAAGTCATGAAGACTTCAGAAACACCCGCAACCCTCTGCACCCACAGTGACAGCTCTTGCAGGGTGTCCCTGGCCGTCATGCTTTGGTCAGCCTTCTGCAGGGGCTGAGGAGGTGGTAATCTGCCCTCACTTCCCTACCCACAAGTGCAGAGTCTATCACGAGGCTAGAGTCTATCACGAGGCTATCCGCAGGAGATAGCCTGACGGTCGGCCAGCCGTCATCAGGAGCAGGGCTGGGAGGGCGCAGTGTAGGTGGGTTATTGGAGGAGGGAAGGTGGCTACTCCATGGGAGGAGATCAGCAGTCCTGGGACAGCACAACTGTCTCCATTCTTCTCTCCTCGTGGGTAAGGGGCCCAGGCACTGCAGCAGACCCTGCCTTCAAGCCTGCCCACCCTTCACACTCTCAAACCAGGAGGCTGTGTCCGCCAGCAGCTTGCTCTTGGCCCCGCCATCCCCAGAGGCTGCTTCTGGAAGGTCTCAGGGTTCTTCCCGTTCCTCTATCATTAGCCTCTTCTTAGACTTCCTCTGCTCACCACGTCCTTCTTTCTGAAACTCTTTTCCCATCCGCTTTAAGATGCTCCTGGTTTGCCTCCGACCTTGCTGACTCCTTTTTCGTCTGCCTTTTCCTCTTCCCACCCCTACAGTGGAAGGATATCTGTGTCAGTCTAGGTCGAGCCAGAGAAATGATTTTATGCAAGGCGTTCCAAACAGAGGGTGTGTGTGTGCAGGGAACAGGATTCCAGCGTTGGAAGGGCAAACAGAGGGGTGACCAGATACTATAACTACAGGAAGAGCTGGTACCCTGGGGCTGGAGGAACAGAGAGAAGAGGTGCTGTTGCAAGAACCTCTGGGCACCCTTATAGGTGCTGTAGTCATGGCAGAGAACAGTACAAATAAGGGCCCCACTCTCACGAGGGCCATAAAGTAGGAGAGTTAGGAGCACACATTCCACAGCCAGACTGCCTGGGCTTGCCTCCCAGCTTCACCCCTTACAAGCTGTGTGACTGTGGGCAAGTTGCTCTGCCTCTCTGTTCTTGAGTTTTATCCTTTGAAACATGGAGATGTTTATAGTGCAACTTTTTAGGATTGTGGTGAGGATTAAATGAGTTTACCTGTGTAAAAGTGCTTTGAACAGTACCTGGTATAAAATAAGAGCTACATAAGTGTTATTATTATTTGCTTAGGGAGCTTACATTCTAGTAGCGGAGGTAATAAACTAATAAACAAGAAAAAAATGTTAGGCAGTGACAAGTGCTATGAAGAAAATAAAAGAGAATGGTGGGAGAGACTGCTGCTGAGGGTCCCCTTGTACCAGGTGGTTAGGGAAAGTCTCTATGAGGAGATGACGTTTATCGACCATAAAATGTTTGTGGGAAGAGCTTTCAAGGAATAGCAGATGCAAAGACTGTGAGGGCAGATTTGGGGCAGAAAGCAGCACGGGAGTGAAGGAAAATGCGGATGAGGTGCTCTGAGAGATACACAGGAGCCGGGGGCTGCACGGCTTTGTGAGTCAGGGAAAGGATTTAAGTTTTGATTCTAATTGGATTCTAGGTGCAAAGGGAAGCCACTGAAGAGTTTTAAACAGTGGAGATTTATGTTTAAGAAGATAACTCTAGGGAATTCCCTGGTGGTCCAGTGGTTAGGACTCTGTGCTTTCACTGCCGAGGGCCCAGGTTCAATCCCTGGTTGGGGAACTAAGATCCCACAAGCCACGCCATGTGTGGTCATAAATAAATAAATAGATAAATAAGTAAATAAATAAAAAAATTTTTAAATTTAAAAACAAAAAAACTCTAGTTGCAGGGTGGAGGGAGAATGGCTTATGAGGGTTTAGGAGAGAATGAAGGAGGTCAATTAGGAACACTGCATTCATAGTATAGACCAGAGATGACGGTAGAGGTGGAGAGGAGGAGAGGATTTGAAGTGTGTTTTGGACGTGAAATCAACAGGACTGGCTGATGGATTGGCTGTGGGAGTTCAGGTGCAGAGAAAACTCAAAGGCAACTCTCATGCATTTGGCTGGAACTCCTTTCTGAGATGAGGAGATATGGAAAGCCAGGTTTTGGTGTGGGTGGGAATCAAGAATTCTACTTTGGTCATGTCCAATCAGGCAAATCACTTAAGCTCTGTGATCTTCAGTTTCGTTATCTAGAGTATGAAAATAATACGAATGACTCCAGGGGCAGAAGATTCCTGTGACTGAGAGAATGGGTTTAAATCCCAACTCTTCCATTTACAGGCCTACCTCGTTTTAGTGCACTTCGTGTTTATCGTGCTTCACAGGTATTGCATTTTTTACAAACTGAGGATTTGTGGCAACCCGGCATTGAGCAGTTCTATCGGTACCATGTTTCCAACAACATTGGCTCACTTTGTGTCTCTGTGTCACATTTTGGTAATTCTTGCAATATTTTGAATTTTTTAATCATTATTTTGTTGTAGTGATCTCTCATCAGCGATCTTCGATGTTACTATTGTAATTGTTCTGGGGCAACATGAACTGGGCCCAATTAAGACAGTGAACTTAATCGATTGTTGAAATGACAACAAAAGACTTAGAATACGACACAAACTTAGTTGATAAAGCAGCGGCAGGGTCTGAGAGGATTGACTCCAATTTTGAGAGAAGTTCTGCTGTGGGTATCAAACAGCATTGCATGCTACAGATAAATGGTTTGTAAAAGAGTCAATGGATGCGGCAAACTTCATTGTTGTCTTATTTTAAGAAATTGTCACAGTCACCCCAGCCTTCAGTGGCCACCACCACCCTGATCAGACAGCAGCCATGGACCTCCAGGGAAGTCCCAGCAATAAAGTGTTTTTAAATTAAGGTATATACTTTTAAAAAAGTTTTTATTTTTATTTTTTTCTTCCAGTTTTACTGAGATGTACTTGACATACAGCACTGTATAAGTTTACGGTGTGCAGCATAATGATTTGACTTCATACATCATGAAATAATGATCACAGTAAGTTTAGTGAACATCCATTATCTCATATAGTTACAAAATTAAAGAAATAGAAAATAAATTTCCTTGTGATGAGAACTCTTAGGAGTTACTCTCTATCAGCTTTCAAATATAACATACAGCAGTGTTAATTATATTTGTCATGTTCTACATTACATCCCTAGTACTTATTTATCTTATGTCTGGAAGTTTGTACATTTTGACTGCCTTCATCCAATTCCTTTTTCCTCCACCCCTGTACTTTTTTAAAAGACATAATGCTATTGCACACTTAACAGTATAATGTAAATGTATCTTTTGTATGCACCAAAAAATTCACGTAACTCACTTTATTGTGATATTCACTTAATTGTGGTGGTCTGGAACCAAACCTGCAGTATCTCTGAGGTACGCCTATATTGGCTGTGTGACCTTGTGCAAGTATTTATCTGTGTCTCAGTTTTCTCATTTGTGAAATAGGAATGATTGTAATATCTACCTTAAATGGTTGTATGAGGATTAAAAGAATTAATATTTACAAAACGCTTGGAATAGTTTCTGGCACATAGTAAAAGCTATTCTAGCTATACTAGCATTATAGAAATATAAAAACAAATAGGACATAGTTGAACCTCATATTAGGTGAGTGGTTCACCTCCCCCAGATAATCATTAACATTGTGAAAGAAAAAGAAAGAAAGAAAGAAAGAAAAGAAAGAGAGAGAGTATCTAGAGTATACTAGATAGATTTGACCAATTCTACATAATCTCTCCCAGAACATGGAAGAGGAAGGAAAACTTCCTAATTCATTTTATAAAGATAGGATTACCTTGATACTAAAATCAGACAAAGACCATAGGAAGAAAAAAGAAAAGAAAAAGAAAACTATAGCCCAATAACCCTCATGAATATAGATACAAAAATAGTTACAAAAAGCCTTAATGAAAAATTAGCAAATAGAATTCAGCAATGCATAAAAACCATTATACATCATAATCAACCAAGGATACAAGGCTCATTCAATATTCAAACATCAATCCGTGTAATTTACCATATTAACAGACTAAGGAAGATTGTTCTATGTTTTAAAAGTTTTATAGTTTTATGTTTCACCTTTATTTACTTTTTTAAAGATTTTCTTTTTTGATGTGGACCATTTTTTTAAAAGTATTGAATTTTTTACAATATTGCTTCTGTTTTATGTTTTGGATTTTTGGCCGAGAGACATGTGGGATCCTAGCTCTCCCACCAGGGATCGAGCCCTCACCCCCCGCACTGGAAGGCAAGGTCTTAACCACTGGACAACCAGGGAAGTCCCCGTGTTTTACCTTTAAATCTGTGTGCCATTTTGAATTAATATTTGTGTACCGTGTGAGGTTTAGGGGCAGGCTGACTTAATGGACACACCTGGAGCTGGGAACCCAGGAGGGAGCAACAGAGAGTGGGAGGGCAGGAGGGAGCACAGGGGGTGAGCAGAGTCCTGGGGACATTCTTTATATTACCTTGTGAAATGAACACCTTACTGATTCTTAGAAAAATAATATATGACTCGGCGACAGTTTGTTGAGTCAATATTTAGGATTGACAGGGAGAATATATTCTCAGGAAAGAGGAGGATGGGGGTAAAAGGCTCTGGAACGTCCTTGATATGCAGCCTTGGAGGACAGGCTATCAGTCTTCTCCTTAACGACCTGTAATTTCCAGGAGCCTGACCTGTACTCAGCTGGGGAGGCCTTGGGGTAGACAGGGATTATCTACCCTATAATAGTTAGGGTAGAGTCGCGCAGAGGAGGAGGGTGGAGCTTTTTGTCTCTGGGGGGATGGCAGGACGTGGTGGCTGTGTAGAGAGCCTGCCCTCTGAGTAATTTTCCTTGGGGCAGGAACAGGGCGGTGGGAATCTGAGGGGAGCTCTGTCAAGGGCCTGGCTCTCTGCCCTGGCTGCCCGCTCCGGACTGTCGCAAGGCTATTGCTCTGCCCCGGCAGGTTGCCCAGTGGGCTTCTCACATCTGAGAGGCTGGGGGCAGGAAGGCTGATGGGGAGTGGCTTCAGGAAGTCTCAGGCAGGTACAGGCTGGGAAATAGGTTAACCTCTTAGAGAAAATGGAAGCCTCCACCCCATGGGCCTCACGGAGTTTGCGGGCAATGGCACCACGTTCCCTTCTCTGATCTTTTGTAAGGCAGGAGACTGCATCTTCCCGATTCACTGCAAACCACAGGGCGAGTCTGGGACGGAACCTTCTCCAGGCTCCAGCATGGGGTGGCCAGAAGTATTGGGGTTGGCCATGTAATGTAAGGAAAAGAGGTGGAGAGGGAGTTACCATCCGATCAATGCTGGGTACGCTCCAAGCACGCTGCCTGGTGCTTCAGACATTACCTAACTCAGCCCTGCAATAATGCTGGCCATATCATCACCTCCCCTACATTTGACAGATGAGGAAACCGATATGCTGAGACTCTTAATGTTCTCATCCTGTCAACAGTGTGTTCTGTTTGCCTGTGCCAATGTCACCGTGTCTGATTCTGCAGGCCTTGTCACAGTGGGTCTGGCATAGCCGTTCTGACTGTGCTTTCTATTGACAATGACAAACCCAGGACTTCCTTTCTTTCCTTTTTTTCTTTGGCCGCCGCATCGTGTGGCTTACGGGATTTTAGTTCCCCGACCAGTGATTGAACCCGAACCTGGGCCCTCGGCACTGAGAGCATGGAGTCCTAACCACTGGACAGCCAGGGTATTCCCCCCAGAACTTCCTGATTTATCTGCATCCCATGTCAGGCACTGTCACCCTGCCCTTTCCCCTGATACATGAATCTAAGCCACCTGTGATAACCACTAATTACCCCTGTATTAGAATGTTTTCCTTGAGTAAAAAGATTTTCTTATACAGTGCACAAAGAGATATGTACAAAGATGCTTATGACAGCATTGCTTACAGGAAAAAAGGGAACAATCAAAAAGTGCCCATCGGGCTTCCCTGGTGGCGCAGTGGTTGAGAATCTGCCTGCTAATGCAGGGAACACGGGTTCGAGCCCTGGTCTGGGAAGATCCCACATGCCACGGAGCAACTAGGCCCGTGAGCCACAACTACTGAGCCTGCGCGTCTGGAGCCTGTGCGCTGCAACAAGAGAGGCCGCGACAGTGAGAGGCCCGCGCACCGCGATGAAGAGTGGCCCCCGCTCGCCGCAACTAGAGAAAGCCCTAGCACAGAAACGAAGACCCAACATAGCAATCAATCAATCAATAAATCAATAAATAAATCTTTAAAAAAAAATGGCATCTATAACTCTAGAAAAGATATGAATTGCCTTTAAAAAAAAAAAAAAAGTGCCCATCATTAGGCAAATAGTTAGATAAACCAGGGCAGGCAGGGTTCTCAAACTTTTCTGTCTCAGGGACCCTATATGTTCTTAAGAATTACAGAGGACTCCTAAGAGTCCTCAGTAATTGTGAGTTATAACTGTCAATATTTACTATAATAGAAATTAAAACTGAGAAATTAAAAATTTTAACTTATTCATTAAAAACAATAAATGTTCACATAAATAACATTTTCAGCTTTATTGAGTTATACTTGACAAAAAGAATTGTAAGATATTTAAAGTGTACAATGTGATGATTTGATATATGTATACATTGTAAAACGATTCTCCCCATTGAGTTAATTACCACATCCATCACCTCACATAATTACCTTTTTTTTGGTGAGAATATTTAAGTTCTACTCTCTTAGCAAATTTCAGTTATACAATACAGTGTTATCAACTATAGTTACCATGTTATACATATATTAGATCCTCAGAACTTTTCATCTTATAATTGAAAATGTGCCCTTTTGCCAACCTCTCCCTATTTCTCCCACCCACCAGCCTCTGGAAAAGACATTTTTAACTCTCTGGTTCTATGAGTTTGACTTTTCCTTTTAGATTCCACATGTAAGTGATACCATGGAGTGCTTGTCTTTCCATGTCTGGCTATTTCACTAAGCATAATGCCTTCCAGTTTCATCCATGCCGTCACAAATGACAGTATTTCTTTCTCTCTCTCTCTCTTTTTTTTTCAAACAAACAACTTTTTATTGAAGAAGTATAGTTGATTTTCTTTCTTTTTTTTAAGGCTGAAATATTGTGTGTGTATATACATACATATATATCACATTTTCTTGATTCATCTATCTGTTGACGGATACCTAGATTGTTTCCATACTTTGGCTATTGTGAATAATACTGCAATGAACATGAGAGTACAGATATCTCTTCAAGAAAACGGTTTTATTTCTTATAGACATTTACCCAGAAGTGGAATTACTGGATGATATGGTAGTTCTATTTCAAATTTCTTGAGGAACTTCTACACTGTTTTCCATAGTGGCTGCACTAGACATTTCTTCATAAAATACCATGTTAAGTGAAAAATAGCTATATTTTCTAAAATAAAAAAAAATTAGTGAGAAGAGTGGCATTGTTGTACATTTCCACAAATCTCTTTAATATCTGGCTTAATAGACGACAGCTAGAGTCTCATACCTGCTTTTGCTGTTACAATATGCTGTTTTGATGGAAGTAGATGAAGCATATCTGAACCCACAGATATGCAGTTGGAAAGAGAGGTGTATCAGCTTTCTCAGATAATTGTGAATATTTTTCTTTGATACTACACCAACACTTGACAACTGGTAGTTTCTTAAAGGTTAGCTGTGATGTGGAATCTGAAACCATATCAACAAATTTTTCTACTCTGTTACATTAAAATTCCTCTGGTCTGTCTTGCACTTTGAGTGGATTTTTCATCCATGTGTGACTTTGCAACCTCATGCATTGGTCATCTGGAAAATTTTGGTTCACTGAACTTTGCATACCCTCCAAATGTTGATATATTTTATTGCACAATATTTAAAAAATCACTTTTATTAATATCAATATTGATCTCATTGGAAAACTCTTATAGTGTCAGGCAGTTGTCAAACTCAGGATGGCAGATGCAGATTTTCTACAATTCTAATTTTTGCTGGAAAATTCAAATTTTATGGATGGCAGCAAATATTGTCAGTTATTTTCCTTGAAGTGACAGTCTCCTTTGTTCATTTTTGAGAAAATATCTGCCAAACATCCAAATATGAATCATAGTTTGCCTATCAGTCATTCTCTCTAGTAAAAATAGTGGTACATGAAGAAAGCAGGTAGTTCAGCTCACATCTCAAATGATTGCACAAGTGCTTTTTATTGAGATAAACATTGTTCTTCAGTATGCAGCAGCAATGTTTTATGTGTAATTCCCATTTCTTCACAGTATACAATGTTTTATGTATACTTCCCATTTCTTCACAAAGAATGTGAATGTGTTTCACATTCAAGATTTTTTTGGGTGTGCTAACTAGCTTTTTTAAAAAATTGAAGTATAGTTGATTTACAATGGTTCAGGTGTACAGCAAAGTGATATATATTCTTTTTCAGATTCTTTTCCATTATAGGTTATTACAAGATACTGAATATAGTTCCCTGTGCTCTACAGTAGGTCCTTGTTGTTTATCTATTTTATAGATAGTAGTGTGTATCTGTTTATTCCAAATTCCAAATTTATCCCTACCCCTCTTCCCCTTTGGTAACCATAAGTTTGTTTTCTTTGTGAGTCTATTTCTGTTTTGTAAATAAGTTCATTTGTATCATATTTTATTTTATTATTTTTTTATATGGAACGCTTCACAAATTTGCATGTCATCCTTGAACAGGGGCCATGCTAATCTTCTCTGTATTGTTCCAATTTTAGTATATGTGCTGCTGAAGCAAGCACTGTATCATATTTTAGATTCCACATATAAGTGATATCATACGATATTGCCTTTCTCTGTCTGACTTACTTCACTTAGTATGATAATCTCTAGGTCCATCCATGTTGCTGCAAATGGCATTATTTCATTCTTTTTAATGGCCAAGTAACATTCCACTGTACGTATATATATACCATATCTTCTTTAAAGGATCAAGATTTAATAAAATGATCTTAAGTGAAACTGACATTTTTTCCTAAACTGCAAGTGTGTGCTATGAAGAATCTAATGACTACTTGGACAGTTTGGTGCCACTGCTTTATCTGTGGCACCAAATAATCCACTACTGCTTTTGTGCCATTGGTGGAAATATCAAAACCGTTGTTTCAGGAGAAACCATGAGATTCAAAAAAGTTAGTCAGCACTGAGAATTTCACCACCACATTTGTTCATTGCCAAGTATTCACATAGAAGAAGATCTTTAACGATTAGTTGGTGCTGACATGAGATGAATACAAGAAAACAGCATGTTTCTCCTGTGTATGTTGATTCATTCATTTATGAGGCACAAGTACAATTCTTCAGACAAGAGATTAACTCAGTCTTCATATTTGCTGCTAAATCTTTAATTTGACGAGTGACTGTATTGTTGTTAAGTGGAAGCTCAGATTTCTTTCACGACTTTTCATCAAGCAGGTGTTCAGCTATGTTAAGGTACGAGGCTTTATTATCTCTCAGCTATTGCGTACACTTCTTCGGTGAATGCAATGTGATAAGTTATCCTGTACGACGCTTCAGTAACTTTTCATTCCTACTTTGAAAAGCTGAAAGAAACAATTTTTAGCTTTTAAAGAGCTCAGCATATCTACATTTAAAATAGGCAATTCCTTTTTCTCTAAACTCTGAATGATTGGTCTCACAATGATGCTGCAACTTACCTAGTGCTATAATACTATTCAAAATGTTCTGTTGCATAAGACATAGTAAGATAAACAACTAATATCTATATAGTTGAGGAAGATACAGATTGCATCATATTTTTGTTTCTTACTTAGTTTTGCACAGTTGCTTTGGAGCCTATCCCTCCTTTCCATAGTCAGAGAACTCTGACATGTCAGTTTCATCTTTTTCAGTATTTTTAGGCATAGATGGTGCAGAGGTGGGTTGAAGAAGCAAGTCTTCTAATCTGTCTTTCTTAAGCCAATGATAAATTCTTGAACATAAGAAAAAATATATTGTAAAGAAATGATGGGGATTTCCCTGGTGACGTAGTGGTTAAGATTCCGCGCTCCCAATGCAGGGGGCCCAGGTTTGATCTCTGGTCAGTGAACTAGGCCCCACATGCATGCCGCAACTAAGTTTTTGCATGCCACAACTAAGGAGCCCGCCTGCTGCACCTAAGACCTAGCGCAACCAAATAAATAAATAAATAAATATTTAAAAAAAAGAGAAATGATGATATGTGTTAGAATAAAATATTATTACATTTCAAAGTAGAAATTTTAGATAAAATTACAATTTTTATTTTATTATTATTATTTTTTTTAGATAAAGTTTTTTAAATTTATTTATTTATTTATTTATAAAGCAGGTTTTTATTAGTTATCTATTTTATACATATTAGTGTATATGTGTCAATCCCAATCTTCCAATTCATCCCACCAACACCACCCCACTCCTGCTTTCCTCCCTTTGTTTCCGTACGTTTGTTCTCTACATCTGTGTCTCTATTTCTGCCTTGCAAACCAGTTCATCTGTACCATTTTTCTAGATTTCACATATATGCGTTAATATATGATATTTGTTTTTCTCTTTCTGACTTACTTCACTCTGTATGACAGTCTCTAGGTCCATCCACGTCTCTATTCATTCCCAATTTCATCCCTTTTTATGGCCGAGTAATATTCCATTGTATATACGTACCACATCTTCTTTATTCATTCGTTTGTCGATGGGCATTTAGGTTGCTTCCATGACCTGGCTATTGTAAATAGTGCTGCAATGAACAGTGGGGTGCATGTGTCTTTTTGAATTATGGTTTTCTCTGGGTATATGCCCAGGAGTGGGATTGCTGGTTCATATGGTAATTCTATTTTTAGTTTTTTAAGGAACCTCCAAACTGTTCTCCATAGTGGCTGTATCAATTTACATTCCTACCAACAGTGCAAGAGGGTTCCCTTTTCTCCACACCCTCTCCAGCATTTGTTGTTTGTAGATTTTCTGATGATGCCCATTCTAACTGGTGTGAGGTGATACCTCATTGTAGTTTTGATTTGTATTTCTCTAATAATTAGTGATATTGAGTAGATTTTCATGTGCCTCTTGGCCATCTGTATGTCTTCTTTGGAGAAATGTCTATTTAGGTCTTCTGCCCATTTTTGGATTGGGTTGTTTGTTTTTTTAATATTGAGCTGCATGAGGTGTTTATATATTTTGGAGATTAATCCTTTGCCCGTTGATTCGTTTGCAAATATTTTCTCCCATTCTGAGGGTTGTCTTTTAGTCTTGTTTATAGTTTCCTTTGCTGTGCAAAAGCTTTTAAGTTTCATTAGGTCCCATTTGTTTATTTTGTTTTTATTTCCATTACCCTAGGAGGTGGGTCAAAAAAGATCTTGCTGTGATTTATGTCAAAGAGTGTTCTTCCTATGTTTTCCTCTAAGAATTTTATAGTGTCCAGTCTTACATTTAGGTCTTTAATCCATTTTGAGTTTATTTTTATGTATGGTGTTAGGGAGTGTTCTAATTTCATTCTTTTACATGTATTTTATTATTTTTTTAAAAATTAAAAAAAAGTTCTTTGGCCACACCGTACAGCATGCAGGATCTTTGTTCCCCGACCAGGGATTAAACCCACTGCTCCCCGCAGTGGAAGCTCGGAGTCTTAACCACTGGGCTGCCAGGGAAGTTCCATAAAATTACAAATTTTAGGAAGGTTTTTGAAAAACATTAAAAAATATTATTGCAAAACAAGATAAAACATACTTATTTCTCGTGTTTCCCCATGGGTCCAAGGAAAAATTCAGAATTTCAAAATAACAATATTGGATAATAATACAGAAATTATAGCAGGTACAATTGAAGTTAGTGAGGAATAACACAGTAAAAGTTCAAGAACAAACTGAGTTCACCTCTTGAAAATGCACACGTTTATACTCTAATTCTACTTCTTTAGAACATTTTGGAAAATATTAGAAATACACGTACATATTTCACTAGCTGTCAGAGCAATGACATCATCACATGTCATGGAGCCTCTGGAAAACTCCACTGTACATTTGTGAGAGAGTGAGGGTGCAAAAGGCAAATGATGTCTTACTATTATGAAAATAATTTTGACCTTATAGGCCCCCTGAAAGGATCCCCCAAGGGGTTCCCAGACCACACTCTGAGATCTGCTAAACTAGGGTATGTTTGTTCTGTGGAATATTATGCAGCTTTTAAAAGCTATGAGATAGATCTATATGTACTGTCATGTAATAAGAACTACGGAATAGCATTTACAATATGATACATACAAACACACAAAACAAATCTAAATATTCTGTACTTACATATATGTATGCAAATGCATAGAAAAGTTCTAGAAGGACACGCTGTTAACTGTGGTTACTTTTGGGAAGCATACAGAAATTTGGTGGCTTACTTATGGAGAACTTTTGCTTTACTTGGCTTTTTTTTAGTGGTTACAAGGAGACTGTAGCCATGTATTGCTGGTGTCCTTTAAATATATTTCATAGGGAATTCCCTGGTGGTCCAGCGGTTAGGACTTGGCGCTTTCACTGCCGGGGCCCAGGTTGAATCCCTGGTCAGGGAACTAAGATCCCACAAGCTGCGCAGCGCAGCCAAGCCAAAAAAACCCCATTATATATATATTATGTAATAGTTAATGTTATATAATAATTTGTCTTCATCTTTCTCCTGGGTGATATGTAAAATTTACACAATTTTGGTATTTTTTTCAGATCAGTTAATAAGTTGACAGCTGTCATTGTTCTCTGGAGAATCATTATCACTAGGGTAAAAGGGTATGGTTGCTAGATAAAATACAGGACACCCGGGTAAGTCTGAACTTCAAATAAACCAGGAATACATTTTTAATATAAGTATGTCCCATGCAATACTTGGGACATAATTATACTAAAAAATTGTTTGTTGTTTATCTGAAATTCAAATTTAACTGGGCATCTGGGTTTTTTTTGTTTTTTTTTTTAAATTTATTTATTTATTTATTTATTTTTGGCTGTGTTGGGTCTTCGTTTCTGTGCGAGGGCTTTCTCTAGTTGTGGCAAGCGGGGGCCACTCTTCATCGCGGTGCGCGGGCCTCTCACTATCGCGGCCTCTCTTGTTGCGGAGCACAGGCTCCAGACGCGCAGGCTCAGTAGTTGCGGCTCACGGGCCTAGTTGCTCCGCGGCACATGGGATCTTCCCAGACCAGGGCTCGAACCCGTGTCCACTGCATTGGCAGGCAGATTCTCAACCACTGCGCCACCAGGGAAGCCCGGCATCTGTTTTTTAAAGTTTGCTGTTTGTCAATCTCCTAAAGGGGATATGGGGGAGGACCCTTAGGTGCCAAGTTGTGGAGTAGAACCCAGACCCACTGGCAGCTTGCTGGTGCTCTTTGGACATCTTTGTGAGCCAGAGCTCACTGGAAGATAAGATAAGAAGCTCTGAGAGGAGGATATTGGGGCAAAGAAATGTTGGCAAACTCACTCTTCTCCTGATAAATGCCTTGCAGCTTGTCAAGGTTGTGAGATGTTGTGGTGAAAGGGATGAGCAGGGAATGAATTGGAGGGAGGTTATAAAATGTTGCCATCGGAATTTTTGCTTTTAAATACATATAAGCTTTCACAAGATGTAGCCTTTGGCATTAGGTTGCATAACTCGTCTGTAGTCACCATGAGACTGGTACTATGTCCTGTGCTTCTGGGCTCCAGCAGGTCCCTGTTTCTACATTACCCCATGGCTACCAAAGGCCTTGGCTACTGAGGGGGTTTTCTTGAGGTGGTAAAAGGTCACTCCAGAACTTTCTTCTCCATAATCCCTTTTCTTCCCCATCAGGGGAATGTATATATGCCACTTTCCCCAATTCTTCTTTTTCTCACTTTTGTCTTAAGAAATTTCACCATGGTCAATATCCTCCTCAAATGTACAGACCTTTAGGTTTTTTCTTTCTTTTCTTTGGGTTTTCTTTTCTTCTTCTTCTTTTTTTAAAAAATTATTTTGGGCTGCGTTGGGTCTTCGTTGCTGTGCATGGGCTTTCTCTAGCTGCGGTGAGCGGGGGCTACTCTTTGTTGCGGTGCGCAGACTTCTCATTGAGGTGGCTTCTCTTGTTGCAGAGCACAGGCTATAGGTGCGCGGGCTTCAGTAGTTGTAGTACTTGGGCTCAGCAGTTGCAACACGTGGGCCCTAGAGCACGCAGGCTTCAGTAGTTGCAGCGCTTGGGCTCTAGGGCGTGTGGGCTTCAGTAGTCGTGGCCCATGGGCTTAGTTGTTCCAAGGCATGTGGGATCTTCCTGGACCAGGGCTCGAACCCGTGTCCCCTGCATTGGCAGGTGGATTCTCAACCACTGCACCACCAGGGAAGTCCCTCTTTTCTTCTTTTTAAGGTTTTTTTCCCCCCTTCTTTTCCTTCTCTTTTAGATTTTGCCCATAGAAAAATCTCTCTTGCGTTTATCGTCTCTGCAATTTGTGAACCAACCAACCTTCCAAACAACAAATCAACTAACTACTAAACCAGCTGACCAACTTGTCTTAGTCTGCTTGGGCTGCTATAGCAAAAATACCATAGTCTAGATGACTTAAACAACAAACATTTATTTCTCATAGTTCTGGAGGCTGGGAAGTCCAAGATCACAGTGATGGCAGAAACAGTGTCTGGTGAGGGCCTTCTTCCCTGTCCATAGATTGTTGTCTTCTCGCTGTGTCCTCATGGAGGAAGGGGTGAGGGACCTCTCTAGAGTCTCTCTTATAAGGGTGCTAATCCCATTTATGAGGGCTCCACCCTCATGACCTAAGCATCTCCCAAATGTCCCACCTCCAAATACCATCACATTGGGGATTAGGTTTCAACATATGAATTTTTTGGCGGGGTGGGACACACAGACATTCAGTCGACAGCACCATCCCAGAAACAAAGATTGGAGGATGCTTCAACCTGGTATAGAGACCAAAGCAAAGTGATGCTGTGTTTCATATAGACCTCAACTCTGTGAAGAGAGTCTCCCATTCTGTAGGAAATCAGCTTTGAATCATCTATGCCCAGGAGAAGCTGGGGAAGGGTCACCACTAGAGAGGAAAGGGATTGGGTGTAGGTCAGGACCCAGGACTAACAAGTCTCATGGAGAAATCTTGCTTTTTAAAAAACCCAGACCTACTGGTGTTTGCCCTCATTTCGTTTTTTCTTTCTTTTCTTTTCTTTTATTCTTTCTTTCTTCCCTCCCTCCCCCTCCCCCCCACTCCCCGTTTCTTTCTGCCATGCGGCACGGCTTGTGGGATCTTATTTCCCCGAACAGGGATTGAACCCATGCTTTTGGCAGTGAAATGAGGAGTCTTAGACACTGGACCACCAGGGAATTCCCTCTTTCTTTCTTGCAAATCAACTCTATTGAAGTATACTGTCGATAAAATAAAATGCACACAATTTAAGTGTACAGTCCCTAGGATTTTGTCCAATGTCTATATCTGTGTATCCACCATCCCAATTGAGATACAGAACATTTCCATCACCCCAGAAAGTTCCCTTGTGCCCCTACACTCAGACAACCATTGATCTGATTTCTACCACCATATATTAGTTTCGTCTATTCTAGAACTTTATATAAATTGTACTCTTCTTTTTTTAAAATTTATTTATTTAATTTTTTTTAAATCTTTGGCTGCGTTGGGTCTTTGTTGCTGTGCGCAGGCTTTCTCTAGTTGCGGTGAGAGGGGGCTACTCTTCGTTGAGGTGCGCGGGCTTCTCATTGCGGTGGCTTCTCTTGTTGCAGAGCTCAGGCTCTAGGCATGCAGGCTCAATAGTTGTGGCTCACGGGCTCTAGAGAGCAGGCTCAGTAGTTGTGGCTCACGGGCTTAGTTGCTCCGCAGCATGTGAGATCTTCCCGGACCAGGGCTCGAACCCGTGTCCCCTGAATTGGCAGGCGGATTCTTAACCACTGCGCCACCAAGGAAGCCCTAAGTTGTACTTTTCTTTTGGCTTGGCTTAGGTAGTTTTTTTTTCCATGCAGAAGCAAAAAGAATTCCTGTAATTTTTTGTATTTATGGTCTCATTTTTTATATTTAAATCTTTGATACATCTGAAATGTATTTTGGTGTGTGGTGTGAAAGGCACAGACCTAATTTAATTTCTTTTTCCCCAGAGAGCTACCCAGTTGTCTCAACATCATTTATTGATACATGTATCTTTTTTCTCACTGATTCAAAATGCCACCTTTATCACATGTTAAATTCTCAAGTGTGTTTGTATCTCTTTCTGGACCTTCCCTTCTGTTCCTTTGATTTGTTTGTTCAAGTATCAATACAACACTGTTTTAACTGTGACTATATTATTTTTAAAAATATTATATTTTAGGATTTTCTGCTCTATCTCTTCAATGAGCTAAATTTCTCCAAGGTTCCTGTATTAGTTATCTGTTACTGCATAACAAATTACCCTAACATTTAGCAGCTTGAAAATTTATTATCTCACAGGTTCTGAGAGTCAGGAATGAGAGAAGTGTAGCTGGGGGTTCTGGCTCAAGGTGTCTGGTGAGGCTGTAGTTAAGCTCCCAGCTGGGGCTGTGGTCATCTCAAAACTCGGACTGAGACCTTTGCTTCCAAGCCATGTGGTTTTTGGCAGCCCTCAGTTCCTTGCCACGTGGGTCTT
The DNA here is from genome assembly GCF_009873245.2 of Balaenoptera musculus. Classification (NCBI taxonomy): domain Eukaryota; kingdom Metazoa; phylum Chordata; class Mammalia; order Artiodactyla; family Balaenopteridae; genus Balaenoptera; species Balaenoptera musculus. The sequence goes on from NC_045786.1 coordinate 101,901,324, forward strand.
GCCATATAGGGCTGCTCACCACATGGCAGCCAGGACTAATCCAAGAGGGAAAGAAAGAAACAGCGAGGGTCCAAGACGGAATGCTCAGTTTTATATATCCTAATCTCAGAAGTGACATACCATGACTTCTGCCAAGCCGGGCATGATGTGGGAGGGGACTATACAAGGTAGTGAACGCCAGCCCACAGGGGTCCCAGAGACCATCTCAGAGGCTGGCAACCACATTTCCAGTTTTGGCTGTCCTCTCTTTCCACATTATTCACTTTCTTGGGATATCTCATCCGTTTCATGAGGCTGCTTCTACCTATGATCAATAGTCTGCAAATCATTCTTCTGATTACTAACTTGCTCTCTGGAGTGCCAGAACGATTTATCCAGTTGCCTGGGTACCTCCTCTGAAAAATCCCACAGGCATCTCTACGTGGCTTATCCTCTGCTCTCCTTGGGTTTGAGGTTGAGTCTCAAACCTCCTTCCATTTGACATGTAGTGCTCTGCACTGCATTAATTTGATTCCTCTAATAGACTGTAAGTTTATTGAGGGCAGGGACTATGCCTTCAGTGTTTTGATATTCTCAGTACTTAACACAGTGCTTAGCATGAAGCAGGTGCTCATCAAACATTTGGACCCAGGTGACAGCTTGGGTAGTGGGCACCTGCAGCTCTGCAGCCATTAGCCTTGTATGGTGCCAGGGGCCCGATATAGCAGGGAAGGGTGGCATCACTGGCTTTAGGACTGAGGTCTATGATCTCTTTTTGGTGCTGACTTTGTATTCAGCTCTGCGTCCCCAGCCAGCTGAGCCTATAGGCTGCCCGTCCTTTCATTCACTCCCCTCCAGCCCCTGCCCAGTGTGGGGTCTGGAGCCTGCTTGGACCCACGGGTCTGTCCGTTTCTGTTGTGTGTGAGAGTCTGGGGACAGCTGGACCGGCAGGACTGGGTCATTGGTAAGTGGTCTGTGCAGTATTCTGCAGAATTTCACTCAGACAAGTACTTCCTACACTTTCCCCCTCCCGAGGCTTCCTCACCAGCTGTGTGGGGGAGGCCTTTTCTCACCTCCAACTTTCTTAATTCTAGGACTGTAAAGTCCATGAATCCTTGAGTTTTTCAGATAGAAACAGCAGTGCCTGAAACCCAGCCTGCTGCCTACTCACATTCTTGCACTCAGCTGCAGACTCCACGGCAGAGGGGCCCCTGACCAGCGCTCAGGACAGACCGGAGCACAGCCAGGTGAGGCTGAGCTGACGCCACCTAAGGGCAGGGATGCTGTGCCCAGGTTGGGGTTCATGATGTCGGAACTGCCCACCTTCACTCCTTTTTACTTTTCGTGCTGGTGCTTCTTTCTCCCGGGCTCTGTCTGCAGCTCAATCTTTTTTTTTTTTTTTTTAAGGCTGCACTGGGTCTTAGTTGTGGCACATGGGATTCTTCGTTGCAACATGCAGGATCTTTAGTTGCAGCACGTGGGCGTCTTAGTTGCAGCATATGGACTCTTAGTTGTGGCGTGCATACGGGATCTAGTTCCCCAACCAGGGATCGAACCTGGCCCCCTGCATTGGGAGCTTAGAGTCTTAACCACTGGACCACCAGGGAAGTCCCTGCAGCTCAGTCTTGATTTCTTCTCTGATTGTCATAAAAAAGCTCATGGGACTATCAGAGCCCTTAGGATCACCTAGCGCAACTTTTCTTACCAAGGTGCCAATGGAGCCAGAGAGGGGAACAGACACCCAAGATCACGCAGCTTCTGTTGACATCTCCTGTGTGGCTTGCAGGATCTTAGTTCCTTGACCAGGGATTGAATCCAGGTCCTCAGCAGTGAAAGCACGGAGTCCTAACCACTGGACCACCAGGGAATTCCCTCTCTTTCCTGATTTTCGATGTTTCTAATGACTGTACGTCTCTCCCTAGTCTTTGTTTTCTTTCCTTTACCATGAGGCCATCTACCTCAACATTGGGACTAGGTTGAGGTGTGTCCATTTGACTTCCCATCTTCCACATTTGGGCATCTGAATTGACCAGCATGGAAAGGGGAATCAGAGTGGGCAGTGCCAGGTTCAGAGGCCACTCCAAGCTCCCAGGACCTGCATTCAACTCTGGCCCAGCTGACTGCTTCAGAGTAAAGATGAGTGAGAATGAGGGGAGAGGGTGCCAGAGCCTGGGCCTTTGGAAGCCACTCAATCTCAGGCCCTGGTCTAGGGGGACTTGAACAGGAAGGGGAACCAAAAGAGATAGATGAGGCCTGATCAGTCTCTCCACACTTCACCTGCAATAGCCTGGATCTGCTTTTCCTTACAAGTAGGGCAGCTTTCCGGCAAACCACCTTACAGCAAGAAGTGTTGTAGGCCGCCGGCTTGCTGAGAGATGGGAACAGCTTCTCAGAGGTGCTATAACTCCAGCCTTCCAGCAGGGGATGTCCTGTCCCGACAAAATGCAAGTCCTCTTTTTCCTGCTGCCCTCCCAGCCAAGGAGACTGATTCCTCCGACACTTGATGGGGTTAATCTGTGCTCACAGCTAGGGGGAGAGGAGTCCCCTGGGGTCAGAATAGTGTTTAGAATCCGGTGTCCTGTTTAAGAAAGGTAAAACCATCAGGAGTTGAAATCCCTCATCCCTCTGAATAAAAGCCTGTAAATATGACCTTGCAGAGGAGAGAGAGAGCATGAGAGAGAGAGAGCAAAACAGAGTGAAAGCAGCTGGGATAAAAAAGCAAGGAGATGTAGGACCTGCAAAGGGTGTTTTTGGAAATAGGGTACCAGAAGAGACATAAACTGAAAACAAAGGCTGTCCCTCCCAAAGCAGAGCATTTGGTCACCTTCATTATGACACTATGACACTGATACAGACTGATATTTAATCTGAAATTTCTCCACAATTCCTGAGCAGCACCCAATTCTCTTATCGCGTATAGATACCAACACCTAACTCCAGGGAACTGGGTTATGCAAGGGTTGCTAAGGAACGAGGGGAGATGCAGTAGGTACGGCAGGGGTTGCTTAGTAACCAGAGTCCCTTTGTGATGGAGTGGCCAGAGCAGGTCTGGAACTGATGAAGATCTGTGGACAGAGTCAGCCCACACCAGAGCCCCCTGAAAGGGCATGTCCATTGGCCCCTGGGCCCAGAGCGGCCAGAGCCTGCCTCTCTTCAGCTCCCTGGCACTGCCCTGCCCAAAAAGTACACCCCAAGTCCCTGAGTATCCTCAACAGTCCTTTGCTCCATCCATGCCTTCCCCACCTCCCTTGGCAGGAAGCTAATCAGATTGCTAGATTCAAGAAGGGGCAGGGCTCTCCAGCAAGCGAACAGGAATCTCACCACAGGGGAGGCAGGAGCCTCTGGGCTCACACTGACCTGGAGCTGGGAAATTTGGGGTTGGGCGGAAAGAGGGTCCCCTAGGCAAGCATCCCTGATGTATTTGCAGTTCACAGGGAAATGTCTTCATCTCTGAGTCTCCCATGCCAGTCTTCATCCTGCCTTCACACCTGAGCATAGCTAGGGTGGCGCACCTCTTCCCTTCCCAAGGGTGTGCTGGGGGCGTGGGTCTCCACACAGCAGCCTGGCCTGGGGCTCCTTTGGCTGCCTGAGCTCTTCACAGCTGCGCTTCAGAGAGCTTCACTTCAGCACAGCCTGGAGGAGTCATCATGCAGGCGTTCGGAACCACTCAGCTTTTGCAGCTAGGAGTCCTCCATTCTCTGCTCCCCAGGCACAGAGGTGGCCCTGCTCTCTCCCAAGCACCGTGGGCATTCACACCCCCCTGCTCCTCCTCTCAGTCTGTGCCCTGGACTAGAGCACAGACCACCTATCCCGCTGCTTCCCCCGTCAGACCTCCCTTCACCTTCCAGGTCCTGTTTATCTGCAGCCTCCCTAGTGATGATTCTTCCAGCCTAAGCAGAATCAGCTGTGCACCCCTGTAATGTACTGGCCTGACGAGCACCCCTGCACTCAGGCCCGGCAAGGCTCTGGGGCCCCAGAGAGGGAGCAAGTGGCGCTGCCCTCAAGGAGCCCGCTGAGCCTCTGCTTCCTCCACCACCTGGCAGGATGCTCCCAGGAAAACCTTTGTGGATTGAGCCTTTATACACAAAAGTGTGTTGTTTCAAACAAAGCCCTTTGCACAGAACATCTCTGAGAAAGTGTTTGAGACACTGGGAAGTTTGCCTCCAAGAAGAGAACTGGGAGACTTAGTTTTTGAACTAGTTTTGAACCGCTTGAATTTAAAAATTTACCGTGAGCAGATAATCTTTACTTTTTAAACATTTTGATTGTGAAATATAACAAATACATAAAAAGTATATATGTATGTATATACATATATATATGCAAGACACACATATCTTTTTTTTTCTTGTGGAGGTATATTCTTTTTGAAAATTTTAATTTATTTTTTAATTAAAACTTTTTTATTGAAGTATAGCTGATTTGCAATGTTTCAGGTGTACAGCAAAGTGATTCAGTTATATATATATCTATATGTGTACGCACATATAGATATATATGTATTCTTTTTCAGATTCTTTTCCATTACGGGTTTTTCTTTTTTTTTGGCTACACTGTGAGGCATGTGGAACAATGCGGGATTCACATGAGGGATTCCCTGACCAGGGATCGAACCCACACCCCCTGCAGTGGAAGTGCAGAGTCTTAACTACTGGGCCATCAGGGGAGTCCCCATTATAGGTTACTACAATATATTGAATATAGTTCCCTATGCTATACAGTATGTCCTTGTCGTTGATCTATGTTGTATATAGTAGTGTATGTCTGTTAACCCCCAATTCCTAATTTATCCCTCCCCCAAGACACACATATCTTAGTGGACATCATGTAGTCATACAATGGAACACAGCCAGCACCGCAGAAACCCCTCGGTTTGCCACTCCCCAGTCGTTCCCCCCTCTTTTACCCTAGGAATTTCCACTCTCCTGACTTTTGTGATAATCACTGCCTTGCTTTTCTCTGCAGTTTTATCACCTGTTTGCATTCTTAAACAACATAGAAGGGTTTTGCCTGCTTTTGAAACTCGTGTATGTGGTATCACATAATAAAGGATTATTTTGTGTCTGCCTCCTTTCTCTCAATGATAGCATTTTTTAGATTCACTTATGTTGTTCAGTGTAGCTTCAGTTCACTAATTTTCATTGCTGCATAGTATTCCATTATATACGTGCAACCCAATTTGTCTATCTATTCTACCATTAATGGACATTTGGGCTTGGTTCCAGTTTGAGGCTATTACAAAGCATGTTGCTGTGAACGCTCGTGTGCAGGCTCATGGTGCACACGTGACAGCACTCCTGGGTTGTGAAAGTGCAGAGTCAGAGGGCTGTTTGTTCAACTCCCCTGGGCAGTGCCAAACCATTTTCCAAAGTGGTTGTGCGTATACTCCCTCCAGCTTTGACTGAGAGTTTCGTTGATTTCTACTTTTTTCAACTATAAGCAGCTCATTAAAACTGTTAATTGGTGTAATTATTAGTTTGGTATCTGGCATTCTCACTCTACTCGGAAGCTCCATGCGTGGAGGTTGGGGGCCACGGTTCACCAGGGGTCCCGGCATCTACTGCCCAGTGCCTGACACACTGCAAGTGCTCGGTGCTTGCTTATGGAATGAATGGGAAGATAATCATGTCTACTTAATTCTGGATCTCACATTCTAATTTGCCCCTTTTATAAATAGAGAATTTTCAGGAAAGTTTCCCTGACCTGAGGCTCACCTTTTTGAAATTCACCCTGACTGGCCCTACTCTTCCCCACTCTCTGCCACTGGCCTTGTCTGTCCGGAGGAGCTGGGGGTAGATCATCATCATGCTTGTTGATGGCATCAGTGATAAATGAAGTTGATTCTTTCCCCCAGGGCCGAGTTCTGCGGGAAGCAGACCAGTCACTGGCCGCCATGCAGGGCCTGGGTCCCCCGGGGCCTGTTCCGTCCTTGTGCTGGGCTCTCTGTGCAGCTGAACAGCAGTGGGATAGAACAAAAGGGCATCCTGGCCAATCAGGTAGCCGTGGTCACAGGGCCTACAGATGGGTGAGTATCCTATTGCCCTGTGAGCCTTGACCCCTCACAGGGACTCTTACTTGCTCAAAAGGACCTCAGGGCTATAGAGCAGGGCACAGCTTTGTTGATTTCCAGGGCTGGGGGGGAAGGAGAATAGTGACAAGGAGCTGAGGCTTTGTTCCATTCATCTCCACTGCAGGATCGGATTCGCCATGGCTCAGCGTCTGGCCCAGGATGGGCCCCATGTGGTGGTCAGCAGCCAGAAGCAGCAGAACATGGACCTGGCGGTGGCAGCGCTGCAGGAGGAGGGGCTGAGCATGATGGGCACCGTGTGCCACAGGGGAAGGCAGAGACCAGGAGAGCTGGTGGCCACAGTAAGGGGCCACGGGGGTGGAAAGACACAGGGAGGAGAGTATGCAGAACACCCTGCCTGCTCAGCCCTGGGAGGGGTAGGGACCAGGAGAGGGGCTTGGAGACCCTGGAAGGCGGCCCGAGACCACAACTGCTCACAGTCTAATCGGGCGGACCTCACTGCTCACGCCGGCTCTCTGGAAAGGGGCCTGTTCATGGGAGGACCTCACTCCTACCCATCCTGGGAGATCTGTGGTTGAGGAGGGATCTAAAGGGATTTCTCCATCCCCAGCCCCCAGAGGGGTTTCCTCCCCTGAGGCCCTCAGCCCCGGAGAGCCTACCCCGGGCCTGTCCAGGGCACTTACCTTCACTGAGAGTTTGGTTCTCACAGGAGCCTTGTGGCCATTCGTGGTGGAGACGGTATCTAATTAGCAAGCTTTTAAAATAAATTTATTTATTTTATTTATTTATTTTTGGCTGTGTTGGGTCTTCATTGCTGCATGCGGGCTTTCTCTAGCTGCAGCGAGCGGGGGCCACTCTTCGTTGCGCTGCACAGGCTTCTTGTTGCGGAGCATGGGCTCTAGGTGCGTGGGCTCAGTAGTTGTGGCATGTGGGCTCTAGAATGCAGGCTCAGTAGTTGTGGCGCACGGGCTTAGTTGCTCCGTGGCATGTGGGATCTTCCTGGACCAGGGCTCGAACCCATGTCCCCTGCATTGGCAGATGGATTCTTAACCACTGAACCACCAGGGAAGCCCCTAATTAGCAAGCTTTGCCTCAATGTCCCATGCACAGGGCTACTCAGGGAGGACGAGGCCTCCTCAGGCCATCTCCAGGTTCACCCAGCCCTTCATGTCACCCCATCCCCCCAGGCCCTGGAGCACTGTGGGGACGTCGATTCCCTGGTGTGCAGCTCAGCAGTCAGCCCCCGGTGGGGAGCACCCTGGGCGCCAGTGAGCAGGTGGGGGACAAGGTGAGAGGCTGCCCCTGGGAGTTGGCTGAGGGGTCTGAAGTGCTCCCCCACCAAGACCCTCCTCTCCCCTCCTGACGTTACTGTAAAACCAGGCGCTGACCACGTGCCCCCTGGAATGTGCTGTGATGCTCCTTTCTGGCCTGTGTGCTTTTAAAGCTGGTTCCTACACTCTCTCTGCTCTCTTTTCTCTTCCCGTCCCTTTTGCATGTATTCCTTCAGCAAATATTTATCGAGGACTTGCTATGTGCCAGGCCCTGTTCCCAGCTCTGGGGGTAGAGCTGTGTGATTAAGTCTCTGCTTGTGGTAAGAGTCAAGCATAGTAAGGTGTCTGCTCTCTGCCAACAGTTTATGTTTTTCACGTCCTTTGGTGGGGACGTACATTGGTGGTCGTGCTCCTCTTTGGTGACCGTGCCTGGCACTGAGATTCTCCACCTTTCCTAGACGAGGGCTTCTCACTGTCCCTCAGATGAATCTGCTGCCCCTGTCAGGCCTGGACCCACCCACCAGCTTTCCATGGGCTTGGATGTTCCAACCCACTACAGTCCACTTAGCCATCCTGCCACCTGGTCCACCAGGATCTGGGACAGACCTCGTCAAATGCCTTGAGGTTCATCCGTGGCTTTGTTATTCTCCTACGACTTCGGTTCTGTTCACTCCTGTGTTTTGTCCCCCAGCCCCTCTGACGGACCAGAAGGACTGTGATGGGGTCACGGTCTTCCTGTCATTGGTAGCATCCCCCGCTGCCCCAAGCACAGGCCAAAGCTTTCCTTCCGCCTCCCCAGCTCTCTGCGTTCTGCTGACATCCTTCTCGGGCTGGTCCCTCCTGTGTGTCTGCCCTTGGCCAGATGCCCTTCCCTCCACCCTCAGAAATGACCTGAAATCCTAGCTCCCTGTGGCCTCCCCAGGCTCTTCAGCTTCCTTAATGTCTCCGAAGGCTCATTTGTGAATCTGTAGCTGGGATTTCATTGCTGACAGTCTCCTAACCCTCCTGAGTCATTTTCCCTTTTAGCGTCTCAGGTCGCGGGACCATGACTCTTCTTGGAACTGTTTGAAATCTTCCCTCCTGAAGCTGGGCGCACTAGATGACAGCCCGTCTTACCTTCTCTGCTGCTCGCCTATTCTCCAAGGCCTTGCTATTCTACAAGCGCTTCTGCACAGCTGGACAGAAATCTTCCCCCCATCACATCTGCCACCACCTCAGAGGGGAAATGCTCACAAAATGAGTTTCTCTGCTTTCACCCACATGCGATTTTCAGCAGGTGCCCGGTGAGGAGAATTTCTTCTCGCTCATCTTATCCATGGGCTATTTTGAGCACTTCCTTCAGGCAGACCCCATTCTCTCCAGATGGTTGGGAAATTTTGAATCTATCACTCCATCCACCTCTCCTCCATCCCGTCCCCAAGGACTCTCCAGACTCTCTGCACCTTCCTCAGACTCACAGAGCTCCGCAGAGATGCACAGGGCAAGGTATGCAGAAAGGGCGCAGAGCTTCCATGCCTTCTCCAGGCACTGCTCTCCCCGAATCTCCATGTGTTCACCAACCCAGAAGCTCTCGGAACCCTGCCCTCTGGGTTTTTATGAAGGCTTCAGTGCATAGGCATGATTGATTAAATCATTGACCACTGGTAATTTTTAAAAATTAATTTTTATTGGTGTATAGTTGCTTTACAACGTTATGTTAGTTACCATTGTCTATTTATTCAACTTTCAATCCGTCTTCCCTCCCCAGAGGTCAGGGGGATGGGGCTGAAAGTTCCAACCCTCTAATCATGTAGTTGGTTCCCCTAGCAACCAGCCCCCATCCTTAGGTATTTTCCAAATGTTACCTATTAACAAAATCAGGTGTAGTTGAAAGGGATTTATTATGAATATCAAGACACATTTACCACTTCTATCACTTAGGAAATTCAATGAGGTTTCCCTGGGGTTGGGACTGGTCCAGGCCACACGTTCAGGGCAGGGTGCCACCTGAAGCAGCCTGACTGAGGGCTCTGAAGTGGGGAATCAGAATTTACCAGTGAACCAAGAGCATAAGTTTCTGGGGCCGAAGGTTTCAGTCAGTGCAGAGCAGGTTTTACGGGCCTGGAAAAGTTGGGGCCATGGTGGGTGGGCAGTGAGGTGTGCTGAGAAGATGCAGACAGGCAGGGCAGGACAGACAGCTTCAGTGGGAAAGCCAGGCCCAGAGAGGTGACTTGCTGGGGTGTCCCACAGCTTTTTAATAGCCAAGGCCATGGGCAGAACCTTGCCATTGGATCTCCAGCTCCAGCCCCAAGACCTTCTCCCACACTCCACAGGGGCTGAGTGCAAAGACAGTGAGGGAAGTTGCCAGGAAGGCCAGGCCAGTGCCCCGGAGGTCTCCAGGGAGACACTGAGGGTGGTGCAGAGGGACCACAGGGGCCCCCAAGGAGAGAGAGGCCGCAGAGAGGGGGCGGGGAACAGCAGGCTGACCGCAGGGTAAGGGCTGCTGACCCCTCACCTTCCTGCGATGAGTGACAGAAGGTGCTGACCTCCTGGGTAGGAGTGGGGAGGGGTGTCACCAAGAAAAAAAAAGCCCTATTTCTGTACCCTGAGCAGGAGGCAGGGATTTGAGGCCTGGAGAGAAGAGAACTTTGCTTCCAATAAGGCAACGCTCAGAGAGGGGATTTGTGTGTGTGAGGTGCCTGTGTGTGTGTGTCTATGGTGGGGAGACCTCAGGGATGGGAAGGGCTGGGGGAGAGTACAGGAGAAAGGGTAGGGGTGCAGAGGGAGGGTTTGCACTCAATTTATGGCCCTTGCCCCTTCTTCTGTTGAGAAGCATCTGGAAAAGCCCGCCCTGGGCTCAAGTTGTCCAGAGCCCTGTGGGGTGAGGGCGTGTCCAGAATGCGGGGGGAGGGGAGGGGGGAGAGGGGGAGGGGAGGGGGAGGGCATAGGGAGAATGAGGAGTGGGGCAAAGAGAAGGGCAGGCCCTCGTGTCCACCACTCACACTGCCCTCACCTCGCAGCCTCACAAGAGGACAGGGGCTCCAAGGAAGGCAGCTGCCCGGGTTGGGTGAGGGCAAGGACTGGACTTTTTGGGTCTCCCCATCCCTTTCCCCCAGAGTCCTCCTCAGGCCAAGTTTCCAGCCAGAGGCTGTGGATTGTGGATAATCAGGCACAAGTGCTTCCTTGGAATAAATAACCTCAGTATTTCTTTGGTTCCTGACAGCCCTTGGGGAGGTACTGGGATGCTTTCACCTGGGCTAATAAGTGAAAAACAAAACACCGAGTTTGGCACATGAGAGAGTTCCTGCTGTTTTGCGGGTATTTGTGTGCTGGAAGGCCCTGGGGTGCGGGGCGCAGGGGCTAATTAGCTGGTAGCTTCCGCAGGAGTGGGAGGGGGTTCCTCAGGATGGGTCAGGCTCTGGCGCTGGGGGCTTGGCATGTCCAACTCTACCTGGGAGCATTTTGTCTGTATTTATACATTTCAAGTTAACCTCTTCATCTCTGATCTCTTAAGAAAGATCTGGAAAGAACTATTAGGGCAAGGGGGAATTCTAGGGCATCCTGGAATGACTACAGGTGAGGATTATGATAAACGGGGGTGATGGCATTCCAGCCTGAGGGTTCTCTGTCTTGTGACCCTCGAGGGTACCCAGTCTTGTTTGGATGTTGGGCCGCCTGGGAATAAAAAGTGGCACAAGAGCCAGACTCTGGCTGTTTTTCTCTTGTTTTTATCCCAGACCACTGCGGTGGAGGGTCCCTTGTCCCGCCACAATGCAGCCCTCACCCCTGTGCTGACATCCCTGGCTGCCTCTGCCTGGGTCCCACTTGTGGGGCTGGGCTCACGGGCAGGAGGGCAGCTTGAGGGGCAGTGCCCGGGCAGAGGCTCCTGGTGCTGCACTGGGGCAGAAGGGGTGGTCCCTGGCTGGCCTGAGGTGTCCCTGGGCTGAAGAGTCAAACACATGAGTTTTCATGGAGGCTGGGTTCTGTGGAGTGAGGTGAGGGCAAAAATAGGTGAATGCCTGAGGCTATGCTTGGTCAATGCAGACTTCACCAGTGAAGATCCTGGGTCAGATTTTACCAAGAAATTGAACGATCCTTTCATCTAAAGCGAATGGCCCTTTTGGCCAAGTAAGCAGTGGGGCAAACATTAGTTGATTAACAGAATAAATGAAAGATTGGGAATAGGATGGGAATGGAGGACAGAAGTGATCAGGGGAAAGGTTCAGAGCTAAGGCTACAGGCCACAGCGTGCCCTGGGGCTTCCTTACATGTGGGGATGGGACACCGTGTGGAGGCAGTCGAGGGACTGAAGGAGCCACGCTGGGCTGGGCTGTTGTGTGTGCCCTGGGTGCCTCGACTCAAGTTTAGAGTTTCCGTTGCCTTAGCCATTGAAGACCAAAAGATGCTGTCCCCTCTGCAGGGTGGGTCCCTGTGAATACCAGTGGGTAAAATGACTCCCTTTGCTGATCATTTTATCATAAATTTTTGATGTTTTCCAATTGCAACCTGCTCCAGAGAGGTTAATTTGTCTACATATGTGCAGCTTGTAAAAGGCAAGGCTGAGATTTGAATCCCCGTCTGTCTCTCAACCGCCCTCCATGACAAAGTGATGGCCAGGCTCTGTCAGTCCAGTTCTCTCTGCAGGTCTGTCTTAGTTTGGTTTCTCTTGAAAGCAGAGACAAGGGCTTTTGGACAGGAGATGGGAGGAAGCAGGAGTGAGGGAGGGAGTGGTGAGTGATCAGGGAAGCAAGGAAAGCCCACACAAAGACTTCCCTGGTGGCGCAGTGGATAAGACTCCGTGCTCCCAATGCAGGGGGCCCGGGTTCAATCCGTGGTCGGGGAACTAGATCCCACATGCATGCCGCAACTAAGGAGCCCGTCTGCTGCAGCTAAGACCTGGCACCACCAAAAAAAAAAAAAAAAAAAAAAAGCCCATACAGGGATGTGCAGGGAGGGTGGCACTGTTTGCCACAGACTCTGTTCCCCAACCCCCAACAGCCCAAGGAGAATATGGAATGCCTCTCAGATGGGAAGTGTCCACCCTAAGGCTGGTAGCAGAGCGTTTAATGGAATGCTTCATCTCCCATCCATCAAGAGCAGCCCCTGGGGTTTATCAACACCCCCATACTTCCAGTCAAAGAGAAAGATGCTTTCTGCAGTGTAGCAAGTCAAGGCCCACAGGTACAGTCCACCCGCCTATGTCAGAAAACAGGATGAAGGCAAGAGGGGTGAGTCAGGGCACCTAAAGTGTCCACCACAGGTTTCCAGGAAGTAACCGTCCAGGGTCTCAAATATGTTTCAAGGACAAAACACTCAACCATTGCTCCAGTGAGGCCCCAGGGAGAAACATAATCTCTCCTCTTCCGCAAATAACAATTAGTTCACTTCCCCCAAGTGATAGCCTTCAGAAATTTTCACTGGAGGCTTTCAAGCCGCCAGATCTCAGATCTATGGTTAATAGTTTGAGCAGTCCACGTGGCTGTCCCATGGGGTTCCCAGAAGAAACCAGAGGATTCAAATGAGGAGAAGGCAGGAAGGAAGATCTGAGAGGAAACTCAGAATAAACTCATTACACACAAAGAGAACTGGGCTGGGGTCTTTTCAACAAGCGGATGTTCTACTTGTCAAAAAATAGAATCATTTAAATGCAACACTTAATATGGTGAAATTTACATATTAACAACTCCCTTTGCTTTTCCCTGAGTAAAAATCAGGACAGTTTAGAATGTGAGGACCCGGGAGGGGAGGAAGGCAGGGCACCCTTTTGTCCCATTTCTGGTGACCCAGCTTCTGGAGGGAATTGACAAAAGACACTGGTGGTGAGACTAGGGCCTTGGTGACCTGATACACCTCAGGTGTGGGACTGAGATGTGGAGCCTTGGGGTTTAACAACTGGATATCTCAACAGTAATCTTGACCAGAGCACTGGGCATTTTGGGTCTTGAGTGTCCTGGGTTAGATTTTATCATCTAAAGCAAATGGTCCCCTTCGCCAGTTAAACAGCTTATTGAGAGCATAGTTGGCTCACATTGGGAGAGTTCCTTTTAACAGGCACAAGGAAGGGGTATGAGATGCCAAGCAAAAGAAACCATCATCCCTATCACCCAACTTCAAAACAGACCCCAACAGCCCATATCAGATTGAGTCGTCTCAGAATCCTCCTCTCACTCCTTTCTTCCCCGTACTGCTGAAGTGCATCAGCTAACTCCATGCCAAACATTTCAGGGAGACTCAGTGCCCCTCTCGCCTTGCTTCACTTGTTGGGGGTTAAGAAGTGAAATGTATCCCAAAGACTGGAGTGGACCAGTAGAGATCTCTTTCGTTATCAAAGGTTCTGTAATAACACACAGGTATATGGGAGGAGGGGAGACATTGTTTTCAGCTGTATCAGCTCACATCTTAGTAGGGAGGCCCAGGGTCCTGTCAGAGGGGGAGAGAGGATGACAGGGAGAGGTCCCAGGAGGAGTGGGGTGGGCAGGGACGCTGGCTGTGGAGCACGAGAAGGGCAGGTGTTGTGTCTCTCAGCCACGCTATCCTGACTTGCAGTTTTTGCTGGTGCAGCCAGGAATCTGGAGTTGGAATCCTCTGTGGCTGGAGAGTAGACAAGGATGATGGTACCACCATTAGAGAGCCGGGCTCCCCAGGCCGGTGGAATGGCTGAGGAACTGCGTCTTCAGGAGGGGAATGTCTCCTGACCCCCTTAGAGGAGCTTATTTCCCAGGAGTGTTCCTGTGAGTTAATTTCCAAGGCCAGCATCCTTTCTCCACAGATTCTTTTTATTGCCATGGAGACAGTCTCCGGCTCTGTCCAATGAAGAGTCTGAACAGCAGGCACCATGACAACCTGTGGGGGTTGGAAGGACATCTCCAAGGCACCTCACAGACCAGAGCAAGGACGGAGGCCTGGGGACAGTATGATTGTCACAAGTGTGGTTGATGAAAGGGGACAGCTTGACTGTTCACTGCCTTCCTCTCTGTGAGCAGTGAGCGAGGGATGGGTGTGACGGGTGGGTCTGGGGCTGGCGGTGTTGAGGTTTGGGGCTGCCGAAGCCCCATACTTTTCAGCTTCATTCTTTTTCTGACTCCATATTTTGCTTATCCCCAGCCAGGCCAGCTGATATGTGCCTGGAGCCGTGACAAAGCCAGAGCAGGGCAGATCTGTCCAGCCCTGGGTGGGGGGAGGGGACGGAGAGGAGGAAGCAGCACATTCCTAGGAAATGACCCACTACTAAATAAGTGCTCTTCTGTAGAAATCACCCCCACCTCCACCCCAGGATTGTGGAGACAAACAACTTGCTGCCAACTTGAAGTGAAGCTTCCTAATTCCCATGTTGGGGTATCCTGGCTTTGCCGATGGCAAGGTGTTGGCGGTATGAGGCCAGAGGCCTGTGAACGCTCTCTGCTTGTCCCCAGCATTTGCCCAACTCCTGCTGGAATCTGCCAGACACGGGTGGGTCCCGTGACCTCTGTGTTCAGCCCATAGCTGGTTACTCTGCAGAGCTGGGTCAGGAGACTTGCCCACCTCCTCCCTTCCTCCCGGGCTCTCTCTCTATTCTATCCATCCCCCGGCCCTGGCCTTCCTCACTCCCAGGCCAGTGCTCTTACCTCACTATTCCGTGGTTGGGTTATTCAAAGAATCAGCCTGTGTCTCTACCGCAGGCCTCACCCTGAAGGGCTAGAGGGGAGCAGAGTGGTACTGAGATCTCTCCGTTCCTGGAGTGGCTTAGGAAAGTCACAGACATGACCTAAGGTCTGCTCATCCTGCTGATGGCTTTCCTGGTGAAGGCCACATCTTAGGAGACAGAAGGTGGTCTGTAAGAGCAACCCTCAGGACTAAACTCATTACCAGATTTTGATAATAGATGCAAGACATGACTCCAGTTCTGGAGGGTCAAGCTCTGTGTGACTCAGTTTTCTCATGTGTAAAATAGAATTAAATGAATTAACAGCTGGGCCTGGTTTATGGTAGGTTTTAGCTGTTATTATGATGTTTTATTACCAAGTCCTCATACGGAGCTTGGGAACATGACTTACTGTTCAGTTATTCTCTGCAGATGCTCCTATGCCTGCCCAGCAGGGGGTTTGCTTATTTCCATCAACTCCAGGCCTGCGGAGCAGCCTCTGCCCTGCTCTTCCACTGTGTACACCTATTACGTGGAGATTGGTAATCCCAGCCCAGAGCTATTCATCTTCATCTCCCAGGGTTCCCTTGCTGGTGTGGTTTGCATTTCAACCCATCTAGATAAGAGAGCATCTCCCGAAGACAATCCTTACAGGTGACGGGGATTACAATTCTTTTTTGTGGCATCCTCCATCTTTTTTTTTTTTTTAATATATATTTTATTTTATTTATTTGGCTGCATTTGGTCTTCGTTGCTGCGTGCAGGCTTTCTCTAGTTGCGGCGAGCCGGGGCTACTCTTTGTTGCAGTGCGTGGGCTTCTCATTGCGGTGGCTTTTCTTGTTGTGGAGCACGGGCTCTAGGCACGCGGGCTTCAGTAGTTGTGGCATGTGGGCTCAGTAGTTGTGGCTTGCAGGCTCTAGAGCGCAGGCTCAGTAGTTGTGGCGCATGAGCTTAGTTGCTCTGCGGCATATGGGATCTTCCTGGACGAGGGCTCAAACTCGTGTCCCCTGCACTGGCAGGCGGATTCTTAACCACTGCGCCACCAGGGAAGCCCCGCATCCTCCGTCTTCTATCCAACAAGCACAGATCACAAACCTCCAACTACCCATCATAAGCCCTTTATGTTCTCCTGTAACCTAGGGATCTGTTCTGTGTTCAGTGCTCTGATTTGACAGCTGGTGGCCTTACCTCTTTGCCCAACACCTCACCTAGTGCAACTACATGCCTCCATTTCCTCCAGCCCTCAGCTGTCCAATTAGCCTGCAACCCCTAGCAGTGGTTCTTCTGAACCAGTCCACAAGGAATGTCTTACACAAATCACCCAGAGTTTGTCTTCAGAAGCTCCTCCAACCTGGGTCCTCACTCTCTGGCGCATCCTATCACTGTATCCATGTGATGTCTTTCTCTTCTCCCCATGTCAAAACCTGCTCTTAGGAAGTTTGCAAACGCATTCATTCTGATGGGTAAGTGACTTTTAGAACTTAGTCACTCTGACGTTTAGACGGCTTCCGGGTAGCCATCCTTAATGCTTAATGTGGATTAACTGCATTCTCATATGTTCAATAAACATACCCTGATGATATGCTCCAGTGGATGCTGCTGTAATTATCATCGTCATCGTTGTCACTGATAACCATTTACAAGCACCTACTATGTCCCAGGTAAGACAATTGGCCATAGTAGAGTATAGTGGCCAACATCTGTACTGGATCCCTACCCCATTTGTTATGCCAAAAATTCCAGAAGGACCAAGGATTTACATGTAAAGGAATATAACTTGTGTTGCGGCTTATGGACAAGAACACATTTTATAGTCCCATGTATAATAGTAAAAGGCAGGAAACCACCTAAATGCCCAACAATAGGGCATGATTAACAGGGGATGATTAAATAAGTTATAATACATCCATTTATGGACTATTCTGTATCTTTTTTTTTACGTCTTTATTGAATTTGTTACGATATTGCTTCTGTTTTATGTTTTGGTTTTTTGGCCGCGAGGCACGTGGGATCTTAGCTCCCCCGACCAGGGATCAAACCTGCACCTCTTGCATTGGAAGGCGAAGTCTTAACCACTGGACTTCCGGGGAAGCATATCTTTAAAATAAAAAAAAATTACAAAAAATTAAACGGGCATAGGTTTGTAACTACTGATAATGTAACAAACTCCAAGATAAAAGTTAAAAGGGAAAAAAGCAAGGTGTGGTACAGTGTATAGAGTGTGCTACTGCGTGTGCAATGAGAGGAGATCTATAGAGGGGTGTATGCCGAGACTATTTTTAGAAGGAAAAAGGAAGTTGACAAGAGTGGCTGGTTCTGGGAGTGGGATTGTTGATCTAGGTAGGAGGATGGCTTACTTTTTATCCTTTAATGGAGTTTGGATTCTTTTTATTCCTCACCACATGTGGGTATTATTTCTTTATTTAAAAATTTAAGAGATGAGCAAATGCTATGGAATCAGACAGACTTGGACTGAAGTTGAATTTCTATCAGTTTCTACCTGCGCGGCCTTGAGTGTGGTACTTACCTTCGTCTAGTCTCCTCTGTAGAATGGGGAGTAAGAGCACCCACCTCTTGGGTTGTGGTGAGGATTGAGGGGGAGAGTGCCTGCGAAGTTCTCAGCACGGTGCCTGGCACAAAGCACACCATCAGTTGTTAGGCGCCTTACATAATCGTCTCTAATTACCACTCTGGGCTCAGTACCACTCAGCTAAGCTGTGTTCTGTGCGTCAAGCACCCAGCAAAGTCTGGTGATACAAAAGCAGTGGGACAATCAGGCAGCAGACAACCAACCATAACAATCCTGGAACAAAGGATCGCAGAGGAAAGCATGTTTAACTCTGCCCGAGGGGTATAGGGTAGGGGTCCAGGAAGGGTTCTCTAAAGAAGCGACATTTGCCGTGGGAGATTTGTAGGAGGAGATGGAGCAGCTCCAGCAGAGACACCACACGAGGAAAGGCACAGGTGTGAGGGCTTGGGGCCCTCTGTCCCTGCCATAGGAGAGCAGAGTGTGAGGGAGAGGGTGGGGGAAGGACCCTCAGATGGAAACAGTGTTGGGGACAGAGGTGAAGCACCAGTTCCTCTCAACGGCAGTGCCTTGTCCCCCCCTTTTCCTTGTGGCCACCTCCTAGAGACCCTAGTCTGTTTCCAGTTGCTGCAATGGAGTCTGGGGCAAGAGTACCGGGGGCCTTTCTGCAAATGTGCTTTGGGGACTTCTCGTCTAGCCACAGCCCTTGGAAGTAGCAGCAACACGTGCTCTTTAGAGCAGACACGTTTCTATTCCACATGCTCCTAATACTGCAGTCTGTTACCTCTAGACATTTTCCTTCTCTGAAATATTCACACCGAGGACTTGCATGGATGTTCTGTTTTCTCTATCGATTATGTATCTGCCTATAATATATAGACACTCTTCTCCCTTTCTGGATAAGCAGGGAAGGATCAATGCAGGGAACTGTGATTGAACCTGATGCTCTGGAAGGAGGAAGAGCTGCAACAGCTGATGGGCTC
Organism: Balaenoptera musculus; assembly: GCF_009873245.2. Taxonomy (NCBI): domain Eukaryota; kingdom Metazoa; phylum Chordata; class Mammalia; order Artiodactyla; family Balaenopteridae; genus Balaenoptera; species Balaenoptera musculus. The sequence continues at coordinate 101,919,712 of NC_045786.1, forward strand.
TGGCGGTCACCCTACAGTCAGAAAAGAGAGAGCCCACCTTGATTGTTAGATGATGGGTTAGCCACGCCTGGGGAAGAGCTGCGTGTGCAGCCTCCCTCCCTGTCTCCTGGGTAACGAAGCCTCTGGATGACCCTGCCAACAATAATGAGATGAAAATGAAGAGCCCTGCGGTATAATGAGCGCGATAAAAATAGAGACTTGCTGAGTAAAGGGCCGGCCGCGGTGGAGAAGCGGGAGGAGGAGGAGACAAGCCTGGAGCAGGTGGACCGGGCCTCCCAGCCAGACTTCCTGCTCTGTCGCTATGACTCTAACAGGCCAAGGCTGCTTCGGGCTCTGTAGGTGGGGTGGTAAGGATGTCAGATAGGGATTAAAGAGTGGACCTGAGTGAGCATCCCGAGCAGACTCTATCCTGGTCACTGTGACTCTGAGCTCCACAGGGGATGGACAAGGTGTGGCCAACATGCACGCTGATGGGGGTTGTGAGATTCCTGCCCTTAGCTTGAACCCCTTGCCTGCCAATGAGCATCAATTAGAAAATGCTCTGAGTTAATGTACCAATTTTTTTCAAAACACTGCATCCCTTGTCTGTAGTGTATAGTGTAAGAAGCCTGCTAATTATGCTTGCCTTCCTTCCTTCCTCCCTCCCTCTCCCCTCCCCCTCCCTCCATTCCTCCCTCCTTCCTTCCCTCCTCCCTCCCTCCTTCCATCCCCCTCCCTCCCTTCCTCCCTCCCTCCTCCCTCCCTCTCCCCCTTTCCTTCCTTCCTTCTTCAGTTGGCAGCTTGGAGTATCTGCCAGGAGAGGCAGCTGCTCCTACAGAAGGAGGGCTCTGGGCACTGCAGGGACAGCTGCATGTGACGCCTTCTGGCACCTTGTCCCTCTGCAGTCTTTATTTTTTTAATGGTTTTGTAAAAGAAAAATTAAAATTTATTTTTGATATTCACCCACAAGAAAGATATCCTCCCGTATGTGACAACAGGGATGGGCCTTGAATACATTATGCTAAGTGAGATAAGTCAGGCAGAGACAAGTACTGGTGGCATCACTTATATGTGAAATCTAGAAAAGTGAAACCTGTAAAAAGCAGAGAGTAAAGTGGTGGTGACCAGGGGATGGGGGTGCTGATAAGAGTGATGGTGTTTAAGGGTACAAACTTGAAATGTTTGTACATGTACATGTCACATTCATTCAATTAAAATATTCACAAAACTTATTTTGTAGGTAATACATGCATATAGTACAAAATTCAAAAGGAACAAAAATTATACAGTAAAAGTGAATATCCCTTTCTTCTGCTCCCCAAGCCACCACTTCCTAGAGGCACCACTGTTAGCAGTTTCTGTGCAGGTTTCCGGAGATGTTCTAAGCATGTATAAGTGCATGTCCCCCCGTGTCCCCCACTAACATGCATTTTTGTTTTTACATAAGTGCTAAAAACTGTATCAGTCAGAGCCCTGACAGAAAACAGGTGGCACACGTAACATGAGTCATTTGAGTTGACTTTAATGAATGGACTGCTTACGAAAGTGTGGGCAGGACATAGGAGAAGCCCAGGGAGAATGCAGTAACCAGGGCCAGCAACAGTTGAGTGAGATGGCGCAGTGACCCAGTGTGAGCAACACAGCCAACCGGGGCATCCCAGGGATGAGGCAGGGGCTAAATACCCATTCCATGCTCTCCTCCCTCCCTGCGCCCCAAAGGCTGAACCCAACCTGAGCCGGAGAACAAGAGAGTCTGTGCTCTCAGGCAGAGAGTGAGGCCAGAAGGGGAGGATGGATAAGGAGGGCAAGCTGTGGTATGACACCAGCACGTGCACTCAGCCCCTCCACCTGCACTTAAGAGTCTATCTGTACATCTAGCTTCATTCTTTCTGGTTGCCTAGAGCATTCTACAGTATTCTTGCTCTGGAACACTATACCATATATATATACTATATACAATTATATATACCATATATGATATATAATAATATATACCATGTAAATATAAGTATATACAGTATATGGGAATTCCCTGGTGGCCCAGTGGTTAGGACTTGGCGTTTTCACTGCTGGGGCCTGGGTTCAATCCCTGGTTGGGGAACTAAGATCCCGCAAGCTGCATGGTGAAACCAAAATATATATATAGATGTTGTAAATATAAGTATACATAAATTATATATATATATATATATATATATAAAATCCCTCACTGATGGACTTGAAAATTGTTTCCAATCTTCTGCAAACAATGCTGCAAGGCATATCCTTTTACTTAGTCGTTTCACATGGCACGGATATGTACAGAATAAATTCTAGGGAAGAGATTGTTGGATCAAAGAGCGTATGCTTTTTTTTTTTTTTTAATTTTTAAAATTTTTTATTTTTTTAATGCTATTCTTGTCTGCTTACATTCTTTTTATTTATGTATGTATGTATGTATGTATGGCTGTGTTGGGTCTTCGTTTCTGTGCGAGGGCTTTCTGTAGTTGTGGCAAGCGGGGGCCACTCTTCATCGCGGTGCGCGGGCCTCTCACTATCGCGGCCTCTCGTTGCCAAGCACAGGCTCCAGACGCGCAGGCTCAGTAACTGTGGCTCACAGGCCGAGTTGCTCCGCGGCATGTGGGATCCTCCCAGACCAGGGCTCGAACCCACGTCCCCTGCATTGGCAGGCAGACTCTCAACCACTGCACCACCAGGGAAGCCCGAGCGTATGCTTTTGATAGATACTGCCACATCACCTTGCATAGCCTTTGTACCAATTTACACACATATCAGCAATGTATGTGACTCCTGTGCAGTGTCTGAACATCTGGGTTACAAAGATGTGAATAAAGTTATTAGAGCATCTTTCTGGCAGTGTCTGTACCTTCACAAAATGCAAACTTCTCTCTTTTTTAGGAAATTATGAAAATACACATTTCCCCCTTGTTTTCTGTCATTTCTTTTAGATTTATTCAGCATGGATAAAATTCCTCCACTCCTGAATGGAATTCTGCTCTTTCTCTGGGAAGTCTTGTGTCACTTTAAGTCACAAATAACAGCTTCAATTTAGAAGTTAAAAGTTTCCTGTTTATCTTTCTGTGCATGAACAAACCAACTATATATATATATATGTAAGACACTTAGGAGACAGTTAAGGAAACTATATATGTGTCAGGCACCAGGGGACTCCAGAGAATCACCATTAACCCCACTAGGTGTGACAGCATTGCTGCGGCTGCAAGAAAGCGCCCCTGTTCTCTGCAGAAGCAGTCTCAAGTATCTAGAAATATGGAATCCCAGATGTCTGCAAGCTACCCCAGAACACCTTAGAAAAAAAGATGAAGCAAATATACAAACATTAACAATCATTAAATCTAGGTGATGGACCTTCTTACATGCTGAAACACCCTCATAATAAAAAAAACTTAAATGTCCAACCAAGATAATAATCAACACTTCACACTGCATTCTTAGGTAAGACTTCTCCTCCTCCTTCCCATCTTCCCCTCCTCCTACTCTCCCACCTCCTCTGGCTTCTGTTCCTCTGGCTGTTGCCCCCATCCCACCCCGTCTGGATCCGGTGGTCACCAATACACCAACAATCGGAACCTCTTCACTCTCCACGTGGTATTCTTGGGAAAATCTTAAAATGGCTCCAGCCTGGCTTCCCCTCTGCTGAGTGGCAAACACTTACTGTATGACAAACCCTCAACCCTCCAACAAACCCTGGCAATGCAGGTCCCCCGTCCTGTGGCCACAGGCAGCTTCAGCTTTCTCAGGCCTGAGTTAGGCAGGAGTCTCGGATCCCCCTCCAACTGCAGATACCACACACCAGGCTCTCCAGTGGGCCCTGGAAGCCATCTCTCAATAGGTTTACGTTGGAAGGTAGTTTTCTATCCTTTCCCTGGAGATTGGGGAATGAGAAAGTATCAGCCTTCTCCCAAGAAATCTCATAAATCCTCCCAATATATCTCTTAGACGATACACTTTCCCCTCACCATGATGTTGAATATATCTTAGCATTATTAAACATTTACTTTCCATTACATGCATTTAGAGTTTTGTCCATATTTACATAGTAGGATTTACTACATTAAATTCCATTTGTTTATAACTGTGTTAGAAGAATGTTATTTTATTATCTATTGTTACAGTGGCTTAAATCAGCCAACATTTATTATCTCATACAGTTTCTGAGGGTCAGGAATCTAGGGCTGGCTTAGTTGGTGGCTCAGGATCTCCCATGAGGTTGCAGTAGAGACGTTGGCCAGGTCTGCAGTCATCTGAAGGCTCAACTGGGACTGGTGGGTCCACCTCCAGAGGGCTCACTTATGCGGCTGAGCCTCAGTTTCCCACCAAGCAGCCGTCTCCATAGGGCTACTCAAGACAGACAACTGCCTTTCCCTTGAGTGAGTGATCTGAGGGAGCAAGGGAGAAGCCATGATCTTGGTCTTTTATGGCCAAGCCTTGGAAGTGGCAAGCCATGGCTCCTGCCATATTGAAACTGCAGAAATGTGTCTCGGGGGGTTCCAAGGAGCTCCAGTTCTTTATGTCTCAGCACAGAAAGAATTCAGTGAGAGGCAAAGTGATAGATAAGAAGTGCTTTATTAGAATAGGACGCTTGTGAGGCTTACAGGCGGGCGGGCGAGAGGGTGCTGCATCCAGAATTTGGTGGGCTACAGTTTTATAATCAAAGGAAAAGTGGGGAGATGGAGAAGACCACCTTCTTCCTCATTCTTTTTAAAAAAATTTTTAAAAATATCTTTATTGGAGTATAATTGCTTTATTTATTTATCTATTTATTTTTATTTTTGGCTGCGTTGGGTCTTCGTTGCTGCGCATGGGCTTTCTCTAGCTGTGGAGAGTGGGAGCTACTCTTCACTGTGGTGCGCGGGCTTCTCATTGCGGTGGCTTCTCTTGTTGTGGAGCACGGGCTCTAGAGCGCTGGCTCAGTAGTTGTGGCTCACGGGCTTTGTTTCTCTGTGGCATGTGGGATCTTCCCAGACCAGGTATTGAACCTGTGTCCCCTCCATTGGCAGGCAGATTCTTACTCACTGTGCAACCAGGGAAGTCCCCTCCTTCCTCATTCTTGAGTAGACGTCACACTTCTATCATCAGCTCCTCCTCCACGTTGGGTGGGGGAGTTTTCTTGCTCCTACATGGTCAAACTGGGACTGTCATGGTGCAATGGAAATGAGCAAAAAAGTGGTAACATATATTAAAATATGGTAAATCATCTCAGGTTTCAGTATAATGTCACCCTTTCGTTATATTTTTGTTTTTACTGTGCGCAGAGGAGCATGTCCTAGGAATCATTAACTTACTGACCTCACTGGGCAGGATGTGGGTCTCAGTCGCAATTCTTTTATTGTTTTGGGGCATGTCTTCATGCTTCTGTTGCATGGTTTTGCTGATAAGCAAGCCTGCTTGGTTTTGTGGTTAAGCAAACCTGCTTTCTTGAGTGATCGTTAACTTACAAGGGTCTCCCAGTTTTTTTTCTCTACTTACAATCCCTTAGTGGGATTAACTATTTAATCATCTACTTTTTGTCCCTTTACTCTGTCCCTATCAATATGCTATTGGTCACAGAGTTCAACCATGGCACATATGGAAGGGGACAAGGGTGTGATACCAAGAGGCAGGGTCATTGGGACCATCTTGGAGGTTGCCCACCACACCTATTGATGTCATCCTGCATGTGTCTTAGCTGTCAGTGTAAGTTGTGTCTTGTGGACTCGTGACGTGCAGAGTTGTATTCTGTGGAGGAGAATCCCTCCAAGGTTTTGAGTGTGTCCCTTGGTCACTGGGTACCAGTACTGAGTGGAGTCTGTGTCTCCCAGAGGTCACAGTGATAATAGCACAGGCATTCTCTGCAGTGAGTCTGGGCCAGAGGATAAATCTTCTAGACAGACCCTGCTCTGTGTTCCTAATTTCCCCCCATAGTGTCCAGTGCTCTTTCGTGCCCTTATCCTCAAATCTCTTATAAACAGAAGGTCCTGGGTGGCCTGGCATATCCAGATATTACTGAATCCTAGCAGGGATTAGGCCCAAGCAGGTACTTCTAACCATTCCCCACCAACCCCGAGCACACAAATAAGAAGCTCTGTCTACAGGGATCAAGGTGATAAATGGGGACAAGGTAGCAGTGGAGTTGTGCTCAGGTCCATCTCCCTGTCACAGGGGGAGTGAATCCTAACACAGGGCGGCTTCCATGGAGGGGAAGAAAAGACACCAAAAGCAAAGGTACAGAGGATACACCTTTCCCTCCACAGAGGACCTTTAAGCAATCTGTGAATTTAGTGGTCCTGTCACACCATGGACCTGATTCCCTAGGAGAAGAAAAGGGAGAGAGAAAGGGAAATTTCTTCTTGAATCTGGGGAGACACTGTCTACTTGGCACTTATACTTACTTAAAACAAATAATGTTTGGGTTTGCACATAGTTTCTTGTAATTTTCATTTGTGTAAATTAGGTTTGCTGGAGGTGAAAAAAAATGAGTTTCTGGACCATCAAGGCTGAGAACTAAGTCCTGGCTGAGGTGACCCCTGAGGTATTTAACCCTGAGGGTGGCACTACTGTGTTATAGCCAGTCTTTGTCTTGGTAATCAGCAATAGCGGCAGTTTGCTGAAGGCTTACCATGTCCAGGCACTGTCATCTAATTTAGCCTTCCCCCAAACTCAGAGAGGTGGCATCACCGTCTTTATTCCATGGGTGAAGAAACAGGCTTGGAGAGGATAAACAACTTGCTAAGTTATTCCTAAAACTCGGGAGGAAGCTTACACCCAGACGAGACAAAGCTCACATCCTAACTGCTGTGATAAATTGTCTCCCATGCTGCTGGAGATGGATTTTTACTAGTGCTTGTCATTTTCTTTACAGACCATTATCAATTGTCCATCCTCAGCAATGCTTTTCATGTTGCTACACTCTCTGATCAGAAAAGAAAGCACGATCTGAACTGACTCACACACTTTTCAGGTCATTGGCCTTTCCTGCCCTGCCCTCCACTAACAATGGGCTTATCCCTGTTAACCTGTTGCTGCAGATTCTGGTGATGGTGTGGTTTCCACGCGGATCATTCCCATGGAGGTCATGGTTGAAGCCAAAAGGGTAGATGAGCTTTCTGTTTTCGACCTTTCTGAGGCACTTCATTTAAGGCTTGTCTCTTTAAACAGCATTGAGCTGGATTTAAAAAACAAAAAGCTGATCTGAGACACCCCATTTTTAAATAGGTGAGTTTAGTTTGATTGCATTTTTTGCAATATCTGATGTATTTAGACGTTTTTTCTTTACCAGCCTTTTCTCCCCTGTTTCTCTTTTTCTTTTCTCCATTCTTGCCTTTTGTTGGATTAATGAAGTTTTCTTGTCTCTTTCACTGATCAGAAGTAGTGACTTCTATTTATACATCCATTTTTGCGGTTAGGTAAAACTTTAAAAATGTGCATACCTAACTATATTTTTCTATAAAAGTCAAAAGTTAATAAAAATGATGATCCTTCTCCTCCACTAAAGATGTAACATGACTTAATTTCCCTCTGCAATCTTTCCTCTTAAATTCTACATTATAGTTGTCTAGTATTTAAATTCTTGTATGCTTTTAACCTCTCAATAGTTACGATTTACCATCAGTCAAAGATTAGATTTGCCAATGTGTTTTATTGCTCTTTTGGCCCATTACTGCCTCTTGCGTTCTATTCTTCCATTCTGGTTCATTTTCTTTTTTGCTGAGGTAATACTTTTGAAGTTCTTTCAAGTTGTTCTTCCTCTCTGATGCCCTGTAATTGCACTCTGATGTCTCCAGCAGAGGTGAGCATTCGTCTTTAATCATGTTGCTTGATATTTGGTGTATTCCTTCAATTCTGGAAAGTCTCAGCCATATTTCTCAACAGGACAATGTCATAGAAGTCTCTGGAGGTGGGGATAACATTACATAGGATGGTCATGAAAGGGTCTCTGTGGAAGGGATGTGGGAGCCAATATGTAAATGACGAGGAAGAGCCGTCCTGGTGAGAGTAGTGTTCGAGGTGGAATGAAGGGATAATGCAAGTGCTTCGTGGGATTCAGGAATCCAAGGAAGGCCCTTGAGACAAGGATGGAGTGATTGGTGGTCGGTGGCTGGAGATTAGATTAGATTAGATTAGATCAGAGAGGGAGGTAGGAGCCAGCTGGGTAAGTGTTCTTGGGCTCTTCAGAGGAGTCTGAGTTGACAGATGAAAGAGTTCCATGTGAGCTTTTGTGGCAGAGACACCCAGTTGTTCACCAAAATCCACTGATTCTTTCTTTCTTAGGCTCCCGGCAATATTATCTGCCGTGCAGTTGGGTGTGGCCATGTGACTGAGTTCTAAATGAAGGAATGGGAGCAGAAGTGACATCTGCTATTTCCAGTCCTGGCCCGTAAAACACTCCAACAAGTTCTCCTCCTTGCTCCTTTTCCCCTGTCTGGTTGACTGAGATGGAAACAACCACAACAATGGTGAAATCGCCGTGTTGAAGATGACAAGAGTTGCCATTAGTCTGGGTACCCGAGTGACTTTATGGAGCAGAACTCCCACCCCCGTTCTCAACCCAGCCTTTCTGACCTGGAACTGCCCTGGAGTGACACATGTGAAAGAAATCAACACCCTGTTCTCCAAACCATGGAAGGCTGGTTATTGCAGCACAGCCCAACTAATGCTGCCAGGAGGACTTCGGCAATGATACCTGAAGTCCCGTGGGTCACAGGGGAGAGGATGGAACGTTCAGGGTAATATGAAATTATACAGATTAATAATGTCAGAGATGGAATGGCTTGCTGAGGGACTTTGACTCCAAGCTCACCTTTTAACAGATGAAATAGTCATGGCGCAGAGGAATTAGCTGCTCTTCCCAAAGACGCTCAATGGGAAAGGCCAGATTATAAACCAGAACTCCCGATTCCTAGTCCAGGGTTCTTTCCTTGAGATTGCAAGAAGAGAGGTGGGAGACTTGGAGGAGAGGGGTGAGTGAAATTAGGTTCACTGGCCACCTGAGGGCTAAGCTTTTCACGGGTGCCTTTAGGACACCTCAGCAAGAAACTTAATTAGCTGCCCCTTTAATTCTTTGGACAAGTTTGTTCTCCCTTCCTGTGTCTGAGGATACTCAAATCCTGGCAATGATGCTTTGGGCTCAGTATCAGTTTAGAGTCTCAGCAGGAAATGGGTAATAACTCAAACTGGGTAATTGTAAACAGTCTTTTTATTAAACACCCCTCAAAGGTTTAAGGGGTTTAGGAAACCAACTAGGATGGTGCAGTGCCCTTGGGCCTGCAGTGATGCTAAGGGATATATTTGTTGGTGTTGTAAAAAGTTATCACAAATCTAGTGTCTTAAAACAATACGAATGTATTATCTCACATTTTTAAGGGGTCAGAAGTGTGAAGTGGATCTCACTGGGCTAAAATCAAGGTGTTAACAGGGCTGGGAAGTTCTAAGGAAGAATGGTTTCCTTGACTTTTGCACATTCTTTGGCTCCCAGCCCCCTTCCACCTTCAAAGCCAGCAATGGCTGGCTTTCCAATGATGTCATTTCCCCACTTCTGACTCTTCTGCTTCTCTCCTCCACTTTTAAAGCATCCTTGTGATGACACTGGGCCAACCTGGATAATCCAGGGTAACCTCCTTATTTTAAAGCCAAATGATCAGCAACCTTAGTTCCATCTGCAACCTTAATCCTCCCCTTGCCATATAAACTAATATTCTCACAGGTTCTGGGAATTAGGAGATGGACATCCTTGGGTGCCATTATTCTGCCTATTATAAAGGGGCAAGGGCAGGGAGCAGCTACTGGAACCCAGAGGAGGTAGCTGTATGGAAAGAAAGGGTCACCTAACAGGAATGTGACCTTTCTGAGAATGGGCCCCCCCAAATCAGAAGTGGTAGATATCATCTGGCCACTTTTCTACCTGGCCACAGTGGACCAGGAAGCAAAGGAAGGACTTATTGTGCTGGTTGGGTGATCAATCCTGATTGGCATGAGGAACTAGGATTGCTTCTATGCAAGGGAGCAGCAAAGAGAATTTCCAGAACTCAGGGTGTTGATTTGGGTGTCTCTTAGTACTCCTATCTCCTATAATAACACAGGAATTACAGCAACTACATTACCATGGGAATAATCATGGGAATCACAGCAACTACAACCCACCAAGGGCAGGAAGAAAAGGAGCCTGAAGGTCTGGGTTACACTACCTGGCAATCAATCTGGACCAGCCTAAATGTGGTCAGGAGATAAGGGACATTTAGAATGGGTGGTGGAGGAGAGAGATGATGATTATCAGTTATAACCTGGGACCAGGTGCAACAGCAAAAACTCCTGTTTCTGACTCTTGTATCTGAATTCTTCCAGGGGATTGCAACTGGCCACCACCTTAAGGGACTCTGTGACTGATTGGACCCCATGCCTCCTGCTTGGGGAAGGAGTGAGAGCATCTTGTACTCACAAGAAATAGAGTCCCTACAATGTACTATGGGAGTCAATACAATGGGAATGAGTGACTCTGAGTGGTGCAAGGGCTGGGTTATATTTGATTCAAATCTATGTTCACCCTCAGATTTCCTCGGTACCGACAGCCTCCTGGCCTCTGCTGACACTACCAGGGGCTGACCATCACTTTCTCTGGGAACAGTAAGTCCTTCACCTTGACTGCCACCAGACAGTCAGGCTGAACATCCATGAACACAGAGTTTCTGGCTCCTCCCACGACATCCTGACTTGGATGAAACCTCACACTGACTCTCACTGCAGAAAGAGCCACCTGACAACCCCAGGGGGCGTTGGGGAGTTAACTTCCTGTGGACGGGAATTTCACTATTAACTTCCTGTGGACTGAAATTTCACTATTAACTCCCTGTGGACTGAAATTTCACTATTAACTTCCTGTGGGACTAAATTTCACTATTAACTTCCTGTGGACTGAAATTTCACTATTAACTCCCTGTGGACTGAAATTTCACTATTAACTTCCTGTGGACTGAAATTTCACTAATCAAAAGCAAGAGATGAGAGGGAGATTGGCAGATAAATTCCCCTTCCTCCCCCTCCCATGGCTATCATGTCTCTTTGCAGCCTGTTGGGAGAAGAACCATATGCCAGCCAGACAGGCTTGCTGAGTAACCTTCTGTGATCTTTGAGGCTTAGCATAAAGTGTCAGCCAGAAGGACAACGCACCATTTCACACGTGCTCACATTTCCTTGCTTCACCTCTCCTTTTCTCAGCCTTGCTGCCCTCTGTGCGCACGTCCCAAATGTAATGGTTAATTTTATGCTTCAACCTGCCTGGACCATGGTGCTCAGTCATGTGATTAAACATTATTCTGTGACGAGATAAATTTATATATTTGTGAGGGCATTTGGGGGATGAAATAAACATGTAAATCAGTGGACTTTGAGGAAAGCAGACTCTCCCCCATAATGTGGGTGGGCCTCATCCAATCAACTGAAGGTCTGTATAGAACAAAGGGCTGACCTCTCTTGAGCAGGAGAGGTTTCTGCAGCAGACAGCCTTTGGAGTGAAATGCAGCATCAACCCTACCCTGGGCCTCCAGCCTGCTCGCCCACCCTGCAGATTTTGGACTTGTCAGCTCATAATTGCAATCGCCAATTCCTTAAAATAAATCACTTTTTATATAAATCCCCATCCTATCAGTTCTGTTTCTCTGGAGAACCTTGACTAATACCCCATATAAGGCTTGAACTCTTTCCTCCTTGCTTTAGCCTCTGTTTTAGAGGGAATTAGGTCAAAATAAGGTCCCTGATTTTCATGCACCTGAAGCCTCATTTCCATCCCCATGTGGATATTAAAGCCCCAACCCTGGACCCTAAGGGTCTATCTCCAGGTCCAACACTCCACTGATGGCCCTAGTTTCACCTTCTTTACCTGATGGCTTTGGTTTCCCTATTTGTTTCTGGGACTTGAAAATTTCCTATTATTTATTAATTCCTATTATTTTACCATAAAATTGCTTTTTATTAATTTCCTTCCTCAACTACATATTTCTAATATTATTATCTGTTATGCAGTATCTCTCTGTATTTGTTAGCAGGAGGGCCACCCTGGCTCTGATTGGAATTCCTCATGTAATTTGCATTTGTCTTTTACACATGTATAACAATATAGACAACACAAGTTGTTTAACAATAACAAACTCTTCATATATGTGTGTATGTGTATGTGAGGCTCATAATTTCTATCATATGGGGATTTCATTTTCCTGACCATTATACTAGTGTTAGATATTTAGATTGACTTTCATTTTTACTATTATCAATCATTTTATGGTGAATGTATTTATGGACTAAGCTCTTTTAAGTATTTAGTATTATGCCTCTAGTATAGATTCCAAAAAGTAGAATCACTGCATCAAAGAATATAAACATTTAAAAATCCAAATCGCTCTCATCAATTATGCCTTCATGCAACTTCACTCTAGACATCTTGATTGAAGTTTACATGCACTTGTCTCTTCTGACTTTGATCTGTTCCCTAAAGTGAATTCTTTAGCTAGCTACTCTCATCCATTAAAGATTTCTTTTTACTGGTTTAAGTCTCAGAGGGCAGGCATCTACAAGTTTCATCTTTCTGGGTCTAAGGACACAGTCATGTTAATGAACAAATATCTCACATATTCTTCCATAGCTATTGCTTTGGATTATATCTTTTTTTTTTTTTTAATAAAAATGTTTATTTATTTGGCTGCACCGGGTCTTAGTTGTGGCATGCGGGATCTTCGTTGCCACATGCAGGATCTTTAGTTGAGGCATGCAAACTTTTGGTTGCGGCATGTGGGATCTAGTTCCCTGACCAGGGATCAAACCGGGGCCCCCTGCATTGGGAACATGGAGCCTTAGCCACGGAACCACCAGTGAAGTCCCCTGGATTATATCTTAATGCCATGATAGGTGTATGGACATTTACTTCAGTTTACAAGAAAACCAAAATTGTAGCAGAGAGGTTAGGAGGCTGGGGTTGGACACACCTGGATACAAATTATAGCTCCACTGCTTACTTGCTTTGTCACTTTGACAAATTATTTATACTCACTGATCTTTAGATTTTCCATCTGTCATAAAAATAATACCTAACTCAAAAGTCTGCCGTGAGAATTAAATGAGATAATGAACCCAGAGCCTTGGATATACAGAAAATAACGCATATAACAAGTCCTCACATATGTAGCTGTCGTTAATAAGCAGACATCAGGTTCCGCTGGCCCCTCCCTATGGCCCCCATAACCTGATGGTATATCCAAATCCCATTAGGGTACATTTTGTCGTGCCCTCTTTTTTGCTTCTAACAGCACTTTATAGGTTAGCTAAGTGTAACATAATTACCTGTTTTATTCTATTTTCATTTTAGTCTTTTAAAAATTGTTTAGTTTTAAAAAAATTAAAATATTATAGATACTGCTAAGTCCTTTAAAAAATTTTTAAAATTGTTGCTCAATGCACATAACATAAAATTTACCATCTTAATCATTTTGAGAGTACAGTTCATTGGTATTAAGTACATTCATAATATGCAGCCATTACCATCATTCATCCTCATAGCTCTTTTCATCTTGTAAACTGAACCTCTGGGCTTCCCTGGTGGCGCAGCGGTTGAGAATCTGCCTGCCAATGCAGGGGACATGGGTTCGAGCCCTGGTCTGGGAAGATCCCACATGCCGCAGAGCAGCTAGGCCTGTGAGCCACAATTACTGAGCCTGCGCGTCTGGAGCCTGTGCTCCGCAACAAGAGAGGCCACGACGGTGAGAGGCCCGCGCACCGTGATGAAGAGTGGCCCCCGCTTGCCGCAACTAGAGAAAGCCCTTGCGCAGAAACGAAGACCCAACACAGCCAAAAATAAATATAATAAATAAAAATTAAAAAAAAAAAAAAAAAAGCTTTAAAAAAAAAAAAAAACTGAACCTCTATATCTATTAAACAACAACTCTCCATTTCTTCCCTCCCCCAGCCCCTGACAACCACCCTTCTACTTCCTGCCTCTATGAATTTGACTCCTCTAAGAGCCTCATATAAGTGGAATCTACGTATTTGTCATTTTGTGATTGGCTTATTTCACTTAGCATAATTTTCTCAAGGTTCATCCATATTGTCACATATGTCAGAATTTCCTTCCTTTTTCAGGCTGAATAATATTCCATTGTATGTATAGACCACATTTTGCCTATCTGTTCACACTAAATCCCCTTTGGTAACATTCCCACTCTCTAATCCCTCTCCCTCACACCCAAGTTATCCAAACTCAAGAATTTAGTATTTTTCCTTCCAGACCTAAACCTTTTTTTATTCAAATATTTGTATTCACAGAAAATATATAGTACCTGTATGATGTTTTACATAATTAATATCAGACTGCATATAATATTTTGCATCTTGTACTTTTCACTTAATGTTTTTTAATTTATCCATGTTGGTACATACAGATCTAGTTGCTCCATTTTAATACTGCATAATTTTTCCATTTTATGGATATATTCCTAGTTGTATTTACCTATTCTCCTATTGATCCCCAGGATTTGAGCCCAGTAACTTTGATAGCTTTCTAATACCTTAAAATACATAAAAAATATTTTGTCCAGTTTTTCTAGTCCTTAAGGGAGAGCTGATCTTGGCTTTGCTTGCAGCTCTTTATTCTGCAAACCAAATACACAAGAATATACCCACAGAATTCTTTACAAATCAAACCACAGAAAAATGTCAATAAAATTTTCCACTTGACAGAGAAAGAGAGAGAGAGAGAGAACCAACTACATTTTCTGACTTCAATTCAGCAAAATTAGAAATATAAATAGCTAACTGTATTAAGTACTTAATAAGTGCCAGGCACAAATCTTGATGCTTTAAACATAGTAAGCCATTAAATTTCATCTAATCAGCTCGATAATCCCATGAAGTACGAATATTATTATTATCATACACAAATGAGGAAACCACAGTGAAATAACTTGCCCAGCTTCTCACAGGGTATCATCGGTAGAGCAAGAATTCAAAAACAGAGTAGCAATCTGATTCCATAGCGCTTAATCACTTCACTACACTGCTATATTGAAAGTAGAATTAGAAAAAAAGAACAAATACTTGCAAATTAAAAGTCAAAGAGAGACAGTAGAGATGATTCTATGGTGCAGACACAAAAAAAGAAAAGTCTGAAAGTCTCAAAATATATCTACTGGAAAACCAGAAGACTAATTACTAAATGAAGGCAAACTGAGAGGGAAGGTGTAGGAAAAAAGAAGCAATGGTAGGGTTTCCCTTGTGGCGCAGAGGTTAAGAATACGCCTGCCAATGCAAGCCCTGGCCCAGGAAGATCCCACATGCCGCGGAGCAACTAATTCCGGGCGCCACAACTGCTGAGCCTGTGCTCTAGAGCCCGTGAGCCACAACTACTGAGCCCACGTGCCGCAACTACTGAAGCCCGGTGCCTGGAGCCCATGCTCCGCAACAAGAGAAGCCACTGTAGTGAGACGGCCACACACCTCAACGAAGAGTACCTTCTGCTCACCGCAACTAGAGAAAGCCTGCTCGCAGCAATGAAGCCAAAAATAAAAATAAATAAATAAATAAGTTTATTTAAAAAAAAGAAGCAACGGTAATTGTTGAATTTTGTAAAATATTTTGGTAAATGTAATTTTTAATTGACAGTAAGTTTCTTGTTAATATACTTTATGTGTTATTTTGAAAGTAAAATAAGTCTCTCAACAGTGGGATCCAAAATGGGGTGCATGCACCCAGAGGGTTAGCAAAATGATCTCTTGGTGTTCAGAAAAATATTAGAATTTTACTTTATATTCTATTTCTTTTTAAAAATATTTTTGTATATATTTTATAATTTATGTAATATGTTAAGTGATGCATGTACATAAATTATAAATAAACAAAAACATACATTGCAGCTGTTATGCTCAAAGTTTTATTTATTGGTTATTTTGAATTTTTGGACACCAGTGTTCTAGACAAAATAACAAAGAGGATTGGGGCTGGGGGTTATTCAATGGGAAATGACAGTATGCTAATTTTGGGGTCTACTTTGTGAAAGGACAGAATACTTAAAAGATTAGATTTTTTATTAGAAATTTTATGGCTATCTATATGTTAAAATTAGGACACTTACCAAAATTAATGTAAATAGCCATAGCTTCTGAACATCAGAGGTAAAAGATAAACCTTTATCAACCTGACATTAGTCAAGAAAAGAGCCAAAAAATTTAAAAAAGCCAAGAAAAGAATAAGGAAGGACTTAGGCTTCCCTGGTGGCGCAGTGTGTTGAGAATCTGCCTGCCAATGCCGGGGACACGGGTTCGAGCCCTGGTCTGGGAAGATCCCACATGCGGCGGAGCGACTAGGCCCGTGAGCCACAGCTACTGAACCTGCGCGGTCTGGAGCCTGTGCTCCGCGACAAGAGAGGCCGCGATAGTGAGAGGCCCGAGTACCGCGATGAAGAGTGGCCCCCGCTCGCCACAACTAGAGAAAGCCCTCACACAGAAACGAAGACCCAGCACAGCAAAAATATAAATAAATAAATTAATAAATTTAAAAAATATAATAATAAGGAAGGACTTGATGATAGTCCCATCCCCCAAAGATATGTCCTTGTCCTAATCCCTGGAATTTGTGAATGCAACCTTATTTGCAAAAAAAGGTCTCTGCACATGTAATTAAATTAAGGATCCCTAGATGAGATCATCCTCAATTATCTGGGTGTGCCCTAAACCCAGTGATAACTGTCCAGAGGCACACAGGGCGAGGAGTTTGATGGTCCATATGAAGACAGAGGCAGGACGGGAGTGATGCAGCACAAGTCTAGGGATGCCAGTAGCCACCAGTAGCTGGATGAGGCAAGGAATGAATCTCCCCCAGAGTTTCTGGAAGGAACTCAGCCATGCCAACACCTTGATTTCAGACTTCGGGCCTCCAGAACTGTGAGAAAATAAATTTCTGTTTTTTGAAGTTTGTAGTAATTTGTTAGAGCAGCCCTGGGTAAACATACAGTTGATAAACAGAAAACACAATAAAATATGGTAAAAATAAGTCCAAATTTATTGCTAATCACAATAAATGAGAGTAGATAAACTCATCTATTAAACAACTCACAGGTTAGATTTAAAAAGGAATATACAATCCAGTTATATGCTGATTACAAGAGGCTGAGTGGAAAGATGATTGTGGAGGTTGTAAACATAAGGATGGAAAAAGATATACTGGGTGATTACTAACCAAGAGAAAGCCGGAGTAGCAATATTAAATCAGACCATATAAAATTTAGACATAAAGAATTAATGAGAATAAAAAGGGGGTAGTACATAATTATATAGGGAAGAGTCCACCAAGAGGGCTTTATTTATTTGCAAGAAAAGTTAAAATATAAATAACAAAACTAGAGGAAAGTATTTGCAACTCATATTATAGACTAAGGCCCTAATTTTCCTAATGCATAAAGAACCTCTACAAATCAATAAGAAAAAGACAAGAACTCTTAGAAAAAATGGTCAAGCAAATGAATGGACATTCACAGAAAATGTTCAATTTCACTAGTATAGAAAGAAATACAGTTTTAAAAAAATTTTATTATTATTATTATTTTGGCCACACCACATGGCTTGCAGGATCTTAGTTCCCTGACCAGGAATTGAACCCATGCCCTCGGCAGTGAAAGCGCGGAGTCCTAACCACTAGACTGCCAGCGAATTCCCAGAAATGCAGTTTTAAACTGAAATACCATTTAAAAATTATCAGGTTGGTAACGACCCAATAAATTGATTAAACACTGGGTTAGCCTGTGTTTAGGGTGTGATGAAACAGATCGTCTCACACATTGCAAGCAGCAGTGCAAACTGGTATAACGTCTACGGAGGACAATTTGGCAATATCTAATAAAATAACAAAAGTGTATACCTTTTGATCTGCCAGTTTTATTTCTCCTAATTTCTTCTATAGATACAGCAAAATTATGTATGAAAAATGCTATTAATTGCAGTAGTTATAAAAGCAAAAGATTGAGTCCATTGTAGCAAACATCCATAAAATACAAATACTATTTGTAACTATTAAAAAGAATGAGGAATCTCATTTGTAGTGGTTCATTATGATCTCCAAAATATATTATTAAGTGAAATATATAATGGGTGGGACAGTGTGCACAGTATGTTGCTCTTTTATAAAAAGGAGTTAAAACTATATAAGTGTGATTGATAAATGTATGTAGTTCCTCATATAAGCACATTAGTTGCCACTGGTGAGGGGAACTGAGAGGCGGGTGGAATGGAGTGGGAGGGAAACTGAAAACCAACTAACCAACAAACCAAACAACTACAGCACCAAACCAAACCACCACCAGCATCCTCCCATCTCCATAGAAAGAAGAAATTGTAGGGATGATCGGCAAAACTAAGCGCTGATTCTTTAAAAATGACTAATAGACAAACCTCTGGGAAAAACAGAGGAAGGAAAGGAGAGAAGGTACAAATAGTATTTGGTGAGATGTGTCCATCGCTGGTGCCCACCTGTCGTGTGTCAAGGTTGTGGATGAATTCCACATCATCTAGAATGGGTTAAGGAGTAGACTTCATTGGGAAAGGGATCACTTACAGGGCCGAGTTGTCGAGAGAAGGCAGGAGTCCCCTGACCCTCTCGTCATCCCGTAGAGGCTTGCTGGGTATTGCTGTGCCCACACAGTGGTCTGCATTCCAGCGAGGGTCCTCTTCCCCTGTTAGCCCCACCTTAAGTGCAAATGTAGGAACAACCTTATCAGTGGCAGTACAAACAGATTGTTGGTATCAAGAGAACTTGAAAAAAAAATTAGAGAAAAAGAATCACTAGTCAAATTCAGTCTCCCTGCTTCCTCTCAGTAAAAGCAACTATGACAAGATGGTTTTATAGAAGTATTTAGCCAACTAGAAGTGGATCGTTCTTTTTTTATATACAAACTGTTTGCAGGGGAGAGAGAACACACGTGAGAGAACTATGATACTAGTTTGCATCCACCAAAGTTGATATATTCTGCTTTCATTTTCATTCTATTAAATATTTTCTAATTTCTCTGATGATTTCTTTTTTGATGTATGAATACTTAGCAGTACATTTTTAATGTCCAGACGTTTAAGAATTTTCCAGATATCCTTGTTATTTACTTCTAGTTTAATCTTCTTGAGGCCAGAGAACATACTTGTATGATTTCAATCCTGTTAAATTTGTTGGGATTTGTTTTATGGTCCAGAATATGATCTATCAGGATGAGTGTTCCATGTGCGCCTGGGGAAAAAAACCATATATTCTACTCTTGTGTAGGGTGTTCTATACATGTTAGTTAGGTCAAGCTGGTTGATAGCGTTGTTCATGTCTTCCACATCCTCTCTGATTTTCCATTTACTTGCTCTATCTGATACTGAGAGAGGAGTGTTGAAGTCTTGAACTATAAATGCGGATTTTCCTATTTCTCCTAATTCTATCAGTTTTTGCTTTTCTATTTTGAAGCTCTGTTTTTAGATGCATACACATTTAGGATAGTTACATCTTCTTGATAATTTGATCCCTTTTAAATTATGTAATATTTATTATTAAATATTATGTAATATTTATTCAATGTTGGTTCTTTTTTTTTTTCCAGAAAAGTTCAAGGGAGGAAGAGAGGAGCAAAGGAACAACTACACATACAAAGAAGTGACTATAATGATGGAATGTGGATTCTAAGCCAGATAAGGTATGAGGTGGGGACATGAAGGGGTAAGGGATGTGAAAAATTGGCAGGTCAATGGATAGCAGGTTCCATTAGGGTTGCAGAATTATTGAAGTCGGGCTGTTGGAGAGAGTGTGTTGAAGGATAAATACAGAAAGAGTGGGATGCTTGTCATCAAGATAATGAAGGCAATGCTAATGGCAAGGTCTGGGGCATGACTGTGGAGTGTGTGGCTTGGGGGAGGGGATCAGGAACTAAGAAGATCATCCTTGTGAATATTGAAATCCTTAATAATTAAGGCAGTGCTTGTGCTGGAAAGAGAGACAATGAACAAGGTGTTAAATTTTAGGATGAACAAGGAATAAAGAGTAATAACCTGGACATCAGATGATTACAAAAAGTAGGGGGAAAGAGAGTAGTCTATCAAAAAGGATTAGCATTCAGAATATTCAAATAACCCTTAAAATCAATAAAAACCAGACATACAATCCAATAAATAGTGGACAGAGAACGAACAGGCAATTTACAGAAGAGGAACCCTGCATGGCCATCAAACATATAAAGAGGACCAACTGCATTGGTAATTAGGAAAATGAGATGCTATTTCACATCTATCAGAATGACAAACATGGAAATGTCTGAGAGCACAGACATTAAGAACAATGTGAGGAACGGGAGCTCTCATATGAGTGCACATCGGTACAATGGCTTCAGAGAACAAATTTAGTAGTATATATTAAAGATCAAGATGGATGTGCCCTTTGACCCAGCTCCCCTCTTCCAATATAAACTCTACAGAAAAGCTCACATATGTGTGGTGCAAGGAGATGGCAGCATTATATGAAATAGATAAAAATCAAAACAACCCAAATGTCTATCAACAGGAAAACAGGTAAGTAAATAGCGTCTATTCAAACAATGAGAATGCTCATTCTATGCAGTGAAAGTGAATGGACTAGAGACACATGTGCTGTGATTCAGTTCCCAAAACACAAAGCTGATGAAAATCGGTAAATTGAAGCATGATAGGTACAGTGTGGTAATACCACATTTGGTAAAGCTTAAAAATAAGCAAAACAATATATATTATTTATGAACATATATACATAGTAAAAATGTAAAAAAATGGGCCTGAAAGATGCACACAACTTTAGGACAGCAGTCACCTCTGGGGAGGGTGGAGAGAGGGGAGCGGGACCTTGGAGAAGCACAAAACGGCTTTCTATTCAATTTGGAATGTTTTAGTTTTGAAAAAAAGATGAAGCAAATAGGGCAAAATGTTAATATTTGTGAAACGTGGGTGTTGGCTATATATTATGCTGTTCTTTTCCATTCATTTGAAATACTTTACAATAGAAAAATTTCATGGCATATGTAGGATGACAGCACTATCCGAGATCAGATAAACACATTTTTAAAGCTCGTGTAAGCCCACTGTTCAGTGTCAGTCTGTCAAATTACAAGCATTTCTGGAGCACCTAAAAATTGCATAACAGTGCTCTCCGTGTCAGGACACCTGCAGAGAATGAGCAGAATTTCCAAACAGATGTCAGAGATCTGAACATGCAACTCATAGAAACATATAATTCATCACGACAAATGTGCATCAAGAGGAGATGGTGCTGGTGGCTTGGTCTAGAATGGATTGAATTTGACAAAAACCTACTGAAATATTTCTCCATGGCCACAGCTCTCCAATTCTTCAATATGTGACTGCTTTCCTCCAGGCTCTCTCTGGGCCATTAAGGGACATTTGGATACATCTCTCCTTTTTCTGTGCTATATATTACATATATATATATATATATATATATATATATATATATATATGTAATATATAAGTATTTGACAATAGATACTGATGGCCTCCTAAGTGTCAGGCAATGTGCATGCATGAGTGCAAACATATGCACGGCCCCTGTATGGGTCTACTCCCTTTCCTAGGTCCTCTCCCTCTTACTGCAGTCATCACCCCATGCCCCTCTGCCTGCAACCGTCCTGGGAATGTGAACCCCTGGAGAAAGGTCTTCCTCCAGGACCTTTTGTTACCAGAAAGCCTAGCTGGGACAATTTTGGAGGTAGGAATGTTGCCTTATAAGGGTTGTACTCAGGGATATTACATATGACTCTAAGGATATCACATTTTGCTTAGATGTTTTCATGACTCAACAAAGGGCTTGAGAGTGTGGTGGGCAGGGACCAGGTGAGCTTAAGGGCAGAGTCCTAGAGACAAGAGGAAATAGGGATGACGCTCTTATACAGCAGAATACTCAGGATGACCAGCAGAGCTCCATGCCTGCTGCAGCCCAGGCTTCTTTCTGTTCAAGGAACAAACAAAAGCAATCTGAGTCCATCAGTCCCAGGTAGGAATAGTTTATTTCCTTCAGGGGATTCCCTGGGGACAGAGGGCTGTAGACACTGGAGAGGCCAGAGTCCTCTAGGTGACACGTAACTCTTCTCTGCAAAATTCCTGCTTGGAAAGGCTTAAGGTTGGCTTTGGGGGGCAGGGAGGCAGTGGTCAGTGACCTGCACTGGTCACCACCAGGAGGGCCAGAGTATAGAGAGGGAGAGTCTTAAGGCCGGGAGTCAAGTTCTTATCAGAGAAGTGTTTACCTCCTTATTTCTTTTGTACCCAGAGATACCAGGTCAAATCCCCATTCCTTGCTGTGGTCAAAAGTATCAGCCACTGCCAGAAGCACCACCAGCCTAAATGTCCCCACCCTTAGAGACTCAGGAGGGCATCTGCAGGGCTAGGCAAGGAGGGATGAGGGGGCTCCATCTGAGCCCTCCTGTGAATCCTGCTGCCTTGGATGTGTGTCTAGAAGTTTCCACAGTGAAAGTGGAACATATTCTTTCGGAAAATTTAAGAACAACTCAGTTCTCATATATTACCTAAAATCTCTAATTGCATAGCCGATTTCAAGTTGTGAAATTTTAGTAACAGATTTACCTATTCACAATTTTAATAATCATTGCCAAATTCTACATTCAAAGTTAAGAAACAGTCTCTTGAAATCTGCTAAGGGACGTATAAAAATTAGCTTTTATTTTGGATTTATTTAGATTTACTAAAAAGTTGGCAAAGATAGAGCTCCTATATACTCTTCACCCAGTCTCCCCTAATGTTAACATCTATATAAAACAATGGCACATTTAATCAAAACTAAGAAATTAACACTGGTACAATATTACAACTGAACTATCTACTTTATTCGTATCTCACCAAGTTTCTTTTTTTCTTTTTTTGGTTGCATGGCTTGTGGGATCTCAGTTCCCTGAACCTGGGCCGCCAGCCGTGAAAGCAAACAGAGTCCTAATCACAGAACCACCCAGGGAATTCCCAGCATCTCTCACCAAATTTTCCACTAATTGTCCTTTCACTGTTCCAGGTTCCGTTCCAGGTTCCAATCCAGGTTACCACCCACTGTATTTAATCTGGTATGTCCTGAATCTCCTCCTGTCCGTGACATTTTCTCAGTCTTGTTTTCCATGACCTTAACAGTTTTAAAGACTGTTGGTCAAGGCCATGTAGAATGTACCTTAACTTGGGCTTGTCTGATATTTTCTCATGATTAGACTGGGATGATAGGTTTGGGGAAGATAACACAGATTAGACTGGGATGATAGGTTTGAAGTGTACTTCCTATCTCATCCTATCAGGGAGTACAAGATAGCGACATGGCATTTACGGTGGTGTTGACCTTGGTCACTTGGATAGGGAAGTGTCTGCCAGGTTTCTCCACTCTAAAGTTACTATTGTTCCCTTTCTACACTCAATTCTCTGGGAGCAAGACTCCAAGTCCAGCCCACCCTCCACGTGGGGGAGGAGGTATTAAATCTCCACCTCTGGGAAGAGAAAGTATCTACATATATTACCGTTGACCCTTGAACAGTATGGGTTTGAACCGCACAGCTCTACTTATACACAGATTTTTTCAATAAGTACATATATGTGCTGTAAATGTATTTTCTCTTCCTTATGACTTTCTTTAAAACATTTTCTTTTCTCTACTTTATTGTAAGAATACAGTGCATAACATATAACATACAAAATATGTTAATTGACTGTTTATGTTATCAGTAAGGCTTCTGGTCAACGGTAGGCTATTAGTAGTTAAGTTCTGGGGGAGTAAAAAGTTATACATGGATTTTCGACTGCACAGGGGATCAGCACCCCTGTCGTTTAGTTATTTATTCAGTCATTTTTTGGTATCAGTATGGATGCATGTATATTAATTTTCTACTCTAGATTAAAATTCAATGTTACATTATTTATTTTCTTGCTCACTTGTTCCAGTTTGGGCCCTTTCAGTTTGGCTCCTCTGTCCGTTTGACATCCCTCCATCTCTATTCTTTTCTTTTTTCTTTTTCCCTTCCTCCTCCCTCCCTTCCTTCCTTCTTTCTTTCTTCTTGTTTTTGTTTTTAGCAATTGTTACTTTCTGGCAGTACAATATGCTCCAGGCTCATATTGTATTTTCCCTGCTCCAGCCCTAGAATCAGCCATTTCTCCAAGGAATAACTAGGCATTTAAAAATAGTAGGTTTTTAAATATAGAAGCAATGTATACTGTTTGTGGGAAATTTGAGAAGTACATATTTAATCTGTCACTTTTATTCCATGCTTATTTACTTTCAAGCATTTTTATATGTAGACATTTATGTTAGTATAATTTCAGCCTTTCCGTATATAAGTTTGCGTCATGATTTTTCAGTTAGCATTTTAACTGAAGCATTTCCATATTATTACAAACTACTTACAAATGCCATTTTTTTTTCCGCCTTCTTATCTCTCTTTTTTTTAACACCTTTATTGGAGTATAGTTGCTTTACAATTGTGTGTTAGTTTCTGCTTTATAACAAAGTGAATCAGCTATACATATACATATATCCTTATATCTCTTCCCTCTTATGTCTCCCTCCCACCATCCCTATCCCACCCCTCTAGGTGGTCACAAAGCACCGAGCTGATCTCCCTGTGCTATGCGGCTGCTTCCCACTAGCTATCTATTTTACATTTGGTAGTGTATATATGTCCATGCCACTGTCTCACTTCGTCCCAGCTTACCCTTCCCCCTCCCCGTGTCCTCAAGTCCATTCTTTAGGTCTGCGTCTTTATTCCTGTCCTGCCCCTAGGTTCTTCAGAACCATTTTTTTTTTAGATTCCATATATATGTGTTAGCACACGGTATTTGTTTTCCTCTTTCTGACTTACTTCACTCTGTATGTCAGACTCTAGGTCCATCCACCTGACTACAAATAACTCAGTTTCGTTTCTTTTTATGGCTGAGTAATATTCCATTGCATATATGTGCCACATCTTCTTTATCCATTCATGTGTCGATGGACACTTAGGTTGCTTCCATGTCCTGGCTATTGTAAATAGAGCTGCAATGAACATTGTGGTGCATGACTCTTTTTGAATTATGGTTTTCTCAGGGTATATGCCCAGTAGTGGGATTGCTGGGTCATATGGTAGTTCTATTTTTAGTTTTTTAAGGACCCTCCATACTGTTCTCCATAGTGGCTGTATCAGTTTACAT
Organism: Balaenoptera musculus; assembly: GCF_009873245.2. NCBI lineage: Eukaryota > Metazoa > Chordata > Mammalia > Artiodactyla > Balaenopteridae > Balaenoptera > Balaenoptera musculus. The sequence continues at coordinate 101,944,899 of NC_045786.1, forward strand.
TCCCACCAACAGTGCAAGAGGGTTCCCTTTTCTCCACACCCTCCAGCATTTATTGTTTGTAGATTTTTTGATGATGGCCATTTTGAGTGGTGTGAGGTGATACCTCATTACAGTTTTGATTTGACAAATGCCATTTTTAATGGCGGCATATATCCCATAAAGTGACATACCATATTTAGCATTTAAGTTTTATCTATTTTTTCACCTATTTTATCTATTATTTTACAAATAAGATGATAAAGGTCTTTGTTCATAAATCTCTCTCTTTCTTTTGGTGACAGGCAGCTTGTGGGATCTTAGTTCCCCGACAGGGGATTGAACCCAGGCTCTCGGCAGTGAAAGCGCAGCGTCCTAACCACTGGACTGCCAGGGAATTCCCCACAGATTTCTTTTTATACGTAAAATGTTTTAGGTGGATGTCAAGATTTGTGTAGATTCCCATCAAACAGATTAGGTCATTCCAGATCTACTAACATATAACACACAAACACACATATATGTAACACAAGTATGTGTATTTATGTACAAACAATGTACATAGTGTGCATAAAACATAACACATATTCTCAGAACATACAAGTCTCTCTTTATTATTAGGGTTCTTTTGGATTATATGTCTTTGAAACTGATGGTAAATCAACTCCATAACAGGCATAGTCCAAGACTGGGAATATGAAATGTTATATGTAACACATGATGCCTGTGAGCTATACGGGTGTCACCTCCTCTTTGTTGCATCCTTCTTTGGGGGAGGGGGAGATATATATAGCAATGGTGACTACATTTTCTGGACCAAAAATGGGGATACATATCTTGTTCTATGATCAATCTCAGAAGATCAGGGATGGAGTATGAAACCTTAGATATAGTTGTTTTTTACCTCCTCTTACCATATAACTTTGACTTTCTGATACTATTCCACACTGTAGAAGCACAATCTATTTCATCTGCATCATCAGAGGCACCTTTGCTTTCTTCAGATTTGTAAATCTGAAGCTCCTGGTTTCCTTTCCATTCTCTATTTCCTGGGATTCTTTTGGCTGGTCAGAAACCCTTAGGGCATCTTCTCTATTGAAAGGAAAATTGAGGGAGATTAACAGGTAATAATGTAAGGCAGGGGGTCCCAACCCCCCCCCCCCCCGGGGTTCCGGACCACCACCGGGCTCTGGCCTGTTAGGAACTGGGCTGCACAGCAGGAGGTGAGGGGAAGCTTCATCTAACGCTCCCCATCGCTCCCCATCGCTCGCATCACTGCCTGAATCACCCCCACCCCTCCCCCACCCCCTGTCCGTGGAAAAATTCTCTTCCATGAAACTGGTCCTTGGTGCCAAAAATGTTGGGGACCGCTGATGTAAGGTGTGAAAAGAATACTATTGAGGTCTCTTCTTGTATTAGTTTGCTAGGCTGCCATAACAAAATACCATTGACTAGGTGGCTTAAACAGCAGAAATTTATTTCGCACAGTTCTGGAGGCTGATAAGTCCAAGATCAAGGTATTGGCAGATTTGGGTTCTCCTGAGACCTCTCTTCTTAGCTTGCGGTTGGCCATCTTCTCATTGTGTCCTCATGTCACCTTTTCTTTGTGTGCACGCATCCCAGCTGTCTCTTTTTGTGTCCAAATTTCCTCTTCTTATAAGACGACAATCAGATTGGATAAAGGCTTATCCCAGTGGCTTTTTCTTTTTTTTCTTTTTTTTTTTTTTTTAAAGTTATACAATTTTTATTTATTTATTTATTTATTTATGGCTGTGTTGGGTCTTCGTTTCTGTGCGAGGGCTTTCTCTAGTTGCGGCAAGTGGGGGCCACTCTTCATCGCGGTGCACGGGTCTCTCACTATCGCAGCCTCTCTTGCCGCGGAGCACAGGCTCCAGACGCGCAGGCTCAGCAATGGTGGCTCACGGGCCTAGCTGCTCCGCGGCATGTGGGATTCCCCCCAGACCAGGGCCCGAACCCGTGTCTCCTGCACTGGCAGGCAGATTCTCAACCACTGCGCCACTAGGGAAGCCCCCTTTTTCTTTTTTTTAACTTAGTCACCTCTTTAAAGGTCCCATCTCCAAATACAGTCACACCCTGAGGAAATGGAGGTCAGGGCTTCAACATATGAATTTTGGGACGGGGGGCTTGGGTGGGGGGAGGACACTCAGTTCAGTCTATAACACTCCTTGAGATCAACAAGATTGAACTTGCTTTGAAACCCAGAGATTTAGGTAGAAAGTGCATGGTTGTTTAAAGCTTTTATGTTGAGCACAGATGTGAACTTGTCTATTTTCAGAGCCCCATGATTCCCTAGGAAGGGTTAGGTTAGCTCTCTATATTAATTCCCTACTTGGGCAGGGGCTTAATAGTGGTAGAAAGACTGGGATAGACCACTCAGAAAATGGAATAAGAATTAAGACAAAAAAATGAGCATTAGAAAAACAATGATTAGGACTTCCCTGGTGGCGCAGTGGTTAAGAATCTGCCTGCCAATGCAGGGGACACGGGTTCAAGCCCTGGTCCGGGAAGATCCCACATGCCGTGGAGCAACTAAGCCCACGTGCCGCAACTACTGAAACCCACGTGCCTATAGCCCGTGCTTCGCAACAAGAGAAGCCCATGCGCAGCAACGAAGACCCAACACAGCCAAAAATAAATAAATTTATTAAAAAAAGAGGTGCTCAATAAATATTTGTGGAATGAATTAACTGCCATCTTTCATTGGCTCAGCAATTCTGTTCATGTTTCAGACTGAAGAGCTCTTGTACTAGGCTCATTAATCTAATGGATCAATAGATCATTTTAGAGAGTATCACAAATAGATGAAACACTTTCAGTTCTGGATTGGAGGAGATTTTTCTTACTCTGATGTTCCACCTTCCCCTTGACTTCATTTATTCAGTCAATCACCATTTAACAAATATTCTGCACTCTTAATATGTGTCTGGCGTTTTCTATGTAGAACTGAGAATAGAGTGGTGAATGAGAGATATACAATCTGTAGGTGCCATCATGGAGCTGTATGCTTGTGGATTCAGGAGCACCACACCCTCCTAGGTCCCCAAAGCCATTGCCAATCCAGTCCTCCTTTGCTATCATGTATACGTGTCTAGTCAGAGATTCCTGCCTTTTGGCCTTGAACCCCTCCTTGTTAGCATCCTGCATTTCCCACCAGAGTATGAGCACCTCCACTGGAAGACCACCAGGATCACAGGGATCATTTATCTTAATTTTACTATATCCCTGGAATCTGGATCATGGTAAGTGCTCCATAAAATTTTCCTGAATGACCAGCCTGCTGCCACTCCCCTCATTCAAGGAGGACTAGCTTACAAGATTCCTCTTTACTAGAAGTCCCAGCCTCAATCTGGGTGACCTCATTGTTCACCTAATTCAATAGTTAGCCTCACAATTCTTTGACATCCTCAGTTCCAGGGACTTTCAGCCCAACTTCACTTCAGCTGCTCTCAAACATGGGGGTAATTTAGACTTGTCATCACCCAAGTCTCGTCTATCTTGAAATATTAAATGTACACACCCTACTCTCTGGCCATCAATTCCTGTTCTTCTACCTCTTTCTGCTCTGTTTTCTCTTACATTAGCTTGTCAATACTATCGAGAATCCCTGTTCCCTGAACCCTCCATTTTGTCCTATTATATCCATCCCCTCCCCACTCTATTTCCTTCTTTATATAGTCTGTACTGCACAATGTATCACTTTGATCACTGTATTGTAATTGCCCTGTTATTTTTCTCACTGCTTTCCCACTGAACCTTTTGGGAGAAACCTTGTGCTTGATCAGTCCAAATGTCTTAACTTCTACAGTTAAGTTGTCGTGGAAAACTGAAGAAATTCACTAAAAAATTATGGCTTCCAAGATAATTGACTTTTAATATCACCTGGCAATTTTTCCACATGGTCCTACTCAGGACCATCTCCCTTTCCCCTCAACATGTATTTAAACCTTCACCAGTTGTATTCATTTGCTGGGCTGCTATAACAAAGTGTCATAGACTGGTGACTTACACAACAGATATTTATTTTCTCACAGTTCCGGAGGCTACAAGTCCAAGATCAAAGTGTCAACAGGGTTGATGTCTTCTGAGGCCTCTGCCCTTGTCTTGTAGATGGCTGCCTCCCCCCTCTGTCTTCACATGGCCTTTCCTCTGTGCATGTCTGTGTCTTAAGCAGCAAAGTGGTTCACTTATACATATATACATTCTTTCTTTTTAAAAAAATATTTATTTATTTATTTATGGCTGTGTTGCGTCTTCATTGCTGTGCGTGGGCTTTCTCTAGTTGCGGCAATTTGGGGCTACTCTTCGTTGTGGTGCGTGTGCTTCTCATTGTGGTGGCTTCTCTTGTTGCGGAGCACAGGCTCTAGGTGTGTGGGCTTCAGTAGTTGTGGCTCGCGGGCTCTAGAGTGCAGGCTCAGTAGTTGTGGCGCACAGGCTTAGTTGCTCTGCGGCACGTGGGATCTTCTCGGACCAGGGCTTGAACCCGTGTCCCCTGCATTGGCAGGGGATTCTTAACCACTGCACCACCAGGGAAGCCCCACACTCTTTTTCATATTGTTTTCCATTATGATTTATCATAGGGTATTGAATATAGTCTCTGTGCTATACAGTAGGACCTTGTTGTATATCCATTCTCTATATAATAGCTTACATCTTCTAACCCCAACCTCCCACTCCATCCCTCCTCCAGTCCCCTCCCCCTTGGCAACCACCAGTCTGTTCTCTATGTCTGTGAGTCTCTAACCATCTCTTCTTATAAGGACACTGATCACATAGGATTAGGGACCACCCCAATGACCTCATTTAACCTTAATAACCCCTTTAAGACTCTATCTCCAAATATAGTCACATTCTGAGGTACTAGAGGTTAGAACTTCACCATTCTAATTTGGGGATTTGGGGGAAGGGGACCCAGTTCAGCCTATAACATCAGTCTTCTAAAGCCCACTTCCTCACCCCTGCACCCTCCATCTTCATAGGTGAGGCAGAAAAAATGGTCTGGGAACTCCAACTTCTTGTCCCTCCCAATGCCTTATGAATCTGTAAGGGGTTCTCTCCCTTCCTACCTCCTTCCCATCAGTGAAGGATGTTCTCCCCCTTTCCTCCATAATCCAAGGTGTCTCCCACCTCTGGTCTGGCTAGGTTTCCCTTCCCACCTCCTTGAGGTCCTTGAGCTGTCATTCTCTTATTGGTTTCTTCATACCTCCAATGGCAAAATTAAGTCAGAGCAATTGATCTACCACATCTGGCCCCACAGATCTCAGAGTCTATGCAGCCTTGACAGGTCCTCTTCATGCTCTTTTGTGTTTGGGACTCTGCTGTGGGCTGTGAGCTCTTGCCTGGAGCAGGTGTTCCATGTAATTATTTCCCTCCAGTGTCTGGGAGAGGATGGAGTCTCACCTGACGGCTTCTTCCTCTCAGTGCCTCTATTCTTCTGCCCCCTTTGGGGATAGAGGCTGGTAGGGAGTCCAAGTGGGGCAGCTCAGTAAGAACTCTCTCACTACTGGTTTGGAAGGCTGTTGGCAGAGTCATTCCTCTTTCTGAATCAGGAGGGAGAGTTTGTGGGTTCCTAGAACCCTTTTCTGACTTCTTGGCTCCCTCGTTTCCAGAACCACTTGTACTCCCCCTCCTTTACAACACTGTTTTCATTCTATGTCAGAAAAAACATTTGAAACTCGGCAATAGGCAGAAAAGTTAGCAGAATATCTTCAGTGCCACATTGAGCTTGACTTTCTACCATCTCTGAGCAAAGGTTAATGTGTACATTTTCATCTGTTGGAGATGCAGATAATTTCTGTCTATTAGAACTGATAATCCCAAAGATTATGGTTTATTGTCTTGTTAGACATTAATCAGTTTTTTGTCTAACCCCCAAATCTTATTCTAACGTTTCCTACAAATACCTAGCTTCTCAAATGTCCTTTGAACTGGTTGTAACATCTTATTGGTTCTTTCGTTAGTTAATGAGTTGAATAAGATTTTGACACCTATTCATTTTATATTTGTATGAGAGTCATGATATCATTTTTTGGAAAATTATACTTTAAGACTGATTTATTGCATGTGGAGGGTAAACAAAAGGGAGAGGCTATTAGACTTTGCAGTAGAGCCATTTTTATTAATTATGCTGCTGAATTGCTCCCTTCCTACTATTTGTTTACCTTTCACATGAAAAATGTTTAAACTCTCTCTCATTTATAAAAAGAAAGCTTTCCCAGTAATCCTTTATCATTCTGTAGCTGCCATACAATACTTACCTTTTCCTTAACAAAGTGGTTTTAAAATGTTGTGTGGGACTTCCCTGGTGGTACAGTGGTTAAGAATCCGTCTGCCAGGGCTTCCCTGGTGGCGCAGTGGTTGAGAATCTGCCTGCCAATGCAGGGGACACGGGTTCGAGCCCTGGTCTGGGAAGATCCCACATGCCGTGGAGCAGCTAGGCCCGTGAGCCACAACTACTGAGCCAGCGCTCTAGAGCCCGCAAGCCACAACTACTGAGGCCGTGTGTCACAACTACTGAAGCCCGCGCACCTAGAGCCCTTGCTCCACAACAAAGAGAAGCCACCGCAATGAGAAGTCTATGCACCGCAACAAAGAGTAGCCCCCACTCACCGTAACTAGAGAAAGCCCGTGCACAGCAACGAAGACCCAACGCAGCCGAAAATAAATAAATAAATAAATAAATTTATTAAAAAATAAAATGAATAAAAAGTTGTCTAAGTTGTCTAAAAATTTGTCTCAGACCAAATGTGTAAGGCAATACATGAAAAACATCTTTGAATATGGAAAGTTGCTGTTAGATGCATATGAAAAGTTTCATGCCTAGGAGAGGTAACTGCAATGACAAGAAATGAGTTCTTTATGCTTTCCTACTTTTAACTTTGCTACAAAGTTTTGGCCCCTGCTGGGCCCTTTAAGGATCTCCACTGACTCTTTACCTCAATCAGCTTTAACCAGCTCTTAAAGTAAGTGAAAGTTGCAACGTCCCTGCACAGACTTTCTCTTGCATCACCATAGACACAAGACCCTTTCTGTGGAAAAAAAAAAATCACGTTATAATGAGGAAGACTGCTGTAAAATATGGACTAATGAGTTGAACAGCAAACAGGGTGGAACCTGTAGTAGGAAGGAGCTGAGTGACAGCAAGGGCAGTTGGAGGAAGGAGATAGGATGCTTTGCTGGCCTCGAAAGAGAGAGACAAAGTGTAGAGTTCTATGAGCCTGCATCTTACATATAGCAGTACCTTGCTGGAGACTCCCACTGCGGTGATGGAGCAGTGATAACAAGCACAATATTCATGACCCTGAGCTATTCCTGCATATTATTTTGGGAGATCCAGCAAAAATGAAAACAAGATTTAATAAGTGTTATGGACTAAAGGATTGTGTCCCCCCAAAATTCATATGTTGAAATCTAATCCCCAATGTGATGCTATTTGGAGGAGGGCCTCTGGGAGGTAATTAGGTCATGAGGGTGGAGCCCCCATGATGGGATTAGTGCCCTATGAGAAGAGGCCAGTGAGCTAGTTTGCTTTCTTCCCACCCTGTGAGGATACCATGAGAAGTCAGCAGTCTATAACCCCAGAGTGTTCTCACCAGAACCTGACCATGCTGGCACCCTGATGTCAGACTTGCAGCCTCCAGAACTGTGAGAAATAAATGTCTGTTGTTTATAAGCCACCCAGTCTATGGTACTTGCTGTGGCAGCCTGAACCAAGACAGTAAGCTTAACAAAGGGACTGTGCAAATTGATAAGGAAAATACTAATGCCTAAGTAGGTAAATGAGCAACATTTATGAAAAACAGTGCATAACAAGGAAATCTAACCAGCCAATAAACATAAAAATTTCAATTTAATTAGTAATCAAGTAACTATAAATAAAACAATAATGGGTTACCATTTTTGCCCACCAGGTTGACAAATATTTGAAAAGGAAAGCACTTAATGGTAATGAGAGATAAGATGAGCACCTTCATACATTTTTGGTGAAAGGGGAAACTCTACACCTTTCTAGGAAATGAACTTGACATTATGAATCAAGAACCTGACTCCACTTAATCCAGGATTTCCATTTATGGGAGTCTCTTCTAAAGAAATAATTTATGAAATGTTGAGAGCAAAACTATTTATAAAATAAAAATATCAGAAATAACCTGAATGACCCCGAACAAGGAAATTGTTTGTTATGTGTATCCTGCCAGTCGCCCCCCCTTGCTCACTTCACTTCAACCGTATTGTCTTCACTGCTATTTCTTGGGCAGCCATGCTTTGTCCAACACGAGGACAATTGTATTTTCGGTTCTCTTCCCTTGGAATACCTTTCACCCAGATACCTGCATGGTTTGCAAACTTACCTCATCCAGGTCTTTATTCAAATGTCACCTTCTTAGTGACACCCTTTTAAAAGTGCACCCCTCTACCCATACTCCTCTCCCTGGCTTCATTTTTCTTCCTAGACCTTATCATCATCCAACATTCTATGTAGGATCTCGATTATAAGTCAATCTATCTACAAAGTTCATCATTGTCTAGTAGCCTGAAAAAGGTTTTAAATTTAAAGCCCAATTAGATTCTACATTTCATTACACTGCAAGTTATTGCATGTTTCTAAAAATAAGACAGAAAGAAGAACCTTGAGTCAAATCAAGATTTAAAAGGGTAGAGGCTCCGGGCTTCCCTGGTGGCGCAGTGGTTGAGAATCCACCTGCCAATGCAGGGGACAGGGGTTCGAGCCCTGGTCTGGGAAGATCCCACATGCCGCGGAGCAACTAGGCCCGTGAGCCACAATTACTGAGCCTGCGCGTCTGGAGCCTGTGCTCCGCAACAAGAGAGGCCGCGATGGTGAGAGGCCCGCGCACCGCGATGAAGAGTGGCCCCCACTTGCCGCAAATGGAGAAAGCCCTCGCACAGAAACGAAGACCCAACACAGCCAAAAATAAATAAATAAATAAAATTAAAAAAAAAAAAAAAAAAAAAAAAAAAAAAGGTAGAGGCTCCAAAATGTGAAATTGGCTGAGTGAGAGGCCCTTTCTGTGTTAGGTGATACTGACGTAAATGGTTAAACTCTTTCACACTGCAGTTTAACTGTCTCAGACCAAATGGCTATTGAAGCTGGAGCTTTAGGAAACTTGGTAGAAAAACACCAGGATGGTAGAAAATATTGGCTGTTTCTTGTGTCTCTGTTTAGTAAGGTCTTACAAAACAGAGACAGCTTTGATTTGAGCTGAGCTGGCTGAAAGCAGAAAAGGGACAACACGGAGACCCCTCCGCCTGTGGACAGGATTGCTGAGGCTGGGTTAACCGTGCTTCTCACAGAATTGCAAAACCCAGAATCTCTGCCCCTTCTAAAATTAGCATAAAAGGCAAGGAGATGGGAAATCAGCAGGGAGACAAAATTGGGACACCTGAGAGGCCAGAAAAATGAAGGAAACCAGATTCCCTGGTCCCTTTCCACATCTCTCCTTCCTTGAACTGTCTAAGTAATCCTTCTCCCTATACGGGGCCAGCAAGTGGGCTGCAGTCTTGTCACAGGTGCAGGTTATTCTGCCTCACTTCTTATTCTTTCACAGTTACATTTAAGCCTGGGGCTAAGGGCAAAGTTCCAAGGTTTATGGCTAAGAGAGAGAGCAGTAAGGGTAGAGCCCAGTTCTGTGAACACACAGTTCTGAAGTCTATACAGTGTTGGGAGAGTTGACTAGCAGTGAAACCTCAAGCCTGGACAAAAGGTGAGGGTATGTTTCCTCAGCCTCAAAGGTGACCCTAGACCCCCTCCTCTCATAAACTGTGCCAGCAGGAAGTGGGCTACTATAGAAGTTCAGGCTCTAACAGGGATCTTTTTGATGACTCTCTTCTATTCCCCTCTCAGTCATGGCCATGGAGGGCAATGGGCAAAAGAGTTCTTTGAGTGGGCGGGATGGCAGGGAGTCATATTGGCTGACTAATAAACTCCCTTCTCCATCCTACCCCTGCCCAGAAATATATACTTTGGATTGGTGACTGTTGTTTGTTTCCCTTCCTTTTCCAGGTGATAGCTTTTTTGTTAATTAATTAAAATGTTTTTCTATTTTCCTCCATCATTTTTTAATCTGTCAGGAGTGTTGAAATGTATAAGTCAAAGGTTGCATAGACGAAAAGAGTAAGATTTGAAAGTAAGAGGAATGCACTTATTTCAAGGATCTGGATGCAATAACTAGACATGACATTCAGTTGTTTCTCTTCAAGAAATGGTGCATTTTCATTTGTAAATGGGATGGCTGCATCGTATCAAGTGGGGACATTTTTGATTCTGTACATATGGGCAAATGGAATGTTAAGCAGCTAAGGTGTGGAATATAGTAGATATATATTGCTTCTCTATCCAGAATCTCTTCTTTCGGGCAAATATCCTTCCCCTGCATATAGGCTATGCAAGAAGAATACTCCATTCACCTGGCCACAGGGTTTGATTCAGGGATGGGCACATAACTTAAGATGGACCAATCAGAATTCCTGCTGGATTGCCCTGGAGCTAAGATTTTTCCCATTCTTCTGATTTTATAATTCTGAGAGTATTTGAAATGCGGTAGCTAGCTACATGCTTCTTGGAAGAAGTCTATCTGAAGGAAGAGGCCAACACACAGATTTAAACAGAGCTGAGAGATGGTGAGAGAAGGAAGAAAAAGGAGATATGAGATAGATAGAGATTCTGACCATCTTCTGAAAAGCAATTTCTGAGCGTCCCTGGATCTATTAATAACTATGATAGAAGCCAATTCTATTCTGTACTTTCCATTTCCATGCTGAGTCTGAGTTTGGTTTCTGACACTTGAAACAGAGAGGATCCTGACTCATACAGGAACTAACCATTCAATCTTTCATATGAGGCAACCTGGCTTCTGTCCCCCGACTCCTCCGTAACTGCTCTTGCCATTCACTCTTGACTGTCTAGTTTCTAAATCTGATGAACCCTTTACCATCCTGGTTCTCGAATTTGATGCTGTTTATAATGTTTTTTCTTGAAATTCTCCTCCACTGCCTTTCAAGAGACGTGGTTCTTTTTCTTCTTCTAACTTTTTTTTTCTCCTCAACTTATTTTCCAGACCAGTGTTTATCTCTAAGATGACTTGCTCCTCAGTGTTATATTCTTGACCCTCTTATGGTCTCATTGTACAACTTCTCCCTGGGTAATCCATTCACTTCCAGAGCTTCTATCGCTACTTACACACTTCAAGATCCTCATCTTTAGTCTAGAGCCTCTTGGTCTCTACACTCATATAGTCCGTGGCCTACCAGGGTATCTTTTCTCAGATGTGCTTCAGACACCTCAAAAACAACATCTCTCAAATCTAATCTCATTGTTCATCTACCCAAATATGCCCTTGTCCTAGGGTTCCAGCCACAGTGACTAGGACCACATTTAAGTATTTGCCTCTGTTAGAAATCTGAATATTATTGCCGACTCCTCCTCTTCTTTACTCTCTCAGCAAATTCTGTCAATAATATTTCACAAACTTCACAATTATATTTCTCAAATCTGTCTCTGCATATCATACTGCCTTTGCTTTTGTTTGGTCCAGGACTATGTAGGCTCTGCATTGCACAGCTCCAGGAGCAACCATCCCTAGACATCATGGGGAATGGAGTCATGATGGTAATGGTCCTGGGGGAGACCCTCATACTTTCTCACTTGGCTTACTGCTGCTGCAACTTTCTAATATTCTCCTCACTTCCAGGCTCATTTCTCTTTAATCTTTTCTCCAAATGTGGCAAAAGATTTCTTCTAAATGCAACTGGGAGTATATCACTTTTCTGCTACAAATCTCATTGCTTGCCTGACCTTTCCACCTTAATTTTTCACCATTTTAACTATCTATGTTTTTGCCTTGCTACATGTTTGGACTTCCCCAAATGTCCCATGCTTTCTCCTACCCTCTGCATTTGCATATATGCCCCCTGTGCTTTGAAAATATATCACTCTTTATCTTGCTAACTTATTTATCCTTTCAGATGCAATCTAGGGTTAATCTTCCAGACCACCCCCGTTTGTGTTGTAATCTTTCCGAGGTCTTATAATCACACCTTACATTGTCTCTATCACAGCACATACTACACTATGTTGAAATACGCATTTCCTTATCAGTCTTTTCCATCAGATGTGAATTCCTTAAGGGAAGAGACCTTGAGTTATTTATCTGTGTATTCTCAGGGCTTGGCATGTCACTGCCTATTAAATGCTCAATAATTTTAAGAAAATGGTAAAAAGAAAAACAATTTTTTGGCATCTGTCAACTGCCTGCTTGCCATTCTAGTCACATCTGTCAGGAAGATGGAAGAGAAGGGAAAATATTACTTATTGATTGCCATTCGCTCCCTTAGCGTTTGTCAAGTCTCTTCCATTGTCAGTCACCATGCTAGGCACTTTCACACACTTACATCACCTAGTCAGTTCAGTTCCACTATCAGGAAAGCATTATTTTCATTTTAGACATAGGGAAATTTTACGCAGAAGCATGGCTTTTGAAGTTAAACTACCTAAGTTTTAAGTTCAACGACTTGGCTGTTCAGCTAATAATGGTGATGGGCTTACAACTCAAGCGACCCCATTTCAAAAACCATGTTGGTATCAGTGCTTCATATTTTCCTAACGCTGCTTTACAGATTTTTTTTTTTTTAAATGACACTTCCTGTTCAAGATGGCAGGCTGAGTACTCGTGTTTGTCTCCACTGACTCTGGAGACATTATTGAAATAACAGTATAGAAGCACAAAAACCATCCACATAAAAGTGAAGTGAGTAGAAGGAGACGGAGGTCATCAGCTGACTGTGTCAGTTATAAATCCATTGCCTTTTTGCTCCAAACCCTCCCATTGTTGCCTTGTTTGTGGTGCTGAAACATCACCCCCTTGCCAGCTGCCATGTTGTTAGACTTTATCACAGGGCACTGGAGTGACACTGGCGGAGGAAGGGGTATTTCCTCCTGTTCTAGCAGGCTCTTGTGGTCCAGCACCTCCCCACACACAGCTTCTCCTGATGCTCCAAAATGCAGTTTTCCAGTAAGTTCCAACAGCGTCACACCTCTGCACATATGGCTTCCACCAGCACCACTTTGATGGCTTTGCAGTGAGTTCTGAGGCTCCGAACCTTCCTGAGATGGTTCCCCCTGGCACCCCTGAAGGTGACTCTCCAGTAATTCTTCCTGGCATGGTACCTCAGCCGAATTCACCATCCAGTGAGCCATAGCCATGCTCTCTCCAACCATATCCGGATCAAAGTCCTGGGGGAGGGGACCATTTTCCAGATTTCTTCCTTCCTTGGGGGCTCTGCTTCAGCCCTGCGGTAGTGGCTGCTCCCTACGTCTCCTATTCCTGGCTCCAAAGATGAAGTCAGTGTATCTACTGTAAAGAGCAACAGGGCTATACCAGTAATCAGAATGACTTGGCTCGCAGAGATTCTGGCAGGAGCTAACTGATCACAGTGTTTATAGGAACAAAATAGATGGACATCTCATTAGAGGATTGTTTGATCTATATAAAGGAAAAACTCTAGTCTGGTAGTAAAAAATACCTGACTTGAGTCACCGCTTTGGAGACTCATGATCTCTTACTCAGTTTCCAGATCTAAGTCAATTTCTAGATCCAGAGCCCTTTGATTGAGAAGGGAGCTGGATCCCCTTGAATAGCTCTGCGTCACTTCCAAAAGTACATACCATCATTTCCACTTATACCTACCATAAATCTTCTTCCCCCAAAGTACTTGTGATCATATTTTAGGTTACTATTCATTGGAGAAAGACAATACCCAGACATTTCAGGGATTACTAGACACTGGCTCTGAATTGATGCTAATTCCTAGGGACCCAAAATACCACTGTGCCTACTAGTTAAAGTAGGGGTTTATGATGGTCAAGTGACCAATAGAGTCTGAGCTCAAGTGTGACTCACAGTAGGTCTAGTTGGTCCACAGACTCACTCTGTTGTTATTTTCCCCATCCTAAATGTGTAATTGCAATAGACATAATTAGTAACTTGCAGAATCTTCACAGTGGTTCTCTGACCCATGTGTTGAGGGCTATTGGGATATATCCCATAAAATTTAAAGATCTACTTGCACCCCTATGTTCATTGCAGCACTATTTATAATACCCAGGACATAGAAGCAACCTAAATGTCCATTAGCAGAGGAATGGATAAAGAAGATGTGGTACGTATATACAAAGGAATGAAATTGTGTCATTTGCAGAGATTGGATAGACCTAGAGACTGTCATACAGAGTGAAGTAAGTCAGAAAGAGAAAGACAAATATTGTATATTAATGCATATATGTGGAAACTAGAAAAATGGTATAGATGATCTTATTTGCAAAGCCGAAATAGAGACACAGACGTAGAGAGCAAATGTATGGATACCAGGGGGAACGGGGCGGGTTGGGATGAATTGGGAGATTGGGATTGACATTTATACACTACCATGTATAAAATAGATAACTAATGAGAATCTACTGTATAGTACAAGGAACTCTACTCAATGCTCTGGGGTGACCTAAATGGGAAGGAAATCCAAAAAAGAGGGGATATATGTATATGTATAGCTGATTCACTTTGCCGTACAGCAGAAACTAACACAACATTGTAAAGCAACTATACGCCAATAAAAATGAAATAAAAAAAGATCTAAATGTAGACAAAATTAAAATTTAAAATAATATTTAGGAATAATCTTAAAATAGATGAGACATTCTTAAACATGGCATGAAACTCAGAGCTTATATATGAGAAAGATAAATGAAAAAGATAAATATATTTGGCTACATAACAATTTAACATTTTTGCATGGCGAAAGGCACCATAAACGAAGTCAAAGACAAATGATATACTGCAGCAAATATGTGCAACACATGATTGATAAAATATAAAGAGCTTCTATAAATTGATTCCCCTCAAACCCCAAACAGTCCAATAGAATAGTATGAAAAATATGAGTAGAAAATTTACAGAAGAATATAATCAAATAAATGATTAATAAACATGAAAAGATACCTAACCTCTAGTAGTAAAGAAAATTCAAATTTAAACAAATATGAAATAACATTATTAGTGTTTTTATTATTAATGTACCCCATAATCTTCACCCTCTCTCCTAAATAAAGAGGAATCTAAAACTAACAGCCTTAGATTTCCTTGGCGGTCCAGTGGTTACGACGCTGCACTTCCACTGCAGGGGGCACAGGTTTGGTCCCTGGTTGGGGAATTAAGATCCTGCATGCCTCACAGCACGGACAAAAAATAGAAAAAAACATTGAATAGCCTGGTTTCTACCTTTTTGCTCCTTTCTCTAGACTAGAAAATGTATGCAAAATATGATTACAAATGTATAGAGTTTTGTAGTTGATGTTTGTTTTTATAAAAATGGTATATATTTCTCTACAACTTGCTTTTCTCACTTGATAATATATAAGGACCATCCATTCAAGTAAATAATACATACATAATTCATTCTTTTGAAAAGCTGCATAATAATCTATTCAATGGATGTGCTATAATTTATCTAACTTTTCATCCATTTTTCATTGCATAGAAAGCAAAGTAGGTAATATAGAAAAAGAATAACAATTAGATTGTCATCAGATTTCTTGTCAGGAATAATGGATGCTAGAAGACAATGCATTTAAACAAGGATGTTTCAACTGATAAAATTTTATAATTCCTGAAGAAGATACAGCAGTCATAAACTTTTATGTTCCAAATACAACAAAGCCTGATGACTTTTGCCAGGCCACATAACCCAGCCATGGCCACACTGGGTTTGCACACTTTCTTTGAATTTCTATACACATTATTACACAAATAAGCAAAATTTAAAAAGCGTTACCATTAGTGAAGGAAATGGGCCCTTATACACTGTTGTCTGGAGGGTAAAATGGTACAGACTTTTGAAAAGCAGTTTGACAGCTGCATTAAGACTTTAAAATATTCATATCTGTTTCCTAGCAATTCTACTTATCTGCCTTTAGCCTAAAGATTTCATCAGGTAGGGGAGCAAAGCTTTATCAACAAGGATAAACACAGCATTATACATAATAAGGAAAAACTGAAAACAACATAAATAATTCAACAACAGGAAATTGTTAATTAATTGTAGACCATCTATTAGGTGGCATATACAATCTTCTGAAAATCATATTTAAAAGACTATTTAATGCCATGAAGACTGCTCAGGATATAATATTAAGGGTAAACAGGAAGCAGAAAAGCATGGGTTTCAAAATACTTCCAGTGCTATGGGGTAAAATACTTTGTAGCCTGGAAGTTTGTTACTTTAATATCTACTTAGAATTTCAGTTATAAAATGAAACAAACCATCACAGAACACTAGGATCAACTGCAAAGTTGTAAAAACTAGATATTCAAGGAGAAGGTGTTGGCAAAGTTCATTGCATAAGTAAGGACATTGGTGCTTCTGCAGAGGATGTGGTTTGTTCTGTTAGTCTGTCAATCAGCTAGAATTGCAGAACAATGCTCTGGGTGTGGCAGACACCACTCAGAATAAGCAGTCACCACAGTAAAGGATCTGAATGGTGCAATGTCAGAAAGACAGATAAGTATGTTACCAACTGAAACATAATTACAGCCATTACAAAGTGCACTGAGTGAAATGGAGAATCATGGTTGTGTTGGTGGCTTGAACATCAAATGACACTCTTGATGTGGGATGCACATACCTCCTAAAATCTCTCCATGGGTGACCCATTCCCTCTTGGGGCTTTCCCACTATCGTATGGTAGTGACCCCTACTTCGACCTCCCTTCCTACTACCTCCAAAGGTAAGGCGTCTGAGTGTGATGGAGCCAGTTGTAGACAGATTCGGAGGGCTGGCCTTTTTTTGGGTCTGGGCTATGCCCATGTGTGTGATTTGTGCAAACAGAAAGTCTGTTCTGATGCTCTAATGACTCAAAAAGAAGACTAGGAGGTAGAATAGGGAGGGGAGGCTGAGCTCATCGGAATATTCTGAAGGGGGTGTGAGAGAAGAAGGAATGGGGGTTGAAGCTAAGCCTTAAATGTCTATGCCCATGGGAGACAGTATCTGGGAATCTACAGAGAGGAGCTGCTGCTTTACGAAGCTCCCCATCCATAAATCAGAGAAGGGTCTTTAGGACCCACATCTCAGGGAAGGTTCTGTGCTCTCCAGAAAGGCAACTTATCTCCTAGGAAAGGTCGGTGGGAATATCCCCCCAGGGCTGGGACTGTAGACAGGAATTTATCTCTGCCTAATTTACTCTCTATCCCGCAAGATGCCAGGATTGTGCTGCTGGAGCCTAGAGGTGAGGGATGTGCCTTGGTCACCACCGTGACTGACCAGAGTGTGGCCAGTGAGGGGCTCCCCATAGTCCAGCCCAGACTGCAGTAAGGGTGTGTGTGTGTGTGTGTGTGTGTGTGTGTGTGTGTGTGTGTGTGTGTGTGTGTGTGTGCCTGTGCTCTTCTAAAGACTCATTTCTGGCCCTGCCTGGTTACCCTTTGGGTACTAGGTCCTTATCCATGGGAACACTGACTTTCCCCCTTCCTTCCTTCCTTTCTTCCTTCCTTCTTTCTTTCTTTTCCTTCCTTCCTTCCTTCCTTTCTTTCTCTTTCTTCCTTTCTTTCTTTTTAAATTGAAGTATAGTTGATTTACAAACCTTCTTTTTTTTTAATCCCTGATGATAAAACGCCAAATCTCCAGTCCAGGCTGCAGAAGCCAATAGCCACTGATCAAAGAGGCGCTACTGGGCCTGCCACTCTCCACTTTCAGAGGCTCTGGGTTTTCCTCTCCTGAGAACACAAGGTCAGGCTGGGCCGAGGCTCCTTAGGATTCTGCTGTGGGGGAGAGGAAGCCTGATCTTATCCCTTAGGGAACTCCTTATAGACTTTTCCTACTGATCCCTATGTCTAGGAAATGTGGGTGACGTTTGCACAGCTGATTACGACCGTGCTAATCGTTCAGCAAATCTAAGAACAGGCCAGTTTTCATACAGTTTAAGTGTGCAACTTAGCCAAGGTCATCAAATTTAAAAAGCAGATTTTACTACTGGAGCTTTAAATGTGTTGCCATTTGAAGATAGTCTTTCAAAATCCTCTGTGGTAAGTGTTACAGGACTTTTTTTTAAAAGAGGGTCTTTGTATTATAAAAGCAACACTATTCCTAGAAAATCTAGTAAGAGAAGTAAAGTAGAAAGTCAAGGGAAAGAAAACACCTGAAGCTCCATCACCCATCAAAACTCCATCAGAAGAAAATTACTTTTAATGTTTTTGTAAATTTCATTTCAAATTTATTGTTGATTTGCTAAATTCAATAATTTCTGCCTTAATCTTTTAAAATGTTCTTTCTTTTTTTAAAATAAATTTATTTATTATTTATTTATTTATTTATTTTGGCTGCGTTGGGTCTTCATTGCTGCACACGGGCTTTCTCTAGTTCCGGCGAGTGGGGGCTACTCTTCGTTGCAGTGTGTAGGCTTCTTATCGCAGTGGCTTCTCTTGTCGGAGAGCACAGGCTCTAGGCTCATGAGCTTCAGTAGTTGTGTCTCTTGGACTTAGTTGATCTGCGGCACGTGGGATCTTCCCAGACCAGGGCTCCAACCTGTGTTCCCTGCATTGGCAGGCGGATTCTTAACCACTGCGCCACTAGGGAAGTCCCTAAATGTCCTTTCTACTTTGAGTTTATTTGCTATTTTTTTAAGTAGCTTCTTGGATGGAAAACGTACTTCTATAATTTTCAATCTTTCTTAAATAATCTCTAATTACAGTATCTAAAATTATATATCTACGTGTTCTTTCTGAGCAGTGCTTTGACCATATCCAACACACTTAAAAAAATTTGGCATGTTCTCATTGCTCATTTCTTTCTTTTTCTTCTTTTAATATTTATTTATTTATTTTTATTTTCAGCTGCACCACGTCTTAGTTGTGGGGTTCGAGAGAGAGGTCTGAGCTAGAGACATAAATTTGGGAGTCCAGAGCATACAGATGGCATACATATTGGGCCACTCCCTCTCTCAGTGAGAATGCACGGCAGTAGGGCAGACAGGAGCTGTGCACTGGCTGACAAAAAGGCTGTGGTCACCAAGTCCACATGTAGCTGAGTAATGGGAGTACCCAACTGGGATGCATCCAAGGGATGTAGCATCCCCATTACGGAGTGGGATCTGCTGTCAATTTCCTTCTCCCACATCCCTGCCCAATCCACTATCCTGTTACCCAGCTCTGGAAACTATCATCTTTCCAAGAGTGAGCTTCTGTCATTAAACACTCCCATTTCCCAGGAGGCAGAGTGAGAAGCTGGAAAGAGCAGGTGCTTTGGACTCAGACGTCGATTTGAATCCGGGCTCCAGATTTGTTTCCCTGGGCAGTTTGTGACTTTACTTAACCACTTCTGTAAAATATTATACTTGGATAATAATGCCTTTATGATAGAATGGGTGATAGGACACTGTGAAGGCTCAGCACATAGTAGGTGCTCAGTAAAAGTTAGTTTCTTTTTTTCTCAGACAGATTTGGAGTCTGGGACACTGGGGAATACATTTTATGTCTCATGATTAGGCTCCCAGGTGGAGGTAGGGAAGGGGCTGAAGCCATCACAGCCGTCTCTGCCTGCAGGATCAGCTTCACCCTACCTTGGCATCTGGCCCAGGATGGGGCCCACGTGGTGGTCAGCAGCTGGAAGCAGCAGAACGTGGACAGGGCGGTGGCGGCGCTGCAGGGGGAGCGATTGAACATGACGGGCACTGTGTGCCACGTGGGGAAGGCTGAGAAGCGGGAGTGGCTGTTGTCCATACTGAGGGGCCAGGGATGAGGGTGATACGGGTTCAGAGATCAGAACACACAGACCCAGCCTAGGGAAGTCAAAACACTCCTTAACATAATTTTGGATATTTCCCAGTGCCAGACATATACCAACACCCCATCACATTAGTATGTGAGGCGCTCGATGTTGTTATAACAGCTTTACGGTGGGAAACAGACCTTAAGTGTCAGGGATGATTCTGAACCGAGCTCTGCCTCACTCCAAATCCCACATTCTTAAGCAGGACTGTGGCTCTGCCCCTGGCAGGTCCCTGCAGGGTACAGATGCCCGAAGCCTGGTGAAGCTGGGACAATGCCCACGACAGGGGCTGCTCCGTGGACCGGAGCAGGGGAGATGCCAGGCTGGGGAGCCCATCGTGGTCACTGTGGGAGTGGGCACTCTTCTTGGGGGCTCACAGGGAAAAGGTTGTTTTTGAAGAGCCTTAAACGACAGTGGGAATCAGCCAGCTATGTTTTCCAGAGAAGAGACTCCGGGTACATGGGACTTAAAGAGTGAAGATTTGCAGAAGTGAGGGAGAGCTAAGAAGAGGTGTCTGCCTGGAAGTATAAAGGGTGAAAGGAGAGAGTCCAGCAGCGCTGGGAGCTCTGAATTCAGGTCAAGTGCAGGGTTCTAACTTAGGCACCATCCAGTTTTCTCCCAGAGTGTCTTAGGGTGAGAGGAATCAAGCATGAGGCCACAGTGAAGCTGGCAGCAAACGGTCAGTGTTCCAGGACCCACTTGGATCAGCCAAGCCCTCCCAGATGACTGTGGAGGGAGGGAGGAGGTTTCTGGTCCACAGTTTCGTCTCTTCCTCACCCTCTGTGCTGCCTCTGTCTCCCCCCAGGCCCTAGAGTGCTGGGGGCATCAAATTCCTGGTGTGAGTGCTGCAGTCAACCCCCTGGTGGGGAGCACCCTGGGGGCCGGTAAGCAGGTGGGGGACAAGGTGAGGCCCGGGGAGCACGGAGCTGTGAGGTTCTCTCCGTCTCCCAAATCTACTCACACACCTGCATGTGTTCCCAGATGCCCCCTGTTCCTTGGAAACACAGCCCCCGGTCCCAATGGGTAGAGCACACCTGGGTCAATCTGCCCAGGTGGCCAGTGATGCTGCAGACCTTCTCTACTTCAGCCTTCCTCCAAGCCTGAGATGTGACGGGACACACCCACTCAGGGCCAGATCCTCTCTCCTGGCTCAGAAACCTGAGGCTGTTGTAGTCTGGACTCACTGGCACCCATTCTGATCCCTCCAGTCTGGCTGTCCCAGGGACGCCTCACCTGTCCCCAGGCACGGCTGAGAAAAGGGACCCTTGCCCGGCATCCCAGATGGAATGCACTAAGCACAGCAGGGGCTCCTGCTGCCTCTGCAGACCCCCTGCCCCTGCTGTTCTGAGGGCACCATCCTGACCCCTCCCCTGATGCCCGCAGAGGTGGGTCCTGTGATCAGGGCGAGCCGTTCCCTCTTTCCTCCTTGTCGAGTCTTCCTCCGCTGACCACCCCTTCCTTTCTCTCCTTGCAGACCCTGCCCCACTTTCTCTCTTTGGTTCTCACATTCCCTGGCTTTCCCAGCCAAGTTCCTCTCCCTGCCTCCTTTGCCCAGCCTCAGGCTTTTCTAGGAAAGTCAGATTTCAGCATCTGCCCCTGAAAACAGCACCGTTGTTTACCTTGTGCAAATTCTCACCTCTCCTCATTAAAGCAGGCACTCACACCCCAGCTTTCCTAATGTCCTTTCCTGATGCTATTTTCACTGACCTGGTTCTCTGGAGGGTGATGTGCCATGAGGAGGGTCTGTGCGCGAATGACAGTGAGGGGTTCATAAGCCAAGTGCTCCTGGTGGGCGAGCAGGTCCCTCAGACCCCTCCTCCGCACCCTGGGAGAAGAGCACCCACACCCCCAGCTTCTCCCCATGGGACTCCAGGGAGTGGAGGTGGCTCCTTCCCCACCCCGTTCTGACTGCAGATCCTGGACGTGAACGTGAGGTCCCGGCTGTGCCGCTGAGCCAGCTGCTGCCCCTCGTGGAGAAGAGGGGGGAGGGCAGGGAGGGCCCGTGGAGTTGGGGGGACTCTGCCCTGCTGTCCTCTACGCCAAGGGGACACTTGGGGAAGGAGCCCGCAGTGGAATATCCCAAGGAGAGCAGGTAGAAGGAGTGTGCTCTGGATGCCAGGATCTGTCCCCCGTCACCTCCTGAACTGCATCTGCAGGCTACTTTGTCCCGGGGGATGTGGCCAACACAGCAGAAGGGACTGTCTGGAAGGAATGTGGCCGGCAGATTCCAAACCCACAGAGGAGCCCCAATCACCCCTGACAGGCTGTGTCCTCTGAGAATGGCAGGGCAGATGCCAGGCCCAGGGCCTGGTAGTGTAACCCAGAGAGCCAAACCCCTCCAAAGAGGCCAGAGGAAGCCCCTTCAGGCCCTCCCCTGCACGCCTCTGGTAGCCAAGATTTTCCCCCCTTTGCTTTTCACCTCTTCTTGTCTGAATCAGAAACAGTTCTAGATTTGGAACTCAGGTGACTCTAAATGCATTTCCCTCCTATGGGAGTGGCTCTCCCCTGGGCTGCACCGACCTCATCCTGACGGCTGCCTCCAGGCTCCCCGCTCTGTCCTCCAGAGATCCAGCTACTGATTGGCCCTGCCCCTGTGACTGGTTCCAGGGAGTCCTGGGCTTTCCCAGGAGGGGAGGCTGTGTCAGCACCCTCTCAGGCCCAACATCCCCAAAGATTTTACTTCTCCCCAGAGACCCTGGCACCATCCCCAATTTCCTTTCTTCTCCTATTATAGCTCAGTTCTGTCTCCTCGTCAGAAGCCCATTTTCTGGGAGCATCTGCTTCTCATTTGTGCTCACCTTTTACCTCATCACACCTGTCTGTCTCCTCACAGGGGAGGCTCTGCGGTGCTGATTGCCACTGTTGCTGTCTATGTACCTCCACACAGTGAGTGGGGAGCTTTGGAAGGGGGCAGTGGGATGGATGCCAGGGTGTCAGGGAAGTGAATATTGATCCTGTGTGATAAAAATATCCAAGTGCACAACACTGAACATCTCTCTGGTCCACATTTAAAATCACACTCATTGCCTTTATCTCATTCAAACCCCACACCCCCAGGGCTGCCGTGGATGGTTGTACAGGTTGTTCACTGTGCAAAGGCAACAGGTCCAGGGACAGGGACAAGTGGGAGCTGAAATCCAGTCTATGCTCTGCTCGCCAAGCCACGCACCCTGGAGAGGTACTCTATTCTCCTGAAGGAAGCGGGTGTCTTGAACATGCATTCACCAAGTCTGGCACCGGAGGGGCTGTATGGGCTCAAAGGAGAGTTCTTTTAAAATCTCACACCAGGGGGCAGTATAGACATGGCATTCCTGTGACTATCAACAGGCAGCGCTTATAAACCACATAGCAGATGAGGAAATTGAGACCTAGAGATCCTAAGTGACTTGCCCAAGGTCGACCAAGTCATGGTACAGCAGGGGTCTGGCCTTGGGTCTCTTCAGTCCCATTCCCTGACCTCACACCTAAGCTTTTCTCTCTGGGTCGAGCATAGACCAACATAGCCTCGTTGCCTTCCTGACTTTTCTTTAAGCCCGGGCTTCATCCTGCTCCTGCTTCAATTTTGTTCCTTGGTAATTCCCAGGGGTGGAGTGGGAGGAGCGTCTGAGTTGGGTCTAAGAGAGAGAAGGTTTATCCTCCACAGCCCTGGAGGTCCAGCAAGAGCTCCTCCCCTCACTGGCAGTGTACTTTTACTGTTTCTTTTTCCTTCTTAGATGCTGGATTAGTACCACCAGCAAACTGCCCCACTGGGACTTACCAAGTCCTTGGCTGTGGAGCTGTCCCCACAGGGCATCCGGGTGCATGGTGTGTCTCCAGGACTTGTCAAGACTGACTTCAGCCGAGTGGTGAGGATTCAGCAGCTGCCAGCAGTTCCCACGCCAACCACCTTGTGCTTACCCCGGCTGGGCAAGCCACTCGGGGCTCTGAGAAGAGCAGCCTCTCACTTCTCTGTAGCAGAGTCAGGGCTCTGGCTTCTGTGAGAGGTCCAGTGGAATCCCCAGCCCCAGCCCTAAGCAGGGTCATCTTTGCCAAAAGGCACACATCTGCCAAGAGCAGCCACTCTTTTGCCCTTCACAATCCTATCTAGCACTGACTCTCTGAATTTTTTCAGTTTGAATATAATCTGGCTGTGCAAAACTCTTTTAAAAATCTCTGTGGATCGCAGAGGTAGGTGGGGTCCCCGGAGGAGACAGGACTCTGATTGCATCCTGGCTTATCAGAAATTCTTCTCACCGAGTCTGGGGTTGCACAGCCTGGGAGCCGGGAGCTGGAGGACAGGAGGAGCCTGGGAGGTGGGAAACAGGGATGGAGGTATGCTGGGCCCTCCAGCCAGGTCAGCAGGGAGACAGAGGTCAGGGTTCATTAGCACATGCACCGAGACTGCAGTTCTGTCCCCCTTCCATGCAGGGCAGGGCAGCCAGAGGACTGTGGGAACTTTGTCCTTCCTGTGCTCTCCCGATGCCAGCTACATCACTGGGGAGAACGTTGTGGTGGCCAGCTTTTCCTTGAGGCTCTGATATCCACCGCCAGGACCGGAGGCTGTTGCTCTGGGTTTGGATATTGAATTTCACCCTGGGAACCAGATGGTGATTGGCTAGGAGAATGAAGGCCAGGCCTCTAGGAGGTGTTGTAGGTGAATTCTAAGACAAATCTAGTGTAGGGTATGGAGGTGGGGAGACAGAGTTGCTGCTGAGCAGTTGCTGAGCTGAAGTCTTGATTGATTTTTTTTTTTTTTTTTTTACTGGCAATGAACTTGTTTTGAAACTCTTAACCTCAGCTTCCTTGTGAAGCTGGCAAGTACGAGCAGCCGCTTTGCCTGCAAATGCTATCACTGCATCAGTGGTGCATTTCCTCACCACTGCCCCCTTCCTCAGGAGACCCTTCCTCCACGTATGTCACCAGCCCTCAAGTGAAACCGTGTAACTCAGATTGGGACTTGAACCCACGTGCCAGGACTCAAACCTGGCCAAAACCCTGCTTGGGACTCGAACCCATGGTCTTTTAATTAGAATCACTCACCTGGTGTCTAGACTTACTGAGGCTCAGGTTCTTTGTGTCTCAGCACAGAAAGAATTCAGTGAGAGACACAGTGATAGGTAAGAAGTGGATTTATTTAGACAGAAACACCCTCCACAGGCAGAGTGTGGGCCATCTCAGAAGGTGAGAAAGGCACCAGGGTATGGGGTTGTCAGTTCTTATAGGGGTGGGTAATTTCATAGGCTAATGAGTGGGAGGAGTATTCCAGCTCTTTTGGGAATGGGTGGGGATTTCCAGGAATTGGGCCACCACCCACTTTTTTTTTTTTTTAAAGCTAGTATTTTTTGTTTTTTTTTTAAAATTAATTAATTAATTAATTTGTTTTTGGCTGTGTTGGGTCTTCGTTTCTGTGCGAGGGCTTTCTCTAGTTGTGGCAAGCGGGGGGCCACTCTTCATCGCGGTGTGCAGGCCTCTCACTATCGCGGCCTCTCTTGGTGTGGAGCACAGGCTCCAGACGCGCAGGCTCAGTAGTTGTGGCTCACGGGCCTAGTTGCTCCGCGGCATGTGGGATCTTCCCAGACCAGGGCTTGAACCTGTGTCCCCTGCATTAGCAGGCAGATTCTCAACCACTGCACCACCAGGGAAGCCCCACACCACCCACTTTTTGATCCTTATGGTCAGCTCTGGAACTGTCATGGCACCTGTGGGTGTGTCATTTAGCTTGTTGATGTGTTACAGTGAGCGTGTACTGAGGCTCAAGAGCTAGTGGAAATCTGCCACTTGTCCACCATCTTGGACCCATTTGGTTGTAATCAGTTTATGTCATGTCCTCAGGCTATGTCATTCTTTCAAAAGTTGTGCCTTGCCCCCTTCCCTACTGTTTCACAAGCATCCTGAGATGCTGGAAAAAAGTCTTTGCCTGGGGAGTTAGGGAGGTGGTAATTAAATGTCTTGCCCAGTCGCCCAGGAGCACACCCAAGAGCCTGTCCCTCACAAGGTTAGTGGCTCCAAGAGGAGATTCACCTCCTCTTAGATGTCTCCCTCCCCACGTCCCTGCTTGGGAGCCATGGAAATAACCTGGATGAGGAATGGACGATCTGCTAAGAGTCCCTCCTCTGCCACTGTCTTTACCTTTTCTGGTCTTCATTTTTCTCAACTATTAAATAGCAGGTTGGATTAATAGCCCCCACCCCTGTCCCCCTCTATTTTTCTGTGAGATTCCCTCTGTTTCCTGACCCTCTAGCTTCTGGGTCCCAATGGTCTCGGTGGTTCCAGCTCCCCTCAACATGTGCCACTCTGAGCCTTGTCACCACTGCAAGGTTATGGCCTCTCTCATAAACACGTTCCTATCAGGGAGCAAAGGAAGCTGGAGAAATCTGGGTCCCTCAAGGGGCGGTGGCTCAGACAGACCCCCCAGCTTCACCCCACACAGGGGGTGCCCTTCCAGTCCAGTGGCTGTTACACTCCAGTCCTCACCCACATCCTCCTCAGAATTCACACCACCAGCTCCACCACCTTCATCAACACCGAGCCATGAACCTTCCCTCACATGCCTCCATGGCTGGCCCAGTCCCCCAGTTTTCCCCAATGGCTTTTGAAAACTGCCACCACTCTTTCCTTACAGCTTCTCTTTTATTCTCTCTGAGCAAAGACCTTGCTGCACACTTCACAGAGAGAACAATGGCAATAATGAAACAGGAGGGAAGGGGGCAGGGCACAACCTTTAAGAGAATGATGTAGCTATAGGTCATGACAAAAACTAGTTAGAACCAACTAGGTCCAAGATGGTGGAAGATTTGACTTCCAGTAGACCTTGAGCCTCATTATACGCTCATTGTACTACATTAGCATATGCTAAATGACACACCCACCAGCACCATGACAGTTCCAAGGCTGACCATCAAAGATCAAAAAGTGGGGGACTTCCTTGGTGGCGCAGTGGTTAAGAAGCCGCCTGCCAGTGCAGGGGACATGGGTTCGATCCCTGGTCCAGGAAGATCCCATATGCCGCGGAGCAACTAAGCCCATGCGCCACAACTACTAAGCCTGCACTCTAAAGCCCGTGATCCACAACTACTGAGCTCGTGTGCCACAACTACTGAAGCCTGTGCCTAGAGCCCGTGCTCCACAACAAGAGAAACCACCGCAATGAGAAGCCCGTGCACCACAAAGAAGAGTAGCCCCCACTTGCCGCAACTAGAGAAAGCCTGCCTGCAGCAACGAAGACCCAACGCAGCCAAATATAAATTAATTAATTAATTAATTAAAAAAAAAAAGTGGACGGTGGCCCAATTCCTGGAAATCTCTGCCCCTTCCCCAAAATAGTTGGAATAATCCTCCCACTCATTAGCCTATGAAATTACACAGCCCATAAAAACTAACCATGCCATATTTCGGGCCTCTCACCTTCTGAGATGGAGTGTCTGTGGAGTGTGTTTCTCTCTAAATAAATCCGCTTCTTACCTGTGTCTCTCACTGAATTCTTTCTGCAGTGAGATATCAAGAACCTGAGCTTCATTAAATCCTGAGAGGCGCAAGAGGGAGGGGATAAGGGGATATATGTATACGTATAACTGATTCACTTTGTTATACAGCAGAAACTAACACAACATTGTAAAGCAATTATACTCCAATGAAGATGTTTTAAAAAAAAAGAAGTCCTGAGACCAGGAATGTGATCTCAATTAAAAGACGGTGGGTTCAAGTCCCAATCTGAGTTGAATGGTTTCAACAAGATGGCACTCGTCACCTTTCCCCACTCTGGTCTAAAACTGACTTGCATCGTTTCCAATCCTCCCCGAAAGCCCACACATCAGTGAAGGAGGTGCATGTGTCTTCCCTCTCCAGGGAACTCCTTCCTTACCCACTTGGGATCTCATTCACTCCCACCCCTCTAGGCACCTCATACCTTGAAATTTCTTCTCTCTTATCTGCAGCTTCAACCTCTCAGAGGTTTAAAGACAAAACAAAATCATCCAACAAACAAAACTCATACTCGTATCTCTGATTATCCTGGAGCCATTATATTATTTCGCTCTTTCCTGTAATAGTTCCTCGCTCCTGTGCCCTCTGTGGGGGTTTTCTCATCATCAGTGCGCATGCTGATGTTTTCTTTTCCTGCCTTTTGGGATGTTTAGGAATTTAACATGCAGATCCCTGCTGCTCTCCACATACTCAGATACTCAGCAGGGTCTTCAAGGGTTCTTCCACAGTCACAGAAGTAAGCCTCTAAGTCTGTTGCTATTTTATTGGTTTTTTTTTTTTTCTTTTCTGTCTCAGAAATTGTTGATTTCTGCACGAAGTCTACAGTGTGCCGCCTATGGGTTTCATGGCCTGCCCAATCACCTATTCTGTCACTTGAGTCCTGCATCAAGGAAATTTTCCTTAGGTCTCTGGGGATTGGGGGGGTGGGGGTAGATATCTGCCATGGATCTCCTTTCTGATTCTGGAAACAAGTTAGTGTCCATAAGTGTCACCTTCCAGACAGGCTTCCGGGACACACTCATGACATTTCTCAAGATAGTTTAAAGTGTGCTACCCACTTGGACCATTCACAGCAGAACTGGGGAGGCTCTCTCGGCCTGACATTTTGGGGCCTTAGTCGTCCATCTGGGGCTCCAACCAGGCAAAGTAGTTTCCCCAACTCTCCCTTGGTGGGTATCCCAAGGCTCATGAAGGGGCAATCTGTATCCCACAGCCCCAGCCAGGAAGCATTTGGCCACCATGGTAAGGAGCCATGCCTGGACCTGAGAAGTGGAAAACCTCACACCCATTGGGGGAGCAAGGGAATTTGCAATATTGGAATCCCTTCAGTAGGGCCTCCAAAATATGGATTGGGATTTCCAAGCTATCTATATGTGTATATGTAGAAGAAGGGTCATAACAAGAGTTACAAATCACTATTTCTTAGGCTCCACCCCATCAGCTCCCAAGGAGCTCCATTGGCTTCACAGACTTTTGCAGGAAGGACCTTTCTCTACACATTCTTGCTTTTGCTCGTAAAAGAGGACACTTGGAGAACTCAGCCCTTTCAAAAGTGTTGGTGAGGAAACACACACCCTTCGCTCTGCTGCCTTATTCACTTCTCCCTATAGGCTGAGGAGTAGATAAACTGATTGGTCCACGTTACCGATGGGGGCTTACAAAGGCAAGGCAGTGTCCCCTGTCTCTTCCCCTTGGGCCACCTGCACTTGGGTGGGCTCAAGTGACCTTTCTAGTCTCTAGTGAGCAAGGCTTGCCATTGTCTCTGTTCTGGGTTGAAGACGTTTGACCTGAAACTTGCTGGGCACGTCAGGTCAGCTCTACTCTGCCAGTTACCTCCCATTTAAAGAGGAGGTAATGGAAAGCCTTGTTCTCTAACTTAGCATTCACAGTATGAAGGTGACCCTGACTGTAATTCCATCTGTCCCCTTCGGTGTAAGAGAGGATTGTGATCAATTGTTTATACGTTTTAACTAATGGTCCGGAATACTTATATTTCAGTTTGGGAGAAAGTGATAAATAATAACTGTGAGTCCATGGGGGCAGAGTAGCTCAAGCCAGTGTATAAATCATAGTTTATGAGCTATTTTACAAAACCCTAAGATGTACTTATGGATTATCTTAAAACAAAATATCTCATTTGTACCTAAGTGGTGTATACAATTTCGTATAGTTCAATTTCTGACAGTTCTGTTCTGCTGGGGATTTTACTGTAATTGTTGAGGTGGGAGCAGGTTAGGAATAGGGTTTGTGGCATGGGTTGGCTGTCACCAGTGCTGATACTACTCCCATAGATGTCTGCACATCTTGTTCTTTTGTCCTTGATATCCCTCAGACCATCCTTTCCTTCTAGAAAGAGGCACATAGGTGCCTCAAATAACTGATGTACAGTTAAAATACATATTGTAACTGATCTGTATATTCCTAACTTGCCATCTCTATCACTATCTGCTTTTATATCTACCTAGGTGTACATATTGTTATCCACCATCTATCATACCTAAATTATCTATTTATCTGTCTAGGTAACTGGCAACTTCCTATGGTTCAACTAAATATCTGTCCCTTCATGCATCCTGCAATCTGTTCAGGTAAGGACCTGTTCTCCTTAGGACCCACCTGCTCCAAACAGTTAGCTCAACCCCTCGTAAAAGGGATTATGGAGGTGAGTGGTGAAGGCCGCCTGAGTTGAGCTCCAGGGCTGCTCCACCTGCCCATCTTTCACCTACCCTGCCGAGCATGTGTCTGGCATTGAGGATGACAAGTGCTGGACCAGGAGTGCCCAGACAAGCAGGGAGGGGCTTCACAGGCTGGATGGCCCTGGGAAGAGGAAGCGAGGGTGTGTGTGAAAGGAAGAGGGGTGGGTAGGACCGTCTCCAAACCTCAGTTCTGTTCCTGAGTGGTTTCCCCTCTGGATCCAGGTCCTTATCAGAGGCTATTTTTGCTTCCTTCTCTTCTGCTTTTGGCTATTCCTGGGCGCAAGCAGCAGTCAGTCAAACAAACAAGAGCCACCATCTCTTCCCCCCCAGAACAGCCCAGGTCTTCCTTTCCCCTGGTGACAAGTCAGGCTGCCCTGGAGCTCCCACCAGGTAAGCACTGGAAACGCTGTGGTTGCATTTGGGGTGGGGATACCTCAGTTTTAAGGCCTGCTCCTATCCTTCTTGCTAGACGTGAGGTCAAAGTTTCCATTATGATTTTGAGTCAGAGGCGAAAGACTAGCCCAATGGATGCCAAATTGGCCAAAAGGCAAAGCCGGTTCAAAAGCCCCAAATTTAAGGAGTGCATTTCACTCAGCTTTACTAGCACAATGTTAAAAATTGTAGCCAAGTTTTATATATAGTCAGATGGAGATATAGCCTTTTTAAAAATTTAGGTACTGTGACATTTCTAAATTTTTTCAATAGGAGTAAATTCAAAAAACGTTTTTAGGTGAGGTGCTTGGTTAAATATAAGGCTGTTTATCATGAACTTAATGCACCATTCAGGGCTGGAATTGGATATTTAACAGCAGTCACGTTTTCTTAAACAAAATAGAGACATATGGCTTGAAAAATGTATGCTTATTTGTGGGAAAAATGGAACAAACACTTGAAAGTGGGACTTTTCTGGAAAATCTGGGTCATAGAGTTGTGTATTTTTTTAGAGGATCCATGCACCATCAGCAGAACCCAAACTGTTTAATAAGACTTTAGCCTTTTTGTTCTGTGCTGGGCAATCTTGAGCACCTCAGTTGCTCTGGGCTCAGGTGCAACCGAAGGTGGTTTGGTTGCAGAGGCAAAAGGAATGGACATTCTTTACCAGCTACTGGAAATGTAAATCCAATATAAGTTATTATGTTATCCATGATATATCATTTTTAGTTGGTAGTGTTTTTGAATCAAATATCTGTAAATGCCAAGAGTAAAACAGCTCTTCAACATATGTAGTTATTGCTGTATTCATTAAGGCTTGGATTCATATTAATTCACTGACTCTTTCACCAGTTTCTGCTGAGAACCAAGTAAGTGCCAAGTATGCCATAGGGTTTTGGGGTATGGAAAACAAAGTGGTCCCTGACCTCAGGATGCACCCAACCAGGTACGTAGACAGGTATATTGACACATCGGAACATAATAAGTGCTGTAACTGAGGAATGAGCTGGGTTTGTGGCCATATGGACGATAAGCACATCAAGGAGTGTCACCTCCTAGTCTAGGTGGGATAAGAGGAGATGGAGGAGTTAAGCTAGGGAAACAAGAAGGAGAATGACATTCCTGACAGAGGAAACGGCATGTGTAAAATCGCCAGACATTTAGGGAACTTGGTTTGGTATTCCTGGGACTCAGACACAAAGAAGAAGGAGCAGTGGGAAAAGAGGATGGAGATAAGAGCAGAAGCCAGAGGCAGGGCAGGGCGTTGGAATAGGGAATGGGGTGAGGGAACAACAAAGGTGTTTTTCTGATTTGACCCTGCTCATTCACCTTGCCAATAACATTTACAAATACTGGGATCCATGGAGTTAGCTTAAGCAAAAAATGACTTTACTAAAAGGTTATTAGGGAGCTCCTAGAACCTTGGAAGGCTGGAGAACCGGGCTAGAGGCTAAAGCTCCAGGTACATTGCCCACACCAAAACACAACACTGGCTTGACTGTTGTCACCACGGAACCCAAATGTTCCAGGTTGCTCTGACCTGAATACCAGGGACTTGACATCACTGCAGTTGCCACCGATGCCACATCAGTGCTGTGCCTCTGTCAGGAACCCAACCTTGAGACCACCACAGCCTCCGAAAGCCAGCTGGCTCTGAAGCCACAGTTGCAGCAGAATGAAGAACTTATTTCATTTCCTTCTGAATCAAAGTCTTAAGTGAGGCCCTCTGATTGGTGGCACCAGTGCCTGTTTCTTACTGCAGAGGAGGTGGGGAGAGTCCTTTTAGGCTAGAGAGACTATGGATGGGGAATCGTTAGTCAAAATTCTTCAAATATTAGAACTGTCTTCAAAAGGCGCCAAGCAGCCAGAAGACATTCTATGTCCAAGTTTCAACACAAGTTTAAAAAATACGTGTATAATCTAGGAAATGTTGGAGACGGTTTTCATAATACAAAGATGGTGGTTCTAAACTCAACAAGAAGTGACCTTGGGCAAGTCATTGAACTTCTTTGTGCTTAATTATTTTAATCTATCAAATGAGAGACTGGGCTAAGTAATTCTAAGCTCCTGTCCACAGAAAGAAACAGAGATGTATTTGCAAAACCACTTTCATGTCAATCAGAACTTGAGGACAAGTTTTGAGCTTGAGGAAGTGCCATGGGGGCAGATGCGGAAAGGGGGACAACTTCTATTAAAGAGCAGTCTAGTCTCAGACTATCCCCCAGGACACTCACTGAATTCTGACTCGCATTTTGGGGCGGCACTCGGTTTGCCCTGGGCGCACCTCTGCTGCACTGCCTCTTCCATTCACCGCTGGTGAAGATAAATAATGGTGGCTGATAGCTGAAAACAGGAGCAAACTGAGGCTTGTGGGCTTGGTCTGCTCCTGATCCAGCCCTGCCCCACCTTCCAGTTTCCCTCACCCTCTCCCACTCCCCAGAAGACCTTTGTTCCTTCAGGTAATTTTAGCTGTTGAGTGCGCGAAACTGAGACATATATGACATGGTCACCTTCGAAGATTACCTTCAAGTCCCATAGCAGAATTCCTCAGAAGTGGGGGCGTGTTCCCATAAATGCCAGCTATATCCCAGAAAAGCAGAGGTTTTGCTTTTGTTTGTTTTTTAAAATAAAATCATCCTGCACTTTTCCTGTCTCTAGCGCAGTTCCCTTGGTGACACCCAATGGTCTCTGAGTCTCTGGGAGCAAGCCCATCTTTCCTGGATCGATACAGCAAATGAGCTTCTAAACTGAGGTCCTCATCTGTCGTGTACCTTCAATTTCAAACTTTAACTATGGATCTAGAGAAGAAAGTGCAATCGGTGTATGATGGCAAGACACAAATGACTAAGACTATGGTTAGGAGGATATTTAATGTTCTGATTAAGGATAAAATGTCAAATTAATTTCTCCCATCAAATCAGTTATCTACCCGTTGTGGAAAGCAGCAGAAAAGTAATGACAGGATATGTAGAAGCCTCTTAGGAAGGTGGAAGTCTATTTAAAAATGAGTGAATTTTAATAACTTAGTGGCAAGTGAGGAACTTAGAATTCTAAGTACATGGAGATGAATTTAGCAAGCTGTTTTCCTCGATGGAAATAACTGTAGTTATTTATGTTCAAAATGCTTTGAAGGGGTGGAAACGCAGCAATACCATCTAACATCATGTCCAGTGGAAAGTTGTGGGAACTGGAAATCCAATGCTATATAATTAATTGGGCTCAAATTGTTTCTACTTTTTCTGGGCTTCAAATGAGAGGATCTTCGATAAGAAAGGGGAGCTTAGTGGATTTGGGATTTGCAAAGAATGAGCAAACGTACATGTTAGGAACATCAGTAAATGCAAGGTAAATAGGACCATTAGGGGCTGGTACCCCCTCTGAAGTCATACTTTTCTTTGACAGAATTTATCAGGTAACTCTAACAAATGGAAAGAGATATGTCATTGCCAATGTCCTCAAGAAGATCACTACAACAAATATAGTTCCTGGTTTCATAACCTCCTGTCTGATCATAGAAGAAGGGCCAGATCTGAAGCCTAGACATAGAAAAGACCTGTAATTACTAAAGGCATTTGTCAAACAACTCTGGTAGAGAGATAAAATAAGGAAAATAGGTCCTTCCAGACTCATAAAAATGGCCTCTGTGCTCCCAAAGACTTCTATTACTCAGCTCCTAATGGCCAGGGCCATTGACATGCCATCTACAGTCTTAGCCCAACCCTTGTTTCTATATCAGTTGCCACCGAGGCAAGTACAGCATTAGTGATCTCAGTCCTAACTCAACCTCCTCGGCCCAGCCTTGACCACTCCCTTTTACTTCCCACATCTCTATCCCTGTCAGTCCACATGAACATGGGTCCAGGCCTCCCACCACCCTCCTCCCTTTCAGGCTGGCACAACCTGTCAGCCAGGGCCTCTGTTGGTTCCCAGGCCTAGACCCCAAACAATCACTGGTCCAGGATCTAGGTCAGGGCTCACCCTAAACCCCAGACAGGTAGAGATCCTGCTGCCTGTGAATGGATATCTTAAGTCACAATATCTGCCCCAGGGGATCCCTGGTCCTCAAACAACCAGGAGAATCTCCCTCTCCCTTTCCCCAGATGCTGTTGTGAGCCATGTTGTAACTCACACCATTTGCCGTGTTCTTCATACACTTGACTTCACACTCTGAGCTGAACTTCCAGAGCCCTCTTTGGCGGGGGCGGGGGCTCCTCATATCAAGAACTTACCGCTGTTGTCTTTTAATTGCTTCTGACTTATTCTGCAGGTTATGTGAAAAATTCCTCAGGCTGTAGAGAAGTGAGATCTGTGACAGATTCCACCTGCTCTGTGTTTAGCTGCAGTTGCTACCACCTTCACCAAAGGAGGAACCCGTAAATCCTCTGCTCTGTTTGAAAATGGACAAAATGGTCCAGCTGCCATGTCATCCCTGATTCAGCCAAACAGGTGTCAACTGGTCTTCATTAAAACAAGGCCTCCTTGTTTGACAATTGTCATTGTTCGTGGTTTCTTTACATTAAGAAAAAAAAAAAGAACAATTGTTCACCCCCTCCTTATCCATAATTACAATATTCAGAATTGAAAAGGAGTGAAAAAAGTAAGGAAATAATTCAAGAGAAGTTGTTAAATTTGGAGATCTGATTTCCAAATAAAAGAGGTTTCCAAAGGTGAAAAAAAACAAACAAAAGGATAAAATCAATACTCAGAGAAAACATTATATTTGAAAAAAAATTACAGCGAGTATGTCCAAAGCTCCAGGCAAAATCAATAACAAAAGCAACACCATGACATAGTTTCATAAAAAATTAAAACTATAAGGGAAAAAAAGAGAATTCTGCAAGTTTCCAAGTAGAAAAAGTAGGTCATTTTCAAAGAGCAAAATATCAGACTAGCTTTGGCTTTTTCCACTGCAAGGAGAAATGCCTAATGACACGGTGATGACATCTTCTGTGGAAGGGATAAGCTGCAACTCTAGAATAGTGGGCCACATCAAGCCATTTGTATAGGGAGGCAACAGAGAGACATTCTCAGATCGGCCCGATTTCAAAAGAAATGTGGCAGCCAGGGGCTTCGTTTGAAAAGTGCTCAAAGCCACAATGTACACTATGCAAGGCTAAAATTAGTGATAGAAATTTTGAATGACTAATGGCTAAAAAATGAACCTGTGATAATTATTGATAGCAACTATTGTTAAAGAAGTAAGGATAACTCTGGAAGGGTTATTTATGACATCAGCTTAATTATTTGAAGAAAAGTAAGACACAGAAAGCATAAAAGAAACATGAAAGAGAAAAAAGTGAGAAATATCATATTTAATTATGAATGGGAAATTAGCATAGGGAACAAGAAGCACAGACGAAAAGAATAGTAGCCTTTGTTTTCCGTGAAGGGGAGTGGAACAGGCTTTTGATTCGGGAAAGAGATCATTAGAATGCTTATAAAATGGTTTACGATATTCATGTATGTCTTTAAAATAGGGCTTTTTTTGTCTTCCAAAACTTTTTCAAAGATAAAGGGGGTAATATAGTTCATATAAACAAAGAGACAGATCCTAAACATTGAAAGAATGAAAACCAAATGTACCAAATACCAGATTTAACATAAATCATCTAAACCTACTGTTAAAAGCCAGTTTCTGCCTAAATCAATAAGAAAGATTAATACTCCAAAACGTTAAAGTTAGAAAGTTGGTCCAAGATAGGTCATTTAAAAACAGTAAAAACAAATTAAAACAGAAAAAAGAAATTAAAATTGATAAAAATTAATATCAGATAATAGAGTTGGAAACAAAATTGATTAAGCATAGTATAAAGTTTCAATAATAAAACCACCAATATTCAATAAATGGAATGATGAAACAATAAACAGTAGCAATATAAGATATTTTGCATTGCTATATTTTCTTTCATCTTACAGAGAACTGAACCAAGCCCAATAAAAGACTATTTTTCACTCTCACTGATCTGTCGTAGACCTTTTTTGTGATTCTATGGACAGAAGAAGATGTATATTCTTGGCTATTAATATTTCTGCAAACTTGTATGCTAAATTAATACTATTGTGAGGATCAAGAGGCAGACATGCATAAAACCTACAACTGGGTAACATTGACCAGAGAGGGTTAATCTTGATATAAATTATTAAAACATCATTGGATAATGTTCACTAGGCCTTTGGTGAACTTTCGAGCATTTCCACGAACTCTGCTTCATCTAGTGTAATGGTGAATGTGAATATTAAGGCTGGAAATGGATCTTTCTTATGCATCATTATATAGGTAGTAATTTTCTCATTTGGATTAATATTAAGGTAACTGGAAAAACAATATCACTCATTTATAGCTTTTTTTTTTTGTACAAGAGAATAGTATATCCTCAAAGGAACCACCCCCTTCCATTTACAGAGATTACCAGAGAATAGGGATTCTGTGAAAGAATTTGACCCTGCACCTCAAATAAAGAAAAGCTCTAATTTGGAAAGGTACGTGCCCTGAAACCCTTCATTTGTCAAGCCCTGGAGCAAGTGCTGAAAGAAGGTGTGTGAGCAAAGGGGACTGTCCAGGGCTCTGTATATCAAAAGGCCAGGTCTCACCTGGGGAGGCCGAGGAGCTGATGCTGCCTTGAGGAAATTGTTCCTGCTTATGAATATTAATTTAAGCTCTAAAGTCTCTGAGAATTAATGCCTGTCCCTGGGAGGGATGTGTGTGTGTGTGTGTGTGTGTGCGTGTGTGTGGTCAGTAGTTGTCTATCAGATGATTAGGATTAATGAGAAGACATATAGGCCTCGCAATGGCAGGAGCCCCCAGGAGGGCAGGACTTAGAGGCAAATTTCCACCAGACTTCCTCCTGAAGTGCTTACCATTATTTTAGGCAAAATAACCCAGCCTTTGGAAAGTAGGCTGTGGAGTTATTACTGTGCTTCACTGATACGGGCAGAAAGGGAATTAGACCCAGAGCCAGCTTTCTAACTAAGGTTCAAAATCCAGAGGTAGGGGCTTCCCTGGTGGTGCAGTGGTTGGGAATCTGCCTGCCAATGCAGGAGACACGGGTTCAAGCCCTGGTCCGGGAAGATCCCACATACCACGGAGCAGGTAAGCCCGTGCGCCACAACTACTGAGCCTGCACTCTAGAGCCTGTGAGCCACAACTACTGAAGCCCGCTTGCCTAGAGCCCAAGCTCTGCAGCAAGAGAAGCCACCACAATGAGAAGCCGCCACAATGAGAAGCCTGCGCAACCGCAACGAAGAGTAGTCCCCGCTCGCCACAACTAGAGAAAGCCTGTGCACAGCAATGTAGACCCAATGCAGACAAAAATAAATAAATAAATAAATTTATTAAAAAAAAAAAAAAATCCAGAGGTAGTAAAAGAAACCAAAAAAACAAACAAACCAGGGCTCCTAGGAGAATGATGGATTCCAGGGCTGGGACAGGGAAAATAGAGAATGAGCCAGGATTATCTTGTGGGGACAGTAAATAAGAAAGTGTTAAATAAATAAATGGGAGCATGTTGAAAGGACAGAAAAGCCCACCTAAAGGAGCTCCCAGTGGCCAAGGCTGGACTAATTCGAGAAAGAATGTAAATGGTGATAGCATTGGATTACAACCCATAAAATAAAATAAAAGTCCATGAGTCCATACTGATATTAATAAATGACTGAGTAAATAAATAGAGGAAGAGAAACATAAAAGTGCGATTAATAAATGTAGGAGGAGGGAGGGAAATGAAAATTATCATTAGGCAAAAACCACAGTAATAATTGTTGAAGGCAAATCCATTTATTGATGCTAAAATTAGTGAGCAAAAGTTTGAAGAGAAACAGGAAATTTGATGGTCTCAAAGTGTCTCTGCACAAGATATTTATGAATTACAAAAGGAAAAATAGTCTCCACAACTGTGGAGAAGTCAGGCAAGCATCATCTTAGCCGAGTGATCCAGGTCAACATCACCAGTAACAAGACACATTGACATCATGTACCCCCTGCTAGGATGCACTGGGGAGGGCACAACATCACCTCTGTGGGATACTAGCTAAAATGCACAACCTCAATCTAATCGTGAGAAAACATCAGGCAAACCTGACAGGCATTCTACAAAATCACTGAACAGAGCTCTTCAAAATTATCAAGGTCGGGCTTCCCTGGTGGCGCAGTGGTTGAGAATCTGCCTGCCAATGCAGGGGACATGGGTTCGAGCCCTGGTCTGAGAAGATCCCACATGCCGCGGAGCGGCTAGGCCCGTGAGCCGCAATTACTGAGCCTGTGCGTCTGGAGTCTGTGCTCCGCAACAAGAGAGGCCGCGATAGTGAGAGGCCCGCGCACCGCGATGAAGAGTGGCCCCCGCTTGCCACAAGTAGAGAAAGCCCTCGCACAGAAACGAAGACCGAACAGCTAAAAATAAATAAATAAATTTATTAAAAAAAAAAATTATCAAGGTCATGAAAGACCAAGAAAGACAGAGGAATTATTACAAATTGGAGGACACTAAAGAGACAGATCAATTAAATGCAATATGGGATCCTGGGCCAGGAAAAACTAGTGAAATTTGAATAAACTGTGTCGTTTAGTTAATAGTATTGCTTCAATGTCAATTTCTTGGTCTTGATCATCATACCATGATTATGCAAGAAGACATCAGGGAAAGCTAGGTGGAAGGCATATGTAAACTTTGTGAGTACTAGTTTTACAATTTTTCTGAAAATTTAAAATAATTTCAAAGTAAAAAGCTAAAAGAAATCTAAAGAAATAAGCTTTGCTTCTAATGGGCTTTTAAAAACAATATTAATAAATGGGAAGAACAAGAAATTCA
Organism: Balaenoptera musculus; assembly: GCF_009873245.2. Taxonomy (NCBI): domain Eukaryota; kingdom Metazoa; phylum Chordata; class Mammalia; order Artiodactyla; family Balaenopteridae; genus Balaenoptera; species Balaenoptera musculus. The sequence goes on from NC_045786.1 coordinate 101,984,113, forward strand.
AAGATATCTAAAAATATTTTTCTACTTCTTATACTTTAAATATGTAGTTGCTTTCAGTTATTAGTGAATAGTCTCATTTTCCAGGTATTGACAAATTTAGACCAGTTTCACATCAAAGCTTTAATCTCCTGCAATTTAAACCTTTTCTGCAGCCCCTGGATCAGTCCTGACTCAGGCTCAGAAACCTGAAGCCCGGAAAGGGGGTCCTGGTTGGCTTTTCATTCTTTCACCTTGTTCTTTTCCCTCCATTTCTCCCTGACCCTGTGAGCTCCAGTTCCCCTAGGGTTGACACTGGGAGAGGAGACGCACAGAGGGTGGAAAAGGTCTTTGGTGACTCGAACAGTTGTAATCTGGCTTTGTACCCTCTGTGTGTGACCAGTGCCCAAATGCTTGTCTCTTATGTGATGATTCTGGGGTTCATTGGAGACCTTCACCTGAGCATTCCTGACCCCACCGACACACTCTCCTGCTGACAGCTGTGGCTCTCACACTCAGACCTTGGCACCCTGCCTCCATCCCCACCCCGGCGCCTCCAGCCTGTTCTTGGTGGGATCCTTTTCAATTCCAGATCCCTTCCACAGGGCCCACAGCAGGTCACAGGAAACACACACCTTTCCCCATTGTCGGGGAGGGTGCCGCTGTTCCCATGGCAGCCTCTTCTCCCCCTGCCCACGGAGGCAGCTTTGCCACAGACTCTGGCTTTCAGATGCTTTCCCCAGCAGTGACTCAGGTACTAAACCCTACATCCCCCAAATTCCATGGGATGCGTGGCAAAGTCTCTGAGTGGCTCTTATGAACCCTCCCCAGCGACTTGCCTTAAACTAAGAGGGAAACAGACTTGGGAAAGGAGAAACAGCACGCTGCTCTGACAACTCTCCAGTTTCTCACTCTCTAAAGAAACCCTCTCTTCTAACATTTGTTCTGCCTCTCGATGAATTCCTGGCCTTCTCTTATATGACCCTGAGGCACAGATGAGGCTGAAGATGGAAAGAAAACAGGTGTTACCATCTATTCACAGCTCCTGAATAGGTAGTTCGTGACTTAGTTTGGTCTTTGGGGCCTTTGCTGAAAATCTAAGACAACAGGAAAAGTCACGTCTAATATCCTATTACTCCATCAAAATTAAAAACGTACGTTTCCTAGGGAACCCTCCTACTCTGTTGGGGGGAATGTAAATTGATGCAGCCTCTATGGAAAACAGTATGGAGATTCCTTAAAAAACTAAAAACAGAGCTACCATATGATCTAGCAATCCCACTCCTGGCCATATATCTGGAAAAGACAAAAACTCTAATTTGAAAAGATACATAAACTCCAATGTTCATAGCAGCACTATTTACAATAGCCAAGACATGGAAGCTACCCAAGTGTCCATCAACAGGCAATTGGTTTAAGAAGATGTGCCATATATACATATATACACATACAGTGGACTATTACTCAGCCATAAAAAAGAATGAAATATTGCTATTTGCAGCATCATGGATGGACCTAGAGAATATCATACTAAGAAAGCCAGACAAAGACAAATATTATATGATATCACTTATGGTTACCAAAGTACCAAACGGGAAAGGGAAGGGGAGGGAGGGAGGGATAAATAAGGAATATGGGATTAACAGATACAAACTACTATACATAAAATAAATAAGCAAGGATTTACTATATAGCACAGGGAACTATATTCAATATCTTGTAATAACCTGTAATGGAAAATAATCCTATATATATATATATATATATATATATATATATATATATATATATATATGAATCAGTTTCCTGTACACCTGAAACTAACACTATATTGTAAATCAACTATGATCCAAATAAATAAATGAATAAATAAATTTTACAAACCGCACATTTCCTCCTGCACAGCAATTCTACTTCTATGCATTTACCTCATATGTACATGTTTAGAGAGATGTATATACAAACATATTCACTGTAGCTCTATTTGTAAAAGCAAGAGTTTGGAAATAATATGAGCGCCTATTGATAAAGGATGTATTACAGTGCGTCCATCCAATAGAATACTATGTAGGCTTTGAAAAGTAAGAGGCAGCTTCAAGTTACAGATACAGCATCATCTCCCAAGATGTATTTTTAATTGGGAAAAGCAAGACACTAGCATGCAAAATTTGGTGCAATAAACGGCCTGTGTATATGAGCGTCTGTTAGCAAATGCACAGAATATTGTTGGAAAGATAAATAAAGAATTTGATAACAGAGTCTGTCACTGAGAGGGGAAACTAGGGAGTAGGTGGGAAGGTGATTTATTTTTCACTGTTCATCGTTTGTATGTTTTGAATTTTTTACCATGTACATCTACTGCCCTTCCAATTTATACAAATCAGTAACTTCCCTCCTGTCCCTTGCTAAGCTATCCCTTGTAAGGTCCTAAACTCTATTTAGGAGCAGAGCTCTTGGCTTGTGATCCCTGTCTGTTTTCCTGCCCTCTTTTTTCTTTTTTTTAATGGCCTAGTATTTGTATTTAACCTACATACATCCTCCTGTGTACTTTATTTTTATTTATTTTTTATTTTTTAGGCTGCACTGTTCAGCATGTGGGATCTTAGTTCCCTGACCAGGGATCGAACCCATGCCCCCTGCATTGGGAGCATGGAGTCTTAGCCACTGGACCACCAGGGAAATCCTTCCTTCCCTCTTGACCTGGGTCAAGATACGTAGAAAGTAGCCCCAAACTCCACTTCTCCCTTCTGCCTAAAAGCCAAGGTTCTAGGACAATTATAATCACCCCAGCTGGTGGGTTCTACTGATGCCTTCTATAGTCCTTTAGAGCCGTGCATCCCTAAATCCCCCACCTCCCACCCCATACCTATCACTCCAGAAGCTAAAGAGAAGGACAGAAAGTAGAGAAGGTCCTTATAATCCCTCACTCCAAGGATTTCCCACCCTCCTCTCTCCAGGCTTGGGTCACTATCCACTGGTGACTTTACTGTAGGTTCTTGCTGCCAGAACAATCCTCTCCTCTTCTCCCCAGGAAGGAACCTGGAGGATGGAGGAACAGAATACGAAGCCAACCCTTGGCTCTAGTCCTGGCTCTGCCTTGAGTGAGCTGTGAGACCTCATTAGTAGTAGAAATAATAGCACATTGTCAGGGAAACCCACCACAGGCCAGCCAACATACCAGGCATCTTATACACTGTACTCATCAAATCCTCACAGTGACCCCATGAAATAGGTGCCATTATTGATTCTGTTTTATAGATAAGCTGACGACCTTGCCCAAGGTCACACGGCAGAGCTAGGGCTCTATTGCTTGCCGAGCATCTGGAACTGTTTACTCAAGCTCTCCTGTACTCTCATCCCTCATTTGTATGGTGCAGGAAGACGAAACAAGGTTTTCATGATCTCTCCCATCTCCGATGATGCCAAGACTTTCATATTGTGACTCCCTAGAACCTGGGCCTTGTCTCCCTTCTCTGTCCCCAGGGACCTCCCCAGTATTAGACCAGGCACTTTCCTGCTCAGCCCAGAAAACCTAACGGCTCACCCAGACCTTGCGCCTCTGACACTTCCCTCTGTGTTTCTAACCCTGTCAGCCCAGAACCTCAACTCAGCCTCTCTGTTAAGTGTGTCTTGGTAAGTTTTTCAAGTGTCTTGGTAAAATTTTCTCCCCTTTCCCACAAGGTCTGAAGCACAACACCACACCCTCCTCAAGTCCACCTGCCTCACTGCAAGGCGCCCACACTTCCTGTGTGTGCCCCAGCTTCATGGGGATATTTGAGGTGATCTCCTGTGAAGCGCTTCAAATTCCTCCTCCCCTGACCTTCTCTGTGAATTTCTCTGATTCCCAAGGCAGAATTAGGGGGCTCTTCCTCTCTGACACTTGGCACCTTTACATTAGGTAAGGAGGAACCTAGAGATCATTGCTTACATCACAGTGAATTCGAACTGCTTGTCTTTGTCTTCATCAGATTATGAGATAATTGAAGGCAGAGACAAGGTCGTGTTTATCATTCTATCACCAGCAAATTAGCACTGAGCCCGACACACAGCCCAGCCTCAATAGATGCAGTGAGGTTTTAAGCAGTGTAAAAGTTCAGTAATATGTGTGTTTTAAAAGGATTGTTCTGGCACCAACATGGAGGGTCAAATGACAGAAGTGAGATGAGAGAAAAAGAGAAGTGTTAAAAGGCAGTGAAGATGAGGAAGAGGAACAAAGGGTGGATAAAAGAGATCGGTAAAATTGACAATTCTTGGACCAACTGTGACATTGAGGGTGACATCTATATTGACATTGTGGTCCCTGGTTTGGGCATTGGTGGATGTCATTGTCATTGATTGAAATAAGAGAAAGTAAATTTACCAAAAAATATCAAATTTGGTTTTAGTCAGGTTGATTTTGAAGTAAACTTTTCAGCAGAAAATTAGCTATTTCGACTTAAAACATAGAAGAGAGGTTTGGGTGAATGAGCTATTTGAAAGGCACCAGTATCTGCAAAAATAATCATATCAGTAAGAAATTCAAGCCAGAAGAAAACAAAATCATGAAGATAGGAGAAATGTCAGTATTTGATGAAAAAAAAAAGGAGATCCTCAGGAAGAAGACTTTTTTGTGTTTATTGGATGTTCCTACATTTCTACAAGACTGTGGCATAAACCATCTAAAAACTACTGGAAACTATGCCTCCCGTGTGAAAGAGTTTTTCAGGGACCCCCGGTATCATTCCCTTAGCTGGACGGTAACCCGGGGCTCCAGTGAACAAGGCACTTGTTACCAGAGACTCAAAGACTCCCTCACAAAAGGAAGGAAGCCAGATTCGGATAGGAAACTAGAATCCTGTCTATAAATGCGAAGAAGAAGAAAGGATATTTTAAATAAATCCTGGCAGACAGTGAGCTTGCTTTGCAATAATAACACAATACAGCAGCCAGTGAGTTGTCCCAGACACTTTGTGTGCGCTGGACGGCTGCAAGCTTTATTTTCTCAAGTAACTTAAATTCCAGTCTTAGCGAGTCTGTCTAAAATCAGGTCCATCATTCAGAAGTTGCTGGGATGGATGTTTTCATCAGTGAATGTTATCTTGGTTCTGGCGTGAGAAAGGCTCAGTGAGGATTTGCCTTTGGCCAAGTGGACCAGTGAAGAAAATATCCATGACATTTTCTTGTGTGTGCAGGCCAGACCCCTGGATTTCCAGAATCTGAAAATCAGGGAGTAGAATGGCTGTGGAAAACCGCAATGCACACAATTGTTTCCATTTCTAAACAGCAATGCACACAATTGTTTCCATTTCAGTAGTTATTTATCTCTCCATCCTGAACAAACGGAAGTCATCAGTCAAGAGGAAATGATACAAATGAACTTATTTACAAAACAGAAATAGACTCACAGACATAGAAATCAAATTTATGGTCACCAAAGGGGATAGAGGGGGGCGGGGGAGATAAATTAGGGGTTTGGGATTAACAGATACACACCACTATATATAAAATCGGTAAGCAACAAGGACCTACTGTATAGCACAGGGAACTATATTCAATGTCTTGTAGTAACCTATAATGGAAAAGAATCTGAAAAAGAATATACATACATATATACACATATATATGTATGTATAACTGAATCACTTGCTGTACACTTGAAACTAACACAACATCGTAAATTAGCTATACTTCAATAAAGAAAAAAAAAGAGGGAAGGATCCTGACTAGCGAAGAAAACTGATAAAACTACAGAATTTTGAAGAGCAAAAAATGATGAGGTTATGGACTGTCTTTGTCATGAATCATGGATGAACTGCGAAAAATCAAATCACCTCTTGGCACTGTTTGTAAAATGATGGGGACAGAGACTCATTAAGGAGAATGCATTTAGAAACGTGTTAACCAACATGCATGACCTTAATTTTATTACTGTAATGTTAGTAGACTAAGGAGAAGAACTTGGAAAAAGGAGAATCTGATGCATCAACAGATGATGATTTTGGTGGAAAGCAAAACGTGACAACAAACGGATATTGTTAAATTATTGTGAGAAGAAATTTCAGAAGCAGATCATTTCACTAGTGTTTCAGAACAGAATAAACAACAATGCCTGGGAAGAAATGGCAAATATTGTGCTATAGACAAATGCTGAAATTGCTCCAAGGAATAAAGGCTCTAGGAGAACTTCTATTCCTTTTAAATTACAAATTTCTCTCAAGGTCTCACACAAAGGAGTTCAAGACCTCTTAGTGCCAGCCAACAGCTATGTCACACAGAGACACACCCAGCTTGAGCTGCTGATATTTTACTACAAAAAAATTATCTCCCTCTAAAAGACTAAACTGGCCTCCATCTTGCTACATTCTGTAAACACAGAGAGTGTTTTATGGTGTGTTGGCGTAATTTTGCCCAAAAAAGGGGGGGGAGGATAAAACCAAATATATTGTTTTGCAACTCATTTACATAGGTATTTAGTTATATGGATACCATAAGTTACTAAACCTTTCTCACATTGTTAAATTTCCAGGTTGCTTCTATATTTTGCTCTTGCAACAATGCTGCAATGAACATCCTTGTATCTTTCGAATTACTGTAGGAGGAATTCTGAGAGACTGCTGAATCATATGTTAGTTAGTCCTATAAATTCTGACACAAAATAATTGAGTAATGTTTGCTTTAAATCCTTTAGCTAAGGATTTTTGCATTTGTTATGCTTTGTTTACACAGGAACTATGCTATTCAAATAGTTTTATTTCACTCCCACACTCTGGGTTTGATTAATAAAGAATTATACGAACTTTCTAATGGTATGCTCAGAAATATATAAAATGCAAATTTTGATTTCATTTTTCTTTAAGAAGTGTTTAAAACACAAGGCTATTAAGATAATGATGGAGATATGATCTGTCGTTGGGGATTATTTTTAGTCTGTTGTGTTTTGTGTTTAAATGGGGAAGAGAGGAATAACAGCTTTGGTTACAGATGCATTAATCAAATCATTCTCCAATAAGGAGTTATAATAAACTCTAATGCTTCTGGATTGAGGATCTCAAACGTTTTTCTCTAACTTTAATTTGCCAAAGCTGTACACAGGTGATTTAAAAATAAACAAATAAATTCAAAGGAGATATGGGCATTTAGTGTATAAACAATAGTTAACACTATACAAACATTGTTGACTGTCCTCATCAATAATAATGAAATTACTTTCAGAAAAGTATATTATCCTATAGTAAAATTGAAAAATACCTCGACTGGTATGCACGAAAAGATGACTTTTCTAACAGTTCCCTTGGAAGGAGATTCTGAAGAAATCACATAAGCTGGGAGGCATGTGAATGTTACAGTGTAAAAATATTCAGTTGCCTAAATTCATCTGTCCTTGTATAGTAAATGCATATGTGAAATCAAGTTATTTCACACATAAATTTCAATAAGGAAGATAGAGGGACTACATTTTTAAATGGAGGAAATCACATGGTAAAAGTTTGTTTTAAAATATTCAAAACTCCCTATGTCAAAAATCATAAATAATAAAATAGTCTCATATTGGTGTAGGAACTGAAAAGTAGAACCACCAGAACAGAGAGTCAAGAAACAGATTCAAGTGTGTATGGGGATCTAAAAAATGATTAAGGTGGCATTTTAAATCAGTGAGGAAAGAATGGATTCTTTGTTTAGGGAAACTGACTACTGAATGGGAAATCAATGAAGTTAGACCCTTGCCTGACATCATATGTACAAATATGTCCAAAAGGATTAAATATTTAAATGCGAAAAATAAAATTATTGAATTGCTGGGTCAAAATATAGGAAAATGTTTTTATAATCTCAAAATGGGCAAGGAATTTCTAAGTATAACTTGAACCCCCCAAACTACAAAAGATCTATAGATTTGATTACAATAAAATTAAACATTTCTGCACAGGAGAAATAAACAGGCAAAGTAAAAAGACAGATGACCAACGTGTAACACATATAAGTGTCAGCTGCTATTACAGTCTAGGGAAGTCAGCCTCTTTCGTGCTCACAGCAAGTTAAAAGGAGACATGCAAGCTCATTGCAGTTTCCATGCACACATAATTACAGGGTGCGTGCTAGATGCCGGCCATGGTCCAAGGCACTGGTGATACACATGTGGACTTTATGGTGAGGGCAGTAAGGTACCACTGAAGTGTTTTAAAGGGTTCAGGGAGGTTCATGCTCAGATTTGAATTTTAGAACATTGTGCTGGAGAACCAGTTGGGAGGGTATTTGGGTAGGTAGATTTCAAGGTAAGAAAACCAGTTGGGAGGCTGGTGTGGCAGTCACCCGGGTGGAGATGCTGCTGGCTTGTATGGGGGCTAAGAATGGGGTGTGAGATATGAGAGAAAAATGGTGAGTGAGCTATTTAGATGGTAAACTAGGCAAGATTTTGTGGATTGCATATAGACGTTGAAGTAGATACAGGAATAAAATATGATGCAAAAGTTTTTGGCTTGAGTAACTGAGAGAAAATGGTGCCAATTTACTAAGATAAGGAAGCCAGTGGAGGAGAAGGGTGTAGATGAACGACAATGAGTTCAGTTATTGGTATGTTGCAGTTTTGGTAACGTGGGACGTCCAAGTAGAGATGTCCAGAGCAGAGCTTAGTAGAGAAATCTGGGCTGAAGTGTTATGTATCCCAAGTGTCTCAGATTTCAGCATCCAGGGACAATAGATTTAGTCCCATTATTATTATTTCCCAAGTTTTGTGGGTTCAGATCTACCACTTTTATGATTATAGGAATTCTAGTCTCCTGTACAAGCTCTCTCTCCAAGAATTTCCAGGAGTTCCCATGCGATGCATATAAGTGTCCAGGAATTTAACCCATCCTTGTTTTCCAGGATTAGAACTTCCCATCACCCCTGCCCCACTTATGTTTGGCTGAGCCCAGAATTCATGACACACAAGGCTGGAGAAACTAGTAACACCAAAGGCCAGGCTACACCACCAGTCACACTCAGGCTCTGATGAAGTATTAGAATGAGTCTATTTCATAGTGTCCACAGCCCCTCTCTCCTATGGCACGTACACTCTGGGGAGGTGATCAGGTCCCAGTGAACCCAGACCCAGCAATGCCCTCTGATCTGAGGCATCAATACTGATCCTAGTTCTTTTTGCCTAACTTTGTCCAGTACAGTGAACTCTCTTCTAGGTTCCTTGATGTCTATTCCTGCAACTCTCCTCCTTTGAGGTCCCCCCAGCCATCAGACACTTTTCTGTATATCTGAATCTCAGGGGCCCTTCAGCTCTTATGGAAATAAATGGCTACATACAGACAGGGGAGAAGCGTCATTCAGTCTTCCTCACCTGTAACATCTGAGCTCCACTTGTTGCCGGGACAGGATTCTATTATATATTCAGTACGACACTGCATTTGCCTAAGCCCAAGCCCTGCTTAAAAACTTAGGAACCTCCGAAAGTATCATTCAAGACCCTCCGCATTCTGGCAGGGGTCTTTCTTTACAAACTTCCATCCATTTCATACCACCTGTTGTCCATTGACACCAAATCACATCCCCTTCCCTAATGTGTCTCACACTCTGCAGATGTGTCTTGGGTCATGGACAGTATCATTCTCCCACATCCATTCCTCTGAGTCCCATCTGCCTCCCAGGGACCATCTGAAATGCTACAGCAGACAGCCATCTATGGAATCCAATTCTGTCATTCCTTAGGCCTATAGCAGTTTGCTTGAACGTTGGTATAAACCTCATCGTTTATTCTTGCCACAAATATTTCTTGAACAAAATTATTAAAAGGTGATATATATAGCATAATAGTGAAGAAAGCTGGAATAACATTGCCTGGGACCACTGCCTGGATTTGCCACTTACTAGTTGTATAAACTCTGGCACGTGACTTCATCTCTCAGTGCCTCAGTTTCCTGATAATGTAAAAATGTGGATAATAGAAGCACCTCTTTCTTAGGGTTCTTATGAGAATTAAATCAATGCATTCATGCAAAGCACTTAAATTGGTGCCCGCACAAGTAAGCGCTCAATACTTTTTATTTTTTTATATTTTATGTTTAAAATGCAGCATAGCACATGCTACATTAAGTTGCCTCTCAGCCACTTTCTTCAGGTCAGCATCTAGGACAAATACAAAAGCTTAACATCTGCCTCTGATCATACCGCACCTAACATGCTTTATTGAAAATGCTTTGACACCTTCATTTTTAACAATTTTTATCCAGCAGAGAATTGTCCCAGAATACATGAGCTGAACAATTTTTTTTGGTCATGACTGCATCAACTTTTCTTGGCTCCAGTTCTCATTGAATGATAATTATTTGAACCCTACTACCTGCCAGGGCTCTGCTAAGACTAGATATGCCATTATGAGCAAAATGTATGTGATCCTGTCCTCAATAAAACTTAAGGGAAACAAGCACTCTGTACGTAAAAAAAATAAATGCACAAATAAATATATAATAACAAAACTGTGGTAAGTGCTTGAAGAAACAGGGTAAGAAGGAGATAAAACCAGAGGCACCTAATTTACACTGAGTGGTGAGTGAAGATCCATTTAAAGAAGGGAGGTTTAATCAGAGACCTGACATTTGAGCAGGACTAGCCAGTGAAGAGTGAAAGAATCCAGGTGTGTGCAAAGGCCAAAAGGAAGAGAGCAGCTTGTTGAGATTTTTGAAATGGACTTCAGCCCAGGGAGTGAGATGAAATGCAAGTGGGTGGTGGGGTCAGGTCACATGGGGGCTTGTAGGCCACACCAGGGATCTGTGACTCTGTTCCAAGAGCATTGGAGAGCCTCTGAAGGGTTCCATGCAATGATGTGACAAATAACTGGATTTATATCTTTAAAAGATTGCTCTGGCTGCATGTGAAGTGTAAATTGGAAAGCAGTGAAAACAGATGAATAACAGCTTCCTGTAACAATGGATATGACTCCCAAAACAGACTGCTAGGAAAAAAAGCAAAAAAACACAAAAAACAAAAAACAAATCACAAAAGAATGCATTCAGATTGGTGTCATTTATATAAAGGTCAAAACCTTTGAAAAACTAAGAAAAAACATTAAGGAACTATACATATATGTTAAAATATAAAGAAATGCAAGGAAACAGTTATTTCAAAATTCATGATAGTGGTTACTTCTGGGAGGCATGACATAGCTTCTGGTTTGGAAGGGGCATATGGGAGGCTTAAAGGGCATTTGGTAATATTCTATTTCTTAAGCTGAGTGGTGCATAATATGTTCATTTACATTATATATATTCTTCCCTATGTGCAATATACAGTTGACCCTTGAACAGCATGCCTTTGAACTACATGGGTCCACTTATATGCAGATTTTTTTCAATAAATACTTATATGTATTGTAAGTGTATTTTCTTTTCCTTATGATTTTCTTAATAACATTTTCTTTTCTCTAGTTTACTTTATTATAAGAATACAGTATATAATACATATAATACAAAATATGTGTTAATTGACCATAGTATCGGTAAGGCTTCTTGTCAACAGTAGGCTATTAGTAGTTAACTTTTGGGGGAGTCAAAAGTTATACACGGATTTTTCGACTGTGCCCCTAAACCCTGCATTGTGTCAACTGTATTTCATAATAAACATTCATTTAGATTATCTAACTCCAGAAAATTTTGTGAAATGTTAAAATATGAGAACGTTGGGTCATGGATGCGTGAGTACGTGTTATATTACTCTTTATATTTTTCTATTTGCTTGAAACGTTCCAAAACTAATAATAAATCACAAAGAGAAAATAGATCCGAGGAAGGAGACGGAAGGAGGGAGAGCAGCGGCCAGGCAGCATAGCAGGACTTTAAGGGCATCTTCTTATTGCAACCTGTTGTGGGAATAGACGTGTGCTGGGCGCGGGGCTGCCTGTATAGGCTGCAGTGTTAACGTCCTTCCGGGAGCTCTGCTACGATGGCCGCGTCACTGGTGAGGAAGCTTCTGCAGATCCAGGCTGTAGATAAACAGTGAGTTGCACCAGGGTAGTGGCAGTGGGGATAAAGAAAACTAGACATTTTCAAGTTACATTTAGGAGGTGGAGGAGCAGACTTGATAACGGATTGGATGTTTCACTGTATCAAAGGGCTGGGAGACACACCTGCTCCGTGTCATCTGGCTTTTCACAAAATGCTGTTCCAAAAGCCGGGAGTCTGCTGGGTCACAAATGCATCACAGATGCTAATAACACCTCACTTGGAGACTCTGAAACAACTCTCTCAGCCTGTGGTTTTTCCAAAGTCACCCCAAAGACTTTCCAGTTCTGTTTTCATGCCAGATTTCCCAACAGCAAATGCCCAGCAGCTGTGGAGGGAGCGTGACACAGCGAAGGGACTCCTGAGGGACCCCAGAGGCTGGACTGACTTCAGAATACCTCTAGAATGCCACTTGTGGGTCTATTCCTGCTAAACAGTATGGTTTATACTCACGTACTTAGGTTCCTAAGATATAGGTTTCACGCAGGAAAATAGCTGCTGGTGTGTGCCACAGCTCCTGTCCCCTGGCACATACACCACACCATCAGTTGTCACGTGGTCCTGCTTCTCAGCTGGAGTCGGCCAGCCTTCCCGGTGCACCTGACTCAGCAGCCACCCCAGCACACGGCACGGCAGCCATGATGGCTGAGGAGGCAGAGCCCGGGGGTCCCCCACCCTCCCGCCTCCCCTGTACCTCGAGGTACCGAAATGTGTGCAGTGACTGAAAAGAGGTTGATTAGGCATCGTACTCTAAGCTCAGCGCACCAATGTAGAACTGTGGGGATCTCCAGTGCACTGTAGTTTGGCTTGAGGACGCTCATGACCCCCATGTGATAGCTGGACAACAAAGAATCATCTCTCCTTGGTTCCTTCAAAAAATGCTTATTGAAGAGTTTCTCTGGTGGGAGGCACTGGGTCAGACTTGGTATAAAAAATGAACAAGACAGAATACCACTTGTGCTTTGTGAATGTGCATTGAGTATTCTGAGAGCTAGTCATGGTCTTTCCTACCCATGCACTAAATTTTTCTACCTTCCTTGAAGGTTTGGTTATGTAACAGTCTTTTATCCACTTTACTAGAAGGGTTATATTCAGTTTGTCTTTATTTTTAGAAATGGAATATTACTAAGCTGATTTTCAAAAATCAATTGGATATTTTCCGTCCAGTACGTATTTCTATGGGGAGTTTTTAAAAGCCTATGGTCTTAAGCTGATGCTCATGATCTGATGGTATTTTTCCTGGCTTGTCTTACCCATGGCAAAGGAATATTAATGATGTTTGTTCTTGGGCTTCTGTGTGTAAATAATGAACAGGGAACTAGGTGTGAGACACCACAGCAACCAGATTCAATTCAATTCACCAGTGTGTACTGAACAACCTACAGTGAGGAATATCATGGTTTATGTCAAGACTTTGATCCTAAAACCTGACAAAGAAAGCAAATGAAATGAATATCATAGACCAGTTTTAGTTGTGAATATAGATGGAAAAAATAAAATGTCAGTAAGAATAGATTCAGCATTATGTTAAAAGAATAATGACCAAGGAGTTTCATTTCCAAAATGAAAATATAGTTTATTATAAAAAATTTATTATATTCATAAATTATAAGAGAATAAACAATGAAATCATTTCCGAAGATGCCAAAAAGGGACTTAATATAATTTAACAGGCATTTCTAATTCAATAAAAGTTATTAGTGTATTACAATAAAAAGAATATAAGAGAAACTAAAAACAACATTACATTAACAGTGAAACACTAGCAGCCATTCGATTAAAGTCAGGAAGAAGACAATGATACTCACCATCACTGCTATTTAAATCATGCAGGAAATCAATTTAATAGGCCAACTAAAAAAATTCTAAAAATATTAGAAGAGACAAACTTTTCACTATTTTCAGATGTTATCATTGTCTTCCTAAAAATTTCAAGAAAATGAACTGGGAGGAGACTTCCCTGATGGTCCAGTGGTAAAGAATCCACCTTACAATGCAAGGGACGCGGGTTCAATCCCTGGTCAGGGAACTAAGATCCAACATGCCGTGGGGCAACTAAGCCCATGCACCACAACTGCTGAGCTTGCAAGCCTCAACTAGAGAGCCTGTGTGCCTCAAACTACAGAGCTCATGCTCTCTGGAACCCGCACACCACAACTACAGAGCCCATGCGCCCTGGAGCCTGCACACCACAACTAGAGAGAAGCCTGTGTGCCTCAACAAAAAGCCTGTGCGCCACAACCAAAGATCCCGCATGCCTCAACGACGATCCCACATGCGGCAGCTAAGAGACCCAGTGCAGCCAAAAATAAATAAAATAAATATTTTAAAAAGAGGTTAACTTGTTTAAAAAAAAAAGAAAATGAGCTGGGATATTATTAGAAAAATAAGAGTGTAGTATAGTAACAAATCAGAAAATAAATATTCTGAAATTAATAGCTTTCTATATACTGGCAACAGACAGAAATATAACTGAGAAGAATCCATTCACAGTTGTAACAATAAAGCTGTCAAATATCTAGGAGTAAGTGTAAATTGACAATAAATGAATAAAATCTATATGAAGAAAACTGTTCGACATTGCTGAAGAGCAGAGAAGAAAACCTGAACATGTGGAGTGACATACCATGTTCATAGATGAAAAAATTCTATATTGTCAAGATGTTAATCTTCCCCCAAGCAGATTTTTAAATTCAAAGCAATTCCATTAAACATATTCTATATTTGAAATAGTGAACATGTATAATCTACATAAAAGATGAAAATAGTGCAATGAACATTTGTACACCCCTCACCTCAATTTACCAGTCATTAGCATCTTGCCACCTTTACTTCATCTCAACTACTTTTATTTTCTGAACCTTTCGAATGTAAGTTGCAGACAGCAATGTCACTTTGCCCCTGAATACTTCAACATGCATCTCCTAAGAATGAAGGCATTTTGACACAGCCATACTCATCAGTTTCACACTTGAGACAGTTAACAATAATCCTATAGTTCCACCAAAAACAGTGCTTATCATATTTTACTATGCATGTGAACCACCTGGGGATCTTGTCAAAATGCAGATCCTGATTCAGTGGGTCTGGAGTGATGGCCGAGGTTCTATGTTTCTAACAAGTTACCAAATGATGATGATGATGCTGGTCTGGCAGAACACACTTGGAGTTTCAAGGATCAAAAGTTGTTCCTTCTATACCCACTTCCCAGGTTATCACTCCCCTCTCCTCCTCTAAAGAAGGAACCATTATCTTAAACTTGGTGTAGTTTATTCCTATGCATGTTTTCATACACTTATTAGATATATGTATCCCTTAACTATATACAGTATGTTTTCCATATTTTTAAACTTTACATATGGTATCGCATTGAACATATTCTTGGGCAACTTGCTATCTTCATTCAGCATTATGTGAGGTTTATCCATGTTAATAAATGTAGTTCTGAGCCATTCTTTTTAACTTCAGTAAATCTAAAAGAGAAAGAAAAAGAGAGATAATTGATAAAAAGATTATGTATTACCTTTGTCTGTTCAGGCTCTATAACAAAATACCAGAGACTGGGAGGTTTATAAACAGAAATTTATTTCTTACATTTCTGGAAGATGGAAGTCTAAGATCAAGGTGCCAGCATGGTCGCCTTCTGGTGAGAGCCCTCTTCCTGGTTCATAGCCAGCACCTTCTTGCTGTGTCCTCACATGGTGAAAGGGGTGAGGGACCTCTCTGGTGTCTCATTTATAAAGGAACTAATCCCATTCATGAGGGCTCTGCTCTCGTGACTTAAGCACCTACCAACGACCCCACCTCCTAACATGGGGGGACATCAACATTCAGACTGTAATTAATGTCCACGAAGCCTTTAGGAACTTAGTATTTCCATGTGTTATGATTGGGTTTAATGTTCATTCTTTTATTCACTGAGTATTTATTGAGGACCTACTATCAATCAGAAACTGTGTGAAGCACTGGAAATACAATGATGAGCAAAACAGACCAAGACCCTGTTCTCAAGGAGACAGTGATTATGAAGTAAGGGTCAGACATTAATCAGATAATCACACTCGTTTATTAACTACAAACTGTGATGACTGTGGTCTCTGGGTTGTGGAGATGGAACTGAGAGCTTGGGAAGAACAAAGCAGCTAGAATTTGCAGGACAAAAGACAGAGAGGAGAGAGCTGCAGAGGAGAACTTCACAGATCTACAGAAGGTGCCTCTTGAGTATTCAGAAGAGTACTGATCAGCACATGTATGTGAGAAAACTAACCAAGACCAGAGAAAGAACCACTGGAAAGTTGCCCGGCTGCTCTCACAAGGCCAGGAATAGCGTCTGTTCCCATCAGCAGACTGAAAACCTTATAATTCATGGGGCATTGGGCAGAGTACTCTGAGGGGTCTCGCCTCAGTAATGAAAAATAATCATTCTTAGACTGAGCACTGCTCTGATCCCATTTAACGAACATTCAAAGCAAGATCCAAAAGGATCAAACTGCTCCTAAGTAATTTAACTGTATCCCAGAACAAAATTCAAGAAGATTAATAGGAATACAAAAATATCCAGCATCTAAGAAGATAAAATGCATAATGTATAGCTTCCAATCAGAAATTACAAGGCATACAAAGAAGCAGGAAAATCCAATCATAATAAAGAAAAAAAAAATCAATCGATCCCAACTGACACAGTTGACAGAGATGTTAGAATTAGCATAACAAATATATTAAATAGATGTAGTCCATATGTCCACAAAATTATGTAGAGACATGGAAGACTTTTTTAATTTAATTTATTTTTTTATACAGCAGGTTCTTATTAGTTATCCATTTTATACATATTAGTGTATATATGTCAATCCCAATCTCCCAATTCATCACCCCTGCCCCACCACCACTTTCCCCACTTGGTGTCCTTACATTCGTTCTCTGCATCTGTTCATGCGCTGGAAGAGCAAAATGTCATTTCTCCCCAAACTGACCTATAGAGTCAATGCAATCCAATAAAAATTTCAACAGCTTTTTTCATGGAAGTTGACAGACTGATTCTAAAATCTATATGAAAATGCAAATGACCTAGAAAACCAAAACAACTTTGTAAAAGAACAAAGTCAGAGGACTAACACTGATTTCAAGACTTATATAAAGTTACAGTAATTAATACAAGGGTATGACAGGCCCTCCTTGTTTTGACCTGAGCAGTGTCAGGAACCAGAAGTGCTGACTTCATAGTGGGCTCTATATGCAGCCTCTTTCCTAGAGTCCTGTCCTCTTGGGACCAAAGAGTCAGCAGTAAGTAGGGTTTGTAGCTTCAGCTGTCTCTGTGGAGTTGGGAGAAGGCACAGCCTCAAGAAGAGACATGATGAGACCCTTTCCATCTTAGTGGCCATTCCTTTTTCTGAAGTTTGCAACAGCATTATCTGGGGCTGGAGACTAGAGGACAAAAGTGGTACTGCTGAGTAACATTTCCCTCCATGGACCCCAGCCAGTGCCTTGAGGTATCTGGAGCTGCAGGACCCCAAGGGTGGAATGTGTGCTAGACCCTGCGTCCAGAGCAGAGAGCCAGTGCCCAGAGCTCATCAGTTACCAGTTCTTCTCACTGATCGTCCAGGATTGAGCAATGGTAGACCGACCATATCATGTTCTCCAGGTGCTTAGAGGGCATCACTGTGGCTACATTTTCCTCCAGAACTCTTAAGGCTTGAGGATGTAGTGCCACAGGATCCTAGGTTCTGGAGGAAATATGGACTGGACTATGAGTCTGGAAGATCCTGAACAATGATACCAGGACAAGTGTAGTTGGTTGTAATTGTTCTGCAGTATGGATGTAACAGTTATCTTAAATTCCCTGTGGTACTCAAAAGCTCATTGAAAACAATTTGCAGTATTTGCATAATCCAGATGCAAGCTGAGGTAAGTCTGCCATTTCAGAGGAAAATAAAATTATATTGAGGGTCATAGCATAAAAACTTTCCTCATTCCTAAAACTATGGTTTCATAAAAGTGACTTTATCAATAAATAAATAATAAAAACTTCCCTCAAATCCTTGGCTGTGCCTGAACAGGGCAAGAATCTAAGAAACTCAATGGAAAGCAACAGCTGGAGTTAGTGGTAGAGATTTCAGTAGTTGTCTGGTGCTCTGGAGAGGGGCTTTCTATTGACCTCCAGAAGGGCCATGTCTTAAGAACAAGGATCATGTTCAAGGACTAAGGACTTTACTCTAGGACAAAGGATAAAACTGAAATAGCCCCATTCTAATATAGCTTAAAACCAAGCCTCCATAAGATCAGGGTAATCTTCCAATGATTTAACTGCTGCTAGGACAAATCCAGTGCTCTTCAAAAGAAGATAAGAGAATCTATAGTCTCTTACAATGTATCATACAAAATGTAGAAAATATATAGTCAAAAGTTAGCAGATATGTGAAGAAGCAGGAATATGTGACCAATAGTAAAAAAAAAAAAAAAGTGGTTATTAGACATAGACCCACAGACCACTTAGATGTTTCAATTAGCAAACAAGAATTTTTAAAACCTATAAAAATTTATCAAAGGATTTAAGGGAAAGGTGGATATAATGGGTGAAAACCAAGAATCCTGTAAAAGAACCAAATAGAACTCTTAGAACAGAAAAATACAATACATAAACTTTAAAAATCTGTTGGATGAGATTAATAGCAGATCGAACAATGCAAAGGAACAGAGTGATAACCTTGAAGATAGACCAGTAGAAATTATCCAAATTGAAGTACAGAGAAAAAAAAAATTGAAACAAGGACCTAGGGAACAGTCTTAAGTAGCCATAACTGGGATCCCAGAAGGAGAAGAGAGAATGGGGCAGAAAATATATATGAAGAAATAACAGACAAAATTTTTTCCAGATTTGACTAAAAACATCAAGTCACAGATCCAAAAATCCTGGTGAACCTCAAGTAGGATAATTACAAAGAAAACTACATCTAAGCACATCATAATCAAACTTCTGAAAAGCAAATATCAAGAGAAAATTTTAAAAGCCACAAGAGAAAAAAAGGACACGTTATGTACAAGAAACACTGGTAAGAATTAGAGCTGACTTCTCACAAAAAATAATGGAGGCCAGGGGACTTCCCTGGTGGCGCAGTGGTTAAGAATCCGCCCGACAATGCAGGGGACATGGGTTCGAGCCCTGATCCGGGAAGATCCCATGTGTCACGGAGCAACTAAGCCCATGAGCCACAACTGTTGAGCCTGCGCTCTAGAGACCGTGAGCCACAACTACTGAGCTCACATGCCACAACTACTGAAGCCCGCGCATAGAGCCGGTGCTCCGCAACAAGAGAAGCCACTACAATGAGAAGCCCGCGCACTGAAAGGAAGAGTAGCCCCCGCTCACCGCAGCTAGAGAAAGCCTGCGTGCAGCAACGAAGACTCAATGCAGCCATAAATAAATAAATAATAAAATAATGGAGGCCAGAAAACAATCGAACAAACTTTTCAGAGTGCTGAGAGAAAAACAATAACAAAGCTATCAACCTATCATTCCATTAAGTAAAAACATCCTTCAAAATTGAAGGAGAAATGTCGACATTCAGATAGTGAAAAGCTGAGAGAATTCATCACTAGAAAGCTTGTGCTATAAGAAACACTAAGGAAAATTCTGGCGGAAGGCAAATGATACCAGATGGAAACTTAGAACTATAAGAAAAAATTATGATCACTGGAAATTGTAGATATATGGGTAAATATAAAAACATTTTTCCTTACTTTTCTTCAATTCTCTATAAATAGTTGACTGCTTAGAGCAAAAAAAAAAAAAAAAACCCTACAAGGTAACATGGGATTTATAATTTATGTAGCAGTAAAATACATGATGGCAATTACACAAAGGATGGGAGGATGAGTTAAATAAAATTATACAGTTGAAAGATTCTTATGTTACATGTAAAGTGGTGTAATAATAAATCAAGTTAGATTATAATAAATTAATGCAGACTGTAATTGCGATAGCAACCACTAAAAACGTAATACAATTTGTTTTGCTTAACAGCTAATAGAAGAGATAAAATTAAATAGTTTTAAAAATGCTTGACTAACCCAAAAAAAGGCAGGAACAGGAAAGAACAGAGAGGGCAAATAGAAATCAAATAGTAAGATGGTAGACCCGAATCCAGTCATTTCTATAATTACTTTAAATGTTCAGGAATTAACCAGTCCATAGAAGCAGAGATGGTCAGAGGGATAAAAAAGCAAGACCCAATTATATGTTATTTATAAAAGACACAACTTAAATACAAAGGCACAGATACGTTGAAAGCAAAAGGGTAGCAAAAGATGAATCTTGAAAATGCTAAGCATAAGAAAGCTGGTGTGGCAATGTTAATAACAAAGTGGACTTCAAAAAAAGAGCATTTTAGGAGATAAAAGGATCATTTCACAATGATAAAGGGACCCATTTATTCAGTAGATATAACAAACCTAAATTATATGAGCCTAGAAACAGCTCTACAATACATGGAAATAAAAGCCATAAAACTACTTAAATTAAAAAGTATCAATAAGTAAATGTTTATCAAATCACAGTATTGTAAAACTTCCTAAAAAATATGCAAAGACAGACAACATAAAAGAGAGATTTGAAATCATAACTACTTAAACTTTGGCACATTAAAAAATAACCAGAGGGGCTTCCCTGGTGGCACAATGGTTAAGAATCCGCCTGCCAATGCAGGGGACATGGGTTTGACCCCTGGTCGGAGAAGATCCCACAGACCGCGGAGCAACTAAGCCCATGTGCCACAACTACTAAGCCTGTGCTCTAGAGCCCGCAAGCCACAACTACTGAGCCCAAGTGCCACAACTACTGAAGCCCGCGCGCCTAGAGCCCGTGCTCCGCAACGAGAAGCCTGCACACTGCAACAAAGAGTAGCCCCCGCTTGTGCAACTAGAGAAGAGGCCCATGCGCAGCAATGAAGACCCAACGCAGCCATAAATAAATAAATAAATTTATTTAAAAAAAAAAATAACCAGAGACAACAAAAAAGAAAAATTAGAAATTAGAAAAAGAATTATATCTATGAACAGCAAAACACCTATGAGCAAAGTCCAAGAACATCACCAAATCAAGGCTTTTGTCATTCTAGGAAGAATAGTTTCAAACTGAAGGCCCGCACGTGACTCCATCCTTAGGCAGACAACGTGATTGATTACAGGCATACCTCAGAGATGTTGTGAGTTCAGTTCCAGACCACCGCATTAAAGCAAATATCACAAGAGTCACATGAATGTTTTGGTTTCCCAGTACTTGTAAAAGTTATCTTTACACTATACTGCAGTCCATTATGTGTGCAATATCATTATGTCAAAAAAATACATTATACATACCTTAATTAAAAAATACTTTATTGGGCTTCCCTGGTGGCGCAGTGGTTGAGAATCTGCCTGCCAATGCAGGGGACAGGGGTTCGAGCCCTGGTCTGGGAAGATCCCACATGCCGCGGAGCAACTAGGCCCGTGAGCCACAATTACTGAGCCTGCGCGTCTGGAGCCTGTGCTCCGCAACAAGAGAGGCCGCGTTAGTGAGAGGCCCGCGCATCGCGATGAAGAGTGGCCCCCGCTCGCCGCAGCTGGAGAAAGCCCTCGCACGGAAACGAAGACCCAACACAGCCAATAAATAAATAAATAAATAAATAAATAAATCCAAAAGTTAAAAAAAAAAGAATGAAATCCATTTAAAAAATAAATAAAGTGCAAATTATTAAAAAAAAAATACTTTATTGCTAAAAAATGCTAACCATCATCTGAGCCTTCAGCAAGCCATAATCTTTTTGCATAGTAACATCAGAGGTCACTAATCACAGATCACCATAACAAATACAATAATAATGAAAAAGTTTGAAATGTGAGATTATCAAAATGTGACATAGACACAAAGTAAGCAAATATTGTTGGAAAAATGGTACCAATAGATTAGCTCGATGCAGGGTTGTCACAGGTTTCAATTTGTAAAAAACATAGTATCTGTGACGCACAGTAAAAAGAGGTATGCCTGTACTTCTCCAGTGATGATAGTACTTGCTTGAACACCTAGGAACCATCACGAGAATTGTATCAGTTAGCTATTACAGTGTAACAAGCCATCCCAAAACTCAGTCACTTAAAACAATCATTTATTTATTTCCCAGGAATCTACAGTGTGGATAGGTGATTCTGCTAATCTGGGCCATGCATCGTTGATCTTAACTAGCTCACTCATGTGTCTATAGTCAGCTGGCAGATCAGTTGTGAGTCATCTTAGATTACCCAGCCCCAGCCAAGGCAGCCTAGACAAGAACTGCCAACCCAGCCAACACACAGAATTGTGAGATAAATAATAAACGCTTGCTGTTTTAAGCTGCTAAATTTTGAGATGGTTTGTTATGCAGCAAAACTTAGCCAATGCATCCTACCAGAAAAAGCTTTCTGACTATCCACAAATTATATGATGAACAGGATGATGATACATGAGAGAAAATAAGCACTTCCCTTCCTTAGACCCTTATAAACTTTTAGCAGAAATAAGAATAACCATGTAATTAGCTGGAATGTTTTATTACAGTCATTACAAAACTGCATTTTAGCGGTAGAGGTGAGCCAGAGATTCTCTTGATTACTTGGAGTATGGGTTAGCCTTTCTAGAATCAACCATAGCCCTCCAGTATATTTCATGCTGGTCTCTCCCCCACCTCACCCGAAGCTCTGCAAACTTTCTTTTAGAATAGGAAGAGCTAAGTAAACTCGGGGGAGACTTAAAATCATCCATGAGAATGCAGGGAAAACGATAACTTCTTTTTTATATTTATTTTTATTGCATCTTTTAAGAATTTATGTTTTTGTTTAAAAATTTTTTATATACAAAATATATTAGTACAGTACTATAAGCATAAATTTTAAGTTTATAAAAGCTCAAAATCACTTTTATAGATAGCATTATAGACATCTGGAGACCCCTAATATAGACATACCTCTAAATTTCTATATGTCAGACATCACAGCACACAGAAAATGTAGCTCCATCTAATCCATCTTGAAAGAAACTCTCAGGTATTACAGCCATCAGATCCCACACTTCTATGCTCCTTCCCAGGAAACTTCTTCTTCTCATGGGTCTTAGAGCTTGTTCTTTAACAGTAATTAATTGAGCACTTGTGCTGTGCCAGAGCTAGTTCCTGCGTATAAGTGATGAGCAAGAGTCATAGCCTCTACCCTAATGAAACTTGCAAGCTGTGTTAGTCTTTTGGGGCTGCTATAACAGAATACCATAGAATGGCTGGCTTATAAACAACAGAAATTTATTTCTCACAGTTCTGGAGGTGGGAATTCCAACATCAAGTCTCCAGAATATTTGATATCTGGTTAGGGCCTGCTTCCTTGTTCATAGATGGCCGTCTTCTTGCTGTGTCTTCACGTGGCAGAAGGGCAGAGAGAAGTAAGATTTCTTGCGAGTCTTTTAAGGTACTAATTCATTCATGAGGGCCCCAACCCCATGACCTCATCTAATCTTAATTACCTGCCAAATGCCCCACCTTCTAATACCATCACCTTGGAAGGTAGGGTTTCAACATATGAATTTGGGGGTCAGGGGGACAGAAACATTGAGTCTATAGCACAAACTCTCTCTTGTCACATAACCCCGTGTCTCTTCCTGGAAAAAGATAATATATCCACCTCCGTGATGTGGAATCCCAGCTCCTAATCCCTGATCCTGAGAGAGCAGAACACCATATGGTTTCTATAGAAAACTCAGATCCATTTTGATGCTTTCATGAATCAGCGAACAGGATGTGGAGGGAAAAAAGAGAAAACCTAAAGAGGTGTTTCCTGAAAGAGGAAGGCAGGTAAAAACATTCTCCCTGTCTGACTTTGTCTCACTCCACAGATAGCGCTAGCCTTTCCCTAGCCACAGGTGGCTGAAGAAGGCAGGTAAGGGGAGTGTTTTAAGAGTTAGAGGAGGGACTTACCTGGTGGCGTAGTGGTTAAGAATCCACCTTCCAATACAGGGGACATGGGTTCAAGCCCTGGTCCGGGAAGATCCCACATGCCGCGGAGCAACTAAGCCCATGCACCACAACTACTGAGCCTGCGCTCTAGAGCCCATGAGCCACAACTACTGAGCCCGAGGGCTGCAACTACCGAAGTCCACATGCCTAGAACCCGTGCTCCACAACAAGAAAGGCCACTGCAGTAAGAAGCCCGTGCACCACAACAAAGAGTAGCCCCCGCTCACAGCAACTAGAGAAAGCCCACGCACAGCAACAAAGACCCAACGCAGCCAAAAATTAATTAATTAATTAAAATAAAAAAGAGTTAGAGGACAAGAAAAGATGCTGTCTCCCACTCCCATCCCTTTCTTCCCTCAAAGGTGGGTGATGACAGAGGAGCTCACTGGACACCTGATTATATCCACAAGCTGAATACTCTTGATAGTGAAGAGAGAACTCATGCCTGCATACATTTGGGCTGAAGAAAGGAAATAAATGAGTTGGTGCAATGAAGGAGGGGTGAAGAATGAAGGAGGGAGAAAAGTGTCTGTTCTTTTGATGGTATCAATTTTACTCTCTCTTTTTGAAGGGTCAAATGGTTTCTGAACCACTCCACCACTTTCTTCCCTCTCTTCCATACTTTTTTTTCTATTTCTTTCTTCTTTGTTCTCCCCCATACCCAAAGCTGTGCCAGGAATGGAAGAAGGAAAACTTATGCTTTTATAGGATGTACTTGATGAGTGTTGGTAGGAAAAGAGACAAATCATTTTATTTCGTTTTCTTCCTATGGGCCAAGGGGAGTAAACAGAAGAGGAGAAGTGACTCCACATCATGGTATTTAAGTGTTGTTAACTTTACATTATGGTATTTAAGTTACAGGATATCAAGGAGAAGAGTGAACATCACCCAAGGACTTCACATCCTATTCTAGGGAAAGGATTTGTGCATTTTCAGTTGATGCAGAAGAGTTATATCATGTTAGGTAGAAGTATGATCTTGTCGTTGTCTTTATTTAAAGATTAAGTATGTTTTAAGGAGAAGCATATAGATGCCACGTTGACAAAGGGACGGCTTGTAATGGTTAATTTTAAGTGTCAACTTGGCTGGGCCACAGTGCCCAGATATTTAGTCAAACATTATTCTGGATGTTTCTACAAAGGTGTTTTTTGGATGAGATTAACAGTTAAATTGGTGGACTTTGAGTAAAGCAGATTACCCTCCGTAATATGGGTGGGTCTTGTCCAGTCCATTGAAGACCTTGATAGAACAAAGACCTCCCCTAAGCAAGAAGGAATTCTGCCAACAAATGACTTTTGCACTTAAAACTGCAACTCTTCCCTGGATCTCTAGCCTGCTGGCCTACCCCATCAGATTTTGGATTTGCCAAGCTTCACGATCGTGTGAGTCAATTCCTTAAAATATCAATAAATCTTTATCTGATATATTTGGCAAGATGCATGAGCAGTTTCTGAAAACTCCATACTTGTGTGAGCTGCATTCCCAGTCTTCACTAGGTTGTAGGTGCCCACCTGTCTTCACCAAAGGAGAGATAACTGTAAACCCAGGGGTCTCACGGAAAGAGGACAGGATAGTTCAGTTCCCAACCCCATCTGATTGCTGGTTTGGCAGCCAAATACTACAAATAAACTTTAAAATAAAGTCTCTTGTTTATCCATTACAATTCTATCATACCTCACCATTTGTTAAACCACTTCAGAATTTTTTTAAAAGGAATTAATAAAAACATGAAAATATTTCAGAAGATGTTGCCAACATAGAAATCCAACAAAAAGATCAACTCTCAATTAGCAGAAGTTTACAAAAAGAATAACACAAGAACAATAGGAGTAGAATTCATTTTTTTTTTTTTAAGAGAAGGAAAAAAACTCTAGAATTGCAAAAAAGATCACAGATTGAAAATCACACCAACAGAGTCTCTGGAAAAGTAAGCATCACCAGAAATTCTGAGACACAGCTTCTTCAACATTTTCAACTACAGGGAAAGATAAACTGGCACATTTCTAAGAAAGAAAATATGGGTAGTGTTCACAGGAACAAGCCCTCAGGCTGAGCTCTGGATTTCCTGTCTCTCACTAGCAATGCCAGAGGATGGTGGGGTGGCATCTTCCCTTGAAGACTGAGTGGAAAGGTGTGACTTAAAAGTGACATTTTTCATTTTCTGTGGGAAGGCAGCAGAAAGACTCTTCGTACTGTCTAAACTCAGCCAACAGCCTTATATCAGGGGGGCTCAAAGAAGCATGATAAATACTAAATGTTGTAATTAGATAACATACCTTGGTATATAGTTATTTTTATTGAAGAGAATGTGTAATAACTTCCAAATGCCATTAGAAAAGTAACTGATTTTTCTATAAATGTTGGAATTGAAACAGGAAGGAAAGGGGCAGGGCACAACATTTGAAAGAATGACATAGCCCGAGGACATGACATAAACTGATTAGAACCAAATGGGTCCAAGATGAGGGACAAGTCAACTTCCACTAGACCTTGAGCCTCAGTATATGCTCATTGTAACACATCAGCAAACTAAATGACACACCCACAGACACCATGACAGTTCCAAGGCTGACCATAAGGATCAAAATTGGTCAGTGGCCCGATTCCTGGAAATCCCCACCCCTTCCCAAAAGAGCTGGAATACTCCTCCCACTCATTAGCCTATGAAATTACCCACCCCTATAAAAACTGACAACCCCATACCCTGGTGACTTTCTCACCTTCTGAGGTGGCCCATACTCTGTCTGTGGAGTGTGTTTCTGTCTAAATAAATCCACTTCTTACCTATCACTTTGTCTCTCACTGAATTCTTTCTGCGATGAGACATCAAGAACCTGAACTTCATTACATTAAGTCCTGAAATCAGGTGTGTGATCTCAGTTGGAAGACCATGGGTTTTGGCCAGGTTCAAGTCCCCACCACATGGGTTCAAGTCCCAATCTGGGTTTAGGCTGGGTTCGAGTCCTGGCACATGGGTTCAAGTCCCAATCTGAGGTGCACCGTTTCAGAATCAGTAAGGCCTAAAAGCAAATAAAGCAACCTAAAAGAGAAAAAATAATGGGGGATGGGGAGGAACTCAGGTTCTTAAGAACAAGAAAAGTTAAGAGAAGCGACAAGCTGTGTAGACCCAAAGGGCAATGTTGCTTGTCTTCTTAAAAAGTAGTGCCCCAAATTGCAATTAATGCAGTAGCTTTGAATTAAGAATGATTTATAAAATATTTTAAGATATGAAACAGAATTTTTTTGAGTTTTTTTTTCAAATACTTTGAAAGGCTCAAGGGGAAGGAAAGCTCCACCCTGCCTCAGAGTTCAGTGTCTGAGTGGGAGGGTGGCCCTGAAGCCACTGCACATGACTTTGCCTTAAGTAGACAAGGGACATGACCAGATTTGCATTTTAAAATGTCAAAAGTAGAATGGATCCTTCCTATTGCTTTCTTTATGCTCCTGGTCTCTCACTTGAGCTAATATTGAGATTAGCATGCTTCCTGAATCAGAATACATGTGTGTGCTGGCAGCATATCTCTGGGAGAAGGTGCCCTCAGCCAGTGTGCAGGGCAACGGTGTCCTTATTGTCACAAAAGGTGTATCTGGGTATCACCTTTGACAGCATTAGCCGTTATGATCTGATTCCAGGACCACTAAACAACCCTGATTATAACTAACTTCTCTTGTAGCTTTATCTCTAGCAAGATACTAAGCTGATCAATGAATGTTCTTTTTTGTTGTAAGTCAAGAACTTAGCATTATGGTTTTATTTTTCTTAAGTGTGTATTTCTATGAATCCTCAATCTGCTATCTTTCTTTATTATTTTGATATAAGCTTATAATCCCTTATCCACTACTCTGAAATCCAAAAAGAAAGTTGTTTTTTTCATTTGGCAGCAAAACTTGACATGAACAGATGGAAGTCTATTTATAGTCTATCCTCCTCAAGGAGAATACTTACATATTTTGCTGCAGAAATATAATGTGTTTGATTACAAGGTATCCTTTATCTGTATATACTGAGATACAGTTTTTGTCCTTTTTCTGCATCTATTGAGATAAGATGGTGTTTGTCCTTCATTATGCTTTATCGTGAATTATACCGATTGATTTCTTAATGTTAAATCCAATTTACTTGTAGTGTATTTTTTTTTAATATATTGCTCGATTTGGTTTCCTGATATTTCGCTTAAGATTTTTACATCTATGTTCGTGAGAGATAAGTCTGAAATTTACTTTTGTAATATTTTTGTCAGATTTTGAAATGAAAGTTTATGCTGGCCTTATGAAGTGGGTTGGAAAGTGTTCTGTCTTCATTTTTGGGGAGCGTCTGTGTAAGATTGGCATTATTTTTTTCATAAATGTTTGGTAAAATTCACAGGCCTGGAGTTTTCTTTGTGGGATTAATTTTTTTAATTGTTATGGAGCTATCCATATTTTTCTATTTCTTCTGATATAAAATTTGGTGCGTTGTATTTTTCTAGGGAATTTTTTCATTTCATCTAAATTTTAATACCATTGGCACAAAATTACTTACAATATTCTTCTATTATTTTTTATTATCTGCAGGATCAATAGAGATGCTTCTTTACATTCCTAATGTTGGTTATTTGCATCCTCTCTCTTCTATCAGTCATTTATCAGTATTATTTAGAGAACCAAATTTTGGCTTTTTTGTTCCTCTCTTATGGTCATTTCTTATCTCATTAATCCTCTTGATTTATTCTCGTCTTTCATCTACTTTCTTTGAGTTTATTTTGCTGTTCTTTTTATAATTTCTAAAAATGGATGCTTAGTTCATTTATTTTTCAACTGTTCTTCTTTTTTGTATAATTCATTCAAAACTTACAATTTCCCTTTAAGAAGCTTTATTACACAGGTTTTGGTATGGAATATTTTATGATTATTCAATTCCAAATAGTTTTAAATGACCATTATGATTTATCCTTTAACATGAGTTATGTGGAAATGTATGCCTTAATTTCCAAACATATGTAGACTTTCTAGTTTTTGTTGTTGGCGGTTGTTAGTTGAGTTCTAGCACAACTGAACTGAGGACAGAGAACACGCTCGATATGATTGCAATATCGTTGAGACTTGTTTTATGGTCCTCATTCCGGCCATAGATTTTTGCCAGGTTGGTAGTTATTTTCTTTCAGCTCTTTGAAGATATCTGTTTGTTGTCTTCTGGCTTCTGTTGTTTCTGTTGAGAAAACCAACCCACTATTTGGCTGGTTGAGAAACTGATTACACTGGGGCCACTTCATTCAGAAATTCATCCTAAAAAAAAAAGAATGTATATATATGTATAACTGAATCACTTTGCTGAACAGCAGAAATGAACACAACATTGTAAATCAACTATATTTCAATTTTTTAAAAAAAGAAAAAAAAAAAAGCATCCTGATGGTGACTGACACATGTTCTGGGTAAGAGGTGTGCTTTTCCTACTAACTGTTCCTGCACCAACACCATTAATCAAGGACTCACGGGGTGTCTGATTTACCACTGTGGCATTCCACATAATGTTACCCCAGGCCAAAAAACCCACTTTATGTCAAAGAGGGTGTGACAAGAGGCACATGACCGCAGGATCTACGGGTTCTACCATATGCCATGTCACCCAGAAGCTGCTCATATAAAAGAGCATGGTAACTGTTTTTTGAAGGGATGCTAAGGCACCAGCATGGAGATAATGTGCTGTCTTTCAGGATGCAGTGTACATCTTAAACCAATGGTCATTAAACCAACGATGCTGTGTCCCCACAGATAGAACACATGTGTCCAGGATCAAAGTAGGAGGAGTCCATTTTAGCATCATTCCCAGCAACTCACTTGGCTAATTTGTGCTTCCTATCCCCATGACTTTAATTTCTACAAGTCTAGAGGTCCTGGTTCCAGCAAAAACTAAAACTGGCTGCTCCCTAGTCATTGTGTTCTCATGTACATAGACCAGCAGGCAAAGAAAAGAGTTAGGCCACTTACAGGGACAATTGATCCTGATCATCTTGAAGATATAGGTTGCTGCTACATTACAGGGGCGAGGAGAAATATGTCTGGAACTCAGGGAACCATTGAGGCATCTCTTGGTGCTCCTATGCCCAGACTTAACTGTGAATGGGCAATTAGTATCAACCATGCCTGACAAAGGCGTGACAAGCCACCTCGGCCTGCAGAAATGCTAGCCAAGAATGAAGGGCATCTAGAGTGTTGTAGGTGAATATCAGTTACAGCATCAGGACCAACTACAGTTGTGGGTACATAGATTGCCCAACTAACTCTCCTATTTCAAGTTTTCAACACAAATGGTGACTAACTGCCATCTCCAAATATGTGTTGGGATAGAATGAAGTGAATCTTGAGTGGATATGAGTGACACAAGGGGTGGACTGTAAAGGACAATATTTGTTCTTTGTTCAACAAAGCATCTTTCCCCTTGTCTTTCTTTTTATGCTTTCTGTGTGTGCCCTTGGGTTGAGTGTGCTTTCATTTCCAATGGTCAGAACCTATGACCTTCTTTTAAGGACTGCCCTCCAACCTCATTGAGAGCCGGAGAACTGAATTTATATCCTGCCTTATCCCCCTCCCAAAGGAAGTCCTTAATCAAAGGTTGTCAGGGGCAGGATTATGAAAGCCCAGGACCCATTTTTTGGGTGGGAATGACTCCAATCTGCACAAAATTATTCAGACATTGCAATTCTAGCACCTTTGTTTCTCTTAGAATGATCTCTCTCTTTCTCTCTCTCTCTCTCTCTCTCTCTCCCTCCTATTTATTACAGTTAAGTGTATTTGAGGTGTTACATTTGTAGTGCTAATTTGAGATGGTATTCTTGGCCTCTTTGGCATCAAAAGAGATCTAGACATTTGTAAAAGTGTATCAGCTCCTGTTTATTCATCATTTAGCTAGAACGGCTTTGGGAGCATAGACTGTCCAACTTCTGAGAGTTATACAAGTCTGCAAAACCTTTTACTGATGCCCTGATATATGGTTACTCCTGGAACTGTAAAACCATCCATACCCTATAATATTGGCTGCCTGCAACATTCACATTATGCATGCTTAGCTGTCTTGTATTGTTGATGATTGAGAGTTGCCCAAGAAAGAAGGAATCTGGGCATATATAGTAAAAGGCCCATCTAGATATGACTCCTATGCATAATTTATTAAATTTCTACCATCATCTTCAATTCTTATGTTGGTTTTCTTCTTATCAATGTATTTCTCTCTTTCTTTGGAATTATTAATACTTGATAGCGCCCTTCACCCACTTTCTTTCCTCCCCTTCTTCATCCTTATAGTCCAACATTTGCAGTGAATGTTCCTGAATTAAAGTTACAATACAAATGTACCTCTCTCAGTCCCCGAATCAGATGCTGCTTCTGTCCAAATATAGCCTGCCTCTAGGGGGTGTGCATCCTCAAGAAATAGGGTGTGGCTGTGATTCAGGAAGTCTAGGGAGGGGCCTGAGCATCGTCATCTTCATAAAGCGCCACTGGCATTCCTGACCTGCTCCTCCAGCTGAAAACTGCTGCCCAAGAGAATCTGTACCTGCTTCTCTCTGCATCTCTGCTCCATTCCTCTCTTGCTACCAGATAGACACTCCCCGCTATGAGGGAGAGGACATTCCAGCTATGAGGGTGAGTAAAAGACTCACCATCCCTGAGAACTGCCTTTGTTCTAAGGTAATTTCCAGATTGAATGAGAGTGTCCTTTGCAATCAAAAGAACTTAAGTAACACAACTAATAAGCTGTGATGGCTAATTTTGTGTGTCAACTTGGCTGGGCCACAGTACTCAGATATTTGGTCAAGCACCAGTCTGGATGTTGCTGGGAAGGTATTTTTTTACGTGAAATTAACATTTAAATCAGTAGACTCTGAGTCAAGCAGATTATCCTTCAGAATGTGGATGGGTCTCATCCATCAGTTGAAGGCCTTAAGAGAAAATAGGCTAAGGGACTCCAAGGAACAGGGAATTCTGCCTTCAGACTGTCTTTGAACTTGAGCTACAACATCAGTTCTTCCCTGGATCTGCAGCACAGCAGATTTTAGACTTACCACAACTCCACAATCACTTGAGCCAATCCCTTAAAATCTCTCTCCCTCTCCCTCTCTTTATAGATAGATAGATAGATAGATAGATAGATAGATAGATAGATAGATAGATAGATATAGAGATAGAGGTGCTATTTCTCTGGAAAACCTTAACACATGCATTTCTTGGTTTCTCGCCCATTGTTCTTAGCTATCTGAGTAAACCTGACCTCTGGATGCACAGAATCATGCCCTGAAAGAGGCTGCAATTTCTGGACGACTGGAGACAAGCTCATTGGAATAGGACCCAAGAGCTGGACCAGATGTTGGTGTTAACACTCTCATAACTGTTACAGGACAGGTTGAACACAGTGTGCAATGAATAACTTTGAAGAAATGTGCATACATTTTCAAAAGGTACTTTATCAATAAGAAAATGTCCTGGTTTTGTCTTCTTTTTTCTGTCTCTCTTGTCCCTGGGGACCCCAAGGAGCAAAGTCCCCCTGACATTCGGGCTCATGACTCTCAATGACAAATTTCTAATATAATTAGCTTCTTTCTAACTAGCTTTCTTCAGAGTTCACAGTAGCAAAAATTCATTCCAGCAAAAACATAGCACTGAAACAAGAAAGACTCCCTTTCTTGTTTTTCCTTAAGCTTCCATGAATCTTTTTGTAAGCTCCTGTAGGTATGTGACACAAAAATGTTTCTGAAAATGTGGCAACCTATGAATCAAAGTGAGAAGCTACTCACCTTCAAGCCAGACATTTATCCTGAGTGCTTTTCTAAGATGTACACATCACTTTTGTGAGCTCGTGCTTTCACTCATTCTTTCTATGCCTCTTCCCAACCAATGGTGCCTCAGTTTCCCTACCTTGTCCACACTCAACGAAACACAAGGGAATTCAAACCAATATGATCATCTCTAATGGATTCTTGGATGGGTCATCATTTTCTAAACAAATAAACAAGAGTCAAATGACTGCACTTTAACTAAGTGAAGTGTTCTATAGAAATCTTTTGACTCATTAGCAGCTTGTCTGTTTTTTTCCCTCCTTTTTCTTTCCTACATCTTCTTTCACTCATCCAGAACCTTGGTGAAGACAGGAATCATTCCACTAGCTCTGATACTTTGGCTACAGGCGCTAATGCATTTCTAGAATAAGTGTTTACACTTCTTGCCTCTAACATGCAGAAACATGAAACCTGTCCCAGGCTTCTCAGCCTGATGGGGAGCCCCAGGGGAAAGGCTGTTTGGGGAAAGAAGGAACTCAGGCTCTCTGTCTGTAGTCTCTTATTTCTCACAGGTCTCCCTAGAGCTCTCCTGCAGGCAATAGCCCTTCTCCCCGCTGATTAAGTCATCATGAATTCCAAATCTAACTATGTGAGAGACCTTGTTTGTTAAAGATGCAAGGAACTCAAACACTCTATATATATTTTTTAAGCCTTGTATTTTCTTTTCTTTTTTAAAAAAATTAATGTATTTATTTTTGGCTGCGTTGGGTCTTCGTTGCTGCGCGCAGGCTTTCTCTAGTTGCGGCCAGCGGGGGTTACTCTTCGTTGCAGTGTGCGCAGGCTTCTCATTTCGGTGGCTTCTCTTGTTGCAGAGCACGGGCTCTAGGCACGCAGGCTCAGTAGTTGTGGCTCACGGGCTCTAGAATGCAGACTCAGTAGCTGTGGTGCACTGGCTTAGTTCCTCTGCGACATCTGGGATCTTCCTGGACCAGGGATTGAACCCGTGTCCCCTGCATTGGCAGGCAGATTCTTAACCACTGCACCACCAGGAAGTCCAAACACTCTACATTTTAAAATTTCTGCCTGAACAGGGTCATAAACATTCTAACTTCTAGCCTTCCTGGTTGAATACAGTGAGTTAGTGTTGAGATGATCGGAGCAGAAGCCCATTTTGACTTAAATCAAGTCAGTGATACATTTTCCAGCCATTTCTCCATCACATTTTTACAGGAAGAACCTGATGTTCTATGCATTCAACTATTTTGATGCGGTAGTGAGGAGATCGTGGCGTTGAAAAGGACGTCACCTTTACCTTCACCCCGTTCCTGATCCCACGTGAGGCTTTGGGAGTTGAGCTGTGGTCCTGTGATGTCTACTGCGTGTACTACTTGCAAATTTAAAATAAAGCCCTTTGAGGAGGGGATTGGATGGCAGGTTTGGAAATGTAGGGTTTTAGGGGAAAGTAGTAGTTGTTTAAATTAAAGAAAATTGAGGTAAAGCACCTCTTTCCTCTTCCCAAAGTTTGGGGTGGGGTGGGTATTAATAGCAAAGGATCATCTCTTTCCAAAGAAATCTCTTCACAGATCTCTTCAGAAATGGAGTATGTCCCCCTCCGTAATCTGATTCCTTTTTTGTGTCCTTAAACTGGGTGAGAGGTTTTTTTTTTTTTTTTTAAATTTAATTAAATTAATTTATTTATTTATGGCTGTGTTGGGTCTTCGTTTCTGTGCGAGGGCTTTCTCTAGTTGTGGCAAGCGGGGGCCACTCTTCATCGCGGTGCGCGGGCCTCTCACTATCGCGGCCTCTCTTGTTGCGGAGCACAGGCTCCAGACGCGCAGGCTCAGTAGCTGTGGCTCACGGGCCCAGTTGCTCCGTGGCATGTGGGATCTTCCCAGACCAGGGCTCGAACCCGTGTCCCCTGCATTAGCAGGCAGATTCTCAACCACTGCGCCACCAGGGAAGCCCGGGTGAGAGGTTTAAAAGTCATAGAACAAGTTTTTAAACATTTTCTTTGAATATTTGTATATGATCACCTGGCTTTGGAATTTCTCATCTAGAGTATTTTGGTGCCTTGAACAAAATTTCAATTTTAACAGCCTGTTACATATACAAAATAAAAATAGAATTACACGGAGTTAAAGGCAAATCTAAAAACATAGGAGGAGATCCTAACACATATTTTGGAAACTGACATCAAGTAGACAACATCAATCAATACACAGAAAATATTTAGAAATAAACCTAACAAAACATGCACAAAAATCTTTATAGGAAAAAATTTAAACTTGATTGAAAGATATAGAACAAAAGGTGAATATAAACAGATGTTTAGGTTTCTGGATGAGAAACCTTAACATTATAAAGATGTCAGTTATCCCTCAAATTAATCTATAAATTCAATGCACTCTCAATTGAAATCCTGGCAGGATTTTTAGGCAACTTGACTGTTCTAAAATGCCAGTGGGAAAGTAAAGGCACATTAATAGTTTAGACAGTTTTGAAAGAGAAGAACACAGGTATGTGTGTGTGAGGGAGGTCTCTTGCCCCGTTAGACAAGACATATTGAAGACTCTAGAGTTTAAAACAGTGTAGGGAAGGGGGAAGGACGAGGGATAAATTAGGAGTTAGGGATTAACAGATGCACACTACTATATATGAAATAACCAACAAGGACCTACTGTATAGCACAGGGATCTATACTCAATACCTTGTGATAACCTGTAATGAAAAAGAATAAGAAAAAGAACAGATATATATATGTAACTGAATCACTTTGCTGTACACCTGAAACATTATAAATCAACTGTACTTCAATTTAAAAAATAAAATAG
The DNA here is from genome assembly GCF_009873245.2 of Balaenoptera musculus. Taxonomy (NCBI): domain Eukaryota; kingdom Metazoa; phylum Chordata; class Mammalia; order Artiodactyla; family Balaenopteridae; genus Balaenoptera; species Balaenoptera musculus. The sequence continues at coordinate 102,019,647 of NC_045786.1, forward strand.
GACTTCCCTGGTGGCGCAGTAGTTAAGAATCCGCCTGCCAATGCAGGGGACACAGGTTCAAGCCCTGGTCCGGGAAAATTCCACATGCCGCGGAGCAACTAAGCCCGTGCGCAACAACTACTGAGCCTGCAAGCCACAACAACTGAGCCCATGCGCCTAGAGCCCGTGCTCCACAATAAGAGAAGCTACCGCAATGAGAAACTTGCACACTGCAAAGAGTAGCCCCCGCTCACCGCAACTAGAGAAAACCTGCACGCAACACGAAAACCCAACGCAGCCATAAATAAATAAATAAATATTTATTTATTTATTTATTTAAAAAATAAATAACAATAAAAATTTAAAAATAAATAAAATAGTGTAGTATCATCACACGAGAAGAAAAATAATCAGTGGGATAGAAAAGAGAACCCAGACACAGATGCATGCACATGTGGGTGAATACTAGAGAAGAAGGCATTAAAACTCACCAAGGAAAAGATAAACTATTCAGAAAACAAGGCTTGGAAAACTGGCTCATCTTTTGGAATAAAATTAAATTAGATCACAATCTTATAAGTGGAAAAAACAAATTTTAGATCAATTAAAACAAAACTTTTAAACTAGTAGAAAAATATATAGAAGTATATCTCTGTGATTTGGCAATGGGTGCACTTCCTAAAGCAGACACAAAAAGCACAAACCATAAAGGAAAAGATTAATACATTTGATTATATTAAAATTGAAAACTTCTGTTTGGCAAAAAACACCATGAACACATTTAAAAGAGAAGTGGCAGACTATGAAAGCACATTTGCAACATATGTAGCAGATGAAGGAGTAGTGTCCAAATAGACAAATAACTCCTACAAATGTAAGGAAAAGACAATACGGAAATGTTGCCAAATGAGGAGCAGACAATTCCCAGGAGAGAACACTCAAACAGTAAAAAAAATTATAAAAGATCCTCAAACTCCTAGTAACTATGGAAAATAAAATTAATAATTTATATATCATCTTTCACTAACCGGAATGACCAAAATTTGAAAGATTGCTGTTACAAATGCTGGCAGATATAGCAGTTATGGGTTACACATTTATACAATATTTTTGGAAAACAATTAAAAATTTAAATGTTCCTACCCTTCAGTCAGCAGGAGCCATCATGAATTCTATTTACTTCCTCGTCCAAATCAGGACATCCTTGAAGGCCTGTGGCTCTCCTCTCAGTTAACTTCTAAATATGACACACCCCAGGCCTTCCTTACCTGTCTCCACACCGGCCCAGGGCCTGGAAAGCATAAGACTGTCTCTGACCTTCTCTTGCCCCACATGCAAAACACCTTTTGTCTGTGTGATTCCATGGCCTGATAGCACAGGTGATTTCTTCCTGATGCTTCCTGCTTAGAAGTATGGCCTGGGCAACCGCTTCTCGGCCTTTTGACTAAGATCAGCTGTAGTATCTATTCTTATCAGAAGTACGGCCTGGGTTCTCTTTATTCTCGAACCCTAAACATTATGGAGAATTTGTCAGGTTGTTAGTTATCCCCACTCTAGACTAGGCAAGGACAGGAGATTTACACCATTCCCACTCTGCATCTCTGCCCCAAATTCTTCTCTCACACCAGCTCATAGAAATTTTCTAGTCTGTTCTATTGGCTTACTTTTTTTTTTTTTTTAAGTCTCTTTTGGTCTGAGACTTGGACTATACTTCTCGAACTTAGAGGCTAAAAATGTGAAATTTCCCAACCTTCTACTTCCTTACTAGGTGTGGTGGTATTAAAATATGTTCAAAATTTCATTAATTTTTTAAATTAATAATTAATTAATTAATTTTTTAAAAAAAAGAATGAGGAAGAAGGTGGCCTTCTTCCCCTTCCCACTTTTCCTTTGATTATGAAAATGTAACCCATTAAGTTCTCGGTGTGCACTCCCTTGCCTGCCCGCTTGTATCTCTCACAAGCGTCCTATATTAATAAACTCTTTCCTTACCTGTCACTCTGCCTCTTGCTGAATTCTTCTGTGCTGAAACAGAAGAACCTATGCTCTACTAAGTCCCAAAATGCATTCTGCGGTTTCAGCAGCACCTTACGGAGGGTGTTAATGACGGGGAGGGAGAGATGGAGCTGGGAGACAGGACACCTGGCACTTCTGTGTGTTGACTGAATGCCAGCAAAGTTGTTGCCCGTCGATTCTGGGAAATCACTTCTATTTAACTTGTGGTAAATGCTTTATCATAGGACAAGATTCTGACACTTTACAAAGTGCTTTTTTAAGAGAAAGAAGATGTGGAGGGAAGAGGGCAGAGTGAGGAGTTGCTATCTAATGGGCACAGAGTTTCAGTGGGGGAAGATGAAAAAGTTGGATGGTGGTGATGCTTACACAATGACGTGAATGTACTTAATGCCAAAGAAGCGTACACTTAAAAATGGTTACAGTGGTAAATGTTATGTTATGTATATTTTATCACAATAAAAATATTTTTTAAAAATTTTTATTGAAATATAGTTGATTTACAATGTTGTGTTACTTTCAGGTATACAGTAAAGTGATTCAGATATATAGATATATATATTATATATATATATATAATATATATATATATGTTATATATTCTTTTTTTACATTCTCTTCCATTATAGGTTATTAAAAGACACTGAGTATATTTCCCTGTGCTATATAGTAGGTCCTTGTTGGTTATCTATTTTATATATAACAGAGTGTATATTTTAATCCCAAACTCCTAATTTAGCCCTCTCCCCTCCCTTAAAAAATAGTTAAAGAAAGAAGATGCAGCATCAGGGAGGCCTTGATCCCCAGAAGCCACAGAGAACTGTCTGGCCAAGGGAGTTGCTACCTGGGCCACTTGAAGCAGCTGAGGGATCAGGAGCTGCCACCACCGCTGTCAGCTCCAGAGGAGACACCCGGGCCTCAATCCATGCCTAGCTATCCCCATGAAGCTGGGGACTGCATATTCATGTACTCTTTAAAACCAATAATGATGGATATCACATTATTAAGGTATTTAGGTCCCATTGGATACGTTTAAGAGAGTGAGATAACAGTTTTATTTCAATATATGAATATTTAAAATATGCCAGAAATTACTTCCTTTATAGTGATTTAAATGTAGATGTTAACTCAAGAATGTATGAGGGCCGAACTAGTCTTTCAGAATCCTTCCCGGGGTTCATGGACAACAGTGTGGGGACCATTGCTTGCTCTGGCACTGTGATTACCTTTGCACATGTAACAGTGGCGTAGACAAGAGGACACTGGACTTTACACCAACCAGGTTCAAGTCCCAGCTCTCACAAGGCTTGCTCTCCCACCCACATCACTCGGCTCTCCACTCAGAAGTCACCTCCTCAAAAGTCTTCTCTGACCCCCTTGTAAAGCAGCATGCCAGGGCCTTCTGCCCTAGATTTGCCTGGCTTTATTTCCCAACACTTATCCATCTGCAGCATGGTGTGTATTTCTTTGTTCACTAGAAGGTGATCTTCTTGAGGGCAGGACCTGGGTCTCTCTCGTTCTCTGTGGCATCTCCTGAGCTTAGGACCGTGCCTGTCAGGGGGAGGTAGACTGGTTCACCCAACATTCCAGCCCCTGGCCTTGCCTGACCCTTATAGCTTGGGTTCCATGGGAGATCATGCTGCAGCCAAGCAGACCCCCAGGCAGGACACGGCAGACAGAAGGGAGGCCCAATCACCCCCACAAATAACAAGCAGCTAACTCTGCGGCCCAGCTTAATTAAGCTCAGGAACAGAAGTAACAGTCACAGCCCCCACCTCACTTCTGCTTTCCTAGCTCTTAAAAAGTCTTCGTGGCCTGCCGCAACTAAGAAGCCCACATGCCGCAACTAAGACACTGCGCAGCCCCAAATAAAAGTAAATAAATAAATAAATAAATAAATAAATTTTTAAAAAAAGTCTTCATAGACCAAACATAGTTTGGAAACTATGAGATAGAGAATGTTTTATGAACTTTTTTTTTTTTTTAGCACAAACAATATGAATAGGCAATTTAAGAATGCAAACACTTTTTAGTTACTTAGAAAACACAGATAATGCCAATTGTGTTCCAATCTCAGAGCCAGGGGCTGGGGGTCGGGGCAGAGACTTGAAGAACAGGCTATTCTTCAAGAGTGTTCTGGCAGAGGAACATGTGAGGTGTGAGGATACATGGGCAGGTGCAGAAAGAGGTCGTTGAAATCAGCTAGCAGAGAGGAAAGCGGGAAGCTACCTACTGGATCTGTCATGACCTCTATCAGAGACCTCCCCAGGCCAAGTTCATCATGAGGGTAACCCAGACAGAGGCCAGCATGTTTAAGACGGCGGCCTAGGCCTCCTACCCCTTGCAGTCTCACTCTCCTGGAGGAGACCAGCAGCGGAGCCAACAGCAGGAAGACATTGGTCAATCAGGTTACTGTGATCACAGGGTCCACAGTGGTTTTGAGCTCCTCCCTGGGGGTCCACTGGGTGACGAGTGACTCTGGGATATTTGCTTCATGCCCTGACTCACCCCATCACTCCTGGTCCTCTGACCATCCATAGGTAGAGGGAGGGCTTATCAGCTCTGGGCTGTGGAGAGAATCCAAACGGCAGGGGACAGGAGATAAGGTCTCAGAGAAAGAAGCACAACCTGAAGAGATGGTCTCAGCCCAAAGCTGACACGTCACATCTTCTCCATTTCTGCTCCCAGGATCGGCTTCACCATCTCCCGGCATCTGGCCCAGGATGCGGCCCACGTGGTGGTCAGCAGCCAGAAGCAGCAGAATGTGGGCCTGGTGGTGGCAGCATTGAAGGGGGTGGGCCTGAACGTGATGGGCACCGTGTGCCACGTGGGGAAGGGTGAGGACCGGCAACAGCTGGTGGCCATGGTGAGGGAGAGTGGTTATTTTAAAACCATAACCTGGGGAACATGGAACTTCTGGGATTGAGATTCCAAAAGATCTATTGGTAAGTGCTTTTAATATTACTCCTAAGCATGCCTGGTATAGAACACCCTCAAGCCAGAAAAGAGATTAATAGTCTAGAATAAAGACAAATTTTGATCATATTTTAAAAAGTGTCCATACTAGTACTCCTTAGTGGATATTGAGCTTTCAAGTGTGGCATGAAAACTAAAAGTTGGTCCTGGCCCCCAGGATGCTCTTAAACAGAGGAGACAGGCTGGAGGAAGGCAGGAGGGGGCTCTAATCCTGACCTAAACGCCTCCTGCTCACCTCCATGGTCCTCAGTGCCCACTTCTGTTCATGCCCCAGCTGTCTGTATTTGCTTCATTCATCTGTGGCTCCATCTGGATTTACCCCTTCTTTCTCTTCCCAGGGGAGCTCTGCAGTTCTTGTCTCCTCAGTTGGGGTGTACGCCCAGAAGCTGTAAGTATGAAGTTCTATGGCTTTAGATTTGGAGAAAGGACACAACCCCATTTGCCAAGAAAAGTGGAGAGGTCCAGGAAGATCCCAGAGCAGGCCATTGCTGGGTGGGGCACACCTACATAAAATTTGATCAGTGGGTATCTCAGATCTTCCTTCTCCAGAAAGGATACACATGGCAGCATTTTATCCTTTTTTAATGACATTATCAATGATCTCTGCAATTGCTGCTGAAGGGATATACTTCTAGGCACAGGCCTAGAAATTCAACTGAAACTCTCCTTCCCAGTTACCATATGTGTCATCTACTTTCTTGTCTGTTCACAGAAACTAGGGGCCTACCAAGTCAGTAAAACAACCCTGCTGGGACTCACCAAGAACTGGCACCAAACATCTGGGTGATCTGCCTGGTGCCAGGAGTCTTCAGCCAAGTGGTGAGGATCAAGGAGTGCTCCTGCCCCACTGAGCGTTCCGGTGCCTTCCATGCCAGGCCATGCACCACAGGGACCTGGACTCCTAGACCTGGACCTGTGGACTCTCATTCTGATGCTCTGATCCACAGCCTTTGGGATCAACAACAGAATCAGGACTTCAGTCCTCTGTGAGGGACCAGCCCAGAGTGTCCCCTAGCAGCCCTTCCACAAAGACACAGGCCTGCATGATGTGGAGCCCACGTGACTCCATCTGTACAAGCAGCACTAACCTTCTGACTTTTCCTTTAGCTATTTGAGGACTCCACCTTCTGGGAGCATATGAAGGGACTCCATGAAATACAGAGGCAGGCTGTGAGTGAGGCAGTGTCCTTTGTAGATCTGGATTAACATGATCCCAGAACCTTTATGATGGATAAAAGATCATACACCATCCCTCTGCAGGCTATTACCCGTTCCTCTTTCTGAGATCTGATGACCCGCCTAGCTCTGGGATGAGTAAAAGTCCCTGCAGAGCCCATATATCTCCACTTGCAGCCCTTCACACATCCCCTCGGGGTCTTGACTTCACAGCATCCCACAGGAGTCCAGGGCTCATGGGGAGGTGTCACCACTCTCAGCCCCATCTCCTCTTTCCATGCAGAGTGGGGTGGCCTGAGGACTGTGTAGGACTGGTGTCCTTCCTGTGCTCTCCAGATGCCAGCTACATCACTGGCGCAATCATCGTGGTAGCTGGCTTCTACTCCCACCTCTGAGGGGCATGAGCTCAGAGCTCAGGCTTGCCTCTTGATGTGCAGGCCCCATGTGGTTCTGGGCCACTGTGTTGGAACACCTCTATTAATGACGAGTCTATGCTCCAAATACACACTCTAGTTCAAAACCTTCACTGCCAGAAATAATAAAGGACATCAGAAAAGAGGGCTTGTGGTATGAAACTATCATAAAACCAGCTAAAATAATGTCAGCTTTGCCAGAAAATAAAATATGTGCTTTTGAGTCTTGGAAAAGGGAAGGAACTAAAGGTAGGAAGGGAGAGGGCTGTAAGGAAGGGGGAAATGCATTTTGAGCACACTAGTAAATGCTTTCTTATAGATTATCTCCTAAACATCTCTGTGAGCCTGCTGTTTACATCTCTAATTAATTCTATGGTTAAGGAAGCCAAGACTTAGAGAGATTGAAGGAAAATGCTCTGAGAACACACAGCTAGTCCATAAGCAAGAATTGAACCCCAGGTTTTGCACAACAGAAAAGGACCACGACAGAGCCGGAGGTGTCTGAGGGGAAAGACCAGCTCTTAGGTCCTCATTCTTCCCCAGATCCCCATCCTAAGAGACTAGATTTAGTCTACCTGCATTCATACACCTCAGCATTCCACAGATATGTGCCAGGGCAGTAGCTATTATCTCTCATACAATGAATTTAGACGCTTGATGCCTGAAAGTCAGGGACAGTAGCAGACCCTATGGGTATCCCGCCCATATCCCCTTGGCCCACATTGAAGTCACAAGCACCTTCAGTGGACAATTCCCATACACACTGAATGCTTCTAACTCAAACACGTGTGTCTCCCTCCCTACGGGCTTTCTCTGGTCACAGTTTTGTGCTCTGCACGTAGAACTAGTTAGTGTCTGCAGAGCAGCCCACCCCAATAAGGGGTGGGAGCTGGGGAATCACTACTCCAGCTGCTTGTCACTTGGTGGGACAATGCCAGAGTGTGTTCTATACAACGTTTCAGAGGGTGCCCAGCAGTGAGCACTAGCCCACAGTTCAAGAGTTTGCTCTTAAACACACACTTTATTGGCTCTTCTCCCTTCCCTGTTTCATTCCCCATTCCCTCACGATTCTCCCCTGGTTCGTCTCCCAAGGAAACTACTTACACCCAAATTTTGGTCTGAGGGTCTGCTTTTGGTGCAATCCAAATTAAATTGGGGACAAAACCTTTCATTTCACGTTTATAAACGAAAGGCTAAAAATGCAAAAGTCTCACTGAAAAACACGATGGCTGAAAATCATTCACCCTAAAGAATAATAAGTCAATTATTATTTATAATAAGCACATATAGTTGGGATCAGATTACTTTCATTTTGATAGGCGCAAAGAGTTAGAAATCAGGATAGCTGTTGCTTAAAGTTGGAGAGATCATCAAGTTTGAAAAGAAGCAAAGAAGAATAAGCATTTACGTAAATGACTAACATCAGACCCTTTCTAAGGTTATTAGGGAAGGAGATAATGAGCAAGATGGCACCGAGTACTTAAAAGCCAAGGAGGAGGTAACCCTAGAGAGGTGATACAGAGCAGGAACAGAGAATGAGATGCCAGAAACCCTGAAGGTTGACAATATTGTCTTCACATATTTTCTTTTTTTTTTTTTAAATGGTTGAAAGTATTATATTTCTTCACCTTGCTTTATTTTTTTTTATAAATTTATTTATTTATTTTTGGCTGCATTGGGTCTTTGTTGCTGCGCGGGCTTTCTCTAGTTGCGGAGAGTGGGGGCTATTCTTTGTTGCGGGCTTCTCATTGTGGTGGCTTCTCTTGTTGCGGAGCACGGGCTCTAGGTGCATGGGCTTCAGTAGTTATGGCACACGGGCTCAGTAGTTGTGGCTCTCAGACTTTGGAGTGTAGGCTTGGTAGTTGTGGTGCCCGGGCTTAGTTGCTCTGCGGCATGTGGGATCTTCCCGGACCAGGGATCGAACCCATGTCACCTGCATTGGCAGGCATATTCTTAACCACTGCACCACCAGGGAAGTCCCTTCACATCTTTTTTGAATCTCTATTTTCCGAATTTGTTCTTGGATTCACAGAAGGTTCCTGGAGGTATCTGCAGCCTATAAAACTGTATACACAGAGAGGAATCTGGGAAGATGGCCAGGAATCTATATCCCCACCTAGACAACAACTGCACCAGCAGAATCTGCCAGGGGAAGGCTTGGATAGTAAATTGCAGTTAATTTCAGTCAATTTCAGTTCCTAGCACAGTAGCAATTACCCATCCCCCACTCTTAGCCACCTGGTAGGTTGACAGCTGTGCGTTTGTCCCTAGAGGAGCCTGCATACGGCTTCCAGGAGCCAGTTTGAGCTAAAAGGACCTTATCCTCCAAATATCAGGGATCAGTGCTCTGACTGCTGATTGCTGCTTCTGATCACAGAAGTGCAGACAAAGAGGCAGTCATTGTTATTGCACCTCCCCCCTTTATTGCAAGCCTCTTCTCTGCTGGTTGAAGAGACTTCTGGGGGAATTTAAAAGGCTGACACTAGGCAGTTCCCTGGTGGCCTAGTGGTTAGGATTCTGGGCTTTCACTGCTGTAGCCTGGGTTCAATACCTGGTCAGGGAACTGAGATCCTGCAAGCAGCACAGTGCAGCCAAAAATAAAAAGAATATATCATTAAAAATAATAGTAATTAAAATAAATAAAAGGCTGACACTCTCCCCCACACACTTCATATTTTGCTTTCTTTTTCCCCTTTTGGGAGCCAGACATTAAAGACTAGGACATTCAAAAACAACTGTATAGGGCTTCCCTGGTGGCGCAGTGGTTAAGAATCCGCCTGCCAATGCAGGGGACACAGGTTCAATCCCTGGTCCAGGAAGATACCACATGCCGCGGAGCAACTAAGCCTGTGTAGCACAACTACTGAGCCTGCGCTCTAGAGTCCGGGAGCCACAACTACTGAGCCTGTGTGCCACAACTACTGAAGCCCACACACCTAGAGCCCATGCTCTGAAACAAGAGAAGCCACCGCAATGAGAAACCTGCACACCACACAAAGAGTAGCCCTCGCTTGCCATAACTAGAGAAAGCCTGCACTCAGCAACGAAGACCCAACACAGCCAAAAATAAGTAAAATAAAATAAATAAATTTATATAACAACAAAAACTGTATATACAGGCAAACTTACAAAGTAAATGTGCAAGCTCAAGGCTCAGAAAAGACCTAAGAAGACCTTAGGTTTACTCCTCAGGCTGATCCCCAGCACAGAGACAGCCTACAAAAATTTTTTTAAAAAACAGAAAACCCTGGGGAAAAGGGAGAATCTGATTTCCAGAGTTTCCACATTATTACATTCAAATGTCAAGTGTTCAACTACAACAACAACAACAAAAACACAAGGCATACAAAGAAACAGCAAAGTATGGGCCAGTCAAAGGGGAAAAAAAAAATCAACAGAAACCGACCTTGAAAAAGAACAGATGGCAGATAGACTAGACAAAGACCTTAAAATAACTACCTTAAAGATGCTCAAAGAACTAAAGAAAAATGTGGAGAAAGTCAGGAAAACAATTGGTGAATGAAATTAAAGTATCAATAAAGACACAGAAAACGTAAAAAAAAAAATAATCCTTGAGCTGACAATTACTATAACTGAAATGAAAAATTCACTAGAAGGATTCAAAGGCAGATTTGAGCAGGCAGAAGAAAGTGAACTTGAAGATAGAACAATGGAAATTATCAACTCTGAGAAACAGAAAGAAAAAAGTTTGAAGAAAAGTGAACAGAGCCTGTGGGTCATCATCAAGTGGACAAACTTATGCATCAAGGGAGTCTTAGAAGGAGCCAAGGGAGAAAGGGACAGAGAGAATATTTTTTAAAATAATGGTTAAAATTTTTCCAAATTTGATGAAAGATATGAGTATAAACATCCAAGAAGCTCAATGAACTCTGAGTTAGATGAACTCAGAGACATATTAAGTTGCCCATACATATGTCTATGTCACAGCTCCACAGATCTGTGCACAATGTTCTTTATGCCTTCTCTCTACCACATGCCACCTCACTTCCAATTTGACTCCACCCTCCTCCCACCATTTTCTCCACTTCTTTGTCATAGCCTGAAGATAAGGCTAGGACAATGCACTCAATTCAGAGAAGTGCCACTTGGGTGGTTGAAGTTACCATAAACTTATACACCAGAGATTGAATTAGCTCTCCAGGGGAAAACTTCTTAGGGCTACCCATGCCTGCAGTCTGATTTGAAGATGTCTCTTTGGGAGTTACAGGAGGAGCCACTCTCTCTATCACCAAAAAGCAGACAAATTAAGTGCAATCCATAAAACTCATCTACAAACTTGAGAAATTTTAATGTACAAGGAAGTTGTTTTGATATGGGCATGGTTAATGTTGCAAGTAAAAATGAAAACAGAAGTGCATCCCTTAAGTCTAGAAATAGGAATGTTAAAGCAAAAATATATGTCACTTCATCTTGAGCAATCTGCAGGAGGAAGACAACATGAAAACTTGGTCCATGTTAAATATTCCTCAGCTGAGATGGGTGACAAATTGTCTATGAATTTGAAGAAAATGTTAACATCTCCCCAACATTATCGCCCAAATCCACAGTTCATATTCAAACTGCATTTGAATATTTTAAATATTCATTTCAATATTATTGTACCTACAGTCCAAATTCAGATGTAAATGGTCTAAACATTCCAATTTATAGTTGAAGACCATTAGATTGGATTTTTTTAAAAAAGCAATACCCAGTTATATGCTACCTACAGGAAATGCATTTTAAATATAAAAACACAAATAAGTTAAAAGAAAAAGGGGGACTTCCCTGGTGATGCAGTGGTTAAGAATCCGCCTGCCAATGCAGGGGACACGTGTTTGATCCCTGGTCCGGGAAGATCCCACATGCCATGGAGCAATTAAGCCCATGAGCCACAGCTACTGAGCCTGTGCTCTAGAGCCCGTGAGCCACAACAACTGAGCCCACGTGCCACAGCTACTGAAGCCTGTGCACCTAGAGCCCGTGCTCCGCAACAAAGAGAAGCCACCGCAATGAGAAGCCCTGGCACCACAATGAAGAGTAGTCCCCGCTCACCGCTACTAGAGAAAGCCAGCGCACAGCAACGAAGACCCAACGCAGCCAAAATAAAAACAAAACTTAGTTTGTAGCAAATGAATAACAATGATACAACTATACAGTTGTACCAAATCAACCAAAGTTGACTGCTAAAAGAAAACTTGTTTAATCATTACATCAAACAGTCCATAAATGGTAGTACCCTTTCCCCCTACCAAATAAGAAAAGGAAAAAAAAAAGAAAAAGGGATGAAAAAAGATACACCATGCTATCTAATCAAAAGAAAGTTTGAACTATATTAATATCAAAGTAGATTTCAAAGTAAAGAATATTACCAGGAATAAAGAAAGTCATTTCATGACGATAAAAGGCTCAATTCACATAAGCACATAACAATCTTAAGTGTTTATGCACCTAATAACAGTGCTTCCAAGTACATGAAACAAAAACTGATAGAACTGTGAGAAGTAGACAAACCCACAATTACAGTCAGCAATTCAGACCCCCACAAAATATGTGAAAGACCTGTCCATTGATAGCTACAAAACTTTGTTGAAAGAAATTTTAAAAGACCTAAATAAAATGAGAGATACCTTGTTCATGGATTAGACGACTCAACATTGTTAGGATGTTAATTCTCTCCAAATTAATTTATAAATTCAGTACAATCCCAACCAAAATCCCAGCTGGCCTTTTTCTGGGAATTGACAGACTGATTCTAAACTTCATATGGAAATGCAAATGACTGAGAATTGCCAAAACAACTCTGAAAAAGAACAAAGTTGGAGAGCAAATGTTACTTAATTTCAAAACTTATTTTAAAACTACAATAATCAAGAGTGTGATATTGTTCCCAATCTTAGAAAGTTAAATATATACCTACCTCATGACCCAGCCATTTGTCCTGGAGATATTTAACCAAGAGACTCTTGAGGACACATGTGCAGAGTAAACTCAGAGCTAGGGCTTGACTCCCTAAATAGGCTCCATGTGTGGCCCTGTAGATTACAGTAGTATATCTTTTTCTGACTTCTCAAATTTTCTAAATCTCTGTTAATCTTCATTTGTACTCAGAGACATGGAAAATACCTAGAGATATCTCTGGTCTACACAACTGCACACAGATGTGGGAGTTTTGGTACACTATACTGTATCCTGTTAAGCTTTAAAGAAAACATCTCAGTATTGTAAATAATTTCCTTTCTACTTTGGCCAATTTGATTCTAAGAACAATTTGTTCCAGAAGACTCATTAAGTAAATTGTCACTGCACTTAAATTCAACTGAAGCATGAACTATTTGATTTCAGCAAAGCTGTCATAAATAAGGCTCATTACAAGTATAGGAGCTCATTTTCTTCTAATATGACTCGGTTTAGAAGCAGTGATTAGCTTCATGCCATCACTAAGCTTTTATTCAACTGGCTTTTGTTCTGACCCTGGCTGTTGAGAGTTCTCTTGGTTTTCCAGCAAGTTCACCTTTATTTTTATCAAGGACAAGAATCATCATATTTCAGGGTTGGGAATATCATCTAACTTTAATTCCTATTTGATGTTTGAATTCCCTCCACAACACCCCTGCAAAATGATCTTCCATCCTCTGTCTGAATAACTCTAGTGTTAAGGAATTCACTATTTCTTAGGGCAGTATCTTTTATCTATGGACAGCTCTGGGCATTTGAAAATACCTTCTTAAATTGAGCTGAAAAATGTCTCCCCATAGCTCTTCCCCACTGGTCTTATAGCTATCCAAGGAGCACCATTGATCAAGTCAATTCTCTTTTCCCCATGACAGCTCTTCAAACGATAACACAGCTCTATCATTCCTACCCATCCCATTTTGGTCTGCTCTGTTCTCTGTTAAACATCCTCAGTTCCTTCTCTAAGCACCTTTGATCACCAGATAAATAACATTTACTAGCATCACTCATCCCACCAGGAAGACACTGATTCTACTATAACTAGAAACACATGAGCATTATCATAATCTTAATTCAGTCCACACATTTTTTTTCTGAACTCCTAGTTCACACTTTATTTGTAGGATAAAACCGTTCTTGAAGCTTCCTAAATCTTCAAGCATTCTGAAAAGTACTCACGCATCACCAACAAGCATCACTTAATTCAGGCTGGAAATCACAGGCAGACGAGTCAGAAGATTTTGAGAAGAGTCTCAAATTCTCTTGGCATCCTGCAAAGAGGCATCCTTGGACACAGTTGCAGTTGGATGTTCGATGGGACTGTGCTCCATTTGAGTCCTGCAGAGAAGGAGAGAGAAGCGTCTTGATTTCCCAGTGGGCAAGTATTATGATAACCTCCATCCTTCATCTGAAGCTGCCCTCCAAGTGCTAATGTCAAGCTCCCTGCAGGGATGAGCCACCAAAGTTGTCTTCTGTGGCATGTGGCTTGATATGGCACTCTTGTTTGGCCTCCATCTTGTGCTGATCCCACTTTCTATCTCCCCTAGTGTTTTTCCCCCATGGGAGCGCTTCCTAACAAATCATTTTTACACAAATCCTTGCCTCAAGGTCAACTTTGGGCATCCACTTCACTCACCATGTCACTCACCACCATCAAGGAGGTCCTGGATATCAGTGAGTATTCTAGAATCCCATCCTGAAGCTCTATTTGCTAGGGTCACTCCTGGTACAAGTTATCTTAATTTGGTTCCCTTGAAAGCAGACCCTGAGATAAAGACCTTGGTACAGATAGTTTATTTGATATGTAGTCCTAGGAAGCAGGAGTAAAGGAGTGGGAAGGGTGACATAGGTTTAGTGGAATCCTTTCAGGGTCCTTGGTAGAAGCACCCAACCATCACTAGCATATTCCTCACTGCATTTGTATAAGAAGTGTCTTCTAAGCTCTCCAGGGACCATAGTAAGTCAATAGATTCTCGGTCACGTCTCCGTGGCCTCAGCTCAGATAACCAGGCTGTCTCAGCTCTGGTCCCCGTATACAATGCTCCAGCTGACTAGCCCAGGCTTGTTCACGTGGCAGAGGCAGAGGTCCCAATACATAGATTAGAAACACACAACAGCTCTGGAGGCCAAAGCTCAGAACTGGCACATGGTCATTTTTGTAATAGGGAAGAACAAATCTGACTTCATATTGGATCTGTTTCTTTTACTTTAATCTTTGTATTCTATAGCTTTTTTTACAAGGTAATCACTAAAGGGATGGTGCCGATAGCTTAAAGTATACATAATGGCCCATCTCCGAGAACCCTGCCTCCCATGCCTGAGTGTTAAGCTAAAATACCTTTGTTTAAGCTCACAGGAAACATCCAACCAGGCTCACCTGTGAATGGCTGCAGGAAAGAAGAAATTAACACATCCCCTCCACAGTCTGGCTGGAACCAGGAAATGTTTTCAACAACCTACCACCTTTTTTACTTTACCTCCTCACTTCCCCCTCTTTCTTCTATAAAAGAAACTAGTATCCAAACGCGGGCAAGATGGTCCTTTGGGACACTAGTCCACCATCTTCTCAGTCTGCTGGATTTCTGAATAAAGTCACTATTCCTTGTCCCAACACCTCGTCTCTCGATTGATCGGACTGTGGTGCAGCGAGCCGTAGGAGCTTGGACTTAGTAACACTTTCACCTCATTCTATTGGCCAGAACAAGTCACAATGCCAGCCTAGATTCAATGGAAAGGAAAATAGACTCCATGTTTCCATGAAAGGAGCTTTAAAATCACATTGCAGGACTTCCCTGGTGGCGCAATGGTTAAGAATCTGCCTGCCAATGCAGGCGACACAGGTTGCCTGCATTGGCAGGCAGATGTGGGATCTTCCCAAGCCCTGGTCCGGGAAGATCCCACATGCCACGGAGCAACTAAGCCCGTGTGCCACAACTACTGAGCCTGCGCTCTAAAGCCTGCGAGCCACAACTACTGAGCCCACGTGCCACAACTACTTGAGCCCACGTGCCACAACTACTTAAGCCCACATGCCTAGAGCCCGTGCTCCTCAACAAGAGAAGCCACCGCAATGAGAAGCCCGCGCACCGCAACAAAGAGTAACCTCCGCTCGCCACAACTAGAGAAAGCCTGCGCGCAGCAACGAAGACCCAATGCAGACAAAATAAATAAATACATTTATTTTTTTATTTATAAAATCACACTGCAAAAGGCATGGGTACAGGGAGGAGTGAAAAATTGTAGACATTTCTTTAATCTACAACAGAAAACTACATAGAAACTAAAAACAATAAACTACTGCTAAAAACATGGATGATTCTCACAGACAGTGCTGAGTGAAATAAGCCAGACATGAAAGAATGCATACTGTACTATCCTATTAATATAAATTCATAAACAGGCAAAACTTAAGTGTAGGGTTTATAGATACATGCTGAGTAAAGTATTTTTTAAGTAGGGGATTAATTATCATAAATGTCAGCATGGTAGTTACTTTGGGATTGGTACTTACTTTAAGACTAATGGAAAGGCATTACAATTGACAAGAAACACACAGGGGTTTCTGGGTTATTGGCAGTGTTCCATTTCCTAACCTGAGTGGTAATTACCTGGATAATCATTTTAAAATCATTAAGTGGTAGATTTATGCTTTATTTTTCTTTGTGTTATATCTCATGGTAAAAAAAAAAAATTAAATACTGTATGATATTGGCATAAGAACAAAAGAATGGACAATGGAACAGAGTAAAGAACTGAGAAAAAGTTCACACCCATAGAAGAGAATTTGATATACAGTAAATGTTGCATCACAATTTAATGACAAAGGACACACTGTTTAGAAGAGGGTGCTGGGAAAACTGGTCCGCTAGAGGGAGAAAAATAAAACTGAATCCCTACCTTCTAAAGTATACAAAGAGGCTCCAGAAAGATTAAAGACCTCAAGGCAAAAGACTACAAATTAATGGTAAATATTGTGGATTAATGTCTTTCTGAAATACGAGGCAGGGAAGGACTTCTAAAGAACAGCACAGGAAGAAATCATAAGGCCAAACTAATTAAGTTAATTGCATAAAATTAGGAAAATTTGTTCAATGAAGCACAATATGATCAAAGTTAACAAACAGATGACAAATTGAGTGTTATTTGTGATGCCTAAAACTTATTTTTTTTTTAAACTAATATCTAACATATACAAGGAACTCTTAAAAGATTAAAAAACAGGAACCCCAAAAGATAAATGGGCAAAGGAAATGAAAAGACAATTTGTAGAAGGGGAAATCAAAAAGGCTGGCAAGGGCTTCCCTGGTGGCGCAGTGGTTGAGAATCTGCCTGCCAATGCAGGGGACACGGGTTCGAGCCCTGGTCTGGGAAGATCCCACATGCCACGGAGCAACTGGGCCCGTGAGCCACAATTACTGAGCCTGCGCGTCTGGAGCCTGTGCTCCGCAACAGGAGAGGCTGCGATAGTGAAGGGGCCCGCGCACCGCGCTGATGAGTGGTCCCCACTTGCCGCAACTAGAGAAAGCCCTCACACAGAAACGAAGACTCAACACAGTCATAAATAAATAAATAAAAGAACGTGAATTTCTTTAAAAAAAAAAAAAAAAGCAAACTGGGCTATTCATAAAAAAAAAAAAAAAAAGGCTGGCAAGCACGTGAAGAGAAGCTCAAACTCATTAGCTATCAGAGTAACACAAAGTTTCAAAATAATAAGATATTACTTTATTAAGCTGGCAAAAATAATAAAGCTGAGAATACCAAGTGTTGGCAGGGATGTGGGGATAGCGGGACCTCTTACGCCATTGGTGGGTGTGTGGACTGGTGCAGCCACCCTGGAGAGCAGTCAGACAGTTCTCAGTTATACATCATTGTATTTCGTGACCAGCAAGCCCCACTTCTGGATATATTTCTCCAAAAAAATTCCCACTCAAATTCACATGAGGACATCTCCAAGAAGGTTTATTCCACCGTTCGTGGTGGTAAGGATCTGGAGGTTATCCAGAGCCTATCCAAGAAGTAAACTGGAAAATAAGGAGGACCGTGTAGCAGTCAGAAGCAACAATTAACACGTACCAGAGCAACATGCATCATGCCGAGAGAAAACAGGAAGAAAATAATGAGATCTAGAGTGTATATCACTTACATAAATTAATACACCATACCCAACAGACAATACACATCTTAAAAGAACACATACAACTGAACACATATACATTGAACTGGATGGTTTTCTGTAAGGGGAAAGAGGCAAATGAAAGTGGGGATTGGGGTTATGGGTCCTACCCCAACCAATGAGTTCCATGAACCAAAGACTGTATTGAATTCAATCCTCTAAGTCCAAGGTTCCCTCAAAAAAAAAGGAAAACCTCAAAGAGAACAGGAAGGTTTGCAATGAAAAATAAAATCTTTGTTCTCTACCTTGTTCTCATTGCTTCAGAATATACTTTGGGCAGCTTTCCCTTTAAGCTCTTACAGATCTATCTCCTTTATTAACAGCTGTATTATATTGATATACTCCAAATTAAATGTCCTACCAATAGATATTAGTTTGCTTTTTAAGTTGTTTTCTATTAAACAAATTTGCTTTTTAAATTTTTATTAAACGATGTCTTGCAAACATTCTTGCACATAAATTTAGGGGAAATTTTAGCAAGCATATTCACGATGTAAACCCCAAGTACTGAAATTTCTCAATCAATACAGTCAAAATATACACACACTTAAATATTTCATAGATAGGCTAAATTACTTTCCCAAAGGTTGCAACAAAATAAAATCCCATCAGGGACTTCCCTGGCGGTCCAGTGGTTAAGACGTCGCCTTCCAATGCAGGGGATGCCAGTTCGATCCCCGGTTGCGGAGCTACGATCCCACATGCCTTGTGGCCAAAAGACCAAAACATAAAACAGAAGCAATATTGTAACAAATTCAATAAAGACTTTAAAAATGGTCCACATCAAAAGAATCTTTAAAAAAAGTAAAATAAAATCCCATCAGAAACATCTGAAAGCACCTATTTCCCCATACGTTTGCCAGCTCTGGATATTATGAAGCTTTTCTTTTTTACCAATCTAAAAGTTGAAAGATTGTATCTTGTTGATGTTTTGATCTCCATGTTTTTAAAATATGAGGGAGACGAGAATGTTTCCATAATTTTATAGACCATTTATACTTTTCCTGTGAACTGTCCATTCTTATAACTTGCGTATTTTCTTTTGAGTTGTTTTACTTTCTCTCATTCATTTGCATGAACGTTATTTTGCAAAATAAGGCCATTAGCCATTTTATCATATGTTCTGCAATTACATTTTCACAGTCTGTCTTGTCTTCTGCCAAACAGAAGTTTAAAATTTTTATACAAATTTATCAGTCTGTTCCTTTATGCCTTCTGGGGAACAGATATTTTAAATTTTATTTTGTCACTTGGAAGTTTCTGAGAGGATTGATTAAAGTGTCTGAGGTGAAGAGGGAGGAGGGGAGTAGCGGAGACAGTTGCAACTTCAAGGCAGAACAAAGAATTTAAACAAAGAGGTAGCAGGGGTGTTAGTGGCAGCAGAAATAGCAGCCCAACTGGGGCCCATTCCAGGGAAGCAACATCCCAGCAGAGCCTGCTGGATCCTTGCACTTAATGCGAGCTCTTAGCTACACCGGTAAGCAGCCCAGACTGGTCATGAGACCTGAGAAACATGCCTAGTTCTTCCCGGACACAGTAGGGAAGGGACCTCCCCAGGTAACTGAAATTCATAATTATCTGGGTCTTTGGAGACATTTCAAAATAGGGTGTCATTGTTTATTAAGCTGGCAAAATTGGGCATACTTATAATATAAACCTCTCAGTCTGAGTTTCTCAATCAAGTTTCCAAGAGAGATTAAGATGGAAAAATAGGACTTCCCTGGTGGCACAGTGGTTTAGAATCTGCCTGCCAATGCAGGGGACACGGGTTCGAGCCTCGGTCCGGGAAGATCCCACATGTCGTGGAGCAACTAAGACGGTGTGCCACAGCTACTGAGCCTGCTCTCTAGAGCCCGCGAGCCACAACTACTGAGCCAGTGCGCCTAGAGCCCGTGCTCCGCAACAAGAGAAGCCACCGCAATGAGAAGCCCGTGCACCACAACGAAGAGTAGCCCCTGCTCGCCGCAACTAGAGAAAGCCCGCACACAGCAACGAAGACCCAACACAGCCAAAAATAAATAAATAAAATAAATGTTTTAAAAAAGATTGAAACATAATAATAAACAAGTTTTGAACTTTGCAAATTGGGTGATGCTGAAATTCGCCAGTGATGGCCAATGACAGAGCAGCTCCGTTAGCAATTTAATTAGAATACTTTTGAAGCCCCCTGTGGCAGTGAGGGTAGAACTGTGGTCATTTGGTTGAGCCCATCCTCAGTTTTTGATTTGAGATAGGGAAGGACACTGATAATTGGTAAGCACTGTATATTGCACGGAAGGGAGGGGGTAGCTGATGATGTCACCGTCTCCCTCTGGATTTACCACTCCAACCTTCCCTGACACACCACTGACCACCTAGCAGGAGTGAAGGAGCTCTACAGGGTTGACAAAAAATCAGAAGGAAATTTTCATACCACACAGATGCCCCCCAAGAGCTTTGCTATTGTAAATGTTACAAACTTGGAGTACGTAGGCTAGAAGTGAATTGTACTGCGAATTTTTCTGTTTCTTGCAATTCTCTCATTAAGTTATTAGGCCCTTCTGTTTTATATTTTACTAGCATTTGTATTTCACAAACAAGTCCAATGGGGCAATTTTTGAAGATAAGGTGTGAGACGGAAGAGGAGAATTCTAGGCCGCGTCCTATGGACAATTCTGATAAGATTACTGATGAAGAATTATAATCTTCTGAGTCATTCCACTGCACCATTGTAAAAAGTGGTCTATAAAAAAATCCTCTTTACAATGAAAACTACCCCTCAATTGATTTTTTTTTTTGGCTGCACCGGGTCTTCGTTGCAGCACTCGGGCTTCTCTGGTTGCGGCACACAGGCTCTAGAGAACACGGGCTCAGTGGTTGAAGTGTGAGGGCTTAGTTGCTGTATGGGGGATTTTAGTTCCCCGATCAGGAATCAAACCTGGGCCCCCTGCATTGGGAGTGCAGAGTCTTAACTGCTGGATCACCAGCGAAGTCCCCCCTCAATGGATTTTTACACATGCTGGTAATCCAAGTTGTCCTAGTGCACTGTACTTCATTTGAGGCAAACAACTTACAAATGCAGCAATGGCTCCAGCAAAATGGAAAAGCCACTTAACGATAAATCACAGCCATTTGACCCAGAAAAGTGCTGAATATTTCTAATGGCTACTGGAATCTCAAAGAAAACAGAGAAAAACTTTTGTTTACAAAAAAGGTCAGTGAAAAAGCTCAGGAGGCAAGTGATGGAGTAGCAAACTTACTGCCTAAAAAGGAAAAATTACAGAGGTGATGAAAATCTCCTAATTCCAGGATGTAAAATTATAGTGAGTAAAATACTTGGACAGATGCAATGCAAGACACTGAAAAATTTCCGTAGCAGGATGTGTTGATGTATTTATGACTTGTCACATGATGTTAAAAAGGTTTTTATGTAATAAACTGAAAACAACCTCTTCTATATCCAGGTTGGTAAGTCAACAGATTTTACTAATGAATGTCATGCTGCAACATTTATTAACGTGTAAATAATGGTAAAATTCAAGAAAAAATTTCTACTGCAAAGTGTTACCTGAAACAAGCAAAGGCCAAGATACATTTCATGTTTTGTTTAGTGTCTAGAAACGAAAGGTTATCTTGGAGGATATTGGCATTTGTACTGATGGTGCCCTATAAACGGTTGGTTCTGTGAAAGGCTTTGCCCCTTGTGTAAAATAAGACAGTTCTGACGTCATCACAACACACTGCTTTCTTCACAGGGAGGTGATGGTGTCAAAAAGTCTAGGAGATTAAATGAAAAACAGTTCTGGATGGTGGTACAAAAATGGTTAACTTTATTAACAAAGACCAGGTCACTCAAGTTTGTTTTTAAAGCTGTGGGGAAACCTGGACAAAGAAAGCGTAAAAATCTCTGCTACATAGTGAAACTTCCGGGGTCAGCAGAGG
Source organism: Balaenoptera musculus (assembly GCF_009873245.2). Taxonomy (NCBI): domain Eukaryota; kingdom Metazoa; phylum Chordata; class Mammalia; order Artiodactyla; family Balaenopteridae; genus Balaenoptera; species Balaenoptera musculus. The sequence continues at coordinate 102,041,253 of NC_045786.1, forward strand.
AAGACTTCTAACAGGGTATTTGAGCTCAAAGGTGAATTTCTGGAGTATGTTCCAGAAAGCCGTGGGCCAGATTCTGCTGAGTGCTTTAAAGATAAGAATGGCTCCAAAAACACGCCTACTTAGCAGATCCTTTTTATCACATGAGCCAGTTGAACAAGCCAATGAAAGTGCTTGGGAAAAATACTTTGGCTTCAATTAACAAGATTTAAAAGGAAATAGAATCTTTGGAAAAATCATGCTGTAAAAGGAGATCTTAAAGTGTTTCTGCTGCTGCTTGGACTTGGGAGTGAGGAAGAGAGTAGGCAAGTATGAAAGTTAGCTTACTGGGATCACTGCATGGGGTAGAAAAAAAGAAAGCTGATGTGTAGAAAAGAGAAAAAAGTTGAGGTGATATGGGGGAAAATCGTATGATCACACCAGCATCCTCCCCGCCGTGGGAAACATTGTACAGTCATACCATCATGCCTCCCCAGATTCTCCAGAACAGTGGAGGAATCTGTCTAGTGGGGACCCTCCTAATCCACCCCATGTTTAGTCGGAGCACACACTCACGATGGCGACAAACCAGCCTTCCAAGCCTTTATCTCCCTCTCACTCTAGGCAACCAATGTTCAATTGTCTGTTCCAATTCTCTATCAAACCACTACCCTGGGACTTCCCTGGTGGTGCAGTGGTTAAGAATCCGCCTGCCAATGCAGCAGACACGGGTTGGAGCCCTGGTCCGAGAAGATCCCACATGCCACGGAGCAACTAAGCCCGTGCGCCACAACTACTGAGCCTGCACACCTAGAGCCCGTGCTCTGCAACAAGAGAAGCCAATGCAATGAGAAGCCCACGCACTGCAACGAAGAGTAGCCTCCGCTCACCGCAACTAGAGAAAGCCCGCACGCAGCAACGAAGACCTAACGCAGCCAAAAATTAATTAATTAATTAATAATTTTTAAAAAATTACTCTGAGGATGAGTGCGTTCCTTGATCTGAAGAAATGTGACTCAGTGGTCCGAATTGGTACAGTATCTTGTCAATTGAGATAAATATCATGGTCACCATAAAACTAATCCACCGTGGTTTGCATACAAAGTATATCAGCCCCTTCATAGGGGGAGTTCCACTAGGCATTTATAGGAAGAGAATAATCCCCCTTCTTCAGAGTAAACAAGTGTTAGAGCAGCTTTTATCCAGTCCACCAGGCTTAGGAATAACCTCCTGTGTGTCTGGATCATGCATAGATATCTGTATTTGTTTAGTAGTGAGCTGTGGGTCCTACATCAACCCCAATGTGTTCTTTCATGCTGCAATATTCAAAAGCAAGGAAACTGCCCCTAAATTAGTCACTCTCACAATCATTTTAGTAAAGGTTTTTGAGGAAGCTGATGACACTGATTCACAAAATGGGATAACTCCTTCACACTATTGCCCTCCGGTTTCAGTAGTTTCTTCGTTTTGTCCTCTTCCAACCTGGACAAACTCCTTGGTGACCAGAGGTTGTAGACATGGTGTCTGCTGTCCCAGCATAAATTTTCCAGCACAGGTTTTAAATGAAAAACACAGATTTTATTATTTCTTTTTAGCTTCAAAAATAACATTTTATATGCATATATAGGCCTACAGAAGAGATCAAGAAACTTATATATGTGCATAATAACTTTGTAATTGCTAGACTTTTATTTTAGCCTGATCATGTCACTTAGTGAGAAATTTCTTTCTCAGTCTTAATAAAATAGTGTCTTAGGCTATTTTTATTCATATTGCTTTGGCTTGTGATTAATTGCTTTACTCTTCAAAACTGTCAAATGTTTTTGTATTATAAATAACATTAATTAGAATAAACTTACACCCTTGTTTAAGTTAAATCTATCAAGCTGACCTTTCAAAAACTGAATCCCCGCTTTGGCTTAAGCCAGTTATTTAACAGAAATGTATTATGTTTGCCTTAAAAGTTTTTAAAATTTATGAAAAGGAAAGAAAGAGATTAATTTTAAGTAAGATTACTTAATCTTTAGCTACCTGATTCTATTCAAGATATATTGGCCAAAAAAAAAAACAAAACAAAACTTTTTAGCTTTAAATAGGAGAAACAATTACTCTTGCATATATTAAATACCATGTACCATACCTCATTAGTATTTCTTCCAGTATGATTGTGTGATAAAACTTTTAGACCTATTTAGTTAAGTTTTTTTTTAAATCAAGTAGGATTTTTTTTTTAATCAAGGGAAAACTGAAGTCTCCTCGCGTGCACTACTTACGTGCAATAGAGTGAGTATCCTTTGTGGGGAGGGGAAACCGCACAAAAAGAGTAGGCTAATAAATTGGCCAGAGTAAACAGATCCACAGAAAGTATGATTCTCTACTCAAAAGAACACTGAGTATTAATACTGGATTATTATATCTGTAATTTACTATCATAGTAACGAACCATTGCTTCAAATATAACAGTGTTTATGCCAGAATTCCTTGAGACCGTCCCTTGAAAATTATTTCAAGCATTCCTTGAAGGTAGAAAGATTGAGAATAGCCTCCTTAAGACCCTACTGCCACTGTGTCAGTGTGACAGGTTTCTGTGCCCTCTTGTTTGCTCACTTTCTAATCGCTAAGAGTTCTGAAGAACAGCTTCACTGACAGCCAAGCCCAGGTCCCATTACAATATGATTTTTGTCCAACTTGAACACCAATACCCACTTGGACGTCAGCTTTACTGCAGGATTGAAACATGGCTGCTAGTCTCTGTATATTCTCACGAGCTCCTTCAGCCTAAAAGGGCAGAATTGCTATTAAATGAGGTAAATATACTAAATGCTGATGCAAAAAGATTTCCAAGACACCTTATAACATGAAAAAAGCAAAGTTACAAAGTGGTGTATAGCATGTAAACACATTTATATAAACATACTAAGTTATATAGTTACATGAGTTCCTGGTTGATTATATGTTCAGAGACATAGAGGTGAAGCTAAAGGTAAATTTGGAGGCAGAGAGCAAATAGAAGGAACAAAATTGCCTCATCAAGAACCATGGAAAAGAAAGCAATTATAAGAAAAATAAAAACGTTAAATGAAGCAAATGGGATGAGAGCTGCTAAATAAAAAATTACAGTGCATGCATGTGTGTGTATATATGTATATATTATGTATATAGGTACATGTATATGTATAGATATAATTATATATTTATATATGATTTTATATGATATTCCTAGGAGTCCTCTGCCTGAAGATGGGACAAACTGGTCCTTTCTTGGGGCAGGAACACAGTTATACCTTCATGACCTGAGTCATATTATTATTTGTTCTGAATAAAATAATCAAAAAGAAAACAAATACTTGCAAGAGTAGGTTATAATGCCAGTTACCTGTCAAGGTGCCAAGGATGCAAATCACCTTCCTCTCAACAGCATCCGTGGGGAATTCCCTGGCGGTCCAGTGGTTAGGGCTCCGCACTTCCACTGCAGAGGGACACGGGTTTGATCCCTGGTCAGGGAACTGAGATCCCGCATTCTGCGCGGCCCAAAACAACAACAAACAAACAAACAAAACAACATAAAAGCATATGTGGACTCATAGCAGGAAAGCCAAACTATACTAGGCATACTTTGGCAAGAAACTGTCTAATATAGGATCGTCTCTGTATATTTAAGCCTGACTCTAAAACTGGCTGTGAAATCCTGTATCTTGCTACAAGACTTAGACATGCAGTATTTGAAAAAGAACAGAATTATTCCAGGTATAATTCCTATATCAAGGAATTAGGAAAAGGGTAGGCAAGCAAACCCTTAAGGGGAAGCTCAGGCTGAGCCCACATGAAGGCAGGACAGGGAAAGACGCTCCATAGTTACCTTGGTTCTCATCTTCAGCCCACATTTAGACACCCTCTTACGTCCAAAGATGTGTTGGGTCAGGATGCAAAACTGTTTGAGTTTAAGCTCACAACATTTGATCCATTTCATTATTGGACCCATAAAACACACACACACATAGATATTTATAAATAGATATCTTAGAAGTTAAGGGCATGGGGCTTGGAGACAAATCCCACAGCTGATGAACAGGGATTACATGTGGTTGGGCAAGTTATTTAACTTCTCTATGACCCAGTTTCCCTGTGTGTAAACGGGGATAGTATCACCTATCAATACCTCAGTGGGTTTTTATAAAGATGAAAACACCTAATGAACCTGAGTTTGATACACAGTAAACACTCAAAAAAAAAAAAAAAGTGCTGTCGGACACTCCTTAGGAAGAAAGAGGCTGATTGTAACAGAAAACAATATCAGCTTGGCCACACGCCCACTTTCTCCAGCTGAATCTCAGGCTTTGACTCTCTGGGTCACAACACACAAGCCTCATGGTGTCATAAGAGGCTCAAGGCATCGACAGAGAAGAGAGATGTCATTTTTAAAAAGAGAACTCCAAACAATAAATGCAAACCTGACTCTAGAGAAGTATAAAACATTGACTCTGCCCTTAAGGTACTATCAGCCTCGTTGGGGGTGGAAGGAGGCACAGGGCTGAGACATAGAGTTTGGTTGGAAAGACCAAATAGGTGTATCCAAGAAGGCTTCTCTGCAGACGTGACTGCCTCCAGAGGAGACGATGCCTGTGCTGAGTCTTGAGGAAGGAGTAGGAACAATCCAGATGATGAGGGTACAAGCATAGAAATACAGGGAAATTGTTATGTTTCTAGTAAAAGGAGCTTGTGAAAGCAAAGGGAAATGAAGCTAGGGAGAGAGGTCAGGGACAAATCAACAAAATCCTAGTACAAGAAGCCAAGAATTTAAACTTTATCATAAAAGTCAATGGACAGCCATTGTTGAATTTTAGCAACGAGATGGACCTGATCAGATTTTCACCTTGGAAAGATCACCCCAGGTTAGTTTGGAAGTAACAGCAGAAAAGAGTTACAGCTACACTCCAGGCCAGATACATGACCACCGCAATAAAATATAGCAACAGTGGGATGGGGAGAAGATTGACTTAAGTAGAGCAGATATAATATTGGCAGGATTTGGTGACAGTTGGATGTGGAAGAAGTGACAGGAAGAATCATGGCTGACTCTGAAGTTTCTGACTTGGACAACTGAATGAATAGTGGTTAACATAAAATACAAGAAAAGAAACAGGGGTCCTGGAAGCGGATGAGTACAGTGCTATAGAAAGTCACAGAGGTCACTGTTCGCTGTGATGTTAAGGGAAGGTGTTCTAGAGGCCCTACATGATGGACAGAACAGGATTTGGTGTCTTTCAGTAGGAACCTCCGTCCTAGTTTGGGGCTCTGATGACTCAAAAAAGTGAAGGCTGGAAAGAGGGCATGGAGATCTCGTGGGCGTGTCCTGGGAGGAGGAGAAAGGGATGGCCTGACCTAAAGCATGGAGAGGAGTGACAGCAGCCCAGACGCCCGAGGACCTGCACAACACTGAGAGCTACTACTGTCACTCGGATTCTCTCCAGGCATTGAGCAAAGCACCTGGGACTCACCACCAAGGTAAGAAAAGTATATGTAGGGACTTCCCTGGTGGTCCAGTGGTTAAGAATTCACGCTCCCAATGCAGGGGGCCCAGGTTCCATCCCTGGTCAGGGAACTAGATCCCACATGCTGTAACTAAGAGTCCACATGCCACAACTAAATATCCCATGTGCCACAACTAAGACCCAGCCCAGCCAAATAAATAAATAAATAAATAAATAAATAAATAAATAAATAAATAAATAAAAATTTTTAGAAAGTATATATAGAATATTTTATACAGATATATATTCTTCCCAAAACCCCATATGCCTGAGACAAGTGTCCCATCCTTTTGGCAAGAGAATGCTGTAGAACAATACATATGTAAAGACTTTCCAAGTAGGCATACATGTCTTTTAAGAAATCAGTTTTCTCATTTATATGAAAGCTTCAGAAAAGGCAAATTTATAAAATATATAGAGGCAGAAAGTACATCAGTGGTTGCCTGGTGCTGGGGGTAAGAATGGAATTACCTGTAAAGGGCTTGTAGAATCTTATTGGAGTGATGAAAATGTTCTAAGAATGTCTTAGTGAGATTGCTGCACCACTTGGCAAAGTTACTGAGAATGATTCAATTGTATACTTAATTTTTATAGTAAAATAGACTTCAATAAATTTGTTTTTTAAAAAAGAAATCAACTTCCAGATCTTCAACTTCTAGATGTGGTCCTTTCTAAAAATGATCTGCCTGAGAAAGCACCTATGTTCAAGGTTATGTAAAATTTCCTTTCCTACCTCCCCTTACCATTAGCCAAGCTCAAAAAGGGAAGAAATTTATATTATTCTACTATGATGTCTTGGTTCAGAACGAGAAAACCTCCCAGTTGCCAACAAAGACTATTCTAAATATCGGTTTCTGGGATGCTTCATTTAATATTTAAATGCCTTAGGGCTTCTTATCTTTCTCTTTTTGATACTTAATTTTGTTAAGAGTGTAGCCTGGTATATTAGAAATTAAGTGTTTTAGCCTGTGTTGGGATGTTCTGAATTCAGATGTATTGTCAGGGGCAGTGTGTGTGTGGACAATTTTCATTTAAGGACCTTTCCACACTTCAGTTCTTATCAAGGAACACGTATGGGGGAGAGTTCTACTGGAGAAAAGCAAAAACAGCATTGATACAAAATAGTAAATGCTGAAACTAGCGTTTCCAAGTATTTAAAAATAAACAGTCTTTTCAGGGGCTTCCCTGGTGGTCCATTAGTAAAGAATCCACCTTCCAAAGCAGGGGATGCGGGTTTGATCCCTGGTTGGGGATCTAAGATCCCACATGCCACAGGGCAATTAAGCCCCTGTGCCACAACTACTGAGCTCCCGCGCCTCAATGAGAGAGCCCGTGTGCCACAAGCTACAGAGCCCACACGCTCTGGAGCCCACGCACCACAACTACAGAGCCCACGAGCCCTGGAGCCTGCGCATCTCAACTAGAGAGAGAAAACCCTCACGCCACAGCTAGAGAGAAGCCCTTGCGCCACAATGAAGAGCCTGGGCGCCGCCTCTAAGACCCGTCGCAGCCAAAAAAAAATTCTTTTCAGCTCTTCTCAACACTCAATCCCTAGATTGTGTTATTAGCTAGGAAAAAAATCACCTTTGGACGAATGAAGTTGAACTGTTTAGTGACACTTGTCTCCTTAAACTGTTTTCCAATACTACCAAAATTTCAAGATATATTAAATAAAAGCCATGAATAAAAATTTCAAATGTCTTCTTCAGAGTCAATATGAATTTATCAGAAAGTTAAATAAGTTAGAATAAGTTAAAGCTTATTTTATCAAGTTGCATCATAAAATACATAATCCAGTGCCACTGTCACTAACCAATCTTAAGCGAGCCCTTAATGCTGCCCATCATCATGCTCTAGTTCCATTACTCTCTCACTCTCTTGACAACTGTTTCATTCTCTCTCTTCTCCTCAAACCTCCAGCACTTCACTCTCAGATGAAGACCTCACTTCATTTTTCTGTGAGAAAATTAGGCAATGGGAGAGACCTTCCACAAGCCCCCAGCACACTTCTTCCTATTTATCTTCTCTCCTCTTACTCCGGATGAATTATAGGTGCTCTTAGCTAAAAGCCCACTCCTTGTGTTCTAGGTCCCATCTTTTCCTGCCTATTCAAGGATATTCCTCCTGTGATCTGCTCTCTCTCCTGCACTGATAATCTTACCCTCTATCCTGGGTCACTGAGATCATCCACATCAGTTTATGGATGTGTTGATTTTTCTCTCCTCTTAATCATCTTCTCCATCTGGCAATTGCCCTACTTCTCTGCCTTTTTTTTTTTTTAAACAACAAAACTACCTGAAAGGGTTATCTATACCTACAGTCTCTTATTTTTATCTTCCCCTTCTCTATTAAACCCACTCCAATCATGTTTTGAAACGTTTCTTGTCAAGGTCACCAGTAAATTCCACATTGCAAAATCCAGTGGTCAGTACTCAGTCCTCCTTTTACTTCAGCTATCAGCAGCATCTGATACAGCTGACAACTCTTCTCCATGGATGCTATCTTCACTTGACTTTGAGGATGCCAAATGCCTGGTTTTCCTCCTACCTCTCACCTCTGCAAAAAAAGATGGAAAGTTTAATTGTGCATAAGCCCATGCACGTGCGCGTGCACGCATGCACGCACACACACACACACACACACACAGAAGTTGTCTCTATAAGGCAAAAATCTAACCATGTCAATATCTGACCCTTTCACCTTTCTTATTAAATTTCAGTGTCTCCCTCTGCCCTCTAGATAAAGCCCAGGTTCTCTGTCTCAGCATTCAATAACTGCCACCATTTGTCCCTTGACTAATTCTCTAGCCTTATCTCCAGCCTATCCCCACTTCACACTGGATGTTCCAGGAATACCAAACTTGTTGTAGTTTCTCCCACTGTGCTTTTCTCTCCTTGCCTTGATTCATGCTACCTTCCTTGCTTGGTGCGCCCTCCTGTATTCCCAAACTCTGTATTTCATTCTTCGTTTAAGAATCAGCTAAGGAGGGCTTCCCTGGTAGCGCAGTGGTTAAGAATCCTCCTGCCAATGCAGGGGACACCAGGGTTCGAGCCCTGGTCCGGGGAGATCCCACATGCCACAGAGCAACTAAGCCTGTGCACCACAACTACTGAGCCTGCACTCTAGAGCCCACGAGCCACAACTACTGAGCACGCATGCTGCAACTACTGAAACCCGCGTGCCTAGAGCCCGTGCTCCTCAACAAGAGAAGCCACCGCAATGAGAAGCCCACGCACCACAACAAAGAGTAGCCCCTGCTCGCTGCAACTAGAGAAAGCCTGCACGCAGCAACGAAGACCCAACGCAGCCAAAAATAAATAAATAAAAATAAAATAAAATAAAAAGAAAGAAGAATCAGCTAAGGAAAGCAAGGAAGAAAGAAAGAAGGAAGGAAAGAAGGAGAGAGAAAGAGGGAGAAAGGAAGTAAGGGAGGGAGGAAGGAAGGAAGAGAAAGAAGAAAAGAAAGAAAGAGAGAGAGGGACAGAAGGAAGAGAGAGAGAGAAGAAAGGAAGGAAGGATGGAAAGAAAGGAAGGAAGAGGGAGGGAGGGATGGAGAAAGGAACAAAGAAAAGCCATGAGAACTGTGATCCCTTTCTGCAAAATTGAATACATGGATATTATATGAGAATGGATATGTAGAGAGGTAACTAGGGGAATTGTTTTTAAAAAAACCAATATTTAACTTGACATCAAATTTTTCCTTTCTTCTGTTGAAGGATAATTTTTTAAAAGGTAAAGTCATGACTGTCATACAAATATAATGTGAACAAGTACCAAAATTTTTATGTAACTCAATAATTCATGAAGGGAACCACTAAGATATTATAAATGATTCAAAAGTTAATTCAAAGAACCACACATAGAGAGAGACCATAAGGAAGACTAACATAAATTTGCTTAATAGATGCAAAGCTGATTTCTTCCACAGTGGGGGAGGGAAACCAACTGACTCTGCTCCAGATACCATCTATTTGCATCTATGGATGGGAATCATTTGCATTGCTCTCAGTTATCTATAACTCATGGAGTTGTAAATAGCTCAAAGGCAATGAAAGGTGTAGTGACCCCACAGGATCCCATCACCTGGAAGAGTGTGCTAGGCAAAACCTGGTCTTCCATTGAAGACACCCAACCCATTTCATAGTTGGATCCACTTTGAAGCCTTTCACAACTTTTCCCTGAATTTTCTCATGAATTTTCCCAAATATTATTTTTTTAAATTTACAGTGAACATTTACCTTTTTTTAAAAAAAGCATGAATCTTAAAAAAATGGTTCTGGGCTTCCCTGGTGGCACAGTGGTTGAAAATCCGCCTGCCAACGCAGGGGACACGGGTTCGAGCCCTGGTCTGGGAAGATCCCACATGCTGCAGAGCAACTAAGCCAGTGCACCACAACTACTGAGCCCGCACTCTACAGCCCGCAAGCCATAACTACTGAGCCCACGTGCCTAGAGCCCGTGCTCCGCAACAAGAGAAGCCACGGCAATGAGAAGCCCGCGCACCACAACGAAGAGTAGCCCCCGCTCGCCACAACTAGAGAAAAGCCCGCGCGCAGCAACAAAGACCCAACGCAGCCAAAAATAAATAAATTTATTAAAAAAAAAAAAAAGGTCTGATGAACCTAGGGGTGGGACAGGAATAAAGACGCAGACATAGAGAATGGACTTGAGGACATGGGGAGGGGGAAGGGTAAGCTGGGACGAAGTGAGAGAGTAGAATTGACATATCTACACTACCAAATGTAAAATAGATAGCTAGTGGGAAGCAGCCGCATAGCACAGGGAGATCAGCTGGGTGCTTTGTGACCACCTAGAGGGGTGGGATAGGGAGGGTGGGAGGGAGACCCAAAGAGGGAGGGGATATGGGGATATATGTATACTTATAGCTGATTCACTTTGTTATACAGCTTAAACTAACACACCATTGTAAAGCAATTTTACTCCAATAAAGGTTAAAAATAATAATAACAATAATAGAAGCTCCTTTTCCTGAGTCCACTCAGGTATTGTCTTCCCCAGGATATTTTATTTAACCACTCCAACCCCAAGGTTAGGTGAGGTACCCCTCCTTCCCTTTTGCCCCCATAAAACTGTGTTAATCATATTTTTCTCCTAACACAATGGATAATAACCATTTTTTGTCTGCAGGCCCAGTTCAGAATATGAGAGCTTTGAGTACCAAAACTAAAACTATGATAGAGTCATCTTTGTATTCTGTGTGCCCAGTACATAGTAGGTTCCCATTAAATGTTTGTTGAAAGAATGAAGAAACTAGTATACTCCTAGATTCTGTATCTTTTTTCCAAAATAAAGATGTGATGGGAGCAGAGAAGCAGAGAGAGAGAAAAGAAAAAAGAAATGCTTAGCCTTTTGCTTCCCCAAGCAGATTCTTCCTTGTCAAAAAGACTGAGAAATGGTTTGGGGAAAGGAGAGAAAGTGATTCTGTCCTTGGACAAGATGAAGCCCCAGAGATTTGAGAATAAACTGCCTGGAGTGACACTGACAAAAAGTTAAGTAGGAGGAAAGGAAACCCTTCTATTTTGAATCCTTGGCTGAAGGGGAGGTAAGGAACCATAATGAATGAATAAGAACCATAGGAGCTAAGTTTCTGAGAAAAAAGATTATGAATTGCTGTATATTTGCTTCGAAAGCATTATCTGCTTTGACATTTGCCTAAGATTTACTAAAGTTTAAGTGCTTAAATAAGGGAATTGGTTTTATGTAAATCAGTTCATAGCTATAGATTTGTGGAGATTTGAGCAGAGGGTCAGAATCCTAAACATCAGGGAAACACAAGCTCACTGTGTACACAAGTCCTGATGCCATTCAAAGCCTGAGCACTTAAAAACCAAGAATGGCTACTTGAAAGTAAATGTTTCCAGACCAGAGCTGAACTGACACAACTGGACAGCAGAGGGGAAGAGTGTGACTAAGGAATTTAACTCATGGGTCTAGTGGGGCCCCTACAACATCACTATTTCACTGCAGCCAAATCTCAATTCATTCATTTTTTTCATTCCTTTAACAAATATCTATTAAGCAATTACTAGGTGGTGGGCACCCTGTTAAAAGTGATAAATGCAACACAGTCACTTAGAGTTAGTGAGATAAATGCTAGAAGGGGAATAAGCACAGGGGCCACTAGGTCACATGGAGGAGACAATAAGTCAGCTTTGGGGGGTCAGAAAGGATTCCTTTAATGCACTGAAAACAAAGATAAGTCTGGAAGAGGCTGGGGGATGAAAAGCAGCCCAGGCAGGACATTGCAAGCAGGGGTGAGGTGCCTCCAGAGGCTGGAGGCCAGAGGTCTCTCAAGGGAAGGGATAGAATGATGAAACACACATCACCCCTTATAAGAAGATACAGAACTGCTTATATTTTAGGCACTTTACAGTTTACAAAGCCCTTTCACACCTTAACTTGTTTGGTCCTCACCTTCACAGCAAGACTGTGAAGTAAGTATTTATTATCCTAGGGGGTCTCAATGAATAAATAATTTTTGAATCTATGTGTGCATATGTCAGGATTTGATTCTAGGCAGCAGAAACCACTCCAGTTAGTTTAAACAGAAAAGATTTCTTATGGGAAATTCTGTGTTCAGAAAACCATTAGAAGGGCTAGAAAAGCAGGCTCTAGGCTGAGCTTTCCAGGGTGATGCCCGGACCACCCCAGTTCTAGCCCAACCAGGGAGATGGCACGTCGATGTGCCATGTGGGGAAGGGCAAGGACCGGGAGCGGCTGGTAGCCACGGTGAGAGGCATTCAAGGAGGTACGGACGGGGCCACGGGGATACTGCTGCTTATAACCAGTACTAGGGAAGAGGCACCATGACACGAATCAAGTCAACTATGTGTCATTCAGCCCCTGTCCAGGAGGCCCACAGTCTCCAACAGATGTGGGCAGGAAGAGGAGATGCTGGGGGGGTGGGGGTGGGGAGGAGTGCACATGGACAGGATCTGGGTAGATGTGGGGTAGGCAGCACGCTGGTGGAGGAGAAGAGTCTGGTTATAACCACCAGCTGCAGTGTGAGAGGTTGGCCAGGCCCTCCTGGAAGATCCCTGAGAAGGGATATGAAGGAGTTCGGAACATTGTAGAGAAGGGAATCCTGATTGTACGGTCAGAGCTAGTGTTCTTGCGGAAAAGGAGAGCTGACAGTGAAACTTCAGGAAGCAGTGCCAATGAGGAGTGTCTGGGACTAGGAGGAGGGCATGAAAGGGTACCTGGGGTGTAACTCCACCCCTTCTTGTCCTGAAGCTCAGTGCCTGCTTCCTGAAAGAGATGGCTCTCCATCCTCGTTTGGTGTGGTCCTCTCCTGGGTCTGACCTGGCACAGCCCCGGGGAGAGCAAACCAGAATCACCTCCCACTGCAGCAGAAACCTCCTTTCACTCCCCGACCCTTGTCCTCTAATATCCCCTTCTCCCCACAGGTCCTGGAACACTGCAGGGGTGTTGACTTCCTGGTGTGCGTGCCAGGGATCAATCCTTTGACGGAAAGTACCGTGGGGAGCAGTGAGCAGGTCTGGGACAAGGTGAGGTCTGGGGAAGCCGGGTGGGGCGGGTTGGACGTCATCCTCACCTTCTGTGCGACTCTCCACCTCGGCTTCCATGCCCAGAGCTGGTCTTCAGCTCCCATACGTCCACCCTCCGCTCACAGACTCACCCGCAGAGAGCAAGGCCAGATGCCTGCACTCTGAGCCTCAGTCCCCCATCTGTGAGTTGGAGGTAAGAGTATCTACATTGCAGTTGTGGTCCCCCCCAACCAGGAGCTACCAGTCTGCAGGGAGTGCCCAATATAGAACCAAATAATCACAATAAATGTAGGGCACAGAGAAGGGAATGACTCCCTTCCTTGTCAGGGATGCTTAATGCCCAAGGCTCTAACCCTGAAATCCAGCTGTGTTACTGCAGTAACAAATCCACAAACCAGGTGGCTTGAACAACAGAAATTTATTGTCTCACAGTTCTGGAGGTCAGAAGTCCAAGATCAAGGCATCAGCAGGGTCAATTCCTTCTGAGGCCTATGAGGGGGATTCTGTTCCTTGCTTCTCCCCTAGCTTCTGGTGGTTTGCTGGCAATGTTTGGCGTTCCCATCTTATAGAAGCGTCACCCCAATCTCTGCCTCCATCTTCACATGCTGTTCTCCGTGTGTGTGTGTGTGTGTGTGTGTGTGTGTGTGTGTGTGTGTTGCGTGTGTGTGTCTCCAAGTTTCCCCTTTTTATAAGGATAGCATTCATATTGGATTAGGGCCCATCCTACTCCAGGATGACTCCATCTGAACTACATCTGCAATGACCCTATTTCCAAATAAGGTCACATTCTGAGGTACTGGGGGTTAGGACTTCAACGTATAAATTTGGGGAGTATATAATTCAGCCCATAACGCCTGCCTTCCCCACACTGATTGATGTCTCCTCCGCCCCAGATGAAACATTCTTTTCTGACTGGTGCCCTTGGAGACATGGGGAGACATCCTGCAGACTCTGGGGTCTTCTGTCTGCAGAGTCCTCAACCTGATCCCCATATTCCTGCATCTTCAGGGTGCCTCCCCGCCACGCATGTCAAAGAAAGCCAGGATTCTCTCCACTTCTCATGTCAGAGGCCATCACACCCACTATCTAATGTGATATATCTGCTAACACGGTGAAAACGCGCACTGGACTGACTGTCTCCCCTCCCCCACCCTTCATTTGCTCTGATTTCAGATCCTGGGCGTGAATGTGAAGTTCTCCACCCTGCTGCGGAGCCAGCTGCTGAGGGCAGGGAAGCGGGTAGGGAGGGAGTCATTTGGTGTCAAATACAGAGCAGGGGAGCTCGAGTGAGAGGGGCCAGTTGTTGAGTTCGACCTTCCCACTGGGAAGCAGGCATGGCTGAGCAAGTAAAACAAGAAAAGTGAGAGTGTGACTTTCAGACCCTGGGGCAGCTAAGCAAACAAAAGAGAGTTCCATCTGCTAGTATCAGTCTCTCAAATCTAGAGGCCCAGGGAATCTGGAATCAGAACAGGGATCCACAGACAGAAGGGCCCAGAGTCCGGAATCGGGGAACCGGAAGTGGACCGCAGCCACTCAGGGCACGAGAGCCCTGAGGATGGTGACCCTGAGACACCCCAGAGCCCGTAACAAGAGCAGTCATGTTTCTCAGTCCCTCTCAAGTCTGGTCCCTCCCTCTTCCCAGCTCTGACATTCGCCCTCCACTCCCTCCGCTTCCCCAGCCCCTGCAGGGCAATTCCTGCTTCCCTGTCTCCCACAGCCTGTGGTAGATGCCAAAGCCTGCCCAGCTCCTCCTCTCCTGTGGGACGGGCTTGGGCTGTCTCTCTTGCTCTGATTTCCCACTGGTCTCAGGGAGTGGGGTCTTCCCAGTTATTCTCCAGGAACCCACCATTTTTCCTGGGGCAGGAGCAATCTGGCTGTGCTCCAGGGAGCATTTTTCCCTCATTGAATTGCCAGCCCAATCATTAGAAGCTTTCCATTGTCTGACCACCCTAGGAATACAGCTTTTCCTCAAAGTGCTCTATTCACCCAAAATCAGTCCTCCAAGTTGGGCCAGTCTAATTTCTGTTCCAAAATAGACCCCTCGGCGTATCCCAGCTCCTCGGGCCTCTCTCCCTGCTAAGCCATGTCTCCTCTGAAGGTCAGAGCTGCCCGGTTATCTCCTTCAGCTTTGCCCTCACTCCCTCTTTAAAATGGTCAATTGAGGTTTTTCATTCTCAGTCCAGTGCTTTGTAGATGTAGCCTTAAGACCCCTCTTCCATCTGGATTGCTTCCCTTCAGCTTCTCCCATATTGAAATTCTGGAGCAGCCACTGAACTCAGCAGGCACATTCTGAGTGCCTGGTATAGGCTAGGTGTCTCCTCTGGACCTGTGTGACCACCTGTGATATACAACCAGGACTTCTAACGAGTCATGACTTCCAAGGCCTCTCCCAGGCCTAACACAGGCATGATGGCTGTGGTATTAGATTGAGTCATACTTTTTAAATGCCATTTTTACATACAAAAATGGCCAGATACCAGTAATGTATGTGATTTAACCCAATACAATGGTTTTCAAACTGTTTTTCACAACAGAACCCTTTTATCAAAGAATACCCTCCACAAGAACCCAATCTCTAAAACAGACGAAAGCAGAGATGCCCAGGTTGTAATGGATCAGAGGCCTGGTGCCTACCCATTTGGCCTCTGCCTAATACCCTGTTGGTTGTTGGCAGTCCTGAGCACCTCTGCAGAACTGGCTTCACGAAATTGGTTAAAAACTACTAGTGTGTTGAAGACAGCATGGTCTTTGGTATCAGAGAGACCTAATCAGGTCCCCTGCTCCATCACTAGCTACACATTCTTGGTGATTAAACACTCTGGGCCTTCATTTCCTTATCTATTAAGTGGAAATAATGATACTTAGTTGTGAAGATGAATTGACATGATAAAATGTCAATTACCAAGCAAAGTATACATAGTAGAGACTATGTATAGTTATGTATATTTTCTATAATAAATAATAAACATGATTTTCAAATGAATATTAATTACAGTATAGATTATAAGTACTATAAATATAATTTAATAATAATTAAATTGGTCTTAATATTTATAATAAACATTATTAATATTATTATCACTGCTATTCTTACTAGTTACAGGATCTGAGCAAGGAAAAGATTACTTTCTCCAGCCTTGTGGACAAGGCAGGAGTTCATGAAAGAAGCTCTATTTATATTGGGTTGTGAAGGGTAGTTAGGATTTTGACAAGTAGTTAAGAATAAATGGAAACAATTGAAAAAATAATGGGAAGCTTAGAGAAGGTTCAAAGAGCAACCTGAAAAACCACTGGGAAATAAAAAGAAGTGGTCAGACAGCATGAAACAAGGAAAGTATTAATACTGGGTGTCTAGATATTATGCAGTAGGCAGGGAGGAGGCTCTGACTTTTTTTAGCAAGAAGTCATGTGATCATGTATTTTAATAATCTTGAGCATATTTCATCCATCCTTTTAAATTTTAAGTATGAAGAGAAAAAGGACCTTGGTTATGGGAGCCAGTATAAACAGCCAGAAAGAGGAAGAAACCACAAGGACACAATGTAGCAGAGGTAAATAATTTAAAAATCAAAGATAAAAAAGTTTTAATGTATCATCTTAAACCCAAGCAAGAAAGTTAAACAGTCTTAAACCAAAAAACTAAGTGAAAATAGGAGCCTTGAGAAGTAAGCTGAGCCCTGCAGTCAGCTTTTGCCTTGTGGGTATTTTCCAAATCCTTTTTGACAAATGCCAAACCCTTTAGCTTCTGTTTCCATGGCCTCCCAGGATATAGGAGACAAAAAAAAAGGTCTGCCCAAGGAAGAAAGTCCAGTAGGGGACACTCCAGTCATGAAGCTGGGACCCCAAATGACTAGCCCTCAATTAAAAGATGAACTAGAAATAGACCCCTGGAAGACTACAAGGAAAATTAGCTTTTGCAAAGTTAGAAACCAATGGAGGGGAAAAGAAAAACATGGCTAAGGATTTGGACCCCAAGTTATGTCCTCATGCAGATTTTTAATTTAAATTCCTGCTACTGAGATGACTCAACACACACACACATACACACACACACACACACCTCATACACACAAACAAGCAAGCAATAAAAAAAAAAAAGAAGTCAAAACTTTAATTTAGGGACTTCCCTGGTGGCTCAGTGATTAAGAATCCACCTGCCAATGCAGGGGACACAGGTTCGATCCCTTTTCCGGGAAGATCCCACATGCCACGGAGCAACTAAGCCCATGCACCACAACTACTGAGCCTGCACTCTAGAGCCCGTGAGCCACAACTACTGAGCCCACGTGCCACAACTACTGAAGCCCGAGCACATGAGATGAAGTCCAAGAGCAACCAGGTACAAGCTTCAAGGTGTCCCCTCTCAGTGCAGTCATATGGGGTCATGCTTAATTCCAGCATCAATATTGAATATGTGCAAAGTGTTGTCAACTAGGGAAACTCACCCAAGCCTTGGTGTCCAGAGTTTTTATTGGGAGTCAGTCATAAAACACTCACATAACTGATCTTAGCTACCCAGCCTCCAACCCACCAGAGGTCAAACTAACACAGTGTATCCAAAACCTCAGGCATGCAAAAACACTCTTATCAGGAAGAATATTCCAAGTACTCAGAGGTTATCCTCCAAGATGCAGTCATGTGAGGTGATGATGTGTTAATTAACTCTACAGTGGTAATCACTTCACAATGTATATGTATATCAAGTCGTCATGTTTATACTTTAAATATATACAATTATATTTGTCAATTATACCTCAATAAAGCATGTGAAAATACACAGGACCAAAGCCCACACCACAGAGAGGTAAGCAGGACACCATTAAATCCTGGCCCTTTCCATTTATTGGTAAAGCTCCTTATTGCTAGTAATAGTAATATCCTAGTACAGAAGAAGAGCAGGCAGATCAAATGTGTTGATAATTCAGGCAGCCACTAATAGGTTTACAACTCAGCACCTGCCAGAGCCAGGTTCACATTGTCCAGGCCCAGCCTAGCTCAGGCTTCAGGGACCTGCCCTCACTCTGAGGACAAGGACCAGCAAGGATCTTCTGTATCAGTCAATCCAGAGGAGCAAGTCCAGGCCAACACACACAAGGGCAAACCAAATCAAAAAGGATGTTGAGGACTAAGAGAATTAACCCAAGGTTGGCTCAAGCACAGGGAATCATAACCAGGCCTGTGTGCAAGGCCAGGGAGGTAAGAGTTACTACCTTTAAACCAGAATTCTCTGTGTCTGCCACTGACCACAGTTCTTCATATACTCTGGCCTCTCTGTGCCACAGCAGAATTCCAGAGGATTAGGATTTCTGGAGCCATTTCCATGTGCAGGCAGAAGTGGTGATCTCTTCTTGCCTTTGGCTCAGTCTGACCTCTGAATCTGGCTTTTCTTCAAATCTGATTCAGAGACGGCTACTCAGACGTCCTTACCCTTCTCCATTCATTCAGCTAAACAAACATGAAACAACTACTAATGTGGTGGCCATGGTATCACGCTGTGCCTTAGGTATCGAATGTTGATGTGCCGTCGGTACACAGGTGGCCATTAAGGTTTAAAAAATCAAGAATGCATACACTGTAACGGAGAGAGAGACAGGTCTGCAAGGTCCTCTGAAAACTGTTAGTAGTTGCAATAACCATGGGGACTGAAGCCTCTGCATGAATAATATAACAGGGACTGGTGTGGTGCTGACCATCCCATTTCCTCTCCCGCAGACGTGGAAAGGCTGCAGCTTCAGCCTCCCTGACGACTATACTGAAGCTATGTCATAATTTCTGCCTGTGCCTGTCCCCTAAACTGTCCCGCAAGAACCTTGGCTCACCCTCTCTCTCCAGTCTGTATGGTTGGAAGTGAAGGATTCTGAAATGATGGAGTTGCCAGATAGAAACAGCCAGACTTCCTGAGTTTCTACTTGAAGAAAAGCTGCCCAGGAGTGCCACAGACCCTGCATTGGACTGTGACACAAGCAAGAAATTCTTATTGGGTTAAGCCACCGAGATTTGGGGATTGCTTATTATCTAACGTAGCCTAGCTTACCATAAGCAAGTGTGGAGGAGGAGGGTCAGGCAGCCACTTTTCCCCACCACTAGTAGTGACCTCGAGCATAGACTCCTTGAAGCCCAGAAAAAGGAAGGAATTGGACTCCCTAGGCAGGTCTTGGTTGGGGGCAGGAGTCTCCTAATGGCCTCTCGCCTCCCTGGTGACAGTCACTAGGATGGCCCATGACTTCTCCTTCTGGCAGAATCCCTCCTACTCACAAGGGCTATGGCCTCCCCAGTTGACTTCCCAGGTGGTACCACCTGCCACCAACTTCAGGAGGAAGAACAGCTTTAGGGGAGAAGCACATGCAGAGACTCAGATGCCACAATACTACAATGGACAGCTATCCACCAGGGCACTGGAGCTGGGAGCCTATTTCCAGAGGCCATCCAGGATATGAGTTAAGTACATGTAGATTTCTTTATTCCTCCTATTTAGAGCTTGCCCTGATCCTTCCTAGCTCCATCCTAGCTATCCTGTGGCTTCATGCCCTGAAGGCATTGAAGCTATAAGCAGATTCTTGGATGACCTTCTCCACCCCTGGACACCTGCCTCGTTTTTTCACTGCAATGATGTTGTTTACCAATGGCATATAAATTTTCTAAGCCTAAGGCAGTGTGGGGTCATTTGGCCATCACATAGGGCTACGCAATAAATTTCTGTTGAATCATTAGGGATAATTGAGAGGGCTTGGATTAGAGGCACACCCTTAGCATCTCCAAATCAGATGTGAAGAGAAACCAGTGGCCCCACTAATCCTAAAACAGAAAGAGGACAGCTGATCCCACAGCAGGAGCAGGGGTTCCACAGACAGCTGCAGAGTCATGAAGTGCTGGCATAAAACTTAGAAGGAAGAACTCTTCCTTTCCCCAGCCCCACACACTGTCCAGTTATGTTTCCTGTGTCTGAGCCAAAATGCTGGAGATGCAGAATCATTAACCTTTCCCCAGGGCCTCTGAGGAATTGATACTCTCCGGGAAAGCATGACATTCCCAGGGAGACAAAGAGAGACGTAACCTGAGGGCACTGACCAAACCTAGTAATTTCCTGGCGAATCTAACCCTGGTTACCAGGAATGTAACAGGATTTAACAACGGAGTGATCTCTCCCTTTGTGAATTATTGTTATAACAGTAAAAGGATATTAACCTGAATGAGGGCCTGGATTCAGACTCTGTAAGCAAATGGTGTCCCATCAGCCTCCTCTGATATACCCACTGGAATATGATATTGTACGTAGCTCTTGGATGCTCTCAGGCATCCAAACAAACCCAAACATCTCTCTCTGCTCCTACACATTTACACGGAAGCAGGACCCCTGAGAGGAAGGAAGCTGAGTCCCTTTGACAGCCAAGTTTCCTACAGTATCTCTGAGGAGCTGGGGTTTCCCTGACCAAGACCAGCTGGCAGGACCACTTATGTGGCCCCTGAGAGAGAATCGTGGAGGGAGAGAAGGAGGCCGTCGCGGTGGAAAGAGGACTTACTGATGCCAGAACCTGCCCTGACCCTGTCAGCCCCAAATCAGGTTTATGCCTCACCAGAAGGGCTCAGGGCTGCTCTGAGTGGTAACGTGGGGAGGCTGTGTCAGTCACTACGTGGTACCCTTTGACCGGGTGTAACCCAGGGGAGAGGGCATTATCCCTCCACACCACTCAACACACACGTGCACACGCACACCTTTTATACCCACACATAACCCACCAGGAGGTGGCTCCTCTTACTGGGGAGGCTGAGGTGGTGAGTGGGGACTGGAGAAGTTGCCAGGTGAAGACACACAAACGGATTCTCTAGCAGGCTGCATCGTCTGAAGTTTTAGAATTTAATTGACATACGTTTTGAAGCCTCAAAGGCAGGAACAAAATATTAACCCTCTCCCCACTTCTTTTCCTGATTTCTCGAGATTCTTAAATAGCATTCAATCACTTTTAAAACAAAAAATGTAAAGAATGAAATTTAAATGGCTTATAATACCACATCTCAGACATTTGCAATTAACCATTTATAAATGAAAGCAATATGATACATGGATATGATAAGTCAAATATTACAGAAAGATATACATTTTTCTTTAAAAAAAAAACTTGCCGATTTCATTCCTGAAAGGCAACCACTCCTAACAGTGATGCCAGTTGGGTGGCCAGTAATCCAGCTCTAAAACCCTGTCTCATCATCTGTTTTCTTAGACCACTCCTGGGTACCCACTATCCCTGCTTGGGTTTCCCAGGAAGCAGACTCTGAGATGGAGATTAACATGTAGGAGGTTTGTTAGGAAGACAGGGAAGCAGGGTTGGGCAAAGGATGAAGTCTAGCTGAATGCAGTCTCAAGGGAACGTCTCAGTCAGTCCTGCGGGGAGCTCTGAACATGGGATGACCCTTCAGAGCTCTCCTGAGCTGGGGTGAAAGGGCTGGGCTCCTTTCCACTCATTCATCGATCACTGGATGTGGGCTGCTGGAAGAAGGGCGCTCTTCAGCTAAAGAAATCCCGAAGGGGGTTGACTGTTGACGGCTTTCTCCCAGCAGCTGAGATAATAAATCTTCTAATCCTGAAGGGTAATCCGCGCAGCGAATATAAGCAACCACCACATAACCCAAGCTCTGGAGCTAAATATACCTGTTGTATAAACCCTCAGGTATCCTTGTCAACAGAAAAATGTCCCTGGGGATTATGTGCTCTGTCCTCTGCTCATTCCCAAGAACAGGGAACCCTGACATCAAGAGAACCTGTGCCCTCACCAGAGGCAGAACCTAATATTATAATAATTTCTTTATGGCTCAGTCACATGGCTGTTGGCAGGAGGCCTCAGTTCCCCACCACATGGGCCTCTCCTTAGGGCTACTTGAGTATCCTCGCAACATGGCAGCTGGTTTCCCCCCAGAGCAGGTGGTCCCAGAGAGCAAGAAAGAGGAGAAAGACTCAACACCATTCCAGTCCTGATCTCAGACACCACAAACCACCACTTCTGCCTCACTCTATGCTTTGAAAGCAAGCCACTAAGTACCTCCTACACTTAAGGTGTGGGGGATTAGTCTTCACCTTTTGAAGAATAGTATCAAATAATTGTGGATGTATTTTCAAACCACGACTTATATCGAGAAGGAAATTTCCCAAATCAACAATGACAGATACTTCTGAGGAAGGGAATAGACTAGAGGAGTCAAGTAGAAAGACGTTTTTTGTTTTCCCTCTGTTTTTTAATAAGAGTGTATTCTTGGGGAACTTCCTAGTGGTCCAGTGCTTAGGACTCCACAATTTCACTGCCATGGGGCCTGGTTTGATCCCTGGTCAGGGAACTGAGATCCCACAAGCTGCACAGCGTGGCCAAAAAAAAAAGTGTATTCTTGTCATACTCTTGTAATTAAAAAATAAATATTATTGACTATTACACACATGTCAAGCAGTGAAACTGGTGGGAAGCCAGAAGCTCTCCTACGGGGCAGACTGTGACTTACTGCCCATCTCTGCCATGGTTTCTCCTGCCTGACCCCACCCAATAGACATAAGGGAACAAGGAAGAAAACGATTATTGCTAAGAGCTTCTCAGAGGAGTCATCATTTTCTTAGCACACAAACAAGGAGTCAGATGACTGCACTTTACTGAGAAGTGAAAGGTTGGGAAAAAACATTAGAACCATTAGTCGGTTTCCTCCATCCCCATTCTTCATCCACAATTTCATTTAATGTGGAAATCATCCTATTAGTTTTGATGGCTTGATTACAGGCTTTGGACAGGGCACAGACAAGCCAGGGAAAGTGTCCAAGAGGGCTGAGCTGGGGGATTCTACACCCTTGTGCCCCCCCTCAATCTGGGCCCTCGGGCCCACTCCCGTTCCTGTATCCCACGTAGATGCCCATTCTTCAACAGCTAAGGCCAGCGCCAGCATCTCCATGCAGTTAGGGGAGCCTTGTGGGAGGATCGGTCCACACCCAAGCAGAGAAATCACACAGTGGCTAGTTAGGGCCTATCCCTTGGGAACTGATGGCTTATCGGGAATTTTCTCTCTCCTGGGAGGCAAGATGTGTCTACCCTTCCTGGGCCTTTGCTGACCCCTTCAGGCGAGGGAAGGAACTTCAGCTGTGTCCACACAAGCACAACCCTCCCATCTCTCCAGGCCCCCCGCATCTCACTTACCTGATCCTTTGCGTAGGAGAGACAGCCAGAGCCCCCAGGCTCTGTCCCACGTGGAGGAAACCCTGCCCATCAGGGCAGCAAGGAGGGACAAATAGGACCTTCTCCCCTTCTCCTCCTATAAAGGAAAGTACTTTGTAAATGTGGCCTATCCCACTCACTTTACAGACTAAGAACCACCCTGTGGGCCCTAAAGGCATTGCTAGAGACACCCAAGGTTCAACCACTAGCTATCTCTAGTCTACATTCAGGTCTAGTATTTGTCTTTTTCGTGTGTGACTCTCCCTTTTGGAGGAGATCATACACTGGAGAACTCCCGGTTTGGAAGAATTTTTGTATTTGAATTTGGAATTTTTGAATTTTACAGTATCCAGCAATGGATACTGCAATGGATACCACCTCTGGCTTGAAGAGTCTCAGAAAGGGAGCTCTGGGGCACCCAGAGAGTAGCTACAAGAAAAGGGCCACCCATGGGAAGTGGGATGCAGGTATCCCTCTTGAACTGGAAGGGCACAAACCGGTGTAGTAAATACCTGCACCTTCCTCTGAGCCCTCCATCTCCATGTCCTGCTAATGCTTTCCACCAGCCGATCCCAACCAGAAGCTGGAGGCATCAGAGTATGTTGATAATGTCCATATGCACCAGCCTCCCTGGCTGGGAGTGGATGGGTGGAAAGTGGGTCTGAAGGGGCAAAAAGAAGACAACTAATGCAGGAGCCAACAGGGGAAAAGGACAAAGAGCTAAGCTGCTTTTCCATCTGCCTCTATTAATGACACGAACAGATTGAGAAAACAATATATAATGATTCAGAAGCACACCTGGGGAAGGCAGTGGTTTGTGACGTGCAAGGCTATGCACCAGAATTTTGATTATAATTGGTCTACTCAGTTTTGAGATTTATTTTGAAGGAGTTATTAACTTGGGCTTTAAAAACAAACAAGGAGAATGATTAATTCTAAAACCGCTGCTGTTGCAGATCTCATCCTGAGTGCATCCTCATTAAAAAGGGAAAAACTCTTCTAAGTCATGAAACACGGTACTGGTGGATTTGTGTGAATGTGGAATAAGGAAGCAGGTGTCTATGGCAGGAAGGCTTGAGCAAGGACACTGGAGAAGCTTGATGAGAAAGACAAATGTCTTTAAACCTTAGAGGAGATGCAGAAGATTCAGTAGGACAGGTCCTCTCGGCAGATGGTTATTCTTCCTCTTGGTCAGATGACCTGCCTATTTTTGGGTTAATCATTTCTATTTTATTCATTTCAACATGAGGACTGCTGGTGATAGATCAAGATAATCGAGACCTCAGTCATCCGTCTGATCTACTAGAAAAGCTGGAAACTTTCTCTGCATCCTTTCTTTTAATCTCATAAAACCCTAAACTTCATCTCCCATCTTCCCTAAATTATATCTGTATTTCATCTTTTATGGAACCTCTTGGGTGTCCATAAACAAGTCATTCATAATAAGATAGTTTTAGAACCCTTTCTTATCTCAGGTGGGTAAACCGAGGTCTTTTTTGCATTGATTTTAATAAAAACTGAAGGTATGAACCTATCAGTGTCTGATATGGATGAATTTACCAGGCACTTTTCACAAAGTGGACACTGAAGAGGAAACTTGGGGTGATTGGCAGCAATTTTAACATCTGGGTATGCAGTCAAGTTCCCTTTAATTGGAGCTTTCGGGTGAGTTGGGTTTTTGTCTCTTTGCTCAGAACCTCTGAAGGTTAGTTAAGAAAAGTTGAGTTTATTGCTATTAATTGCTTCTTCCCATTCCTGCAGTCCAAGAATCTAATGAGGTGAAACTAATAGGAAAATGTTTGCTGTGGTTCCACACACTTTGTTAGGTAGAGAGATAGTCAACACAATTTTCTACTCATTTGCTCACAAATGTGAGCCAATTCAGGGGTAGACTAGAAAGGACCATTAAATATGAGGTCAGGAGTTTGGTATTCTTAAAGCTTCTTTTTTTTTTTTTAATTAACTTATTTTATTTATGGCTGTGTTGGGTCTTTGTTGCTGCGCGTGGGCTTTCTCTAGTTGCAGTACACGGGCTTCTCATCGCAGTGGCTTCTCTTGTTGCGGAGCACAGGGTGTAGACACACAGGCTTCAGTAGTTGTGGCTCGCAGGATCTAGAGCGCAGGCTCAGTAGTTGTGGCGCACGGGCTTAGTTGCTCCGCAGCATGTGGGATCTTCCCGGACCAGGGCTCAAACTCGTGTCCCCTGCATTGGCAGGTGGATTCTTAACCACTGCGCCACCAGGAAAGCCCAGGAGTTCGGTATTCTAATTCCACTGTTTTACTAACTAGCTGTGT
Source organism: Balaenoptera musculus (assembly GCF_009873245.2). Lineage (NCBI taxonomy): Eukaryota > Metazoa > Chordata > Mammalia > Artiodactyla > Balaenopteridae > Balaenoptera > Balaenoptera musculus. Next base: position 102,066,768 of record NC_045786.1, read on the forward strand.
GTGCTCAGGTAAAATTTACTTAATTCTCTGTGTCTGTTTCCTATAACTTTCCAGCAGAATGATTAGACCTAACAATCAATCTACATTCAAGAAACTAAAATGCCAGGTCCTAAGAGCAAGGGAGAGGGGTGTGGTAGCCGAGGCTGGCCATGAGACCAGGGGCCAGAGCACACAGGACCTCAGAGACCTGGTTAAGGATTTTACTCTTTATTCTAAGATCATTAAGAGGCCCCTGAAGTGTTTCAAGCAGGGGCTGACATGACTAGATATTGGCTTGAAAAGATCATGCTGGTTCCATTTTGGGAAATGTATCAGAACCCCCTATATGACATTTAAAGTTCATTATGTCAAAACATGTTTACCTTACCTATATTCCCATGCTATGGTATAATGAAGGATTCGTCTGGTCTTTGTCCCGGGTTCCTGGCACAGAGCTTCTAAAACTCTTGGAATTCCCCAAGTGATATTGTTATTCCTGAGCCCCTGGACCATACCTGAGTTTATATTAGTAAGATACTCAGGGGGTCTCCTAACTGACTCAGGGGGTCTCCAGGATGGGGGCTGGTCACCCGAAAGACCAACCACCCGATGAGAAGGTTAGGTCTTTAAATGATGTGCGACCAGCCCAGCCCTACTCCCCGGGTGGGGAGCAGGACTGGCGACTGCATTCAGTCACCTGGTCAACGATTTAATCAGTCACATCGATGTAATGAAGCCCCAATAAAAGCTGAACACTGAAGCTCAGGGGAGCGTCCTGGTTGGTGAACACATCAATGTGCCAGGAGGGTGACCTGTCCTGATTGCCCTGGAGACGGCAGGGAAACTCTACGTTCGGGGGCCTCCCAGACCTTGCCCCATGTGTCTCTTCATTTGGCTGGTCCTGATCCGTATCCTTTATAATAAAATTGTAATCAGATAGTGCTTTCCTGAGTTCCAGGAGTCATTCCAGAGAACTAACAAAACTGAGGGGGCCATGGGAACCTCCTGGATTTGTAGCCTGTTGGTCAAAAGTGTGGGTGACCTGGGAACCCCCGAAGTATGCCTGGCATCTGAAGTGGGGGCAGTCTTCTGGAGGACTGAGTTCCCACCTGGTGTGGTCTGCAGTAACTCCAGGGGGTTAGTATCAGAATTGGATTGCAGTACACCAGGTGGTGTCAGACCAGTGCGGGTTGAAACAGAATCCAAGCTATTTTGTTTTAGTCATTCTCAATCAGTTTCAAGTCAAAAAGCCTTTTGTCAAAAGGAGTTAAAAAAAAAAAAAAGTGTCCCAAAATTAAGAAATGGACATATTTGTCTGCATTTGAGAAAAACCACTGGCTTTGGGCAGCTCAAACTTCAGACCTGGTTACCTGGTGGCCCCCTGGAGGCTCAGTGCCATTCATGCTTGCTGGTTATTAGCCCTAATGTAACTTGGGGGTGAAATCTTGCTTTTCCATTACTGGCCATACTGCAGCCCCTTGTCATTTGCTTCTGAGATGTGTTACTTTCACCGGGCCTGGGAGTCTGCACGCCTGTCATCTCAGGCCATCCTATGTGGGCTTCCTTTCCAACAAACAATGCAGACTAGATATTTTGGTGACCTTTGAAATGAAACTGCAACCTTTCATAGTTCTTTAAACTAGCTGCTTACATAAGCATTGTTTGCCAACTCTAAAACCCTCCATTTTCATACCCTTTCTGGACCAGCACACTCCTTAGTTTCCCTGCTAACAGATTAATAAATGTTGAACTATGCTTGCAATCAATCTAAGAAATTTTGTTGAATATCTTCTAGAAATGACTACAGTAAAACTTCAGGTTAGTAGTGGGCAGGAGAAAAAAGTCTCTTCCAGAATGCTGTCTTAACACGGCCTATTTCAGTCCAGATAGATCACAGGTTACACATTCAATATGCCCAAGCAAGGCACATGAGTTAGAAAGATACTGGTATTTATGATGAATACATCATTTAACAAATTCTGACATTAAAGATTTTTTGGCCTTTTTAATCATTTGTATTATAAATTAGGTTATCAAGTTTTCCATAACTAGAAGCAAAACCCCATTACAAATGATTCTCAATAATAACTCTCTTCAAAGGCATCCACAGCGGCAATGCTTCTGATCACAGTAGTAGCGTAGTAATAATTGTCCAGAAGGAAAATCCCCAATTGTCCATTGTCTTTATCATAGATAGAGCTGGAAGAACTCCACCAGCCACAGAGCAATTCCATTTTTTTTTTTTTTTCTGCATCTCCCTTTATAGTAAATGCCTTTTTTACCACTTTTCTCTCCCCATTTCCACCCTGGACATTCTAATCATTCCTCCCAGAAAAACACTTAAAAAAATAATTTTTTGTAATGTGGGGAAGTTGAAAAAAGAAAAAGAAAGGGTTGACTGGAATTTTCCTCCTTGTTCTACTGGGTGCAGAGCTCTTGAGATTTCAGTCTCTAGGCCTCATTCTGATTCATCTCCAGGTTCAACATCCTTGTCACTACTGTCATCAGCCTAAGGGTGGCTTTGCAAGAACCACATAGAATCACAGGGTAGAGAAAGAGATAGTGGATCCTGCCCTCAGCTTCCTGTGCCACCTTCTTTATTTCGTGCCACCAAGACAAAGCTTAATTACAGGTTCCTACCCTTAGTCAACCTTATCAAGTTTTCTAGGGGATCATTAGAAATATGTCATTACTAATTGTGTTCCTGAGTATACAAGACAAGAATAATATTCTCTATTGCAGAGCAGAAGGAAGAAAGTATATGGCATATTATATATACATATAGTTATATGTGTGTGTATATCTATATATACACAAACATACACACACACACATACTGGCTATATATTTTGGCTCTTTTTTATTTGCATGTGATTTCTATACCTTCTCACATAATTTTTCACTTTTTTCAAAATATTTTCCCTTATGGACAGTATTCAGAGATATTTTCAGGTAGCAGTTACCAGAAAAAAGAAAGTCAGAGTGCTTTAAAAAGTATTTATGTTTTCATCAAAAATAAATGTTTTTTAAATACAACTGGTCCTTGTCATCATATAAATGTAGTCATATTAAACCCAGTGATGTCATTGATGAGATTTGTTTGAACTCCAATAATTGGACCAACTACAAAGCCAACTAAGATTTTTAAGTGTTATTTTCATTCCCAAAGGAAAGAAAGGAGAATAAAAAAGGATAAAACCTTCTTGGTCACAGCGAGAACCCAGAGGACTATTTCACCTGTCTCTTGGCGTGAATTTTACCTCAAACAAACACATACAAAAATCTACTTCAAACAAACCACTACCATTAGCTCAAACCCGATCAATAAAGTCAGCAGCAGAGGGGCCCTCTCCATGCCATTAAAGAGAAAATACACCCCCATTATTCAGGAGACCTGAGGAGAAAGAGATCTAAAAAATTTTTCCCATTGAAAATAGTAAGAAAAGTAATTAGCTGTCATTCAGGTTCTGTGAATGGGGCGATATGGCTGGAACTTATTATACAGGTCTTCAGAAAATCCTTGCACTACTTTATTTTTTAACCATTTTTTAATTTAAGTATAGTTAATTTACAATGTTGTGTTAGTTTCTGGTGTACAGCAAAAGATTCAGTTATATGTATGTATTTATATATTATGTATATATATATATATTCTTTTTCAGATTCTTTTCCACTATAGGTTATTACAACATATCGAATATAGTTCCCTGTGCTATACAGTAGGTCCTTGTTGTTTATCTAGTTTATATACAGTAGTGTGTATATGTTAATCCCAAACTCCTAATTTATCTCCCCCCCCCCGACCCCCGCTATCCCCTTTGGTAACCATAAGTTTGTTTTATACGTCTGCAAGTCTATTTCTGTTTTTTAAATAAGTTCATTTATATTGTTTTTTTAGATTCCACATGTAAGTGATATAATACGATATTTGTCTTTCTCTGTCTGACTCACTTCACTTAATATTTCACTTCACTTATTATACAGGGTCTTCAGAAAATCCTCGTTCTACTTTAAATTTAACTCTAGGGCTTTGTTCAGTTTGGTAGTGGGAATAATTAAAATACATGTGTTATGAGATGAAACAGTAAATTCTCCTCTGCTAGCTGAAATGGACTTCCACACTGCGAGTCACAGGAGAGAGTTTGTCCCTTTATCTACAGAAATCATGTATTTCCTCAGGATCTGAACTAAGACAGCACAGCTGTTCTGTAAAGGGCTCAGGATGGACACCCACCAGTGTCCCCTGATGCAGGTGGGATTCACGGGAGCAGGGTCAGCGGGGCCAGGTCCCTGCGTCCCCGTGTTCTGTGGAGAGGTGTGCCAGGGCAAGTGAAAGGCAAGTGCCACGGAGAAGAGCCGCAGAGGGCTCGGACACACCCCTGGGACGCTTCTGTTTTATGAGATGTTTATGAAAGTGGCCTCACCTGGGGATGAGACATTTTATTTACGTACACCAAGCAGTTCTTATCTTAGGTGCCCACTGTCTAGGGGGATTCTCTGGGATGCCTCGGCAGTTTCCAGACCTTGGAGACTTCGAGTCCTGTGGGACATTGAGAGCTGGCTCACTGCCAGGCAACTTAGAGAGAGGAGCCCAGGGTCAGAGTCACACTCCAGACAGCGCTGCTTGTCTCCACAAAACACAGCAGTACACAGTTGCACATACTTCCTTACACAACATACACAAGTCTACAGTTGCAGGTGGGGGGATAATTAATAGCTTTTATTTTATTAGAGTGGTTTTTGGTTCTAGGCGATGATGTGTCAATGTAGGTACATCAATTGCCACCGTATCTGCTTAGGTTTCTGTGTTTAATGCAGACTTCCGTTAGAAGCAGTCCCTAGAGCCAATTGGAATAAGGTGAGTGACTGGTTAGATTTCTAAGACCTTGAAGAGCTTACGAGTCTCTGTTGCATCCCATATGAAGGGCAGTTTGGCAAGGTCAAGAACGAACAATCTCTCTCTCTCTTTCTCTCTCTCTCTCTTTCTCATTCTTGGTGCTAACGTTCCATACACACCAAGCTCTTTTTTTGTTACTAGAAAAGGCAATAGTCTTTCTAATTTTCATACTTTTAAAAGCACTCTTCTCTTTTTGTTTGTTATCGCAGATGTGGTTTCCTTATTGTTTAAAATGTGTATATGACCCTCACACTTTGGAGAGCAAGACCCGGACCTGACCTAGGGCTCTTCACTTACTAGTTCTATCCCTCGAGCAAATCATTTAGCCACTCGGAGGTTATTTTCTATCAGTAAAATGAGAGATTAATAGTATCTGTCCACCTCACACAGTTGTTGTGAAGATCAAAAGAAAAGATGTATGAGTGTGATTAACAAAATGAAGGATAAAAACCATATGGTCGGGCTTCCCTGGTGGCGCAGTGGTTGAGAATCTGCCTGCCAATGCAGGGGACACGGGTTCGAGCCCTGGTCTGGGAAGATCCCACATGCCGCGGAGCAACTGGGCCCGTGAGCCACAACTACTGAGCCTGCGCGTCTGGAGCCTGTGCTCCGCAACAAGAGAGAGGCCGCGATAGTGAGAGGCCCGCGCACCGCGATGAAGAGTGGCCCCCACTCGCCGCAACTGGAGAAAGCCCTCACACAGAAACAAAGACCCAACACAGCCAAAAATAAAAATAATAAATAAATAATAAATTTAAAAATTTAAAAAAACAAAACAAAACAAAAAAACCATATGGTCATTGCAACAGGAGAACTGTCTTCTAAGTTGAAGTCACTCTTCAAATGTTCATACGTGTTCTATTAGACCATATGACTCCTCTATTTCAGATCCAATCTCTTACTGGTTCTGGGAAAATGTATTATTGCATCTTTAATTATTGATTGCGTGCCTTTGATTTTGATTGCTTATTCAGGAAGCCTAACTATTCAGAAATTGCAATGCTGAACTCTACTCCCCAGATCTGCTTTCCCGAAATGTTTCATTTCTCAGTTTCTTAAAATTCTGGTTATATTGCTCAGGTTTTCTTTTTATTTAAGTGCCATTTCTGCTGTGTGCAGCTGAAACAATATTTTCAGTCTGTCTTTTGCAATGATCTTTACCTTCATTCTTTTTCAGTCTGACCTTCACTCACTTGAGAGGATGTAGAGTCCATTTCATTTCTTTGAAAAAAGGCTCCAACCAGTTTCTGAATTCTCTGCGTGGTTCCCTACAGTTGCTCTTCTGCAGAATTAATTTTTAAGAAGTTTTCTGTATACTCTTTGGTCTTTTTGGAGTAATGAAACTTTTTCAGGGAGTCCGCTTTAATTTTTCCAGTTTACTGCATTCTCCCTTAAGTTACCTTAGTGACTGATGTCTGCTCTGCTACTGAAAATTCTTTAGTAAAATTTCTGATTGATTTCAGTAGAATTTGTGATTAGGAGTTTGACTGGGTTTCTACTCGTTCCACCGTCTTCCTGGATAATTTTCCTACCGTGTCAGATCTTTCTGTCCTCTGGTTCAATAGAGTCTGGAAAGACCCCACAGGCGAAAGATGGGATTAAAACCAGAGAGCCAAGCATTTTTAATAGAAAACTGGAAGATGCCTTTTTGTGCTTTGGTGCTGCTGTCAAGGCTCAGGCTGGGCCCAAGAAAGGGGGAGCAAGGATGGAATATTGAAATAAAATCTTACCACGAACCCCTTAATAACTCTACTTATTAACTGCATTCTGAATCTTCCAGGCATCTTGCAAGCAGCAAAGGCTGGTTGGTTTCTTTAGCTATAAATGAGGGGGGTGCTAAATTATTTCCAAGGTCTTTTCCCAGTTCTGAATTTCTACATTAAATAATACTTAAGCTGCAGGTTCAAGCATGAATTGGTAACCAGAATTATCCCCACTTCCTGATACCCCACCTTCAAAATGTACATATGGGTCTGTGTGCATGTGTGCGCGCACACACACACACACACACACACACACACACACACACACACAACCACAGGCCTACTTCGATTTCCCCACCTGTACATTTTTCAAATCAACTGTTATTAAACATAAAATGAACCAGTGAAAGGGAAAATAAGGGAAGTGAAAAGGAAATTCCTCCCTCTGGAATCAGGGCAGCCTCTGCATCCCCAGATGTACTCCAACACGTGAGGTACCTAAGAGTAGACACCACAGGCAGCCAAGGCATGGATATGGCACCAAGTCTCAGCTCAGTCTGGACTCTGCGAGGGGAGGCCCTGCGGCCCTCTCGTGGACATACTGTGAACTGCAGCCTCCTCTGCATCCAAAAAGGCACCAGTGACCCGAAACCCTAGGTCTTCGCCTTGCAAATGGTGCCTCGAGTCATTTTGAGGCACACTATCCCTGCAGCCGTTAGATCTGAGGCTCAAGAAAACTAGGCTGGATTTCAAACTGGGTAATGTTAAATGGCCTACATATTTACTAGTATTTTGGCTACTCCCAGCAGAAGAGAAACACTTAAATTCAAGTGCTTCAGAATGAAGTTGCCAGCCTCAGGGCTCTTGTCTCTCCTTTGAACTTCAATTACACTTCATTTACATTGTCCAAACTCACGTCTCAAGAAGATATCTGTGGCAACTAGTAGCAGAAAAGTGAGGGATGGAATTATTTTGACAGGCTGAGAATAGGAGGGTTGTGACAACTTTATTGTTCAGCCAATGTTTAATGCATGTCTCTATGCCTATTCATTCATGCAAACCACAAATACTTATTAGTTCATACTGTACCAGTCATTGCCTGTTTGCTCTCGGATCTCTTCCCTGTCCTTCTCCTAAAAACAGTTTCCTGTTTATCCTTGCCAACTATCTTCCAGCAGGAATGGCCAGTGGGAGGCACTGGCAAGAGACTGGAGGCTGAGAAGTAAGGAGAAGCCAGATTCTTTTTGCTGGCTCTCTCTCTCTGTGTTGAGCATCATTTTCCTATAGTGGTTCCAGCTCCCCATCAGACAGCCCTTCCCTCCAGGGGCCTTGCCAGTCCCAGCCATGGGACAGCCTCAGCCTCTGATTCTGGCGACACCATCCCTCTCCTGTGTCCTTCGAGCCCTCGTGGTAGTAGCATTCAGCTTCTCACCTCTGTGCACTTCCTGTGTAGTCAATTCCCTGTTTTAAATTCCCTCTTTGAAATGCCCAGGATGATTTTGTTGTACTTGGTAATAAGGATATCTCAGTGGGCAAGACAGGCTCCATTCCAGATCTCGTGGAGCTCATAGTCTGTCAGGGAAAACAAATGTTAAACCAACCATCAGTAGCACGATAAGTATTTCAAAAGAGAAGTCTATAAGAACATACAGCAGAGAGACCTAACCTAGAATAAGAATAGTTCTATAGGTGACACTAGAAACCCTAAGTCAATGGGTCTTTACACAAAGACAGAGCCCCATGAGCTGGGGCTGCAGCACAGCAAGTTTTAATGCTACCTCTCACCCTTCCTGGATCCAGCAGGGGAGAAAGAAAGGGTCCCTAGCGAAAGAGGAAAGTCAGGGGTTTCAAGCAGGATTCAGTGCACATTAGTGGCAGAGAAGCAGAGACGGAGTTATTCCGGCAGCCTCCAGGGGTCCAAGAAAATTAGGCTCTGCCTGGTCCAGGCAGGGGAGAAACCAGAATCTTGGAGGAATGTATTGTCCCCCCGGCAACCTCCAAAGCACAGGAGTCAGGCAATGTCCAGGCCAAGACTGATTCAGAGAAAATGCCTTCCCAAAGATTGAAGCTCCAACATTCCAGTATTTCCCAGGCCTCCTCCCACCCTAGCGCTGCCCCCAGCGGGCGGGCCAGCCAGCTGTGCTCTTTTGTCCCAACAGGTTTCTACTCGTGCCTTGGTGAGCTCAGGGCACTTTTATCCTCTCCATCTACCCCTCTGTCCTGAAGAATTCCAGATTTACTCAACACCTTGACTCCTCTTGCCAAATCATAAAAGCTCTGGATTTATGTATCAGATGGGAGAGGCATACTCTCTTCACTTTTGCCACTTAAATCACTGTTTACCAGATCTAAAGTGTGTTTTTTAAATGGAGGCTTTCCAATTCCATACTATAGAGGAAGATCATGACTCAAATGCACGGCCATTCAGAGCCACCCTGCCTTGCGGGAGCTCCCAGTGTGGAAGGAGGGAGAGAGCAAAGTTTGAGGATCTGCTCCCCCCTCCCAGCTCACTGCCTACTGTAGGTCAATACTGGAACTTAGCACACCTAAAAACGTTGTAACTCAGCATACTACCACCCACAGATCTCTGGTCTCTCCTTCGAACTCCAATTATACTTAGTCTACATCATCAAAACTCATGACTCAAGAAGCCATTATGGGTCAGTTGTGGCAACCAAGGCAGGTCAAGAAAAGGAAGGAGCTCAGGTGTTGCTTGAGACCTTGGCACATGGGCCTGGAGCAGCCCTTCTCAATCTGGGTTCCATGAGAGAACTAAGCCCTAAGGCATCTATTATATGTAATGAATTAACTTTTATCTCTTATGCTTCCGGAATGGTACCAGCTATGTACCGTCCTTGGGAGAATTGAGAAAATAGTCACTCTCATAATATTCTACAAACTTTCATTCTCTCCTGGAACCCTTGTTGGGAAAGCCTGGCCCAACAGCAGAAGCTGGTCCCAGTAATGCTTTGGTCACTCCCTTGAACCTGTCTGATTCAAAGGATCATACACGAATGATTCCACCCAGGGGAATTCCCTGGCTTCCCAGTGGTTAGGACTCGGCACTCTCACTGCTGGGGCCCCGGGTTGGATCCCTCGATGGGAACTAAGATCCCACAAGCCGCGGGGTGCAGCCAAAAAAAAAAATGGTTCTACCCACAAGCATTAGCACAAGTGGGGGAGGGGGGATGTTTATTTTAAGAATATGGGTATTAAAGCATAGTGAGAGAACATGGCAAAACAACCAGAGGAGCCCCCAGGAAGTCCACACCTGGGTCTCCTGATGGCCTTTTATTGTCCCTCTGACCATTCAACTAACCTAACCCATCCAATTTTAACAGAAGATGATCGAAGAATTAAACCTATTTTCATCTGGGCAGGATCCCCTTTGCAGGGTCCATTTTCTGGAATTATCTCCACACAAAACCCTACTCTCAGCCATGGGTGCTAAGCCCAATGGGAAGATAGGGGACTAAGTCCCACAGCATGAGGAGGGGGTGGGGCACGGAGGGAAGATGCTTATTATCTGTCCACTGTCTCCAGGGTTCCACCACCTGGGGCAAGGGAGAGCCTCCCCATGGGGCAGATGCAGTGGAAAGGGTGGAAAGGAGATGCAAATAACACTTAGCTGAGTACTTTTTTAAACTGTTGTTTTCTAGGTGTTTCATTGACATGTCCGATCTCTGCAGCTAGATTGTAAATTCCTTGAGTGCAAGGACTAAGTTTATGCTGTAAATCTTTAATCTACTACAGTGTTCAGCCCAGTGCTTCTCCTACAGATGCTTCATCAGCATACTGTTGATTAATTAGAATCTGCTTTGGTGGAAAAAAAAAAATGGTGTATCCTTGCAACAATTACAGTGTAAGACTTATTCGAAAGTACTGGATGAATATGATAAGGTTTAAAACATTGAATATGGGACTTCCCTGGTGGCGCAGTGGTTAAGAATCCACCTGTCAACGCAGGGGACACAGGTTCGAGCCCTGGTCCGGGAAGATCCCACATGCTGTGGAGCAACCAAGCCCATGCGCCACAACTACTGAGCCTGCGCTGTAGAGATCGCATGCCGCAACTACTGAGCCCGTGTGCTGCAACTACTGAAGCCTGTGCACCTAGAGCCTGTGCTCCGCAACAAGAGAAGCCACCACAATGAGAAGCCCGCGCACCGCAATGAAGAGTAGCGCCCGCTCGCCGCAACCAGAGAAAGCCCACGCGTAGCAACGAAGACCCAACACAGCCCTAAATAAATAAATAAAACATTGACTACCTGTGTGCTACGACACAAGGATCTCCCCACATCACCCCGTACTGGGCCTCATAGGAGCCACCCATCCCACCCTGGACATCTGACAGAGAAGCCCGAATAAGGGAGAAGTTCGTCACCACTGAAATTGAGCAGAGCTTCCCCTGGAGACAGAGCCCAAAGACTTCTTTCTCACCTAACTTTCTAGGAATGGCAGGCCAGACAGAAACTGAGGACAAAACTGACCCCCACCCCACCCCATCTTCCTTCCACGCCTGCTCTGCTACCAAGAGTCACAGGTCTCTCTCACCCATCCCCATGTGAACACCCCTTTCGTGCTGGACTTCAGAGTCTCACCAACAGTCCAGGTTTGCTACTCCCAGTCAGGGATCAGCATGTACTGCCTAACCCCGGGGTCTCAGCTCAGCCTCAGGATGAGGCAGGAGCTGGCACTCCTCCATGGTCTTGGAGCCTGTGAGATCTGACTGCCCACTTTAGGCTAAGTCCCACAGGGTCCTGAGCCCCACGTGGCTCTCAGACTGGTCAGCCAGGAACTTGGAGAGTCAACACCTCGGGGGGATGTGGTACTGACTCTCATACCCCAAACACACATGAAATTGATTTAGTCTCAAAAGCCAGTGGACTCAGTCTGGGTAGGGAACAGGCCCTTCCAGTGCTGAGAAGAAGTTGTCCATGATCCGTACCTCCTACCTGGAGTAATAATCAGAAGGCAGCGGAGTGAGTGTGGAATCAGGAGAGATCTGAGGGTCCTCCAACCAGACCTTGACCGTGCTGACGAGCAACCACTCCCCACACTGCAGCACACCTTCGGGGTAACCAGAATGTCACATCAACCAGAAAGCATGGCTCTTCCCTGGGACAATACTAGAGACCCTATGAATTCTTAACTCACAGCAGTCTTCATCCTAAACTTGATAAGCTGAGGTCTCCTCCTTTTTCCTTAATCATGCCATTGGGTTTTCAACATATTTTTGTTGTTTTCTAAATATGGAACCAATCTTACATCATAGGTACTGACAAATAAGGATCTTCAGCTGACACGATGATGGCAGGGCTTGCAAGGTTTTCCTGGGAAGATGGGTGTCTTGCCCTCTCCCCTGCACTGCCTTCCAGAACTCATCGCCACCGTACTTTGGGTATTGGTGCTCTCTGCCTTCCACTCATGGCCTCCAGTGGATTCCTGCAGCCAGGCCTGCCCCAGGATTCCTGCAGATCTGACCGACAGAGACTTGCCTGACCTCTTAGCTAGGTCTCATTGGTTGCTAGTGAGTGTGTGATGTGCTCTCTTTCCTTTTTAACTGCACTGTCTTTGGGGGTAAATGCAGAGCAATTCTGAACACCCCACTCTCCCCATCTAAGCCAAGCCTAGGGCCAGAGTTCTGGGATGGCAGCCCTGCCACGTGCTCAGGCACACCATCTGGCTCTGCTACAAGACAAACTTGGTCTTCCTGCTTCTGCTAGCCCACAAAAAAATTAATAATCAACCATCATGACCTTTATACCACATTTATCAACCTTAGCAAAGGGAAATCTGGACTTTGGAAGCTAATTGGCAGGCTTGACTGCCCAAAGAAGTTCAAAGAACAGCTTAGCCAGTTGTGTCAAAGTTGATGGCATTCCCTAGACACATGACTAAGATATTTTTTATCCAGTATATTTTAAGTCGCTGTGCTCAAACAGGCAATAAGACCTGGAATCTGATCTGTAGTTCTGATCCTGGGGCGTCCGGGAGACTTTCCAGGTCTATGAACCATACACAAATAGAAAGACAGTTTAATGTGGTAAAGGACAGTGGCTTTCAAACTTTTTAGCTTCATAGTAAGAAATGCACGTTATATGGCAACCCAGTACACAGACACACAGAGAGACAGACACACACACACACACACACACATATACACACACACACACCCCTCCACATAACTGAAACAAAAGTTTCTTGAAACAATACTGCCTTAGAGGAAGATGCATGTGAAAGTAATTTATTAGGAAATATTTCTAGGGGAAAGAGAGGAATGAGGAAGTTGGCCCAGGAAGGGGCCGAGTAAGGGTGCTATATCAAGCCAAGTCACACAGAGGATAATTCTGACTCATTCCCACAGAGGGCTTGGGGGGCACTGTGGGTCACAATGACTTGCAGTCAAAATCATCCCAATGAGAGGGCAATAGAGCTGGAGTGTGTACATTCCCGTCCCCAACAGTCATTGGCCAAGGGCCACGCACACTGGAATTCAGCTGATGCACACAAAGAGGATAAAGAGACTGAAACTAACACGACATTGTAAGTCAACTATACTTCGATAAAAATTTTTTTAAAAAACGATTCTTTCCAGGAATTCCCTGGCATTCCAGTGGTTAGGACTCCACGCTTCCACCGCAAGGGGCATGGGTTCGATCCCTAGTTGGGGAACTAAGATCCCACATGCCACGCAGTGAAGCCAAAAAAAAGGACAAAATAGTTTCTCTCCTAGACCAAACTCTAAAAAAAATTTTTTTTTAAAAAGGTAAAGGGGGACTTCCCTGGTGGTCCAGTAGTAAAGAATCTGCCTTCCAATGCAAGGGATGTGGGTTCGATCCCTGGTCAGGGAACTAAGATCCCACATGCCGCGGGGCAACTAAGCCTGCGCCACAACTATTGAGCTCATGCACCTCAACGAGAGAGCCCGCGTGCCACAAACTACAGAGCCCACACGCCCTGGAGCCCGCGCACCATGACTAGAGAGAAGCCCGAGTGCTGCAATGAAGAGACCACGCGCAGCAACGAAAGATCCCGCATGCCTCAACGAAGATCCCGCGTGCTGCAACCTTAGTTGCAGTTGACCTGACACAGCCAAAAAAATAAAGAAAATAAATAAATTAAATAAATAAATATTTAAAAAAAGAAAAGGTAAAGGAATCCCAGGTGACGTGGTCGCAGAAGAGACAGCACCTGCTCCAAACACCCTAAACATGAGTGATAATCTGTGATGTTTTCTACTCTGGTTTTGCTTTGTTTTGTCCTTTAACTTGTTGGCCATGGATTTGAATATCAGTGCACTTATGAGCTGCTATTTAACCTGTTTGAGGTTTTTCCTCATTCCTAAAATGGGAATAACAATATCAACTTTGTTCATTGCGGTGAAAATCAGAATCGATATAGATATCCCTAGCAAATAGTAGGTGCTCCACTTGTAGCTATTATGATTAAAAAATATATCTTCAAAATGCCTGGAAAAAGTAATACAAAAATGTCTGTATGTTCTTGACGTATTCAAGACATGCGTGCATAAAAACACAGGTGGTGGAGTATGGGCTCCTTTGCAGAGATACAACGGGCATCTGCACAAATATTCACCACCTCCTGACTCCATGCCTTAGCTCTTTATTCCCTTTGACTAATGTCGCCCATTGTCCAAGCTTTGTCTTAGATGTCCCTCTCTCATGAAGCTTTTCCAGACCACCCCAACTAAAAACACTCTCTCCCTCCTCTGAATTGACATGCTATTCTATTTGAAATTATTTTATAAAACTTTTCCCACTTTCCTTTTACCTCTTTGCAGTATCTATTAAAATCCTGACATGGGAACAGATAGACAAATCAATGGAATGAAATAGAATCCAGAAATAGGCTCAAATACATATGGGAATAATAAAAATAATCAAGGCATAGAGGGAAAATGCAAACAGTGCTGAGATAACTGATTAACCCATTAGGAAAAAAAATTAACCTGGATCTCTACCTCACTTCCCATACAAGAGCAAATATCAGCTGGCCCAAAGATTTTAACAGACACACACGCGCACACACACGCACAAAACCCACATTGAATAACTATAGAAAAACATGAGTGAATTTTTTATATTTTTGGAGTAAGAAAGGCTTTTCTAAGCATGACCTAAAACTCAGAAGCCATAAGAGAAAAAATAAATAAGTTTGATTCCATAAAGATTTAAAACATCTACATGACATTAAAGACATAAACTCCAAAGTCAAACTGGGAAAAATATTTGCCATACGTGACAGTCACATGGTTCATTTCCTTTCGTGAAGTGTTTATAAGGATAAATAAGAAAACAATAAAAGTGGACAAAGGACATGAACAAGTAGTTTATGAAACAAGAAATACAAATACCTGTAAACATATGAAAAAATAATCTTAATAAAGAAATATAAATCGAAAATAGTTTTTTCGCCCAGATTGGCAAAAGTTAAAATGTTTGGTGAAACTGAGTGTTATGAGGGTGTGATGAAATGGATACCATCACAAAGAATTGCCTTCTCAGGAAGGGTGTCTGAGACTGGAATAGGGCGCAGCTTGTCTGGAGGGCAATTGGCAATTTCTCTCAAAATGTCAAAGGCACATACCCTCTGCCCTATTGCTTCAACTATTTATTTGGGCCCGTACAAACAAGTTCTCCTACCTAAGTGAACAAAGATGCTATTGCAACATCATATTTATTGGCGACGTCAACTACAATTGGCACTTACCATGGGCACTGGCCAACTACCTCTACAAGGATTAATCATATGCTGCTGCAGCTGCTGACTTTCAACACCCCCTGAAAAGTGTGGAGGGTGGAGAGCTGAAATGAGGCCCTCTGTGCCAGGGGAAAAACTGGCAGAACAGGTCTTCAGATAGTTAGGTATTTTCAGGAGCTGATTTTATGAGCCCAATTCTTGTATCTCCTCATATCTAGAAAAACACTAAAATCCTTCATGGTGACGTCTGCTCCTCGTGACTAGCAGTAACCTTCACGCGACTAGCAGAAAACTTCTACAAAGAATATGCGCTTGATTGCATGTTTTCCCCCTTCACCAAAATCACATATATACTGACTTTCCCCCCTACCTCCTTGGAGCAGTTTCTCAGAGCTATCTGAGGACTGTCTCCCAGTCCTCATTTTGTCCCCAGTAAAACTTAACTCGCAACTCTCACATTGTGCAATATTTTTTAAGTCGACAGAGAAAAGGCATAAACAACTGAAGTGGGCTTCAATGGGTAACTGATAAATGATTGTCTACCCAGATAATGAAAGAAGGAATAATGATGAAGTATGGACTGCTGGTCAAAGATCTACAACACAGGGTCTTCCCTGGTGGCGCAGTGGTTTAGAATTCCCTGCCAATACAGGGGACATGGGTTCGATCCCTGGTCCAGGAGGATCCCACATTCCACGGAGCAACTAAGCCCGTGTGCCACAACTACTGAGCCTGCGCTCTAGAGCCTGCGAGTCACAACTACTGAAGCCCGCATGCCACACCTACTGAAGCCCACATGCCTAGAGCCCATGCTCCACAACAAAGAGAAGCCACTACAATGAGAAGCCCGTGCACCGCAACGAAGAGTAGCCCCCACTCGCCGCAACTAGAGAAAGCCCGCGCACAGCAATGAAGACCCAACACAGCCAAAAAAATAAAAATTAAATTGAAAATAATAATAATAAAATTTAAAATTAAAAAAAAAAAGATCTCCAACACATGCCAACAAGCTAGGGAAAGTTCATGCACTGACACACACAAATTAGTGCACATAAAAAATGATGGGGGTAGGCACAGAAGAAAGACCTTGAGAGGACACAGCAAGAAGGTAGCCATCTGCAAGCCAAGGAGAGAGGCCTCAAAAGAAACCAAACCTGGGTGCTCTCACTCCCTCTTGCGAGAGCACCAGAATCACAACTGGCTGCTGGACAATCATCGACAGGAAGACACTGGAACTCACCAAGGAGGATACCCCACATCCAAGGACAGAGGAGAAGCCACAGTGAGATGGTAGGAGGGGCGCAATCAGAGTAAAATCAAATCCCATAACTGCTGGGTGGGTGACTCACAGACTGGCGAACACTTATACCACAGAAGTCCACCCACTGGCGTGAAGCTTCTGAGCCCCACGTCAGGCTTCCCAACCTGGGGGTCCGGCAACGGGAGGAGGAATTCCTAGAGAATCAGACTTTGAAGCCTAGTGGGAATTGACTGCAGGACTTCGACAGGACTGGGGGAAACAGAGACCCCACTCTTGGAGGGCACACACAAAGTAGTGTGTGCATCGGGACCCAGGGGAAGGAGCAGTGACCCTGGGGGAGACTGAACCAGACCTACCTGCTGGTGTTGGGGGGTCTCCTGCAGAGGTGGGGGGTGGCTCTGTTTCACCGTGGGGACAAGGACACTGGCAGCAGAGGTTCTGGGAAGTGCTCCTTGGCGTGAGCCCTCCCAGAGTCTGCCATTAACCCCATCAAAGAGCCCAGGTAGGCTCCAGTGTTGGGTTGCCTCAGGCAAAACAACCAACAGGGAGGGAACCCAGTCGCACCCATCAACAGTTAAGTGGATTAAAGTGTTCCGGAGCTCTGTCCGCCACAGCAACAGTCAGCTCTACCCACCACCAGAGCCTCCCATCAAGCCTCTTAGATAGCCTCAACCACCAGAGGACAGACAGCAGAAGCAAGAAAAACTACAATCCTGCAGCCTGTGGACCAAAACCCACAGTTACAGAAAGATAGACAAGATGAAAAGGCAGAGGGCTATACATCAGATGAAGGAACAAGAAAAAAACCCCAGAAAAACAACTAAATGAAGTGGAGATAGGCAACCTTCCAGAAAAAGAATTCAGAATAATGATAGTGAAGATGATCCAGGACCTCGGAATAAGAATGGAGGCAAAGATTGAGAAGATGCAAGAAATGATTAACAAAGACCTAGAAGAATTAAAGAAAAAACAAACAGAGATGACCAATACAATAACTGAAATGAAAACTACACTAGAAGGAATCAATAGCAGAATAACTGAGGCAGAAGAACGGATAAGTGACCTGGA
The DNA here is from genome assembly GCF_009873245.2 of Balaenoptera musculus. Lineage (NCBI taxonomy): Eukaryota > Metazoa > Chordata > Mammalia > Artiodactyla > Balaenopteridae > Balaenoptera > Balaenoptera musculus. Next base: position 102,084,400 of record NC_045786.1, read on the forward strand.
AGACAAAAGGGTGGAATTCACTGCTGCGGAACAGACTAAAGAAAAAAGAATGAGAAGAAATGAAGAGAGCCTAAGAGACCTCTGGGACAACATTAAACGCAACAACATTCGCATTATAGGGGTCCCAGAAGGAGAAGAGAGAGCGAAAGGGCCAGAGAAAATATTTGAAGAGATTAGAGTCGAAAACTTCCCTAACATGGGAAAGGAAATAGCCACCCAAGTCCAGGAAGCGCAGAGAGTCCCATACAGGATAAACCCAAGGAGAAACACGCCGAGACACATAGTAATCAAAGTGGCAAAAATTAAAGACAAAGAAAAATTATTGAAAGCAGCAAGGGAAAAACGACAAATAACATACAAGGGAACTCCCATAAGGTTAAGAGCGGATTTCTCAGCTGAAACTCTACAAGCCAGAAGGGAGTGGCATGATATACTTAAAGTGATGAAAGGGAAGAACCTACAACCAAGATTACTCTACCCGGCAAGGATCTCATTTAGATTTGATGGAGAAATCAAAAGCTTTACAGACAAGCAAAAGCTAAGAGAATTCAGCACCACCAAACCAGCTCTACAACAAATGCTAAAGGAACTTCTCTAAGTGGGAAACACAAGAGAAGAAAAGGACCTACAAAAACAAACCCAAAACAATTAAGAAAATGGTCATAGGAACATACATATCGATAATTACCTTAAACGTGAATGGTTTAAATGCTCCAACCAAAAGACACAGGCTTGCTGAATGGATACAAAAACAAGACCCATATATATGCTGTCTACAAGAGACCCACTTTAGACCTAGGGACACATACAGACTGAAAGTGAGGGAATGGAAAAAGATATTCCATGCAAATGGAAATCAAAAGAAAGCTGGAGTAGCTATACTCATATCAGATAAAATAGACTTTAAAATAAAGAATGTTACAAGAGACAAAGAAGGACACTACATAATGATCAAGGGATCAATCCAAGAAGAAGATATAACAATTATAAATATATATGCACCCAACATAGGAGCACCTCAATACATAAGGCAACTGCTAACAGCTATAAAAGAGGAAATTGACAGTAACACAATCATAGTGGGGGACTTTAACACCTCCCTTACACCAATGGACAGATCATCCAAAATGAAAATAAATAAGGAAACAGAAGCTTTAAATGACACAATAGACCAGATAGATTTAATTGATATTTATAGGACATTCCATCCAAAAACAGCAGATTACACGTTCTTCTCAAGTGCGCACGGAACATTCTCCAGGATAGATCACATCTTGGGTCACAAATCAAGCCTCAGTAAATTTAAGAAAATTGAAATCATATCAAGCATCTTTTCTGACCACAATGCTATGAGATTAGAAATGAATTACAGGGAAAAAAACGTAAAAAATCCAAACACATGGAGGCTAAACAATACGTTACTAAATAACCAAGAGATCACTGAAGAAATCAAAGAATACCTAGAGACAAATGACAATGAAAACACGACGACCCAAAACCTATGGGATGCAGCAAAAGCAGTTCTAAGAGGGAAGTTTATAGCTATACAAGCCTACCTAAAGAAACAAGAAGAATCTCAAGTAAACAATCTAACCTTACACCTAAAGAAACTAGAGAAAGAGGAACAAACAAAACCCAAAGTTAGCAGAAGGGAAGAAATCATAAAGATCAGAGCAGAAATAAATGAAATAGAAACAAAGAAAACAATAGCAAAGATCAATAAAACTAAAAGCTGGTTCTTTGAGAAGATAAACAAAATTGATAAGCCATTAGCCAGACTCATCAAGAAAAAGAGGGAGAGGACTCAAATGAATAAAGTCAGAAATGAAAAAGGAGAAGTTACAACAGACACCGCAGAAATACAAAGCATCCTAAGAGACTACTACAAGCAACTTTATGCCAATAAAATGGACAACCTGGAAGAAATGGACAAATTCTTAGAAAGGTATAACCTTCCAAGACTGAACCAGGAAGAAACAGAAAATATGAACAGACCAATCACAAGCAATGAAATTGAAACTGTGATTAAAAATCTTCCAACAAACAAAAGTCCAGGACCAGATGGCTTCACAGGTGAATTCTATCAAACATTTAGAGAAGAGCTAACACCTATCCTTCTCAAACTCTTCCAAAAAATTGCAGAGGAAGGAACACTCCCAAACTCATTCTATGAGGCCACCATCACCCTGATACCAAAACCAGACAAAGACACTACAAAGAAAGAAAATTACAGACCAATATCACTGATGAATATAGATGCAAAAATCCTCAACAAAATACTAGCAAACAGAATCCAACAACACATTAAAAGGATCATACACCACGATCAAGTGGGATTTATCCCAGGGATGCAGGGATTCTTCAATATACGCAAATCAATCAATGTGATACACCATATTAACAAATTGAAGAAGAAAAACCATATGATCATCTCAATTGATGCAGAAAAAGCTTTTGACAAAATTCAACACCCATTTATGATAAAAACTCTCCAGAAAGTGGGCATAGAGGGAACCTACCTCAACATAATAAAGGCCATATATGACAAACCCACAGCAAACATCATTCTCAATGATGAAAAACTGAAAGCATTTCCTCTAAGATCAGGAACGAGACAAGGATGTCCACTCTCACCACTATTATTCAACATAGTTCTGGAAGTCCTAGCCACGGCAATCAGAGAAGAAAAAGAAATAAAAGGAATCCAAATTGGAAAAGAAGAAGTAAAACTGTCACTGTTTGCGGATGACATGATATTATACATAGAGAATCCTAAAACTGCCACCAGAAAACTGCTAGAGCTAATTAATGAATATGGTAAAGTTGCAGGATACAAAATTAATGCACAGAAATCTCTTGCATTCCTATACACTAATGATGAAGAATCTGAAAGAGAAATTATGGAAACACTCCCATTTACCATTGCAACAAAAAGAATAAAATACCTAGGAATAAACCTACCTAGGGAGACAAAAGACCTGTATGCAGAAAACTATAAGACACTGATGAAAGAAATTAAAGATGATACCAACAGATGGAGAGATATACCATGTTCTTGGATTGGAAGAATCAACATTGTGAAAATGACTATACTACCCAAAGCAATCTACAGATTCAATGCAATCCCTATCAAATTACCAATGGCATTTTTTACGGAACTAGAACAAATCATCTTAAAATTTGTATGGAGACACAAAAGACCCCGAATAGCCAAAGCAGTCTTGAGGGAAAAAAACAGAGCTGGAGGAATCAGACTCCCTGACTTCAGACTGTACTACAAAGCTACAGTAATCAAGACAATATGGTACTGGCACAAAAACAGAAACATAGATCAATGGAACAAGATAGAAAGCCCAGAGATAAACCCACGCACCTATGGTCAACTAATCTATGACAAAGGAGGCAAAGATATACAATGGAGAAAAGACAGTCTCTTCAATAAGTGGTGCTGGGAAAACTGGACAGCTACATGTAAAAGAATGAAATTAGAATACTCCCTAACACCATACACAAAAATAAACTCAAAATGGATTCGAGACCTAAATGTAAGACTGGACACTATAAAACTCTTAGAGGAAAACATAGGCAGAACACTCTTTGACATAAATCACAGCAAGATCTTTTTTGATCCACCTCCTAGAGTAATGGAAATAAAAACAAAAATAAACAAATGGGACCTAATGAAACTTCAAAGCTTTTGCACAGCAAAGGAAACCATAAACAAGACGAAAAGACAACCCTCAGAATGGGAGAAAATATTTGCAAACGAATCAACGGACAAAGGATTAATCTCCAAAATATATAAACAGCTCATTCAGGTCAATATTAAAGAAACAAACACCCCAATCCAAAAATGGGCAGAAGACCTAAATAGACATTTCTCCAAAGAAGACATACAGACGGCCACGAAGCACATGAAAAGATGCTCAACATCACTAATTATTAGAGAAATGCAAATCAAAACTACAATGAGGTATCACCTCACACCAGTTAGAATGGGCATCATCAGAAAATCTACAAACAACAAATGCTGGAGAGGGTGTGGAGAAAAGGGAACCCTCTTGCACTGTTGGTGGGAATGTAAATTGATACAGCCACTATGGAGAACAATATGGAGGTTCCTTAAAAAACTAAAAATAGAATTACCATATGACCCAGCAATCCCACTACTGGGCATATACCCAGAGAAAACCATAATTCAAAAAGACACATGCACCCGAATGTTCATTGCAGCACTATTTACAATAGCCAGGTCATGGAAGCAACCTAAATGCCCATCAACAGACGAATGGATAAAGAAGATGTGGTACATATATACAATGGAATATTACTCAGCCATAAAAAGGAACGAAATTGAGTCATTTGTTGAGACGTGGATGGATCTAGAGACTGTCATACAGAGTGAAGTAAGTCAGAAAGAGAAAAACAAATATCGTATATTAACGCATGTATGTGGAACCTAGAAAAATGGTACAGATGAGCCGGTGTGCAGGGCAGAAGTTGAGACACAGATGTAGAGAATGGACATATGGACACCAAGGGGGAAAAACTGCGGTGGGGTGGGGATGGTGGTGTGCTGAATTGGGCGATTGGGATTGACATGTATACACTGATGTGTATAAAATTGATGCCTAATAAGAACCTGCAGTATAAAAAAACAAACAAACAAAACAACTAAAAAAAAAAAAAAAAAGAAACCAAACCTGTCAACACTATGATCTTGGACTTCTAGCCTCCAGAACTGTGAAAAAATGAAATTCTGTTGTTTAAGCCACCCTGTCTGTGATTTTGTTATGGTAGCCCTAGCAAACTAATGCAGATGTGAATAAATATCTAGGATTCATTACAAAAAAAAAAAAAATGATGGGGCTTCCCTGGTGGCGCAGTGGTTGAGAATCTGCCTGCTAATGCAGGGGACACGGGTTCGAACCCTGGTCTGGGAAGATCCCACCTGCCGCGGAGCAACTAGGCCCGTGAGCCACAACTACTGAGCCTGCGCGTCTGGAGCCTGTGCTCCACAATAAGAGAGAGGCCACGATAGTGAGAGGCCCGCGCACTGCGATGAAGAGTGGCTCCCACTTGCCGCAACTAGAGGAAGCCCTCGCACAGAAACGAAGACCCAACACAGCCAAAAAATAAAAATAAATAATAAATAATAATTTAAAAAAAAAAAAAATGACGGACACCAAATAAGGTCTATAGTCTAGTTAACAGCATTGCATCAATGCCAGTGTCCTGGTCTTGACATTGTACTACAGATGTTCCCACTGTAAGATGTCACCATGGGGGAAGTTGGGGGAAGGGTACATAGGGACTCTATGTATTACTTTTGAGTTTATAATTACTGTGAGACTATAATTACTTCGAAATAAAAAGTTTAAAAAAAAACAAAACAAGGTGCAGAAAGTGTGTATTGTGTGATTCCTTGGTTTTTTTTACAAAATATCAAAAGGTAAGAACAGTCCCTTTGTCATTAAATTCAAAATGAGTGAGAAAAGCATATGTAACTAGAAGGACAAACCCACCCACCCCCTTCACTCCTAAGGGTTTGCTTGAGACAGAAGGATAAGAAATTCTTAAAGTACCCCTACTTCCCTTACAGAGATTAAAAAGAATGCATGCTGCTCAAGAATTTGATCTGGCCCAACAAAGAGAGAGCCCTCAGAAGCAGATTGCTCTGTCCTTTCAGCAAGGTTTGTGATAGGCCTTATTCATTTCATACCACAGGCCTCTTATGCTGCTCTAAAAGCAGGACAGGGTAAGTGAAACTGCTTTGCATAATAATGGCAAATGTTATCTCCAGAGAGGGCAGGCTGGCACCTCTAGGGAAATGGTTCACTTTCTTTTGTGGATTTAGACTGCCTTGTCCCTAGGAATTGTTGATGGTTCTTGGAAGGGGTATGTGTGTGGGTGTGGGTATGTGTGTGTGTGTGTATGTGTGTGTTCAGTTGATCCAGAAATTTACAGGAAAATGAAATACTTCGGGGGCGGGGGGCGGGCAGGGAACATTTCTTCATCTCATACCAGCGGAGAGATCTCAAGGAAAACATGTGGAGCTCCGGGACTGGCCTTGCACTATTGTGCTGGCCTGACACTGCCAAAGCCCACCCTGCAAGTCTCTACTCAAGCCCCCATAGAAAAATTTAAACTGGCAGGAACTGCAGTTACAAAGGATTCTTGCTTCAGAGTGCCCTGATGCTCTGATGTGGGGGGGGGAAGGGACAGACCCTCTAGCAGAACATCTCCTGTACGTTGAGAGTGGGGTTTTGCACTGGAAAGATTCTGAAGGAAAGAAACTGTGAGTCCCCAGCAAAGCAGATGCCTGGTTGTGATAGGGACAGGGTAAAGGGACAAAGTAGGTGATTAAATAGTTAATCTCACTAGGGGATTGTAAGCAGAAAAAAGTATGGGACACCCCTGTAAATTAATGATTACTCAAGAAAGCAGATTTGCTTAACCACAAAGCCAAACAGGCTTGCTTAACAACAAAACCATGCAACAGAAGCACAAGACATGCCCCAAAGCAATAAAACAATGGTGGCATGAGACCCACATCCTGCCCAGTGAGCTCAGTAAGTTAATGACCCTTAAGACATGCTCTCTGTACACATAAAAAGCAATAATTTATGGAAAGGTGACATTTCAAAGTGAAAGACTCTCATTGTACTGAGACCTAAAATAATTTTTTCATAGTGCCATGATAGTCCTAGCTTGACCATGTAGGGACAAGAAAACTCCCCGGCCCAACCTGGAGGAGGAGCTGATGATGGAAGCGTGACGTCTACTTAAGAATGAGGAAGAAGGTGGTCTTTTCCCCCTCCCCACTTTTCCTTTGGTTATAAAACTGTAGCCCGCTAAGTTCTCGGGCAGCACCTCTTGCCCACCCACTTGTAAGCCTCACAAGCGTCTATTCTAATAAATCACTTCTTATCTATCACTTTCCCTCTGGCTTCTTTCTGCATTGAGACATAAAGGACTGGAGCTCCTTGGAGCACCCCCAGCACGGCACCTATCGGTTTCAGATGGAATTAGGAGACCAAAGCGTTTAGTCGGAGTGAAACAAGAGGGAAGGGGACAGGGCACAACCTTTGAAAGAATGACATAGCCCAAGGGCATGACATAACCTGATTAGAACCAAGTGGGCCCAAGATGGCAGACAAGTCATCTTCCACTAGACCTTGAGCCTCAGTATATGCTCACTGTAACACATCAGCAAGCTAAATGACACACCCACAGGTGCCATGACAGTTCCAGACCAACCATAAGGATCAAAAAGTGGGCAGTGGCCCAATTCCTGGAAATCCCTGCCCCTTCCCGAAATAGCTGGAATACTCCTCCCACTCATTAGCCTATGAAGTTACCCACCCCTATAAAAACTGACAACCCCATACCCTGGTGCCTTTCTCGCCTTCTGAGATGGCCCACCCTCTGTCTGTGGAGTGTGCTTCTCTCTAAATAAATCCACTTCTCACCTATCACTTTGTCTCTCACTGAATTCTTTCTGCGATGACACATCAAGAACCTGAGCTTCATTAAGTCCTGAAACCAGGTGTGTGATGTCAGTTGGAAGACTGTCGGTTTTGGCCGGGTTCAAGTCCCTGCCGCGTGGGTGCCCGTCCCAAGCTGGGTTTTGGCTGGGTTCAAGTCCCTGCTGCGTGGGTTCAAGTCCCAATCTGAGGTGCACGGTTTCAGGAGTAACATCTGTGAAAGGAAAAGGGAGGAAGCAGGGTTGAGAAGGAGGATCTGTGAGACCCTGAGATGCAGATCTGACCAACGCCAGCCCACTAGGAAGCTCCAAAGCAAAGACGGCCCCTTAGAGGAGCCCCACGTTAGGCGGAAGTGGTGAGGTACTTGTGCCACCATCCTGCTCAGTCACTGGCTGGGGCCACCCTTGGAAGGAGTTAACTGCCAGCTGGCAGCTGACAGCTAATCAGACTCCCAGCAGCCAGAGTGAGTCCTTTCTAGAAGGAGGATCTGAGCTGTTATCTGCATCTCCACATCTGCCACAGGGCTTGTCTCTGAGGGAGGAAAAGGGGGAAACTCCACCACCACTACCACCCCTTCCCAAATACAACAGAAGGAAGCAATCCTGGGCATGAGGGAAAAGAGAAGCCAACGCCTGTCTTGTAAGAACTTCTGTCTGCTTCTGTACAGAGTTCCTGAAAAGAACCTGTACAAACACTGGGTAGATGATTTCTCAACGGTGTTCACAAACAACTGCCTAAATACAGGGCAAAGTTTTTCAAACTTCTGAAAAACTAGAAATTGAATAAGCTATATAATAGAGTTATGAGATTCTAGATAGAGCAATATCTCACAAAATTAATAATCCACTACCTGTAAATAGGCAAAGACTGTGTCAGTCTCTGGCACCTACAGATACATTCACTGTTTTTGTTTAGTTTTGTTGTCTTGTTTGTTTGTTTTAGTAAATTTGTTGCCAACATTTAAAAATTAAATATTTCATATTAAAACCCAGATTTCTACCTTCTGTTTAAAATTCCTAAGATCGGGACTTCCCTGGCGGTCCAATGGTTAAGACTCCACGTGCCCAATGCAGGGGGCACGGGTTCAATCCCTGGTTGGGGGAACTAAGATCCTGCATGCTGCACAGCGTGGCCAAAACAAACAAACAAACAAACAAAATAAATAAATAAAATTCCTAAGATCTGGCAATGCTGGGCTGGCCTTGTCAATGACAAACATGAGTGAAACTAAGCGCGCCTCAGGTCTGCAAGCTGCAGGTCAGGAGTACCCACCGATCCCCATGGGTTCCCAGCCACTGAGGCCAAGGCACGCTACCTCTTATCACTCCGAGCTTACGCCATCACCCACAGTTTAAACCATTCTATCAATACACACAGTGTAAAAGAGGGTAGGGCAGCAGGTAAATTCAGTTTATTTTATTTATTTATTATTTATTATTTTGACTGCACTGGGTCTTCGTTGTGGCACACGGGCTTCTCTAGTTGTGGCGCAGGGGCTCTAGAGTATGCGGGCTTAGTAATGGTATGTGGGATCTCAGTTCCCCAACCAAGGATTGAACACAGGCCCTCTGCATTGAGAGTTCGGGGTCTTAACAACTGGACCACCAGGGAAGTTCCTAAATTCAGTTTAGAAAAACCAGTTCCATCAGAACCGGTTAAATCTCTTTTAAGGTCATTTGACCATAGCCATCAATTGAAAACATTTGATCCAGGATACAAATGTATTTGCACCAAATACAAAATATATATACATCCAAGGTTGTTCATTGTAGCGTTGTTTGAAATGGCAAAACACTGGAAGCTACTTAAACGTTCATCGGTGGGAGACTGGCTAAATAAATTATGGGATATCCACACAATGGGATACTGTACAGCTATTTTTAAAAGGGAGAGAGAGAATAAAGGAGATCTATTGTGTACCACTCAGAACAATCTCCAAGAATGTATTTTAGGAAATGAAAGAGAGAAGTGGGGAAAAGGAAGAAAGAAAAGAAACAAGCAATTTGAAGGACATTATGTATAGTGTCATTCCATTCATGGGAAACATTTTAAAGGGAAAATATGCATGTAAATGCATAGGAAACTTCTGGAAGGATGATACACAAGACAAAGAGCTATATGGGGAGCAGGTAAAGGAAGCATAGGGAAGAGCTGCTTTTTTACTTTTCACTCTATAACCTTGTGTCGCTTTTAAAAATTGTGAACATGTGTTATTTTTGTAATTTAAAAAATAATGATTAAAACAAAAATGAATTGATGCAGAAAGTAAAATTCCAATTAAGAGAAAATTAGTTTCCAAGAAAACTGTCATTCTCTAACAACGTCAGAAAAATTAAAAGTAGCTATTCAATGTAAAATAGATAGCTAGTGGGAAGCAGCCGCATAGCACAGGGAGATCAGCTCGGTGATTTGTGACCACCTAGAGGGGTGGGATAGGGAGGGTGGGAGGGAGGGAGATGCAAGAGGGAAGAGATATGGGAACATATGTATATGTATAACTGATTCACTTTGTTATAAAGCAGAAACTAACACACCATTGTAAAGCAATTATACTTCAATAAAGATGTTTAAAAAAATAAAAAAATAAAAAAAGTAGCTATTCAACACTGACAGCAGGTCAAGCTGTCACAACTCACTTTGATTTCACATATAGAAATAAAACTGCCTACCTCACTGGATTAGACACATTCAATAAAATTTATAAAAATCACCCAACAGTTGTCGGCACTTAGTAAGTACTCAATAAAAGTCGCTGTTATCACACAGCCCTCCTACACCACCCAAGCCTGACTTGTGTCAATGATGCATGAGTCAATGACCAATGTGGAATGGCTATTGCAAGATGCAAGACTTAAATTCCAACCCAGGTGAATTTCCTTCCAGACTGCAGTCAGCTGATAAATGGAATATTTATAAATGGAATGGAATATCTATATATGGAATATTTCCTGCCATATCAGTAAACAAAGGATGTCACAGTCATCAACGATTGTAGCTCTCCAACATGAGCCGGTGAGCCCTGAGGAAACTCAGGGCTGAAAAGAATACCATCTAGCAGCCAGCAGACTGCAGCCACTCCCTACTACGGTGAGACCTGAGGAAACTCAAGATATGAAAACACAGGATACCGGCCCCAGATAGCTGAGGTGCATATCAAAGGAATGATTTCAGTGAGCCCAGACTCTTGCATCTTCCCATACATAGAAAAGCGCTAAATTACTTAACTTGAGATATCTGGTTTTCTTTAATTAACAATAATCCTTTGACACTCCCGACTACCTGCCCTTTGTTGCAAAACTCCTATATATCCTGGCTCTTCCACTCGCCTCCTAGGAGCAGTTTCTCAGAGCTATCTGAAACGCTGTATCCCGGGCTGCAGTCCTCATTTTGCCCCAAATAAAACTTAACTCGCAACTCTCACGTTGTGCATTTTTTTTTTAAGTCAACACAGCCCTTGAAGAAGATGGGAGTGTAGTCCTCAATCATGGAGGCATTTCCTCAAGACCTGCGGATGGTACGACCTCCATACAAGAACAATCCCATTACCTATTAAAAGCCCCATTTCAAAGAGACTCCTACACACATATGTATTTCCCCCAAAGATTTCCTACCCTCATCTCCAACAAACCGTCTTGATGAGTAGTAGGAGCTGGAGACTCCCACTCTTCTTGCCTTCCCTCTACCCTTTTCTGTTCACAGATCCCCTCCCTAGTGTCCCCTGTGTTCTCCCCAAAGAAATGGTGCTGGAGGCCAAATATCAACCCTGCCCAGACAGGGAGGGGCCATGTGATGTTCATGAGCTCGCAGGCCAGAATTCTCTTTTCCCCAAACCCTTTGCTCTTTGGGGTGTGGTCTCCCTCAGCCTCCCCCTGCCAACCTCAACCCCTGGATCTGGCTGCCCACCTCTGGACAGGAGGGGAAGAGAGATCAAATACGCCCTGCAGGCCTGTCCCTTTGAACCAAAACCCTGAGAGGCTCTGCTCCAGGCCTCCTACATTCCCTCCCCCAGCCCCGCAGGCAGGTGCAGAGCAGTGGGAAGGGTTCCCACAGTGCATTAGCTCTGAACAGGTCAGGAAGAAGAGGAGTGTCACGCTATCCAGCCTCTGCTGTCAATAATTCATGAGGTTCAGACTGAGGGGCACCAGTCAGAGAGTCAGTTTTCCCCGGACATGGGGAAAATTAGACTCAAGCTCTCTTATCTCATCAGGATGAGCTAAGTACCACAGCTGTAACATCTAGTTTGAGGAATAAACTGTAGATCCAGTGCATGCTTGTTATATCATTCGCTGCTCATACACCCCCTTTTGAATGCTGAAATCCTTTTTGGCTGCTCAGTTGACCTACACGTATACTAAACGAATCTTTAGCAAGTATGAATTTTATTAAGCAGCAATCCCCAGAACTGAATTTCACAAACCAGGATTCTCTCTCCTCTAATTGTAGGGACTGACGTTGGGTTGCCAGACTGGTGATTTCACCAACTAACAACATTTTTCTCAACCTACCCATCTGCTTTCATCATCTTCTCTTAACAAAAAGACTAACGCCAAAAAAAAAAAAAAAAAAAAAAGAGCAAAAGCATATCCCAGAATAAAGGACTACCTGTTAAGTTAAATAAGCTTAGATTTATGAAACACTATATTGTCTTTTTCTCTTTTTGCCTTGAACTAGTGACAACTTTGCCATGGATCTGCACAACTTCTCAGGCTGGCATTTGGAGGCCACTGGGTTAAACCAATTCAGATGCTGACACTGGGTCTGTCGGGGCCTTTCTACAGTGTATCATGAGCCATGCAGATTTATTAATTCTTCCAGAAACCCAGGAGGGAGATCATTTCAGCCCACTTGGCAGAAGAGGAGGCTGAAGTCTCGGACACAGAATTTATAGCTGGAGAGGACCTTATCCATTATCTACTCCAGCACCCTCAGTTTACAAACGAAGAGCCTGGCCTGTGGCGGCCGTAATAATTACTCTATGTTGGCAATAATTACTTATGTGTTTAGTAGTTTACAGTTTATAAAGTGCTTTTACATTCAACAAATATTTATTGAACTAGGGTGGAGGCTAAGACCTGGGGACATAGTGATTATGAAGAACTTGAGTGCTCCTGAGTCCTCCGAATTTCCACCACTTGTTGGGGGACCCTCTAGCCTCCTTGCTACCACTTAGGCCTGAAAATGGAGAAGTCCTCTTGCAGTGGAGGGTATAAGAGATCCTCTCCCGTCAGGATCTTTAATTCTGCACACTGGTTACCACTGGTGACCCGAGTCTGCCCTCCAGGCCTGTGGGGATGGAGGAGAACTTGAGCCAGAGTGAAGGGCAGGGCAGGCCTACCCAGCTGCTCCCCACTTCGTGTCTCTCCCAGGCTCCTGCAGCCTCACCTGAGACCCTCACGTGGTGGGTTCCATGGGGGCTACGGGCCTCACCCCCATGGGCAAACCCAAAACATTTGCCCTCTTGTGGGCTGTCACAAATGTGGATCCAGACTTTCTTGGAAAACAAAGTCCATCTTGAGGTTCTGGGAAGCAAAAGCAACCAACTCAAAGTCCCCTGTCCCCCAGGAAAAGACGTGGATGTGGAAGGAGGGGCGGGAGGACAGGGAAGTCTACGGACTCCCGGAGGCGGGGGCAGTCCTACAGGGAACCGGAACCGACGGAACCGTCCCACACCGGCCGGCCGGGGCGAGCAGGGGACTGAGGGGCGCAGCGACCACAGCCGGCTCCCTGCGCCAAGGGCCAAGACGAGCTGTCCCGCTCTAGGACTTGTGGGGAGCGGGGAAGGGATCTGGCTTCCGAGCGGGCTGCCGGGCGGAGAGGTGCCTCGCCCTGCCCCTCGCCCTGCCCCTCGCCCTGCCCCTCGCCCTGCCCCTCGCCCTGCCCCTCGCCCTGCCCCTCGCCCTGCCCCTCGCCCTGCCCCTCGCCCTGCCCCTCGCCCTGCCCCTCGCCCTGCCCCTCGCCCTGCCCCTCGCCCTGCCCCTCGCCCTGCCCCTCGCCCTGCCCCTCTGTCGCCTCCCCTAGGCGGCGCAGAACCCTGAACCGGCCGCCTCCATGCAAAAGGCGGGGCTGCTGTTGGGTCTCTGTGCGCGGACGTGGAAGTCGGTGCGGATGGCCAGCTCCGCGGCGGCGCGCCGGAACCCGCTTGAGAATAAGGTGGCCCTAGTAACGGCCTCCACTGACGGGTGAGTGCCCGAGCCCGAGTCTCGGAGGCCCCCCGCTGTCTGCAAACAGGTACTAACCCCTTGTCCTTGGCCTCCCGTGCCCCATCTTCAGGCCTCACGTGTGGCCAGAGTCGGCCCGGGAAGAAAGGAACTACGTGGTTGGCCTGCAGTCCCCTCGGAATCCCCTACCCCCCCAACCTTGAAATTGCCAGCCCTCTTGTCACTGCTGCCTCTGGCTCGACTGTGCCACCTGGGTGCTGCCCGCCCCCATCAATCTCATCTCCCAGGGTTCTGGGCTGCCCCGGTCAACTGGCCCCACCTAGAGTCTGGGAAGACCAGAAATCCAAGACAGTCCAGATTCCAAAAATCCTATCCACGGCCTGCACCGACGGTGGAAATGTTCCAGACACCCCATTTTGGCACCCCAAGAGTCTCATAGAACTGCGCCCCTTACCTAGAGGGGACACAAAAGCCTTGTGTCCACATTCTTGTTTAGTTCAGTACATTTTGGCCCCTCTTGCCCAGCCCGTGTCTCACCAACCACTGTTGTCTACCCTGTTTCTCACTCCCACAGAACCCTGCTAGATGCCAGCTCTTCACAAATCTAAAATACAAATGAATGGGAAATGCTAATGGCTAAGTGCAAAATGTGTAAGCCTTTCTCCCAGGGGAGTATGTAAAAAATTTACATTTGTAACCGGAGACCCCCACTTTCACATGTACCCCCAAACGTAACTAAAGATAGAATATTGAGATGATGTAGACTAGTAAGGAAGATATTTGGGGGTAGAGGCTTTTCTGAGTGAGACCCTCCAATCATGGAAATAGCTGCTGCTTGTTATACCCCTAGCTCATCTCTCTCTCCTCAGTCCCTACAGGGTATGGGGCCTGTGACCCATGGTGGCACCTGTGGAAGGTGATATCACTTCCTGGGAACCTAGACTGAAGGCCAAAACCATAAGAAAAATAAGTAAACCAGTGCCAAAAATATGCTAAGCATGTCCGTCTGTATGGTAATGGCTGTGCCATTAACCCTGTCTAACACATGGGGGTCCTACAGAGAGAAAGCTGGAATTCAAAGCCCAGGCAATCTGATTCAGGAGTCCACGCTCTCACCCTCTTTTCCTGTACCAACTTAAAAGTCCTTATCTCTCTCTGCCCACAGGATCGGTTTCGCCATCGCCCGGCGTCTGGCCCAGGATGGGGCCCACGTGGTGGTCAGCAGCCGGAAGCAGCAGAACGTGGATCGGGCAGTGGCAACGCTGCACAAGGAGGGGCTGAGTGTGACGGGCACCGTGTGCCATGTGGGGAAGGGCGAGGACCGAGAGCGGCTGGTAGCCACGGTGAGCAGCAAGGATATGGGCGCAGAGCCAGGAGGTAGCAGAAGGGAGCCAGCCTGAGCTGGCTTTCCTGGACAACACGGGTGTAATCCAAGCCAGCACTGTTAACTAAAACACAACAGTGTGATCTGCATACCCACTCCAGTACACCAGCACATTTTTATTGTGTGCCTTTCTGTTCTGTCTCCGAGAATCATCCCATCTCAGTCACAGAATCAAAACACCACTCTACTGTTTCAACCCTGCATTGTGCCTTGGGGCACGCCCCCCAAAAAAAACAGCTGGTCCTGGCTTTCCAATCTAATTGGGCAGATAAAAAGGGTAAATACAATTGCAAAATAGGTATTCCCACTATGAGCTAATAAACAATCAATCCCTGTTTTTCAGCTTATAAAGTCGAGTCTCCGGGAACCTACAGGAGGCAGCCCATCAGGTTTCAACCACCTACTGTGTGCCATGCACTTTGTTTCGAGCCTTTTGCAGGTTCTCTCCAAACAACAACCCAAGCAAGGCCAGGATTAGTCTCCCTGTTTAAAGACTGTTTCAGAAAACTGGATCAACATCCCAAGGTCCCACAGTTAGTAAGAGAAGAGCTGTGAGCCAACCCAGACTTGCCAAGTTACCTACAGACTACCAGGCATTTCCCCATCAGGTCAGGCCTTAGGTGCCCACTTGGACTTTAGCCTCAAAGACAGTGTCTAAGCCAGTGTCAGAGTTGGTGCTTGGCACCAGTCTTCCAGCTGCACAAGAAAATGTGAACATTTTGCAAAGGAGGCTGCTCTTCCCTAGGCTCAGGGCACACCCTTTACTTCTTGGAGTAAAAGGGAGAATCTACCCAAGAATGGAAAGCGAAGGATATTGTGCTAACAGAATGGAAGATGGTGAAATAATTTGGGTAATCTTAGACAAGGAGGACATGAAATGATGGTAGGTGGTGGTATAGTAGACAGCATAAGGTTATTCCATTTGTCAGGAGTCATTTGGCAAATGCTCAGATGTGCACTGGAGAGAGCCACATGGGGGTCCAAGAAAGCCACCTTGCCTGGCATAGGCAGCTGGACAGAGCCTGAGATTGAGACCTTGATCCTCAGGGTGAGGGAGCCACCTGGGATCCTGGGCCAACTAGTGACTAGCCGTATGAAATGTATGTGGCCACTTAATGTCAAAATCCTGCTGGGAAAATGACCTCTGGACCCTCACCAGGTCCACTTTACCCGTCCTGCAGCTCTGGCCCAGAAGTGGGGTTTGAACTAGACCTTGAAGAGTGCGTGGGGCTGGGCAGATGGCATAGGGCCGGGATTCCAGATGACGCTGCAAAAAGAGCAGACAGCCAAGGAGGGACAGAAGGGGAGAGGGGAGCATTGTGAACCCACAGCAGAGAGAGAGCACAGGCTTGAGAGGGCTGGTAGGAAATGGACCAGGTGGGAAGGATGGGGGACAGGGGCCTCCGTGGCCTCCCAAAGGAGTTTAGACATTCTTGGAGGAAATAAGAAGCCATGTGAGGTTTTGAGCAAGGTGAAAATGGTTATTAAAGGACAATAATCTGGCACTGGGGGGAAGGATATATTGGAGAAAAGGAGACTCTGAGCCAAGGACATCAGGGAGGAAGCTGATGCTGTCACTTAGGTAAGAGCAGTGACAGTAGGACCAGAACAGATGCGCCCAAGAGACATTTAGTGGGAACCAACCGAGATTTTTTTTTCCTGGCCGGTGTCAAGAAATGGGAAATAGGAGGGATGAATCAAAGTTGACTCTCAAGTAGTTTGAATGGTCAATGTCGAGTGGAGAATGATAGGATACTTGTTAGCAGTTTGAGATGCGTCCTGCCTATTGCCAGCCACTACCTGTGATGAGGGAAGCTGCTGCCCTGAGGATGGTTACTCCCCAGTGGCCTCCTAACCTGCACCTCAAAGCTTCTCAAAGGTGTCGTGAGCCGAAACCAGATTAGCTGCTTTTCCACTTGATTCTACTTTTAAAAAAAATAGAACTGGGCTTCCCTGGTGGAGCAGTGGTTGAGAATCCGCCTGCCAATGCAGGGAACACGGGTTCAAGCCCTGGTCCGGGAAGATCCCACATGCCGCGAGCAACTAAGCCGGTGCTCCACAACTACTGAGCCTGCGCTCTAGAGCCCGGGTGCCACAATCACTGAGCCCGCAGGTCACAATTACTGAGCCCGCACGCCCAGAGGCTGTGCTCTGCAACAAGAGAAGCCACCACAATGAGATGCCCGTGCACCACAAGGAAGACGCAACAAAGCCAAAAATAAATAAATAAAAGAAAGAAATTTATTTTAAAAATGTAAAATAGACCTGTCAGAACACAGAGTAGCAATCACACAATTTAGAGCAAGACTTAGAAGACACCTGGGTGGTCATAGTAGCTTTGCCGTTAATTTTCCAGGGTTCTCTGTCTGTTCAGTCAAAAGCCAGCCTTCTCTCCTCTCTATGCTGATAGGCCTAGAAGGAGAAGGGGACAGGATACACAGCAGAGGTGGAAAAGCGCTCCAGGTGATTCTGCTGCAATCCACTATCTCCCCACCCCCAAACACACCCGCACACGGCCCAGCATACATCACTTTCTAACACATACCGTGTTTTCCTCATCATGAAACTTAGAGCCAAGGCAGGTGACTGGGACTTTGTGCCGGGACACCAAAATTTAGAGAGTGCAAGAGACTATTGATACAGGTTTGCAAAGATTATGTGATTTTAAAATTTGTTAAATTTACATGTTGACAGCCCAGGCATCCCCTCAGCAGTGTGGAAGCAACTGAGCTTAGCACCTAGTTAGCAAGAATAATTAGTTAAAACAGGAGCTAGCAGATTGTTAATAACACACCTCTGTGTGCCAAATCCGGAAGCACAAAGTTGGTTGAGGGCCCATTTAGTGCCGCTTGCCCAAGGCATCAAAATTGCCAATTCTGGGCCAATGCGAAGTCTGGTTGCAATGTGGCATAATGTTGGCAGATTCTGTTTGGCTACTCGTTACTCCAGCACGTGCCTTCACCACCTACTTACAATTTATTGAGGAGGTGAGATGTTGCCTCTCTTGGTTTTCCCAGTTTAGATCTCAGTTTCTGCCTTGAATCTTCCATGCCTCCAGGCCAAAAAAATAAAAGCAGTGGGTGGGGGGAAGGGAGAAATGGCATCATAACCGAGTGTGGAACTGCTTTAAGTGCAGGCCGGCATCCTCTCCATCATGGCTCTCCTGGGTAGCCAGTTTCATAGTGACCCCGACTCACTTTTGAAGGACTCTTATGAATTAGCTCTGGGTTAGAGTGTAAGTTCTGCCACCACTAACTAGCCTTGTGCCCTGAGCAAATCACTTCACCTTTCCCAGAGACCGAATGAGCAGGCCTCCTCTTCTTAGCTGGTCCTGATATGTCATTATTGAGCTATATGACCTTGAGAAATTAACTTCCCTGGACCTCAGTTTCATCACCTTCACCATGAGGACATTGGGCTAGGTGACCTCAAAGGCCCGAGTGGCAACTTTCTATAGGTCTCATTTTTTTTTTTTTGGCTGCATTCGTTCTTCGTGACTGCGCGGGCTTTCTCTAGTTGCGGCGAGCGGGGGCTACTCTTCGTTGTGGTGCGTGGGCTTCTCATTGCAGTGGCTTATCCTGTTGCAGAGCACGGGCTCTAGGCGCGTGCGCTTCAGTAGTTGTGGCACACGGGCTCAGTAGTTGTGGCTCGTGGGCTCTAGAGCGCGGGCTCAGTAGTTGTGGCGCACAGGCTGAATTGCTCCGCGGCATGTAGGATCCTCCCAGACCAGGGCTCGAACCCATGTTCCCTGCATTGGCAGGTAGATTCTTAACTACTGTGCCACGAGGGAAGTCCCTATAGCCGAATATAGGTCTATTTAAACTTGTTTCTACGTTCAGGTACGTGTGGACAGGCTGAGTTTGAGATAATGGTAACTCATTCAAGGAGAACTGGACAGTAAGCCCTGGAAGAAATGGGGCTGGGAAAAAAGAGGAAGGGTCTAGAAATGGACTTTGAGGTGAGAGCTGAGACCATGAGAATAAAGGAGCTCCCAGAGGGAAAGTCTAAAGAACAAAGCGTCAGTGACAGCCTCAGAAGTGGGGGCAGGAAGAAAAGACTGCCAAAGAAATGAGACGACCTTAAATGTTTTAGCAGCAGAGCTTGGGGTGTTTTGGAGAGAAAATGTTTTAAGGAAAAGAGGTCATTTTGACAACTGTTCCTAAGAAGGAATTCTTTATCGACACTGATAAATGCACTTCCCTTACTGTCCTGCAGCCCTAACTCAGACCTCACTCCTCTCTAGGCTGTGAACCTTCACGGGGGCGTGGACATCCTGGTCTCCAATGCTGCCGTCATCCCTTTCTTTGGAAACTTAATGGATGTCACCGAGGAGGTATGGGACAAGGTGAGAGGGGCTGAGAGCAGCAGGGGGTGGGCCTCAGAAGACAGCGCACACTCAGTCTGCTTTTAGAATGTATTTGTCAAGTGCAGTGTAAATGTGAGGAATCCTTGCAATTTGCCACACGCCTGCAGTGCACCTGGTAAAGGGCGAATGGCGGGGTGGGGGGCTTCCTCTGTCCCTGCCCTTCTCTTTCATTTCTGCTTCTCCCCAGTTTCGTCTTCATTTGCTCCTTGCTAACCGTCTTCTGCCTCCCTCCCCCATCTCCCCCACCCCCGACCCCGTGGGCTTATCCAGGCTCTTCTTCCTGGTTTATTTCCAGCAGACAGGGCAGCTAATATGCCAATAACTAGTACGCTCAGACTTACACGCCACCCCTCCCCTTTTCAGCTGCCAAAAAAGAATGATTTTTCATTAGCTGGAAAACTTTAATAGCTGCTAGTTAAGTGAAATATCAATTCTGGTGAAATTAACTAAGTTGCCGCTTTATAACATACAGCCTTTTAAAAAGACCTGCGCTTTTTCCTTTTTAACTCCAATGTCTAGAACATCTGAGATCCAGATGTCTAAATTCAAGAACCAGAATATTAGTTTTCATGTGAATGTGTACAATTATATTATATTTACAATATATTTCACACACCTACATTCTTTAATTATAAAGCCTTAATTAAATTATTTGTCTTTCTTTACTGAGGTTAATATTCCCACCTGATTTGAAAATGCTAAATTCTTCATGATCTCCCATGGTTTTGCTTTTTACCCTGACGTCATCCATAATTTCTCAACACTGAAGTTTAAGGATACTAAAATATTCTAGTTTATCAGTGTTTCACAGACATAGAGACCAAAGTGCCAAAATGCTCTTCAGTGAATCAGTTCCTGATTGATATTCTTCAAAGTAGAGAAACATCTTTCATGAGCAGTCTGAACAGAGACCACATGAAAATCAGTTATAAACCAAGTAATTTTTCTTTTTAGTTGGCTTTGTTTTTTGAATTTTATTTTATTTATTTTTTTATACAGCAGGTTCTTATTAGTCATCCATTTTATACACATCAGTGTATACATGTCAACCCCAATCTCCCAATTCATCACACCACCACCGCCACCCCCCTGCCACTTTCCCCCCTTGTTGTCCATACGTTTGTTCTCTACATCTGTGTCTCTATTTCTGCCCTGCAAACCGGTTTAGTTGGCTTTTTTTTAATATCACAGTATATCAAGTCTAAATGCAATGGTTGATCCTTGATTGAACCATGGCCTTTAAAAAAAATAAGGACATTTGGGGGACAATTGGGGAAGTTTTATTATAGACAGTATATTAGGTAAAATCATGATTATCAATGTTAAATGTTGGGCTTCCCTGGTGGCACAGTGGTTAAAATCCGCCTGCCAATGCAGGGGACACGGGTTCGAGCCCTGGTCCGGGAAGATCCCACATGCTGCAGAGCAACTAAGCCCGTGAGCCACAACTACTGAGCCCGCGCACCTAGAGTCCATGCTCTGCAACAAGAGAAGCCATGACAATGAGAAGTCCGCGCACTGCAACAAAGAGTAGCCCCCGCTCGCCGCAACTAGAGAAAGCCCGCGCACAGCAACGAAGACCCAACGCAGCCAAAAATAAAAAAAATTTTTTTTTTAAATTAACTAAAAAAAAAAAATGTTAAATGTCTGTGATAATGGATGTGGTGTGGGTGTGATAATGGATGGTGGTGTGGAAGAACATTCTTATTCTTTGGAAATAATGCTAAAGTCTTTAGGGCTAGAGCATTAGAATGTCTGCAACTTACCTTCCAAGGGTAAGGAAAAAACTGCATAGGTACATAGATAGGGCAAATGGTACAAAATGTGAACAGTTGGTGAATGTAGGTAAAGGATATCTGGATATTCATTGTCCTTCTATTTCAACCTTTCTGTAAGAGTGAAAATTTTCTAAATAAGAAGTTGCATGGGGGTTATGGGAGGGGACTATCCCAGCAGTGCCTGGAACAATGTAAACAAGGGTCATGCATTTGTTTTAAATTACAGATGTGGGGTTTTGATCGTAGACTGTGTTCCAGCTCCCCCCAAGTGCCTTCTCATGATCCCACTTGCCAATACATGTCCAGCCAGACAATCCTTCCTGGAGGGCCAAGAGCATCTCACTCCCTAAGCTCAGAAGCCAGAAAAGTGCTGGAACAACCCCAGGTGCCTGAGGTCAGGACACATTTCCCCTGAGAAACACGGCGCACTCTGGGGCAGGTCCAGGAAGCCATCCAATTCCAGGCTCTCCCTAGTTGGAAGACACACAGAAAATCCAGCTCAAGTCCAAGGCAGCCCTGAGAGTTCAGGCCCATTCTGGGTCAAATCGTACTTAGGAAACAAGCTGAACCAGGCTCCGTTCTTTCTCACCCGAACCTAATGTGTCCTTCTCTAACTGAATAAACCGGGGAAAGCCACCTCTCCCTGGGCCTTGGTTTCTTCACTTGTAAGGCCAAGTAAATCATCCCTAGGATCTCTGCCAGCCCTAAAAAACAGATCCTGGGAACCACACTCTAACTCCCCATTGCCCTGCCTTCTGCAGCCCTCTTCCCTCATGCTGTTCCCCCTCTTCTCTCTATTGCAGATTCTGGACATTAATGTGAAGGCCACAGCCCTGATGACAAAGGCAGTGGTGCCAGAGATGGAGAAACGAGGGTACAGAGAGCAAGAGGGAGCCTGCGTTCGATGGGCCCCATGAATGCTGAGGGGAGGGTGTCCATGGGAAGAGGGTCATTCTGTTCTTTTTCCAGAGGCGGCTCAGTGGTGATTGTGGCCTCCGTAGGAGCCTACAGACCATTTCCTGTAAGAACCTCCTTTTCTGCTACTTTTATCCCTTCCTCCATCCCGTACCTTCTTCCCTTCCAGTCACCCTAAGAAGTTTGTGTCCCATTTTGGAATCACATCACCGAGTACCTTCCAACAAAATAGAGGCCTTGCCTCCACAAACGCTAACCTAGGGGAGGTTTAACCACAAGACAGTTTTCTAACTGGGACCCTCCATTACAAGAGACACCCTATTATCTGTTTATAACCCTTTATATCTTATGTTAAGAACCAAGAATGAACTGGAATTGAAGAGACTAACCCATTCTCTCCTTTCCCCAGGGCCTGGGTCCTTACAATGTTTGTAAAACAGCCTTGCTGGGCCTCACCAAGAACCTGGCCTTAGAGCTGGCCCAAAGGAACATTAGGGTGAACTGCCTGGCACCTGGACTCATCAAGACTAACTTCAGCCGTATGGTGAGGAAGGGGAGTCCTGCATCCCACTGGGACCCTAAAAGGCATCTTCTCAGGTAGAAAAGCCCAGCTCCTGGGTCCTGAGCTCCCAACCACTTCTACCCCCCATCTCTGCACTTTTCCATATCCCCCCTCCATACCAGCCACGTGTCCAGACCAGACCCCCACATGATCCTTTCCTGAGGTGCACAGTGAGACTGAGGAATTCAGATACCACTCAGGCCATTTCATATCTCCTTAAGTGGGTGAGACCTGGGGCGACCCAGGAAAATGCCTCACTAGAACTTGAAGAGAATGGAGCAGAAGAGGGAAGTGGGTAGAGACTGGGAGCTGGGAAGGACTAGGAAGTGAAGGGGGTGCCTCTCCATCGTCCTTTGAATTGATGTGAGGGCAGGCAGTTTCTCCCCTCGCTGTCCCTCACAGGAAGAGATTTCCCTTTTTCCTGCAGTTGTGGGATGACCAAGCAAGACTGGAGAGCCTAAAAGCAACCATGCAGATCAAAAGGTAAGGCTGGGGGCTTCCCTGGTGGTACAGTGATTGAGAATCCGCCTGCCAATGCAGGGGACATGAGTTCGAGCCCTGGTCCAGGAAGATCCCACATGCCGTGGAGCAACTAAGCCAGTGCACCACAACTACTGAGCCTGCACTCTAGAGCCCGCGAGCCACAACTACTGAGCCTGCGTGCCACAACTACTGAAGCCCGCGCGCCTAGAGCCCGTGCTCCACAACAAGAGAAGCCACTGCAATGAGAAGCCCACGCACTGCAACGAAGAGTAGCCCCCGCTCGCTGCAACTAGAGAAAGCCCATGCACAGCAATGAAGACCCAACGCAGCCAAAAATAAATTAAATAAATTAAAAAAAAAAAAAAAAGGTAAGGCTGTCACAGGGGAGGGCGAGGAGGGATAAAGATGGTCCCTCACAGCCCACGGCTCACCGACTCTCCGTCCTGCAGACAACACAGGCGTGCTCTCCTCTGCTTCAAACACAGAGATTTCACAAGTTCTTGAACACAGCATCACTACAGTGGCGTGTGCAAGGAGTCTGCTTCCACTGCAAAAACGAAACACAGAGGCATCCAGGTTTAGCAGAGCAGAGCCCTGGGGGAGGCCCTGACCCCTCTCTCCACCTGGGTGTTTGCCTCCACCTCTGGGCATCCCTAAGGATGAGGGACCAAAACCAAAACCAAAACCAAAACATGCTTTTGTTAGTTCCCCTTGAATAAAAAGAGTCATGTGTCCAAAGCTCAGGTTGATGATCTTACAATCCAAATAAAAGGAATGAAGAGCTTTACCAAGTCCCAAAACTCCCCTTGCCTAAGAAAACTAGCCTCTTCCCCAAAGGGTTGGCCGAACTGTTCAGGCACCTTCATCTGGCTCTCCTTCCTCTAAGTTCCCTGCCTCTCTCCAGCTTCTGGCTTCTGGGAACTCTCTTGTCTTTAGCTCCTCCGCCTTGTCTCCTCAAGGACACATACCAGCAATGCCTACTTGAGGAAGGAGACACCCTCAAGTGCTCCCAAAGCCATTCTGATGTCAGGCATGAGCTGCTGGCCTAGTTCACAACTCATTAATAAGGGTATTGTCACCCTTGAGCTACAGTGAATGATCTGGCCCCATGCTTCTCAGTCTTGGATGCACATTAGCTGGGGTGCTTCTGAAACCACAGATGCTCAGACCCCACTCCCAGAGATTCTTTTTTAATTGATCCAAGGTAGAACCTAGGCATCTTTGGCGGGGGTGGGGGTGGGGACAGTTAAGCCTCTCGGACGACTACAGTGTGCAGCTAGGATGGAGAACCACTAATCCAGGCCTTCTAGGTTTGAGGTACCCACTCTACCCACCTCTAGAGCATTCTATGGCAGTTAGGATAAAGTGTTCCCTAACTATGCAATCACTGATACAAACACTGAGAATAAGCACAGTCTCACAAAATGACTTTAAGGGACAAAAATAGATTCCTGAAAAAGGTGTCTGTGAATTGAAGCTGTACAAATGGAATCATTTTAAACAAATCATTTACTGTCTCACAGACTCCCTGACATTTGAATAGTATGCACACATGTGAAACAAATTCTTTGAAGAATGAAATAGCTGCTCACCAGGTTATCTATATAACTTTGGATTTTGGTGTCCTGAGTTCTCTAAAAAACAAAGTATCTCTATATTATATGAATATAATGTGCAGTGGTTTTTGCAAAGTACAGTATTAATGGTTATACTGAATTATAACAGCTTATATTCATGGTAACCCTATTTTATGGGCAGTACACTGGTCCTGAAAAATCACGTGATACTTCTTGATTAAGCAAATTTCATTCCCTGTTTGATTTTTACTCCCTTCCTTTTTTCCCCTCCTCCCCAGGATAGGCAAGCCAGAGGACTGTGCGGGCATCGTATCTTTCCTTTGCTC
The DNA here is from genome assembly GCF_009873245.2 of Balaenoptera musculus. Classification (NCBI taxonomy): domain Eukaryota; kingdom Metazoa; phylum Chordata; class Mammalia; order Artiodactyla; family Balaenopteridae; genus Balaenoptera; species Balaenoptera musculus. Next base: position 102,109,436 of record NC_045786.1, read on the forward strand.
CGAAGACGCCAGCTATATCACTGGGGAGACAGTGGTGGTGGCTGGAGGGATGCCATCCCGCCTCTGAGGACCTGGAGAACATCCACGAGGGCAGAGATTGGGCTCCATCTCCTGGGTCCTGTTCCAGCATCCATCTACTGGCCTTTCGCACCTCTGCCTAGCGTACTGCTCACCTTACACCCTAACCCCACCCCCCCATATCAATTCTGCCCTGTGAAAAGCTCCAGCATTCTCTGCTGTCAAGGTGTGGTCTTATGAGGATTCTCACTGTTGCTGTGGCCTTGGATAAAGACTTCCCTTGAGAGCACAGGGCAGGCCTGCTGAGAGGGCTTAGTCTACCGCGGCAAAGACCAACTAATATTTTTTTTCTGGGCATCAGGGGAATTTGAGGGAGATGGGAGAGAAGGAACCTGGAGCGGAAGGAACAGGGTTGGAAATTAACAACTCGCAAATGAGGTCCAAATAAAATACAGATGATCATGATGCTTTGAATCAATGTGTTCGTTTTTCAGTATACGGTGCAGAGGTGTGGTAGCCGAGCAGAAAGCATAAATCTGAGCGGACTGGATTCCCCTAAGATCCCCCCCCAGACACTAAATCTGGATCCTCCTAACCCTCCTCCCTGTCTCCAGGACCTGAGCGTAATGCTGGGTGTGGAGGTGTTTGCAGAGCTGCCAGCTGGGAGGAGGCGGCACGGGAATTCCCAGGTGCTGCTCTCGGCCTCACACCCGCGGAGATAGTGCCAAGAACACCGCAGGGATCCCCGAGGCTGGGCAAGCGGAAAACGAAGGACGAACTCCCCCACATTCAACCATGTCCTCTGCCGGCATCGCCCTCGGCCTAGAGTTCCTTCCTTCGAGGGTCAGCGAGGACGCGCTGGACGGGTCCCGAGCAAGCAGTGAAAAGGGAGGAGCCTTGCAAGGATGACCCGGCGAGGGGTACCCAGGCCTACGAACAAAAGAAGTGGGTTCTGCTCACGGTGTCCGAGGAGTGGGTCACACGGAAAGTGGGGACGCTGCCCCCCTTCCGGGAGATGGCCCGGGCTGCAGACGACACGCACAGGGCGTAGCACGCTAGAGCCGGCGGGAGGGGTGGGCGCGAGCGCTCTCAGGGTCTCACGCGGCTCGGAGGCGCGGCGCGCATGCTCAGTCCGGCACCTCTCCGGGCGGGGCGGGAGACCCGGCTCTCCGAGGCGGGGTGGGGGGGAGGAGCGCTCGCGCAGACGCCCCTCACAGGAGCGGGCTCAGCGGCTGCTGCAGCGCTCAGCGCCGGGGCCCTGCCGGAGCCGGGTCTAGCATGTGCCGCGTCTCCCCGGCGGTGGCGACGGCGGCTCCTCTGCAGCAACAGCGGCAGCAACGGCCGCCATGGCCAAGTCCAGCGCGGAGCTCACCCGCGAGCTGCAAGGTACGAGGCTGCGGTGGTCTCCGGGACGCCCCGTCCGGGAGCCTCCCAGACCCAGTGCGTTCCTCCCCGCGGTACACCCCGGTGCCTCCCGCCCCTCATGCATCCGGTTCCAAGGCAGCTCCCTGCCCCTGCATCCCAGCTCGGGGCATCACTGTCCCAGAGCATCCTCCGCTGCCCCCCTCGCCTCACCCCGTCAGGACCTACGTGTCCCAGAGCCGCCCGTCCCGATCTTCAGTGACAGGTGCAGTCCCTTCACGCTCCCTGGGGCTGACTCTCAGCGATTCTGGCCCACCCCTCGGCGAAGCATCCAGTGTCCCCTCCGGAGAATCCCCGTTTCCCCGCCGGGCGGGGCCAGGCCAGCCCTGCCGGGTGATGGGAGCTGCCCCAGGTCCTGACCTCCTCTGGCCTCAACACCCTCCCTCCTCTGGGCCCGGCGCCGGAACTGGCTCGAGAGCCCCGCTAGCGCCCCGGCCAGTGGGGCAAAGAAGGGAGTCAGGGAAAAGGGCCTGGACCGGAGCTAAAACCAGGAGCAGGGTCTACTGAAGCTTATCTACCACAGCCCGCATCCCAGCCTGCCCCCTTCTCTCTACCCGACACCCACACCTCACGGCCTCTCCTGTTTGCCTGGTTCTCAGACTCAGACCAAACCAAGGCCCGACCCCCCAGCACTGCCAACCCTGACCCCCAGAGGCGGCAGCACAGGCTAGTCCACGCAGAGACCAGGACGCTCAAGGATACTCAGAGACGTGCTGCACCGTGGCGATTTCCCACAGCTCCACAGGCACACAAGCACAATCGTGAGATGTGTGTACACACATCTTTACAAGAAACTGCACACACACGCACGCACGCACACACACTGGGATATCTGGATGATTCTGCCAGCAGATGGGTATGGAACTCATTTAAACACTAACTCCTTCCTACCCCGCAGCTCCCACCCACACCAGAGCTGGCTGGCTCTGTGCCCCTTTCACAACTGCAGACACAGCATACTCATTCACACTTACCCATCCCCACCAATGCCACACACGGGCTCCCTGGCATCTTCTTTACATGCGTAGTAAAAGGTAGACACTCACACCCAGACCACCTAGAGTGCAGCCGAAGGGATACCCCCCACGCCCCTACACACTGACTCACTCTGTATGTGTTGACAGCTGCTGGAGTGCACGGGTTGGAAAAATCCTTCACACTCTCCCACGGTGTCACTCAGCTACTTTCCCCCGACTCAGGAACATCAGGAGCCAGAGTTTTCTCCACACCCCACTGCCCTTCTAATAGAAAGAGAAAAGTCACCCAAGAAGGAAAGGTCTCGGTCCCTGTCCCTCTCAGTCTCTCTCTGATTCTCTCTCCTCTCCTCTGCCCCTGCCCCTGGAGAGCCTCGGGTTTGCGGGGGCGGCCAGGGTCAGGGGAGCTCTGAGCAGCCCACCACCCACCTGCAGACAGCATCCGGAGGTGCCTGAGCCAAGCGGCTGTGCTCCAACAACATCGTGTCAAGCTGGAGACGAAGCCCAAGAAGTTCGAGGACCGAGTGCTGGTGAGGACACTGGGCTGGGGGAGGGGAGGGGGGGTCAAGAGCACCTGGGCTGGTGAGGGCAAGGAGCCTGGGGGGACAGGGGAGACAGAGGTGGGGGGAGAGCTGAGAAGACATAGCCTGGGGGCAGGGGGAGGCTGGACTGGGTGGATGTCTAGGAGCCTAGGGTGGGGCATGTGAGAGAGGAGGGACTTCCAGAGCAGAGGGTCAGCTGGCAGGGGGTGCACACAGGCTGAGGGGGCTAACAGAGGGCAGGGTGACTAGGGCCCAGGAAGCTGCCGTTTGTTGCTGATGTTCTTTTCCCCTCTCTGAAGGCCCTGACCTCCTGGCGCCTCCACCTTTTCCCCCTTAAAGTCCCAGCCAAGGTGAGTTGGGCCGATGAGCCGGAGAGCACCTGGCGTGCTCCCCTCTGAGCCCGGCAGCCAGGCCCTGACCATGAGCTGGGCATCCCCGTGTCCCCTTCCCCCAGGTGGAGAGCTCCTTCAATGTCCTGGAGATCCGCGCCTTCAACACGCTCAGTCAGAACCAGGTGAGCACCAGGGCTTGGGCCCCACTCCTGGGCCAGCAGGAGGAGGGAGCCCACATCTGAGGCCCTGCTGCTCCCTCTCCCCCAGATCCTAGTGGAGACAGAGCGTGGCATGGTGAGCATGCGGCTGCCATCAGCTGAGAGTGTGGACCAGGTGACACGACATGTGAGCTCTGCCCTCTCCAAGGTCTGCCCTGGCCCTGGGTGAGTGGCAAAGGAGGAGTCTCTCAGGGGTCAGACAAGGAGACCTCCTTCCTCCCTCCCTCCTTCCCCTGGGCCCCCGAGACATCAAGGAGAAGAGCTCTTGTGTCCCTATTCCTGCTTTTCCTGGGGATCCAGAAGCTATAACAGGGTAAGAATTGAGAGCCTCTTTCCACCCACCTTGGGATGGATTTGTTCATTTTCCAGGAGTCTAATCCGGCGTGGAAATGCAGACACCCCAGAAGGGCCCCGAGACACGTCCCCCAACTCTGAGACTTCCACGTCCACCGCTCACAGTGTCTGCGGTGAGCAGGGGCAGACTTGAGGAAAGTGGGGCCTACACCACCCTGCCCCTTGCTCAGAGTCCTCTGTGTACGGGGCTTTGCCTGCCCTGAGACTCCACGGCTCCCAGACCTCAGAGGTTCATGAACCCAGGACACTGGTGCATAAAGTGACCTTGACCTTTCCTTGAACTCCAAGCCTGTTCCCCACCCCCTTACCGCTCAAGGAGCCAGCCCATCTCCTGCCCCACAGGTGGCTTCTCCGAGACCTACGCCGCCCTGTGCGACTACAATGGGCTGCACTGCCGTGAGGAGGTGCAATGGGTGCGTTGGGCCAGGACCGGCAGGCGGGCAGGTGGGACCCAGAGGGATGGGGCAGAGGAGGAGGAGGAGGGAAGCAGGTGTGAGCCACTTCCACCTCTCCAAGGATGTGGACACCATCTATCATGCCGAGGATAACCGGGAGTTCAATCTTTTGGATTTCAGCCACTTGGAGAGCCGGTAAGCAGATGGGGTAGAGACTCAAGCCCCCATTCCAGCCCCAGCCCAGCCCTGGCCCTTCTAGGCTCTCCCTTCTGGTCCCACCCACAGCCCCGGCTCTGTCTTCCAGCCCCCACCCCCCCTGCCTTTCACCCATCTAGGCTTTCCCCAGCCCAACCACCCCAGCCCTAGTCTCTTCTTCCCAGCCCTAGCCACCTGCTCACCACTTTCCTGCCGCCCTGAATCTCCCCACAGAGACTTGGCCCTAATGGTGGCAGCCCTGGCCTACAACCAATGGTTCACCAAACTCTACTGCAAGGACCTGCGGCTGGTAGGGTCTAGGAGGGGCAGTGGGGAGGGGAGAGTACTGCCCTCTCCGGCTCCTGATCACATGACCCCCTCTGTCCTCAGGGCTCTGAAGTGCTAGAACAGGTGCTACACACCCTGAGCAAGTCGGGGAGCCTCGAAGAGCTGGTGCTGGACAACGCCGGGCTTAAGACGTGAGGCCAGCCTCCTCCTTGGGCAGTGGTACCCCCTTGATGTAGTCTTAGGGTCCCAGAGCCTCAGAGCATGATATGGGCCTCTGAACCGTCTCATCCAGCTCCTCACTGTACAGAAGAGGCCCAAAGAGGGCACAAAGCAAGTCACGCCTAAGCCTCCTGACCCCCAGCTCCACAGCCTTCCCCCGTATCTCCATGCCCCGTCCCCTTCTGCCATCAGTCACCGAGCAGGGTGCGCTGCTCCGGTCTCAAGGACCCTAAGCTGGGCTTTGTCTCAGCACAACTTCCCAGGTATTCCGGAGTGATGGCAAGCTCCCTGGCAGGCCCCGAGCTGCTCCCCACCTGCGGGGGCCTCCGACCACTGTAGCCCCAGCCAGGCAGGCAGGTGGAGGAGGAGGGGAAGCCCAGGGCCTGGGACAAACACATCCTTCCTCCCCTTCCCCAAAGGGACTTTGTCCAGAAGCTGGCCGGGGTATTTGGGGAGAACGGGAGCTGTGTGCTGCATGCCCTCACTCTGTCCCACAACCCCATCGAGGACAAGGGTGAGCCCCAGCCCTGAATCCTACCCCCCATCGCAACGCAGACCCCTATCCCAGCCCAGAGCCCAACCCGGTCTGAACAGGGGCTCTCCGACCTGATGCCAGCCCCTGCCCCAATATGCCATCCTTGACCCCAGGCCCATAACCCACTCAAGCACCCAGTCTGACTCTGCACCACCTGTCCCCACTGCCCATCTCTCAGTGGTCCCCTTTCTCTCTCCACTCCCCAGGTTTCCTCAGCCTGAGCCAGCAGCTCCTCTGCTTCCCCACTGGCCTCACCAAACTGTGCCTGGCCAAGACTGCCATTTCCCCTCGAGGTACTTGCCCCGGGACCCCTGACCTCTGACTCTGACCCTCCCCCAGCACTGCCTGGGTGTCGAGTCCCAGAGGTGTACCCATACACTCAAACAGCATCCCAGGGATCAAAGAAGGGAAAGGAGCCACATTTGGAGAGTGGGGAAGAGTTGTATGCAAGGGGAAGAGTTCGGCGGGGGGGTGGCCAACCCAGCCCAGTGCCCGCTGTGCTCAGGGCTCCAGGCGCTGGGCCAGACCTTCGGGGCCAACCCAGCCTTTGCCAGCTCCCTTCAGTACCTGGACCTGAGCAAGAACCCTGGGCTGCTCGCCACAGATGAGGCCAACGTGAGTCCACGAATATAGCCTCAAGCCCCTGCAGAGGCCCACCCGGGCTTCAGGGCCTGGGGTCTCTGCCCTTTAGCCCTGGGGAGGGGAGGGGTTCTGTCACCCCTTCACCCGCAACCCCTCTGTCCTTCCTTCCCAGGCCCTCTACAGTTTCCTGGCCCAGCCCAATGCCCTGGTGCACCTGGACCTGGCGGGGACTGACTGCGCCATCGACTTGGTGAGGATTTGGTGACGGGGGAGCCAGCCTGTGATCTGGGGGGGCTGGGGTGGGTCACCCCCTCCTTGAGTACAGTGGTGGGCGGAGCTGGCAGGATGGCTTCAGGTTCAGCTGAATTACAAATCAACGCCAAAGCTCACACCTGTGCAGCACTTTATCCGTGCGCCGCCAAGGCTGTGCTGGCTGTGCCTAAAAGCCAACCCGGATCCGTTCCTCAGTCGTGAGCCCCAGCGCAGCGCTGAGTCCACCGGAGGAAAGGACTCCTTCCCTAACTTGAACCAGGCACCTTACGAGCTTGTGGGCGCCCTGGCTTTACACATCCACTGCCTATGAGCCTCTCACCCCCTGGGGGCCAGGCAGGTGGGAGTAGACCCACTTTCCACAGAGGGGAAACTGAGGCTTGAAGAGGCTAAGTGGGCAGGCACAGCGGGGCTCGCACAGACTGACCGCAGAGGGCGAAGCGCCAGGGCCTTGGTGGGGAGGGAGGAGGGAGTCCTCGTCGCCCCTCCCGGCAGCCCTCCCAGCCCCGTGAGACGCACCCTGTCTCCACCCCCACAGCTTCTGGGCGCCCTGCTCCACGGCTGCTGCTCCCACCTCACCTACCTCAACCTGGCGCGCAACAGCTGCTCCCACAGGTGGGAGCACAGGGGTGCAGCGAGGGGCGGGGCAAGTCGTGGGCGCCCCCTCCCTTGCTGACCCCAGGCATCTCCGCAGGAAGGGCCGGGAGGCCCCGCCTGCCTTCAAGCAGTTCTTCAGCAGCACCTACACTCTGAGCCACATCAACCTGTCGGCCACGAGGCTGCCCCTGGAGGCCCTCAGGTCGGGTGGGTGCAGGGTTGGGGGGCGTCCGAGGGGGAACCCTGGGAGAAGGGGGTGAGGGGTAAAGGCGGGCCTGCTGACCTTCCTCCCACAGGGCGCTGCTCCAGGGCCTCTCCCTCAACAGTCACCTCAGCGATCTGCACCTGGACCTCAGCAGCTGTGAGGTGAGCCCTCAGTCCCCCACCCATCACCCCACCGTTCACTTCCCTAAGTCAAGCTCTGGCTCCGTCTTGCCTCCGCGCTACCCCTCAGCGACCCCCCGCCCTAACTTCACCCCCACTTTCCCCTCTCCGTCTGTGGTCTGCGGCCCTCTGTCTAGAGGTCATTTTCAGTCTCCAGGATCTCCTCGCTGACCGCTTTGGGGTGGGAGATACCAAGCTTTCCCACCAGATGGCAGGAGCAAGCTGTCTCCAGAGCAGCGGCCTGGAGATTTTTCTGGCTGAAGGGAGGGGAGAGAGCCCTAGGGAAGGATCTGGTATAGAGAAGGGGCCTCCAGATTTCACACCCGAGAAGACCTGGTATGACCTTGAATCCTGGCATGACTCCTCTTATCTCTAAGCATTAAAGGTGCCCTGTCTTCCACCCACACCCCGTCCCTGCAGCTCCGCTCAGCTGGAGCCCAGGCTTTGCAGGAGCAGCTGTGGGCTGTCACCTGTGTGGGCAGCCTGGATCTGTCAGACAATGGTGAGTGGGGGCACTTCCCTTCCTGGGGGCCAGGTGGGGACAGGGGCCTAGAGCACGGGGGAGAAGCCCTAAGGAGACTCCAGTGAGCCTCGGGCCTCAAGGCCAGGCCTCTCCCATCTACTGGCCAGGGTTCGACTCGGACCTCCTGACACTGGTGCCCGCACTTGGCAAGAACAAGTCCCTCAAGCACCTGTTCCTGGGCAAGAACTTCAACGTCAAGGCCAAGTGAGCCCCCCCTCCTATACCCACAGACCCTCACTCCATCATCCGCCTATCCTTGTGGCTCACTGTGTTACCCTTGACCGCCTCTCCGCTGCTCCACTAACATGACCCCAGCCCCCTCCCCTCCTACTCTGAGCCCCGACTCCCCACAGGACCCTGGAGGAGATCCTCCACAAGCTGGTGCAGCTGATCCAAGAAGAGGACTGTGTGAGTGCCGGGGCCTGGGAGGGGACCTGCAGTGACAGGGGCTGCAGGGACTGGGCCAAACCCCCCACTTGCCCACACAGTCCTTGCAGTCACTGTCAGTGGCAGACTCCCGGCTGAAGCTTCGCACCAGCATCCTCATCAACGCCCTGGGCAGCAACACCTGCCTGGCGAAGGTGGATCTGAGCGGCAATGGCATGGAGGACATCGGGGCCAAGATGCTCTCTAAGGCCCTGCAGATAAACTCCTCCCTCAGGTGGGGCCCACACCTGGACCCTCTCACCTGGAGCCCCAGCCCTCCCCCACACACATACATGCCCTCCCTGCTGCCTCACTGCTCTGTACCCCAGCTTCCAGGAGACCCTTAGTCCCAGGACCATCTCTGAGTCAGCCTCATTACCCAGGAAAGGAGGGAAGGCTCCTGAGGGGGATGTGTCCCCTCCCCCTAAGAGAGACCCCGAGGGAGGGGTAATACGCTGATGCTCACCCTTTCCCCAGAACTATCCTATGGGATCGGAACAATACATCTGCCCTAGGCTTTCTGGACATTGCAAGGGCCCTGGAGAGGTGAGTAGACCAGGGCCCTGCCCTGATCCTAGCCCCCAGCTTCCCTGTACCTGGACCAGGCCTGAACTACACCAGCCCCACCCCAGTCCACCTGACCTAGTTGCATAGAAATGTTAGGAAGGACCACAGAAGAGGGAAATGGTCAGCAAGAGGTGGGGTCTGGGGAGCAGGAGCCTCTCCTGCCCGCCTTTATCCCACCCAGCTGTGCCACTCTGTCCCACAGCAACCATACGCTGCGCTTCATGTCCTTCCCTGTGAGCGACATCTCCCAAGCCTACCGCAGCGCCCCTGAGCGTACCGAGGACGTCTGGCAGAAGGTGGCGGCCTGAGCAGGGTGGAACCCGAGGGGCAGGGGCCAGCCCAAATCCCCTGGCCCTCACCCCACCCACCCATCGTCATCTCCAGATCCAGTGGTGCTTGGTGAGGAACAACCATTCTCAGACGTGCCCGCAGGAACAGGCTTTCAGGCTGCAGCAGGGCCTGGTGACCAGCAGCGCCGAGCAAGTAAACGTTTCCCTCCGAGACACAGGGGGCACACGTGGGGCACGCAGGGCACAGGGCTGATGTGATGGAGCGCAGGTCGGGGCGGGAGGGATCATGAGAGAGGCATCGTGTGGTGCCCATAAGTGGATTGAGCATGTGGGAGAGCAAAAAGACAGGACGTGCAGAATGTGGGCCCCAAACATGAGAGGACACGTGGGCAAACGGCAGGGGTCCCAGACAAGGGGTCCCAGGACTGTGGGAGCTCCACTGAGTGTTCAAGAGGACATCCCAAGAAGAAGAGGGAACAGGCCATCGGGAGACATCACCCTTACCCCTGTCAGTGCCAGCACCAGTAGCACTGCCCAAGGGGGCCCAGAAATGGGGCACCTGGGGGCCCACCTGGGAAGGTGAAGATGCGAGAGTCCCCCCTAACACTCCCGCCACCTGTGCTGCAGATGCTGCAGCGGCTGTGCGGACGGGTGCAAGAGGAGGTTCGGGCCCTGAGGCTGTGCCCCCTGGAGCCCGTGCAGGATGAGTTGCTCTATGCTCGGGACCTCATCAAGGACGCCAAGAACTCCCGGGCGGTGAGCCCTCCGCAGCCCCGCCCTCCCCTGACAGTCTAGGGAGCCCAGGAAGGCCAGCGTGCCGGCCCAGGAGCGTCCAGGCCCAGGAGTGCCCACGGACGGCACTGCTTATCCCCCAACGTTTTCACAGCCTCCTAGGCCAGGGACCCAGCGAAGCCAGATTCTGACCTTCTGATCAGAACCCCTTTCTTTCCCAGCTGTTTCCCAGCCTCTATGAGCTGGGCCACATGCTGGCCAACGACGGACCCGTGAGGCAGAGGCTGGAGTCAGTAGCCAGTGAGGTGTCCAAGGCTGTGGACAAGGAGCTGCAGGCAAGTCCTGGGGAGGGAGCCCAGTGCTGACCAAGGCCCTAAGCCGAGGGCCGAGGCCAGCACGGGAAGATTACCGTGGGCAAGAAGGAGTTACAGAGCTGAGACCACCTACACTCCCACTGTGCCAAGGCATTGCTAGAGAACCGGCCTCGGATATTTGCTGCTCGTTTCAACCTTAGCCCCTGAACTCTGAGCTCTCCCTCTGGACTCTGATCCTTGGACTGACTCTCCCCTGTCCGTGTGTCCATGTGGTAGGATGAAAAGGACACTGACCAGGATGTGGGGAAGCCTGAGTGTCCAAGGCTCTGCTGCTAACCGGCCCTGTGACCTTGGCCGGCCCCTCAGTCTCCCCACGGGGGGCTGGAATAGACAGGCTGGAGTCTCTTCCGCTGTGGTGCCAGCCCTGACCCTGCCCTCCTTGGGGCTCTGGCCTCCTTTCCCCACATACTAGGTGATCCTGGAGTCCATGGTCAGCCTAACGCAAGAGTTATGCCCCGTGGCCATGCGGGTGGCTGAAGGGCACAACAAGATGCTGAGCAATGTGGCTGAGCGCGTCACTGTGCCCCGGAACTTCATCCGAGGGGCGCTGCTGGAGCAGGCGGGGCAGGACATTCAGAACAAGCTGGAGTGAGAGGCGGCGGGGTGGGGGCTGGAGGGGGGCTGGACTTGGCCTGGAGCACTTAGGGACTCGGGGGGGTGGGGGGGGCAGCCATCAGCAATGAATAATGAATGACACAATCTACAATACAAGGGATGAATCTTTAACCAACTGCAACCTTGCTATTTAAGGTCTGACTCATTCTTGCCCTGGCAGTCTAACTGCTGAGCTGGGGTTAGGAGTCCGAACAGTGCACACACGTGTACACGTACACACAGCCGCGCACATACCCCCAGGAACTGACCTCTAGAAACAGAGCACAGCCTCCTCGGAGGTGTGGACAAAGAATAGGGGTGCATGGACTGCGCTGCCCATCCCCCCAAGTTTTCATGGCCCCTAGAGCTCTCCCTCATTCCAGTCTGGGTGCCACCTCTCACTAAAATGAAGGAAAATTATTACACAAACCCATGAAATGGCCAAGCTCAAGAAGTGCTGGTTCCTGCTCTTACAGCAGAGACGGGCAGAATTCACTCAACACCTCAGTTTACCTCACTCTGTTCCACTGGAGCTCCAGGGGCCGGACCCAGAGCCCCTCTGCCCGTCCTTCCCCTCAGTTCCTCTCCGTCCACCCTCCCCCTCCACACACCCCTAGGCTGGAAGGGCTGTGGGTGGAGCTGGGTGGTGGATCCCAGGTGCCTCGTACAGCAGCTGTGTTCCCCGTGGGCAGCCAGGGCGGCCGGCCCGCTCCCTCAGGCGTCTGGGGAAGGCTGGGGCAGAGGCTCAGGGGCAGGGAAGGAGGAGCTGAGCCGCCCCCCTGTGCCCACAGTGAAGTGAAGCTCTCAGTCGTCACCTACTTGACCAACTCCATAGTAGATGAGATCCTGCAGGAGCTGTACCACTCCCACAAGAGCCTGGTAAAACTTCTGAGCCTCAGCCCGGCCCAGACCTGTCCTCCACCCCACATCACCCGCGTCTGCCCCCACCAGCCCTCCCCGTCAAGGTCCTGGGCGGTGGGCGGCTTCCTTGGGATCCTGTTCACACCTGTCCTTCTCTAGGCCCGACACCTGGCCCAGCTAAAGACACTGTCAGATCCGCCAGGGGGGCCGTGCCAAGGACAGGATCTGTCCTCCCGGGGCCGAGGCCGGAACCATGACCGTGACGAGACCACAGATGATGAACTTGGGACCAACATCGTGAGCACCCCCACTCCCTTCCTTAACCTTGGTCCTGCCCCTGACCCTGCAAAACGCTGTTCCCTTCTACGTCCCTGGACTCCACTCTCTGCCCCTCGCCGGGTCTTTTCCCCTCGCCCCGATCCCGCCCAGCCTCTTCCCTTGTCCCATTGCCTCAGCCGCCTAAGGACAGGGAAGCGGGATGCACTCTAAAGAGGAGGCTTTATGAGGAATGGGAGGCTCCAGGCGAGGCTCCTGGGGTTTGCCACCTGGCCCCACCGCATGCCTCCGTCTCTGCAGGACACCATGGCCATCAAAAAGCAGAAGCGCTGCCGCAAGATCCGGCCCGTGTCTGCCTTCATTAGTGAGTCTTCCAGCCTCCGCGCTGATGGCCCTGATTCCCTTTCTTTTATCTCTGCCTCTCCAGCCTGCTTTCTCCCTGCCCCTCATGCTAGTCCCTCTAACGCTGCTCTCCCCACAGGTGGGAGCCCTCAGGACATGGAAAGCCAGCTGGGGAGCCTGGGGATCCCCCCTGGCTGGTTCTCAGGACTCGGGAGCAGCCAGCCCACAGCTAGTGGCTCCTGGGAAGGTCTATCTGAGCTGCCCACTCATGGCTACAAACTAAGGCATCAAACACAAGGGAGGCCCCGGCCCCCCAGGACCACCCCTCCGGGACCTGGTCGGCCCAGCGTGAGTCCCTAAGGCCTCACAAGAGGACCAACTTCACTTAGCAGTGCCAGAGCCAGAGATTCTAGCTCTAGGACACCAATGCCAGAGGTACTAGCCTTGGGGGATCGGGCAGGGGCCCAGGCAGGCCATGGAACAGAAGAGGAGTTATCCGGATTGGATGGAGCTAGACCTTGTCACAGATAGGAAATCTCTGTCTGCTAGACAGTGGCAGTTCTCATTTTGGTGACAGAGAGAGTCAAGAGCCACCAAGTTTAAGAAATGCCCAGGTATCCTGAAGTCTAAGTTTCCATGGGGCCAAGAAGAGGCAAGTCCAAGTCCAAAGGGGAAGGCCTTGAGTGGATGGGAGGAGGGCTTCCTCACCCAGATGGTATATCCTACAGGACTTTCCTCCCAGCAGGCGCCAGTACCTGGGACCCGTCAGGAGAACGGGACGGCCACCCGCCTGGATGAGGGGCTGGAGGACTTCTTCAGCCGAAGGGTTATGGATGAAAGCTCCAGGTGTGGTGCCCAGGCACACCCCCCAACTTCAGCAGGCCCCGAGGCCCTGGAGGGCTCCCGTGTCCACCCGTCTCCCAGAGAGGCCTCTCCAATGGCAGTGCCCCAAAGCCAGTCTCTCTGGGAGATTTCCCCCACATTCTCTTTCCTCCACACCGAGCCCTTAGTTGCCATGTTCTCTGAATCCCCTCAGGACAGCAGGAAAGAACGGGGCCAGAGTGAACCACCACAGTGGGATTGGGGTTCGGGGGATAGCAGGCCCTGGAATGGGGTGACGGTTAGTGGTACCAGGCCTGGAGGGTGTGTTCTGTCACTGTCCTGCACAGACTCCCCGGCATCTCTCCACAAGGAACTGGGTCACTTGGAGAGGCTGAGAGGAGATGGGGGGAGGGGTGCCTGCGAGGGAAGAGGCTGCTGGAGGGTTGTGACAGGGAAGGTGAGGACACCATCCCCTGAGAATAGGTGGAAAGGGTTATGGAACGGCAGGAAAGACTAGATGAGACAGGACAACTGGAGGTCCCGGAGAGCCAGGACAGGCCTAACGCCAGCACCACCCTGGGCCCTGAACGACCTCGGCATCTGACCTGGGTATCTCCCCACGACTTTGTCCCTAACTCACCCCGACCCTGCCCAGCTACCCCCGGACTCTGAGGACCCTGCGGCCAGGCCTCTCGGAGCCGCCACTCCCTCCACTCCAGAAGAAGAGGCGCCGAGGCTTGTTTCACTTTCGCCGGCCCCGGAGCTTCAAGGGGGACAGGGGGCCAGGGTCCCCCACCACCGGGCTCCTCCTCCCTCCGCCCCCGCCCCCGCCCCCGACTCAGGAGAGCCCCCCCAGCCCAGGTCCCCGCAGCCTCGGCAATAACTCGTCCCCCTGCTGGAGCCCAGAGGAGGAGAGCAGGCTCCTTCCTGCATTTGGCGGGGGCCGGGGGCCTTCCTTCCGCAGGAAGATGGTAAGTGAGGCAGGGGTGCCGAGTCCTGGTTTGCTGCCCCACTCGTAGCCCATCCATGCACCCCACCCTAGGCACTTAACGGGAGACTGTTAGGACTCGGGAACTTGGTCATCCCAGTTCCTCGCTCCTGGGCCCCTTGGGCTAAGCCTGGTGACCCAGCGTATGCTGGGAGTCCACCATGCAAATGAGGGCAGTGGAAGGACTCCTCGGAGGGTCTGGTTAGGGCTTCCCAGGCAGGGGGCTCCGAGGGGTTGGGGCCCTCCCCTGCTCCCTTGCTGCCTGTGGAGCCCCTTCTCCATCGGGAACTGATTCTAAACCCGAAACCTTGTTCCAGGGCACCGACGGGGCAGAGCCTGGGGAGGGGGGCCAGGCCCCTGGGACAGCACAGCAGCCAAGGGTCCACAGTGTCGCCCTCCCTGGGTTGGGAGGAGCCAAGGGTTGGAGCTTCGATGGGAAACGAGAGGTGAGCGGAACCTGGGGAGGCGAACTGAGGGTCCCGTGGGTCCCTGCATACCACCCTCCCCTCCCCACGGCCCTGCGGTTGGTAGGTCAGTGGAGAGAGCCATGCTCTGGAGTAGAAGGTGTCAGCTGCAGTTCTGCCCCTGCACTTGCTGCGCAACCCTGGACAAGTCACGCTGGAGCCTCTGCTTCCTCATAAAGTGTGTGGCCCTAAAAATACTTACCTCTAGAGCTGTTTCCCAAATTTTGGTGACTTGATTACCACCTTTATGACGGCTTTTTACCTTCTCCACATACCACGGCATTATTTACATAATATTTTTATTTAAATCAACTCACCTTTTTTTTTTTTTAATAAATTTATTTATTTACTTATTTATTTATAGCTGCGTTGGGTCTTCGTTGCTGCGCACGGGCTTTCTCTAGCTGCGGCGAGCGGGGGCTACTCTTCGTTGCGGTGCGCGGGCTTCTCGTTGCGGTGGCTTCTCTTTTTGTGGAGCACGGGCTCTAGGCGCGTGGGCTTCAGTAGTTGTGGCTCGCGGGCTCTAGAGTGCAGGCTCAGTAGTTGTGGCACACGGGCTTAGTTTCTCCGCGGCTTGTGGGATCTTCCCGGACCAGGGCTCAAACCTGTGTCCCCTGCATTGGCAGGCGGATTCTTAACCACCGCCACCAGGGAAGCCCTCAACTCACCTTTTAAAACTCAGTCTGGACCTAAGCATTATCATCTTTAGAATCACAGGCTTGTTGTACTAGTCATGTTTTTTCTACTACACATAAAATAAACACATATTGAAATAACCGTATGTTCATTCGTGTAAACCATTTCTTATGCCCCTAGGGGCGGTATGAGTGCCACTCTTTGGGGAAAACAGTCCGAATGTCTAGGGACTAATGACATGAGTTGCTACAGCAGAAGCCCCTTGCTAACTGCAGTTCCCACACAGAAGGGACTTTTTTAATGACCTGACTCAGCTGTCCTTTCAGGGCCCAGGCCCAGACCTGGAGGGCAGCGTCCAGCCTTGGCAGAAACGGCGCTCCTCGGACGATGCAGGTGAGAATGATCGCCCTCACGTCCTTCCTTTGCCCCGTCTCTCAGGGCCCCTGCTAACATGCCTTTTCCCTTTTCCCCTTTCCCATCTCCTCCCTCCACTCCAGGGCCTGGAGCCTGGAAGCCCCCACCACCACCCCAAAGCACCAAGCCGAGCTTCAGTGCCATGCGCCGAGCAGAGGCCACGTGGCACATAGGTATGGAAAGCCTCTTCTCTGGCAGCAGCTCTGAAGGCCCGGGTTATGTCCAAAGAGACAGAAGCCAACTAAGGCGGGGCAGTAAAATGTCAACACTGTGCAAATGCTTCAGGATAGTTACAAAACTACATCCAAAAGAAACAAACAACCCAATCCAAAGAAAGGTCCCACGGAACAGAAGTGGCTTTGCCAGGCTTAGCCTACAAGGAACAACACTTTGTGGGTGGTTCGGGGAATTCTCTAGAGCGGGGGCCATCAGCAGAATGGCACCCTCTATAAAGAAGGACTCTCTCTGCACCCCAGCTGGGGAAAGGGTGGGCAGTACCAGCCATACCAGGCCCACCTCCAACACTCCAGTCTCCCCCAAAAATAGTTCACCAGGCCATCCTCCGCTCACGCAGAAAGGTACCACACAGCAGGGGCAAGAGCCCCCTGCCTCAGAGGTCAGACACCCTGGGTGTTAGTGCCGGCTCAGTCACCACCCACAGTGTTGACAGGTTATTCACCTTCCAGAATAAAGGGCGGGGGGGGGGGATCATAGTATGACACCGCCCTTCTGCTGGGTTCAGAGCACCTTTCACTTAGGGAGCAGCTAAAGGAAAGCCGGTCAGCTCGGCATCAGCCTCAGTTCCCCCAGGTCTGGAATGTGACCCTCCAACAACAGTGACAGGGACAAATCTCCCTGGAGAGGTTGACGCTCCCTTCCCTCCTCCACTCCCACCCCAGAGCTAGGGCATAAGGGCGCGGTGCAGAGCCAGGCTGGCCCGAGGCTTGGCAGTGCCTGTGCTCCTGCCCCGTCCTCCAAGGCCGACCCAGCGCTGGGGTCACCTTCGCTGATGATCCCATCCCACACACAGACTAGTTAAGACACCGGAAGAGGGGCTCCACCCTTCATTTAGGAGGCGGTGATTGTCGGGTGCTCCCTGCGCACACCCTAACTGCCGGCACCCTCCTGGGCTTCCTCACCCACACCTCACAGATACACACACAGGCAACCCCAAACACGTGGCACATCCTTGGGTCCAGGGTGCCTAAAGCCACGGAGGCAGGGTAGGGGGAATGGTGAGGGTGCCAGGCACTTCTCCTCCAGACTCACCATCTAAATCAGACTGGCAGAGAGTTCTAGGAGTGCCAGGTTGCAGCCTTGGCAGGGCGCCGGGGCACTGCAGCCCTGGATGGGCAGCCATGCCTGTGGACCCGGCTGGCCGCGGGCCCTGGCTCTGTCCCTGCTCTTCAAGAGGGTCAGCCAGAGCCCCCTGCAGAGGTGACAGGCTCAGGAGGATCCTGGGGACCGTGAGAGCAGAAGGGGACATCCGAGGCAGAGACATGGGAGCAAATGGGCTTGGAGGGGAAAGTCCTGGCCTCCAGGGCTTCACAGAGACAAGGGACAGGGAGGGCTGTGCAACAATGTCTTTTCCTGCAGTTTCTTCTCTCTTCCCATCCCCCAGCTGAGGAGAGCGCCCCCAACCACAGCTGCCAGAGCCCCAGCCCAGCATCCCAAGATGGGGAGGAGGAGAAGGAGGGGGCCCTATTCCCAGAGAGGACGGTTCCCGCCAGGAATGCCAAGGTGAGAGCCAGCGAGGCGGCGGGGAGGGCACTTTGAGGAGGCAAAAGGGCAAACTAACCGACTGAGCATCTTCCTTCTGTGCCAGCTGCAGGACCCTGCTTTAGCTCTGCGGCCCCCCAAGCCGGTGGCTGTGCACAGGGGCCGCCGGCTCCCTCAGGAGCCAGGGGGCAGGGAGGAGGCTGAGACCGGGGGTGCGGCCCCAGGAATGAACAAACCCCGACTGAGGCTGGGCTCCCAGCAGGACCAAGAGGAGCCTGAGGTCCAAGGTCTGCCACCTGGCTAAAGGGGGTGTGGGGCACCTCTGGGGCCTTGTTGCCCACATCGGGTCCCTTCCTGGGCACAGGATGAGTGACAGACAGCCAGAAGTCATAACCTGGATGAGTGCCCAGCCTGTGAGCCCCACTCATGGGCCAGGTCTGCCTTGACTGTCATTTCAGGGCCCCCGGATCCGGGCCGCCGGACTGCCCCCCTGAAGCCCAAGAGGACACGGCGGGCACAGTCCTGTGACAAGCTGGAGCCTGATAGAAGACAGCCCCCTGACCCCACAGGTGCCAGAGGGGTGGGCTAGAGGGTGGTCCCCCTTCCCACCCATCCATGTGACGAGGCCGCCCACACAGCGTGGCTGGCTCTCCCTGCCTGGGAAACAGGACTCCCTGGATTTCCCCCAGCAGGAGCCAGCGAGCCAGGAACAGGGTGACAGCCGCTGCAGCACCCCGCCAGCCCTCCTCTCGACATGTGCCTCACAAGGACTCAGACCCCCACCCATCCCCGCACCTCCAGGCCCTTCTGCCAACCCCTGTCCCACGGGCGCAGTACAGCAGGACGAGGCCTGGGGGACAGGACGAGGCCTGGGGGACAGGACGTGGGGGACAGGAAGGGAGGGAGCAGCCTGGAGAGAGAGGCTCTGCTTGCTCTGCAGACCTGGGGGGTCGGGGGTGTCTCCTCACCTGGGAGGGCAGATCTGTCCCTCTTTCCCCAGGGGCTCTCTCTCCACTTGTATAGAATAAAAAAAACCAAAATCACCGCCTGCCCGAGTCTCTGCTGTTTTCCCCGTTCTCTGCTCCCATCCCCACCAGCTGCTCCCCTTCCCTCAAGGCCCACAGTGGGGAAAAGTGGGGAACATCCCCCCAGAGATGGGGCTAGAGCTCTAAGGGGAGAGGTAGGAAAGACTGGAGAGCTGCTGGATGGGAGGGGACTCAGAAGTCCCCAAGCAGGGTGGCTCTTATGTGCAGGGTCTTGGCTGAGCTGGCTGGAGAAGGGGGGGAACCAACACCAGTGTGTGTTGGGCTTTGGGGAGGTGCAGTGGGATTGGAGAGATCCCAGTGTCCCAGGAAGAGACTGGGAGCAGTGTGCTCTGTGTGTGTGTGTGTGTGTGTGTGTGTGTGTGTGTGTTTATGCACAGACAGGCTCACTAATGGTGGAATTAAATGGTGTTGTGTCATCCTGGGGGCACCATCAGTAGTCAGAAATCTCAACAGTAGAGTGGCCTGCAGGTGAGCAGAAGTGCCTAGGGCAGGAGAAGATCAATGATTAAAATTAATCGTTTCTCATCAGTGTACTAACAAACACCAGCTTGGCATTCAAGACTGGGCTCAAGGACTTCCCTGGCGGCGCAGTGGTTAAGAATCCGCCTGCCAATGCAGGGGACACGGGTTCGAGCCCTGGTCGGGGAAGATCCCACATGCCGCGGAGCAACTAAGCCCGTGCACCACAACTACTGAGCCCGCATGCCGCAACTACTGAAGCCCGCGTGCCTAGAGCCCGTGCTCCGCAAAAAGAGAAGCCACCACAATGAGAAGCCCGCACACCGCAACGAAGAGTAGCCCCCACTCACCGCAACAGAGAAAGCCCGCGTGCAGCAGTGAAGACCCAATGCAGCCAAAAATAAATAAATAAATAAATTTATATTAAAAAAAAAAGACTGGGCTCAATAGCCTCTTCCTCTGTGAAGCCCTTCCTGATGCCTTCCCCTGACTCATCCAAATTGAGCCCTCCCTCTTTGTGGCCCACTGCATCCTGAATAGGTCCATATTTTGCACCTGTCATACCTCATTTCATTTGTGCATTGGCTGATCATCTCTGTCTGTGTGATTTTTGTTCCATATACACACACCTCCCCCAGGGGCAGGAGCTGGGTCTTAATTACCTGTGTAGCCCCAACCTCTGGCACAGTGCCTGGCACCCAGGAGATGCTCAGTAAATGGCTGCTACCTTAGTACACAAGCAGCTTCGGGGATGACGGGTGAGGACGTCTTGGTGACCCCTCTGTCATACTCATCCCAGATCACCATGTACCCAAATGTCTTCACGCGTGGCGTGCAGCTTCCCGGGCAATTGCTCACTTCCCCTGGCCTCACTAGAGAATGATTGTCTTGTTTCCTCGAGATCTGTATGTGGCATGGCCCATCCCACAAGGATGTGGCCGTATGAGTTGAATCTCGGGGTTTAGGGTTGAGTTGTGGGTACCAGGAAGATACCTCAGGAATCAGTCCAGCACATCTCCCCCTATCTTCAGGGGGCTTCGTGACCAGGATGTGACACTGTGTGCCCTTAAGCAATTGTGTCCATTTCCTCGTCTCCCTGTTAAAAGGTGGCTAGGGAACTTTGAATTCTCAAAGCTATGAGCCTTAGCATGGTACAGGATGGTTTTTAAGAAGCACGTGAAGATCTCCATTCTGTCGTATTCGGGTTGGTTGGCGTGAATGAGTGCATGTTGTGTGTGACAAGTATAGCCCAGTGTTCTTTTATATGTGACTGTGAATGTCCTTAACAAATGTGATACAGAGAGTGTTGGGAGACTGGGTGTGTTTCCCTATGTGTATCCATAAGGCTGTAACTGTCATGGTGTCACGGTGAGTTTATGTACTGGCACCTGTTTGTGTCAAGATATGTGTGAGCCTGTGAGTCGTGTGTGCATATGTCTCCATCATTTCCCGGCGTGAATGTGTGTGTGTGCACGCACCACTGCAACGTGTGCATCTCTGTGATACTGAGTGTGGGTGTGGCATGAAGGGGAGGATGTGTGTCACTGTGTCTGCAGGGGTCCTGCGTCTGAGCCACCCCCAGCCCGCCCTCCTCCTCCGGCTCTGTGGCTCCTCCTAGGCAGTGGCCCTGCCCCTCCCCTCTTCTCCCTCCCAACCGGTCTGTGCGGGGGGAGCTGGTGCTGCGGCCCCCCCCCACCCCTCCCCATCCAGGCCCCATAAATAGCTGCAGAGCCGGAGTCGGAGCCTGCGCCAGCGGCTGGAACAGCAAGGGAGTCAGGGCCAGGGCCAGAGAGCTGGAGAGAGGAGCCCCCGACTAGAGCCCAGGTGAGCCCACCCTTCCTCCCTAGCCCAGCCCCAGCCCGGCCCAGCCTGGCCCAGTCTCCATAACAACATCGCCCCCAGCCTCCAGAGAGGTCTCTAGTCCTGCCCAATACCCTCACCATCACATGCCCCTGCCCAACTCAGGGGACCTGTGAGAGCTGGGAGACTTGTGGCTGGAATGCAGAGGACGGCTTCAACTCAGACCCTCCCTCACGTATCCAGAAAGGCACACGCTGTGGGGAGGGGGTACCCAGCCAGGGAAGGGTCCCAGTTCTGAGGGAGGTACGGGAACTGTCACACCCTCCTGAAGACAGACACCCGACTAGGGGACAGACACGGGGTGGGGGCATTCAGACACACCAACGGACACTCACTGGGGAAGCACGACATGGGATCAGACAGCCTCACCCTGAGATGTGGACAGACAAAGATAGATGGATGGCCCCGCCATGAACTCAGGCCAGCGGACCCCTGCCTGCTGCTGCCCGAAGCTTGGTGCCTCTGCTGGGGGAGGGTGGCGTGCGTGCATCCCACGGGCTGCATGGAGGGGGCCGAGGCGCCCCAAAAATCCTGTCGCTAAGAGACAGTGCCAGTGCTGCCAAGAAGTGTGAGAACAGGGGAGGTGGGGAGGAAAGCCAGCGTTGTCATAGTGGGAGCCACTGCCAGGAACCTGGAGGAGATTTCAGCAGGGACCGGGCTCTGCTTCTCACTCTGCAAGCCCACCATCCCTCCCTTTCCGTCAGCCAACCAGAAGGTGAGTCGGGGGAGGTGGATGGGGACAGCCCCGCAGGGTACCTTCCAATCTGCCTCCTCCTGCCCACTGCAGCCTCCATTCCTGACCATCCTCTTCAGACTGGCAGGGACCCCTTGCCCCAGTTCAGCTCCTTCGAGCCAGGACTGAGTGCAGCGCTGACTCAGACAT
Organism: Balaenoptera musculus; assembly: GCF_009873245.2. NCBI lineage: Eukaryota > Metazoa > Chordata > Mammalia > Artiodactyla > Balaenopteridae > Balaenoptera > Balaenoptera musculus. The sequence goes on from NC_045786.1 coordinate 102,131,037, forward strand.
CAGTCAGGAAATAGCAGAAGGTGCTGAGGTAGCAGAAAGTGTGGATCAATTGATGGCCTAGGAGCAAGGCTGCCAGGAACCCCCCGAGCCCTCTAGCCCTCTACAGCCCCATCCACGCATATGAGGCCAGCAGGGGTGACAGGGGCACTGGGCTATGTAGAAGTGGGGGGCTCGGGTCCTCCACCCTCCCCAGCTCAGTGCTCAGGGGAAGCTGACCGAGGTCACTGGGAAGCAGGTCCATGAGATGCCAGGGCCTCAGGGAGAAGGGCAAGGGGGTGGGCCCCTGGCTCCCAGAGACAGACCCCTCCCCTGGCAGGTGTTCCCCTTCCAGCGTCCAGGCCATCTGCTCTGTCCCCACAGGGACATGTCCGGCCCGGAGATGGCATGGGTGCCTGAGCCCCCAGCCATGACACTGGGGGCCTCGAGAGTGGAGCTGCGGGTGTCCTGCCACGGCCTCCTAGACCGAGACACGCTCACCAAACCTCACCCCTGTGTGCTGCTCAAGCTCCACTCCGATGAGCAGTGGGTGGAGGTGAGAGCGGCTGGGATCTCCTTCACTCACCTCCGGGACTGAGAGGGAGGAGGCTGGTGGGGGCAGTGAAAGCCTCATGGGGGACTGTCAGGACTCCCAGGGGCCTCTTCCAGGCTGTGTGGGTAACCCTGCAGATGGGGGTGCCATCATTACACACACAAACCATTTTACAGATTCCAAAGCCCACAGAGTCCCGCTGGGTCCTGAGATCGCCCCCGAAGTCAGTGGCACCACTCCCAAATATGAGAGCCCCAGCAGGCTGATGGTCCTGGGGGCTGGCAGCACCCTGAGCTTGGGGTTCAGCCCAGGGAGAGAAGAGCTAGTCGCTGGGGTGCGGAAGCCTGAGGAAGGCGGGCAAGACCGGGGCGGTCCAGGGCAAGGCAAAGCAGCCCGGGTTCCCAGAAGGCACGCTCCCCTCTGCTGCAGGTGGAGCGCACAGAGGTGTTGCGCTCCTGCTCCAGCCCTGTCTTCTCCCGGGTGCTGGCCCTCGAGTACTTCTTTGAGGAGAAGCAACCCCTGCAGTTCCACGTGTTTGATGCCGAGGACGGAGCCACCAGCCCCCGCAATGACACCTTCCTCGGCTCTACCGAGTGCACCTTGGGCCAGGTCTGCATTCCCACCCCACCCCCACCCCCATCGCTCTGCCTCTGGAAGCCAAAAGAAGACAGAGGATAAGCTCTGGAGCTAGTTCAGTCGGGGCTTGGACCCCGCCCGTCTCCACCATTCACCAGCTGTGCAGCCTTGGGCTAGATATTTAACCTCTCTGAGTCTTAGTTTCCTCAAAACAATGCGGGTCACAGTGCCTACCCGTTAAGGTTGCTGCGGAAATTAAGTCCAATTCTAGCCCAAGTGCAGCCCCTGTGAGAGCTCAAAGGGCACTTATTACCCTGTCCCTTGTACCCTGGCCAAAGCAGGTGGGGGCGTCACAGCTGGGTCCCCCTCCACCTCCATCCCCAGGTTGTGTCACAGACCAAGGTCACTAAGCCGCTGCTACTGAAGAATGGGAAGAACGCGGGCAAGTCCACCATCACGGTAGGCAAAGTCACCTGTACTCACCCTCCGGCAGGGCATTAATGCCCCTGCATGGACATCCATGGTGACATCATGCCCAGGGCTAGCTCCCACCGAAGGGAAAGGGCCCTGTGGGAGTGGGTTGAGGGAATCCTGTCATTTGTGTCTGCCTTGCAGATCGTGGCCGAAGAGGTATCTGGCACCAATGACTATGTGCAGCTCACCTTCAGAGCCCACAAGCTGGACAACAAGGTTGGAAACCCAGAGTCCAGGTCCCCATCTCTACTGTTAGGGAGGCTAGCCCCCCTACTCAGGACAAAGCCCAGGTCCCAGTGCTGCTCCGTTCTTGGTGTTACCCACTTCCCCCTCAGACCTCACCAGACTCATGGACACTTTCCCCCATGTCCCCAGGATCTGTTCAGCAAGTCTGACCCTTTCATGGAGATCTATAAGACCAATGGGGACCAGAGCGACCAGCTGGTCTGGAGGACAGAGGTTGGTGCCTGGGGCTGGGGAGAAGGAGGGAGGAAGGGGACAGCAGGGGAAACTAGATCGGGGGTGACCAGCTCTCTGTGCCTCTTCAAGGTGGTGAAGAACAATCTGAACCCCAGCTGGGAGCCGTTCCGTCTGTCCCTGCACTCCCTGTGCAGCTGCGATGTCCGCCGGCCTCTCAAGGTGAGGCCCCCGCAAACAAGGGCAGCCTGTTGGAGCATCCGGCCTCTGCCGGAGACCGTTCCCCCACCCCCACCCCCGAGTGTGGCAAGCCCCTCCCTCTCCCCCATGTGATACCCCTTCCCACTGCGGGTAAAGAACCAGTCACAGCTCAGTGTTCCTATGTGTGTGCCTCCTAGCAGAGGCCAAAGTCCCTGCCGGACTGAGCCAAAGGATGAAGTTCAGCAAGTGGCTTGTCTAGGCAGGTTGAGGACATCTGTTTGGGCCTAGCGACTGTTGGGCCCCTACCACCCTGAGTCCCTCCTCCTGCCCCCAGGAACCTCTGCAAAGCCTCCCTGACCCTGACCGCCCCACCCCCCTTGCCTTCTCAGTTCCTGGTGTATGACTATGACTCCAGTGGGAAGCATGACTTCATTGGCGAGTTCACCAGCACCTTCCAGGAGATGCAGGAAGGAACAGCAAACCCTGGGCAGGAGGTACCAAAAAGACCCTCAGCCAGAATCCCACCAAGATCCCTGGGAGAATCCTGAGGGTGATGCTGAAGAGCCCCCCCACACGTGATAGGAGGTGGAGAGGGTGGAAAGCCCTGGGCTCAGCCTGAGGACTGAGCCATGGGGGTCTCACTCTGGGAGGCTCCGCTGGAAGGGGGAGGAAGGGTCACGTGATGTGACCCTGGGCTTGTGGGGTATGTGGGGTCTAGATGCAGTGGGACTGTATCAACCCCAAGTACCGGGACAAGAAGAAGAATTACAAGAGCTCAGGGACCGTAGTGCTGGCCCAATGCACGGTAAATTCCAGTGCCTGCCTCAAGCCCTGCCCCACCCCGACCCCCGAGGCAACCTCAGATTCAACCCTGCCCTCATTTCAAAGATCATTTCCCTGCTCCTGGGAACTGAGAACCCTTCCCTATCCACCACCAGTTTCAACCTCAAAAACTCTGGCCCCTCCCTTTCCCCTACAGAAGCCCCACCCAGCTTCCTCCTCAAGGGACCATCCCTCCACCTTACTCCCCCCTTCCCACCAGGTGGAGAAGGTGCACACCTTCCTGGATTACATCATGGGCGGCTGCCAGATCAACTTCACGGTAAAGGCCCAGGGGACGGGGACATGGCCAAGGGGGAGGGGCTAGGCCCATAGTGAACAGAAGAGCCCAGAATCCCCACTGCCCCTACTTGGACCTCTCGTGAGCCTTAGCGTGGTCAGCTTGTTCCCCTCACCCGACTCTATGATGAGACTACCTGTGGGCTTGTTTAGATTCACCTTAGGCCTCCCTACAGGCCCTAGCTCTGGCCCAGCCTCTCTGTTGGCGCTCACGGATGAACCATAACACTTTCCCCATCTCCACCAGGTGGCCATTGACTTCACCGCCTCCAATGGGGACCCGAGGAGCAGCCAGTCCCTGCACTGCCTGAGCCCCCGCCAGCCCAACCACTACCTGCAGGCCCTGCGTGCAGTGGGAGGCATCTGCCAGGACTACGACAGGTAGCAGGGGGTCGGGGTGTTGGACGGGCAGGGGCGCCTTGCCCAATGGGCCCCCACAGACTTTTCTTCTCCCCAGTGACAAACGGTTCCCAGCGTTTGGCTTTGGGGCTCGAATCCCCCCCAACTTTGAGGTAGGCTGGGTGCGAGCGGAAGGGAGCAGATGTTGGGAGGGTCAGACAAGAAGGGAAAACATCCCCTGGCTGGCCTCACCCTACCCTCACAGGTGTCCCATGACTTTGCTATCAACTTTGACCCGGAAAATCCTGAATGTGAAGGTAAGAGAGGAGATTCCCACCAGCCCCGCCTCCCTGCATGCAGCTTGCTGCCTACTCCTGTACACCCCATGCAGGAGCACAGACTCCATTCCCCTGGGCCCTGCTCCCTGCCCCTTCACCCATCCAACACCTGCCTTCATTTGATAAGAGTTCCAGCCCCTGGCCCAGTATCTGCCCACCCAACTCCGCCAGCACCTGGACCATCCAACTCTCCTGCTTAGTGAAGAACTTGGTGGCAGGGCAGTCCTCAGACAGAGAAGCACCTCCTGGCTTTAAGGGCGTTCAGGAAGGGCTCCCTGCTAATCTCTGCCCTCCTCACCTCTTTGCCCACAGAGATCTCGGGGGTCATCACCTCCTATCGCCGTTGCCTGCCCCAGATCCAGCTCTATGGCCCCACCAACGTGGCCCCCATCATCAACCGCGTGGCGGGGCCAGCCCAGCGGGAGCAGAGCACTGGCCAAGCCACGGTGAGGAGCCCCAGCTGAAGCGGGCAACCTGGTGTCCTCGGGTGAGGCCCGGGCCCGGGCTTGGGGCCGGTGCCAAGGCCGCAGAGCTGACCCTTCCTCCCCCTCTGCCTGCCCTCAGAAGTACTCGGTGCTGCTGGTGCTCACGGACGGTGTGGTGAGCGACATGGCCGAGACCCGCGCCGCCATCGTGCGCGCCTCCCGCCTGCCCATGTCCATCATCATCGTGGGCGTGGGCAACGCCGATTTCTCCGACATGCGGCTGCTGGACGGCGATGACGGTCCACTGCGCTGCCCCCGAGGGGTGCCCGCGGCTCGCGACATCGTCCAGTTCGTGCCCTTCCGGGACTTCAAGGACGTGAGTGCCCGGAGGCCCCTCCCGGCTGAAGGACTCCTCAGCTCCCCCTGCCGCCCAAATCTGACCCGCCTCCCTCACTTGATTGATGTCCTGCGAAGGACGCTGGAGCTCAGCTGGCCACCCGAAGCCCCGCCTCTTACCTGAGCCCCTCCTTCCCCCACTCTCCCGCCCCTAATCACATCCCCGTCCCCATCCCAGGCCGCACCCTCTGCGCTAGCTAAGTGCGTCCTGGCCGAGGTGCCCCGGCAGGTGGTGGAGTACTACGCCAGCCAGGGCATCAGCCCCGGGCCTCCCAGGTCCTGCACGCCAGCCACGACGCCCAGCCCTAGCCTGTGACAGCCGACAACCGGACCGACACTCCCTCAGTCTCTCAGTGAGTCCTGGGACGCTAGGGGGGTGGATCTTGGTGGAGTCCATCTCGGCTGGGTGTGGTGTAGACGAGGGTGCTTATGACTATCCCACTCTCCCCCAGGTGCCTGTCCTGACCCTTGTGACTCAAGTGACCAGTGCCTCTCCCTCTTGGACCAGCTGTGCCCCCTGGGTACTGGAAGTGAGTGGTGAGCCCTGCTCCATCTCTCCAGGCCCCATACCCCTCAGCCTTGTGGCCCCTCAGTGACTTTCTTCAGTGATCCTGACTTTCTAGCCGTTAATAAAGGGAACCACTCCTAGCACCTCAGCCTCTACCCATCATGCCTCAGATGCCCGTTGGGCAGTCAATAGCACCACACACACACCATTAAGAAATGAGGACCAGCACCTTTTGAATTCTGAGCCAGAGCTCCCCAGACAGCCTGGTGGCTCTGCAGTTTCACCCCAACTATGTGCCAGTGAGATCTGAGGAGTCCCTACCGTCAACTCCCAACCCCAGGGGGGCCCAGGCCCCCTGGGGGTTAATTACCAGAGATAGAGGGGTAATAAGGGGCTGTCAAGGGGGCAAGTTGATGCCCTCTTAAGGTGTCTTCAGAGAAGCTCAGCTGAGCCCCCCAGGGGCTGAACTCCAGCCCTCACACAGCTGTGAGGCAGCCTGAGAAGGGGTGGGGGGGGATGGGGTGCGGGACTGAAGGAGGGCAGCAGGTCTGCTAGTGAATTATGAATACAGAGGGGGTATCTAAGGTCTTTGCAGCCTGGTTTTCCTGGTGTGTGAATGTGTGTGTGTAAGTGTGTGTGTGTGTGTGTGTGTGTGTTCATGTTCTGCATATCCCTGACTCTCCAGAGTATGGCCTTTAGTGGTTCAGAAGTCCAGCTGTGTACTTTGTTGTTTGTTTTTTTTTTTTGGCCGCACCTTGCGGCTTGTGGGATCTTAGTTCCCTGACCAAGGATTGAACCCGGGTCCCTGCAGTGAAAGCTCTGAGTCCTAACCACTGGACCACCAGGGAACTCCCTGTGTACTCTTAATAACATTGACAACAATAGCAAACATTGCCATTTAGCATGTGTGAAGCTTTGTACTTAGTGTGTTTTAAATGCGTTCACTCTCACTAGGTAGTTACCATTATTTTCCCCATTTTCCTGACAAAGCAAATGAAGCTTGATTGAAGCTCACCCATGGTCAAAGAAGAACTGATAAGTCTGGAACTTGAGTCCAGGCCCATCTGACTAAAGGGCCCACATTTAATCATGAGTGTGCAACTTCTGTTTGAGGTGAATCCATGTGACCCTCAGCTTGTGACCCAAGTGTGTGTAAACATGGCCCGGTTGTGTGTACGGGTGTAGGTGGGTATGGATGGGCGTCTCTGCCCATATGTGTGCCGTGCAGAGCCTCAGCCAGTTAAGGAAGGCAGGCAAGAGCAGTAGTGGGTCTGGATCACAGCTGTAGAGAGCAGGTGAAGATCTGAGGGATATCCAGAGTGAGGGAAGAAGAGCTGGGCTCCTAGAAGGACCTTCCCTGCCCCAGCCTCTCCCTTCAACGATGCACGTGGAAGGGGATGGAGGAGGAGAGGCTAAAGGTGCCGTGAGCCACTCAGAGAGAGGAGCCACAGCCAAAGAGGGTGGCCAGTAGCCAGCAGTGGGAAAGGGAGAGGAGAAGAGAAAGAAATCCTGGTGGAGATAGAGGAGAGGACTCCCATGGCAGGCTCCTGAGGGGAGGAGGGACGAGCTCGGCTAGAGGAGGGGGAGGAGGGAACAAGAATGGGGATGGGAAGAGACAGCTGGGGAGGGGGTGGGTAGAGGGGGCAGAAAGGAAGAGAGACATATGGGAGCCTCTTCCCCCACACCCAACTCCTTCTCCCCATTTATTATTTCCCTTAGAGGACCTACAACAGAGGCTGCTCCCAGGTAACTGCTCCCAGCCCAATGCCTCTGTTCTGCCCAGAGCCCCCGCCCACTCTCTCTGTAGGCTGCTGAACTAGAGGGCTGGGTTACCATGGCAACTGTGAGCCGCCAGGATAGCCACAGGCAGGCCTGGCCGGGTCACTACTCTTCCTGGGCTTCTATGCAGTGGAGGTGGGAGGGGGAGGCTCCATCTGGCCCAATCCCCGCCCCTCCCCCCCATTTTCATTGGGGCTTCAGAACTGAGATGCTCCATTCCGCCCAGGTGGGGGCTATCCAGCCTCTCTCCTTCTCCCTCTCCCTCTCCCTCTCTCTCTCTTTCTCTCTGTCATACACACACACACACACACACACACACACACACACACACACAGGCCTGGAGCAAGGATATAGAATAAACACTTCTTAAATTGCAAGAACATCTAGCCAATAGCGTACAGTTGTGCCTAGACTTCAAGTTTAATTCACAAAAGCTGCATTCTCTCAGCTCCTTGTCAGGCTGGGGAAAGTCTCACCTCAGCCCTCAGAGAGACAGGAGGGAGCAGGGGCACCCTATGCAGGTCTGGAGGCCAAGGCAGCATGGAGGGAGCAACAGAGGACCAGTGCATGGGCCTATGCTGCAGTCAGGAAGCTGGAGCAGGACAGAAAGTCCCTTTGGTGAGGCTGAATTCGGGGCTTCTTGGGGAGACCATTGGGGCTCCCACACTAAGGAGAGGCCAGAACTGGAAAGGTGTCAGAAGTCATCCAATCCAAATGAGGATTAGATGAGGTAATCGAGACCCAGGGAGCAAGTGATTTGCTCAAGGTGACCACGAGGTATCCTGTGGCAGAGCTGAGACTAGCACCCCTGGCTTCAGACTACTGCCCAGGGTTCTCTCCCAGCCCACACCAACCACCCCCAGAGCTCCTCAGGCCTTTGCTGCTCTGGGCCCTGCAGGCCACGGGCTTTCTTCAAGAAAGCCTCTTGAATAGAGTTCCTGGTCTGTCTTGATATGGGGAATTGAAATCTTGAAAATGCAGTAGTCCTAAAATGGGGAGGTTACAAGCCTTGGAATGAAAACATAGCCTCATTGCTAATTACCACCTTAGTGCACTACAGGTTGAAAACCTTGAATTAAAATCTAAGCTGAGCCGGGAGCTGCACCATTCCCTTACCTCCCATTCACTGTGCATCATCCACACCTCCTTGCGCCCCGCCCCCCGCCCAGTGCCTCGCACTGACTCCTGCAGACTTCAGTGACCTGGTCATGTAGAGTGGGGCAGAAGGTGAAGGGTTTCTGTGCACGTCCTGCGTGAGGGAAGGGGACCCCTCTTCCAGAAAATGACCGGCATCTAACCTCGGAGCATGCCTTGAGGGTCCAGGAAGTTTGGGGATATTTGTGTGGTCATCCAAAGGAGTGTCTGGCACCAGAAGGCGCTCAGTAACCATCTAGTGAATGGTACAGCCGCCTCCCGGGTGGTGCGCGCCACCCGCCCACCGACTCCACCACTCCGCGGCCAGTGGCTCAGAGGAAGAACTGGGCGTGGCCTCCGGCCCTGGGCCGCTCGGGGCCAGCCGGTCACAGCGAGCCTTGTAGAGGTCGCGCTCCCTGGCCAGGCGGGTCACCTCGGCCCGCAGCGCGTCCAGCTGGGCGGCCAGGCGGGCGCGCTCGGCCTCCAGCCCGCGCCGCTGTTGTAGCCGCTTGGAGCGACAGGCCTGCGCGTACCCGCGGTTCTTCAGCGTGCGGCGCCTCTGCTTCAGCCGCAGCGCCTCGTCGCGCCCGCAGCCCCGCAGCTGCCGGTTTAGCTCCCGCACAGACATCGACACCAGCGCCGCGTCCGAAAACCGCTCGGCCAGCTGCAGAGGGAACGGGCAGGGCCCGAGTCAGCGCCGGCTCCCGCCCTGCTCCAAGCTCGGGTGGCCCCGCCCACCCGGCCCCGCCCTCGGGAATGCTCCGCCCCCGGCTCCCACCTTTACCTGAATGTGCGCCTTCCCCTGAATCTGTCCCGCAGTCTAGATCCCGTTCCAGGTCCCAACACGCCCTCCCCTGCCCCGCACCCCCGCCATGGGTCCCCGACCCCTTTGGGTGGTCCCCGCGTGTCCCACCCACCGTCGGGCGAGCCAGTCGCGCCCCTGAACCCCACATTGACCTAGAGGGCTCATGAGCATCCAGCTCCTGGCCCACGTGTGTCCCGTGGGCTCGGGCCAGACAGACCCTTCCCCTCCAACACACCTCGCTCCCCTGTCCTGAAGGCTGCAACCCTGTGACCCTCAAAGGATTTGGATTACATCTTAATGCCCTCAACACCCCTGTCTGTGTCTATAATTAATAGGATGAGTCCCAATCCTTCCTGAGAAGGTTGGGGGCTGGGGCAGCACGAAGTCTTGAAAAGGCCAACTTCATTCCGGTTCCCACAGTCTCAGCTCTGCTCCATTCCACGCACAACCCTTTCCGTGGTTCCCCAGACTGAGTATCTATATACCTCCCTTAATCAACCATTCCTGACGCCCTTTAATTCTCAACTCTCCCCTTTTGGTCGATCCTCTTCTAACCTTGTCTTCTCCCTCTTCCTCCTGATTCAGGCTACTCATTTCTCTCTATTTGGAAAAAAGAAAAAAAGAAGGGCCAGAAAATAGTTGTCTCTACCTGATATCTTTTAAAAGTCCTTCTTCCCTTCTCCTGTCCTCTACCCCTTTCCCAATCGGTAACCCTCTCCGGGGACTCTCCTTCCTCTCTGGGCTGGCCTCCTCCTTCACCCTGCCCTCCCTCGGACCAGCTCGCTGATCACTCACCTGGGCATGCTGGGCTCCAGTCTCCTCTGGGCTCCCTGGGTAGTAGGGGTGGGACCCTTCAACAGGGACTGGGCCTTGACCCTGCAGCAGCTCCACGGCCTCCTCAGGACTCAGCCCCAGCACCTCCCCAGCCCCCAACTGCTGTTGCAGGGTGGCCAGCCAGTACAGCTCCTCCAGGCCTGGCCGGGTGCCCTCGGTGGCACCCACCGTGCCTGGCTCACTGAAGGTGGGTGATGGAGGCACTGAGCTGTAGGGTGTGGAGCCCAGTGAGGCTGTCGGGGGGCCAGATCGCCCCTCCAAGGGTTCCCGCTTTACCTCAAACTTCATCAAGTCAAAGTCATTGACATATTCCATGGCCAGGGGACTGGGAGGCAGTGCCATTCTGGGGCTGGATTAGGAGGGGTGCACCTGCAAAAAAGAGGACAGGTTTGGAGCACCTGGAGGCTGCCTGCCAGCCTCCTTGACCAAAATCCGCTTCCCCCAAAGCCCAAGCGCCCTGGGGACAGAGTTCTGGAAAGCTGGGGTGATGGCGCAGCCTGTTCCCTGCACAGTCACCTCCGGGCTGAGGGACAACTTCCTAGGTGGCAGGGGCTCCTGACCATGGGGAAAGCAGCTTAAAGCCTGAGTGAAGAAGAGGATAGCAGAGGCTCTGGCCCACTGGTGCCTCTGGGATCTACGAAAAACAAGAAGACTGTGGCAGCACTCCCAACTCCAGTGCTGGGACATGCTGAGCATCTCTGTCATCTCAAGAGGCATCATTTCATTTCCAAGCAATTAAAAAGTGTTGCTTAATTAACTGTGACAGAGTATGTGTATATTTTAGGGCAATGGAAAGGCACATATGCTGTGGATTTTAAAATAGATGGATAACATGCTGTAATCTCTCTCTCAGAACACCCAGGCCAATGCCTTGCACATAGTAGACCCTCAATGCACATTCATTCTATGGATTAATTGATGAATCCCTTTTCTAGAAGCAAGAGGCTTTTCAAGGAAAACAAGAAAGGCCCCAGAATCAGTTCTAGAAAGATCAGGACAGAGTGGTGACTATCTTTCCCCAAGGCTAATCTCTCCAAGGGAAACCAATCGAGACTGGTTTTCCTCCTTCCATCCAGGACCTGCAATGTTGTATGAACTTGATCAGGTCACCTTCCCCTTCTGACCCTCGTTTCCCCTTCTGTTCAAGGAAGGTAGTTGGACTTTAACATTTCTCAGAGGGTGTTCTGTGAAACATGAAGTCTGAGAAATATCCAAGAAGGGGTCAGTGCGCAGATCATTCTGAGAAATGCTGCCTCCCATCCCTGTGAACCTCTTGCAGGTTCACAGAGCACCGCAGCATAGTAATCTGAGAAGTCCTTCGGTAAACCATCTGTTCAACTTCAAGAGTGTCCCAAACTTATGTCACCCAGGAACCCTCCTCCCTGTTATCAACCACGGAGCATGTGCCCACCTGAGTCACCTCTGGCTAGGTGACCTCGGAGAGCCTTCCCAGCCTGGAAGTTCCAAGCTTGAGCCCAACTCCCAGTTCCAACAGCCCCAGGAGGAACAAGGCAGAAAGTGCTCATCCCCAGGGCTTAGAGTTTGGCTCCATCTCGATGTCCAAACCTAGGTAACCCACTTTCCAACCATATCTCAGGCCTCCAGGCTCTGCCCAGAGAGGTGGCAGGAGGGACAAGTCCTCTCTCTCTTCCTGTCCCAGGTGTTGCCCTATTTATTGAGCCCCTCACCCTTGAGAAGGCAGAGGGGATGGGAACAAAAACACAGATTGAAGGAATTGATCTTTGGCAGGGAGGAGAAGGTGAGACATAGAGAGAGGTGTCCAGAAAGAATCGGATGAAAAGCTAAGTGAGGAGGGCTGTTTATCTTTCTGATGTGATAGCAGTGAGGGACATAAAGCCAGTCAGGGTGGGAGTAGAGCAGGGGACAGAAGTGTGAAGATTCCTGAAAACAAACAATAGAAAGAGGACAGCAGGTGTCAGAGGAGGGGGCTCCAGGTGAGAGGCCTGGCACCCAAGTAGGCCTCAGACATACTCACTTTAGGGATGGCAGAGATGATTGGTCAGTGTCAAAGCCAGGCAGGCACAGCTTCCCCAGAGACTGGAGGCCCCATTGAGCAGGGCCTGGTGCCTCTGTGCTCAGAACAAGGGGCTGTGGCCACAGAGCCCACTGGGTACTCTTAAAGGGCCAGCTCTCTGAGGTCATCCATGGTTTTCAGGCCTCCAACCAATGAGGTAAGGGGATCATTTGCATATCTCATTGGCCTGAGGGGTTGCAGGAAATGAGAGGAGAGGACAAGTCTGCCTGTTCTCAAGGAAGGGAAGGGGGCATCTTCCCCAACAAAGCGCCTCACTGATGGTCTGACTCACTGTTCTCAGTTCCCCATTACAGAGTGCCACATTGGCCTCCGCCGGCACCCTCATGAGGACACAACCCTCAGTCCTTGGTGACTGAAAGCCCGGGACTGGAAAAGAGGGCCAGACAAGCTTCCAGCACCTTTACCGTCCAAGGCTCTGCAGCATCCTGTGGGTGTTTTAGGGGAGTATAAGCTCTCCCAAGCCCACTCTCACCTGGCCTGTTGGGTCTGTTTCCTGTTTTCAGGAACGCTCACATTTCTGCTCCCTGCCTCACTCCCACCTTATTTGGCCTCATGCCCCTCACAGTTATGGCATCAGAAAGATAAACAACCCTCCAGGACTTGCCCATCCTAGTCTCAGCCTCTCCAATTCCTGCGGACCCAGCCCCAGGACAGGCAGGCCAGCTTGGGAGCAGGAACGGAAGAGGGAATGAGGAACCCTTTTCCTTCCTTCCAGGACACCTCGGGACACTGAAATCCAATCACCACCAATCCGTCAGAGACACTTTTGTAACTGTCCTCATTTGCCCTCTGCTTCCCCTCACCTTTTCCTTGTGTGTGTCTCTGTCCCTCTTTCTTCCTCTCTCACTCCTCCTGGTTCCCAGATGGCTGGCGGGTGACCTACATTTTCAGCCTAATCCCCTAACACTTCTTAGAGCTATCATCCCCAAGTAGAAGTTGGAACAGAGATACTAGGAATTAGCCAAGGAGATGTTTAAACCTGTCTGAAGCTGTTTAAATAGGGTCTGTACTAGAATAGAACTCCAGGAGTTAAAAGCTACTTCCTACTTTCTAAGGACTTCCAAACACTCCCCTGGGGTTAACAGGTCCTCTTTCCCAACCCAGAGAGAGACCTGGGTGTCCATCAGCCCCAAGGATCAATTATAAAAATTAACCTGGTCCCAGCCTTAGGTGTTAGGTAAAGAGCTGGTAGATTCAGATGATCTAAGACAGTGGTTCTCAGACCGGGGTCCCCAGACCAGCAGCACCACCTGGGAACTTGTTAGAAATGCAATTCTCTAGCCTCACCTCGAACTTACTGAATCAGACACTCTGGGGATGGGACCAAAAAAAAATCTATGTTTTAATAAGCTCTCCAGGTAATTTGGATGAACACTGAAGTTTGAGAACCCCTGATCTACAGAGTGCCTATAGTCAACTCAGATTCCTTTGGGGGGTGTGTGTGTGTGTGTGTGTGTTTGGTCTCTCCTACCATGCTCTCTACACACATATAAGAAGACCAACATCAGAGGACATCTCTCTTCCCGCACTTGGCCTCCATTTTATAGAGCAGAGACCATTGTCATCATTCAAGTGGAAAGGCTTCTCGGTGTGATTGCCTGAATCTAGTGCTGTTTTCGCAGAAGAATCGAAAAGCCCAAGGCCTAGGAACAAGGCCACAAAATGGGAATGGGGACCATGGAGACCAGAGCCCAACACATGCGCATGGAATGTGGTTCTAAGGTAAATACCCAGGAAAGAGACCTCAGAATTTCCCTGGTGAAGAAGGAATAGCAAGTGTTGACTGCAGCCCCTTTTGCAGGCCTGGTCTGGTCTAGCCAGACACTTGCCCCCCAGCAGCTGTCAGGTCTGCGCTGATCCTCTTGTTTACTGGAGCGCTCAGAGGAGAGGTGGGAGGGCTAAGCTGCTAATGGGCTGAAGGAGTCAGACTAAACAAGCTCAGGCGAGTTGAGCCGCTCGGGGCTCAGACCAGGCACCACTGACCAGGGAAAGGAGTCTGAGGGGTGAGGGCTGGACCAGGGGAAAGGACCAAGGGCACAGAGAGGAGAAGCACATTGGTCAGTGAGGACCCAGGAGGTGGTTCATGGGTTTTCCTGGCAGGAGGGGGACGCAGGCTGAGACTGACTGGCTCAAGGACATTTGGGGACAGAGAAATGGGGATGAAAAAGTTGAAACCAGGTGGACTCTGCAAAGGACAAACAGAGGAAGGGAGGCAAGAAGACTTAGCTAAGGAGGCTGTAGGTGTAGACCTAGGAGAGAGGGCAAACTAGTCAGGGGCTCCCCAGGAATCTGGATTGAGGGAGACAGAGGGACGTAGGCACATGGAAGAGATGGGCAAAGGCCCATGGAGAACTAAAAGAGAAGAAAGCTTCTGGGAGGGGATCAGGAGGGAGTAAGAGGTGATGGGAACAAGTGACTAGAAGAGCAAAAGTGGTAGAAGAAGGGAGAGAGGAAAGTAAGATTGGGGACCGAGGGCTTCCCTGGTGGCACAGTGGTTAAGAATCCACCTGCCAATACAGGGGACATGGGTTCGAGCCCTGGCCCGGGAAGATCCCACATACTGCAGAGCAACTAAGCCCATGCGCCACAACTACTGAGCCTGCGTGCCAAAACTACTGTAACCCACATGCCACAACTACTGAAGTCCACGCGCCTAGAGCCTGTGCTCTGCAATGAGAGAAGCCACTGCAATGAGAAGCCGGCGCACCACAACGAAGAGTAGCCTGTGCTCGCCACAACCAGACAAAGCCCGCATACAGCAATGAAGACCCAATGCAGCCAAAAATAAAAATAAATTAATTAAATAAATTAAAAAAAAAAAAAGATTGGGGACCGAGAACTAGAAACAAATACAGAACAGACAGATAGATGGTCAGGCCATAGAGAAAGAGCAATGGACAAAGGACAAAAAGTCAAAGGATATGGACAGAGGGATGCTGGATCATGGGGAGAGAGGGCCAGGCAGGTAAAGGACCTGGAGAAGTGGGGTAGAAAACAAAGAGGAAGGAGAGGACGGGAGACAGAGTCAGTAATCCAGGATTCCATTCTCCTCTGTCCTGCACCCCCATTTTTGCAGCCCTGTACCACCTGTTCTCATTTCTAGTTCTGGCTTATGGAATCCAGATCTTTAGTAATGGATCCAAATCCTCAAACCTCTTCCTGGTCTACCTCATACATTCATTCATTTGACAAATATTGATTAAACACCTACTCCGCACCAGACACTGTGTTGGGCGTTAGGGACACCTCAGTAAATCAGACTGACACCAGCCCTGTCTTCATGGAGCTTATAGACTGACAAACCAGAGAAAAGTCAATTTGTTGCCCTTAGGCCCAGGCAGGAGTGGCCCGTGCCCTAGGCCCTGTGCTTTGAAAGGCTGTGCTTTGAAAGACTCTGGCCCTCTTCTGGCTGTGTCCCTTGGAGTGAGGGGTCCAGGCATCCCCTGCCCACACCCCAAACCCCTTCTGGACCGCACTCCAGATACTTAGGAATTCCTTGTCCAAAGAGCCCCAAGCCCACTTCTAGGGCCCACATGGACCTCTTTCCTGGGTTTGCCCTCCTAAGGGTAGATCACACTACTCGTGCACACATTTCTAGACCCAGTGGGTGGCCAAGGGGTGGCTGTTTGCAGGAGGCAATGGACAGAATTGGGATGTATAGACAGGAGGTCCACGTGCATGCACATGAGGTGTAGAAGTAGAATATGGTGTCAGAGGTGGGAAAAGAAGTGGGCCCAAAGGCCAGTGGCTGAAAGCTGCTTCTCTCCACACCACCACATTCTGCTGTGGAATCTTGAGGATTCCAAACAAAATCCAAATTTGAACCAAATTCCAGACCATTGTGTGTATATCTGTCAAGGTAGAAGGGTAGAATATATTTTATTTAATAGTTTGTTAGCTTGAATCATACATTTAAAATATTTAAACACAAGGTTTGTGAGCCTCTATCTGTACTCTTGCCCCAGGCCCTACATATGCTAGGGATGGGCCTACATAAAAACAAACCATTAGAACTTCCCTGGTGGCGCAGTGGTAAAGAATCCACTTGCCAATGCAGGGGACATGGGTTCGAGCCCTGGTCCAGGAAGATCCCACATGTCTTGGAGCAACTAAGCCCGTGAGCCACAACTACTGAGCCTGTGTGCCTAGAGCCTGTGCTCTGCAACAAGAGAAGCCACCGCAATGAGAAGCCCTCACACCACAACGAACAGTAGCCCCCACTCCCCACAACTAGAGAAAGCCCGCGTGCAGCAACGAAGACCCAACGCAGCCAATAAATAAATAAATAAATAAATAAATAATATCTATTTAAAAAAATACAAAAAACCATTATAACTGTTGCAAGAAGAGGGACCCCTTCCAGGGCCCAAGAATGGGCTCTTGTCTAACACTTGGGAATGAATTGTCCAAGGAGACACACATGCTGACAAAGCAAGAGACTTTATTGGGAAGGGGTACCTGGGTGGAGAACAGGAGGGTAAGGGAACCCAGGAGGACCACTCTGCCACATGGCTCGCAGTCTCGAGTTTTATGGTGATGGGATTAGTTTCTGGGCTGTCTCTGGCCAATCATTCTGACTCAGGGTCCTTCCTGGTGGTGCACGCATCGCTCAGCCAAGATGGATTCCAGCTAGGAGGATTCTGGGAGGTTGGTAGGACATATGGACTGGCATCACCTTTTCACCTTTCCCAAATTCTTCTGGTTGGTGATGGCTTGTTTGTTTCATGTTCCTTACCAGGACCTCCTGTCATAAAACAGCTCATGCAAATGGGTTAGTGTGGTGCCTGGCCAGGGTAGGCAGTTTCGGTCAGTGGTTCCCCTAACATAATGAGATGGGTGCTATGCAGGAGAAGGTCAGGGGGCTATGAGACTTTATTTCATGAGGACCTAATCTAACGTGGGGGCAGGGGAGAGGGTAGCATTGCAGGGACAGCTCGCCTAAGAAGTCACATTAAACTGAGACTGGTCAGGGGAGTAAGAAGTGACCATGCCTGGTGGTGTGGAGAAGATGGAGATTCCAAGCCACAGGAATAATGTATGCAAAGGCTCTGGGCAGGGAAGAGGTAGACACATTCATGAAACTGAAAAAAACCCAGTGTAACCAGAAAGCAGATACCAAGGAAAGTGGGAAGAATGGCAGTAGCTGAGGGTGGGGCCAGATCATGCAGAGCCTTGTAGGCCAAGTTTAGGACGTGAGCTCTACTCGAAGAGCAATGAGAAGCTACTAAAGGATTTTCAGCAAGGATGTGGAATGATCAGGTTGTGTCTGAAAAGATCACTTTGGATCTATGGTGGAGGATGGCGAAAATGGAATCAGAGTCAGATTAGGGGGTTAATGCAGTTATCCAAGTCAAGTTGGGGGGATATCTTAAGCTGGAAAAAAACCCAAAGAACAAAAAAAATCTCCGAGATGGAAACTTGTGTACAGGTGATTTGTTGGGAGGATTTTCCAAGTCAGTGAGAGAAGTGGGACTGGGCAGAGGGAAGAGTTGAAAACCATTACAGCTGAAACAGAGGCTTCAGCTGACCCCATAGGAGCTCTGGAGCTAGGATGGACCTTCAGAGTGTCCCAAATTGAGGCAAGGGGGCCAGGACTTTGGAGCCCTGCATCAACCAGTCATTGGACACCAGCTGCCCCAGGAAAGGGGGCATTTGGCAAGACAGCTCCCTTCAGCCATAGGTGGTGCTTGGGGAAGTGCTCAGCTTTGCACCATCAGCAGCCAACACTCAGCGGCTGGGACATGATCCTGAAGGGGGCATCTGGGCAGCACGCCACAGCACCCACTGCAGGGGGTCTGTGAGATGTCCAATGGCTGGGCCCAGAAGGCCCTGGGGAGGACAAAACGCAAACTAAGGCAAAACTGGTCACACCCTGCCCCTGTTACTGAACACACGTTCGCGTGCCCAACAACGCACAGTGAGGCCAAACAAACTGAAACGTTGGAGTTTGGAGTAGAGAAAGGTTTATTGCAGGGCCAAGCAAGGAGAACGGGTGGCTTGGGCTCAAAAAC
The DNA here is from genome assembly GCF_009873245.2 of Balaenoptera musculus. Lineage (NCBI taxonomy): Eukaryota > Metazoa > Chordata > Mammalia > Artiodactyla > Balaenopteridae > Balaenoptera > Balaenoptera musculus. The sequence continues at coordinate 102,148,978 of NC_045786.1, forward strand.
CTCAAACTTCCCAGTGGTTTTCTGGGAGTTTTTATGGGCAAAATCTGGGGTGGGAGCTGCAGGGTATGTGACTTTTCTTCTGACTGGTTGGTGGTGAGATAACAGGGCAGTGTTCCAAGGATCTTGTGCTCAGCCTGAAGTTACCATTCTTCACCTGGGTGGGGGCGTTAGTTCCTGCAGAAGAGCTCAAAGATATAGTTATGTATATCCCTTGAGGAGGAACCAGGACCCTGCTTTATCGCCGCACTATTGTTTCTTGACTGTTCCTCCTCTGTTTCTGCCTTACCTCCCCTCCCTGATTAGTAACTGTTTGAATCTGCCCTTTGGTACTCGGGGAAGGTCTACGAGGCTGAAGCCTTTTTCCTACAACTAAGAAACCGGGGACACAAAAAGGATTTGTACCTGGGAGGGCCCCACGGGGTCCTGCTCAGTTTCAATGAATGCCATGATCCTGAAGGGGGTTCTGGGCCACACTCCCCAGCATCCACTGCAGCGGGTCTGTGAGACATCCAAGGGCTGATCCAGAGGGCCCTGGGGATCAGAAAATGCAGACCAAGGCAAGGCTGGTCACACCCTGCCCCCTGGTGGTGGCCGCGGACACTAGGCCAGCTGGTGGACCAGGCTAGGAGGAGGGCTAGAGAACTGAGCGAAACTGTGAGGCGGATAAGGGGAATCGGATAAGGAAACCCTCAAGGGAGCCCCTTGCTCAGTCTGCCTAAAGCTAAGGAAGAATGGCGGGGGATTAGAAATGTGGGATTCGGGCATCCCTGGTGGCGCAGTGGTTGAGAATCTGCCTGCTAATGCAGGGGACACGGGTTTGAGACCTGGTCTGGTAAGATCCCACATGCCGTGGAGCAGCTAGGCCCGTGAGCCACAACTACTGAGCCTGCGTGTCTGGAGCCTGTGCTCCGCAACAAAAGAGGCCACAATAGTGAGAGGCCTGCGCACCGCGATGAAGAGTGGCCCCGCTTGCCGCAACTAGAGAAAGCCCTCGCACAGAAACGAAGACCCAACAGAGCCAAAAAAATAAATAAATAAATAAATAATAATTTAAAAAAAAAAAAAAGAAATGTGGGATTCATTCATTCTTTCACTCCACCAATGTTGATTAAGTGCCTAATTATTATGGGCCAGATTCTGCTAGGAGCTAGAATAAAAAGAAGACTAAAATTTGGGTCCTTTTGGAACTTCCCTGGTGGTCCAGTGGTTAAGAATCCGCCTTCCAATGCAGGGGATGTGGATTCGATCCCAGATCGATCGGGGAACTAAGATCCCACGTGCCGTGGGGCAACTCAGCCCTTGTGCCACAACTAGTGAGCCTGCATGCCGCAACTACAGAGCCCACACACTCTGGAGCCCGTGTGCCACAACTAAAGAGAAGCCTGCTCACCACAACGAAGAGCCCGCATGCCGCAACTAAGACCCGACACCGCCAAAAATAAATAAATAAATATTTAAAAAATAAAATGAAATTTGGGTCCTTTTTTCAAGTAGCTAACACTCCAGTGAGGATTACAGAGATACAAAAACAACTACAATAAAGTGTGATTAATTTAAAAATATAGGTATGTACACAGTATTGAACCAACACAGATGAGACAGATGTTAATTCTAAGGGGCACACTGACCTTCACACAGAAGGTGATGTTTAATTTAAATCTGAAGGGCAGAAAGGTTCACAGAAGTGCTCTGGGAACTGCAGAGTTTGGTATATAGGAGAGAAGGCAGCAAGCAGGGAGGTGGGGGTGATACCATTGGATAAATGGGAACCAGGTTATGAAGGACATCAGTTGCCATGTAGTAGGAAGCCTTGAAGGAATTTTAAGCCTAAGAGTGACATGATCTCATTTTTTCCTTAAGGACAAATCAAGGAGACAGTATAGGATTGCAGGGGGGAAAAAAAAAACTTGGTAATTAGAGTCAGAAAGACTTGGATTCAGATTCCATTTCTCCTGCTGATCAGCTGTGTGACTTTGAAGAAATGACAACCTCTAAGCCTCAGTGTCCACATTGGTAAAACAGGGCTATTGTGAAACTGAATGAGATTATGCATGTAAAGCTACTGGCTCAGAGCCTGGCACCTGCTGTCCATACAATAAATATTCCTCTCTCTTAATTTTCCAAAGTGAACTTATGCACCGAGTTTGGAGAATAACTTGGTGGGAGGGAGAGGGGGTGGCATTTGGAGAGGTGGGAGGCCAAGAAGGTGCTTGGAAGCTATTGTTTGAAGCCAAGTGAGAGATAAACCCTGAACTAAGGCAGTGGCCAGGGGAAACAGACACAGACTTGAGAGCTAATTGTGAAATACAAATCCAAAGTTCCTGGTGTCTGACTGGACGATAAGAAAGGAATAGTCTAGACTGATTCAGGTTCCTCTAGGGCAATGGCTAGATAGTGGTGCCATTTGCTGAGATAGGGAACCATGAGAGCAGGTGCAGGATCACAGAAGAGATGATGACCTTCAATAGCTTGGCCATGATGCCACCAGTGTGCACATCTTTAGGCCCAGAGAGTGACCAAAGAGGAACTGTTTGCAGTGGAGTGGGTATGAACAGAGTTTGGATGTAGGGACTGGAGGGAAGAGTCCCAAATACATACACATGAGGTTGAGTCCAGGATGGAGCCTGGGTGGAAGAGATGAGGGTCAGCAGCAAGCCCAAGGCTGGAGGCCAGCTCTTTTGTCCCATTATGTTCCAGTAGAGAACTCTGAGAAATCTGAGAATTAGGGTTGTTTCTGTTGCAAATAGCAGAAGTCCACTTGAAATTAGCTTGAGCAAGAGAAGAAATTTATTGACTCCTATACCCAGAATTAGGAATCTGTCACTCTCCATCCCTCAGCCTGCTTCCTCTAGGCTGGTTTCCATCTCAGACAGGTTCCTGCTTTGCAGGGCCAAGCTGACACCCAGCAGCATCAGGCTTAGGTTCTACCAGCCCAGCAACCCCAGCAGGAGATCTCATTTTGAAAGTTGACAGAAAAAGCCCCAGAGAGAGACCTCATGCCCATTCCTGAACATTTCCACTGGCTGTGGCCAGAGTGACGGACACACAAATTGGCCAAGCTGAGAGCACACTGCTAGGAGACCCACAAGACCACACAGACTGAGGAGGTGGTTCCCCAAAGGAACATCAGGGTGCTATTACCAGAAAGGGGGAGTGGATGTTGGGCCGATGCTTACCATAGCCACGTTGAGTTTGAGGTGCTATGGCCTTTGGGGTGATACCCATGGTCTCAAGCTGAAGAGAGATGTCTGGCTGGAGACGTAACTTGAGAAATTACCAGAGGACTTTGTGGTGGTGGTTGGGTGGGGCAGATGCATTCTCCAGGGGAATGTGGAGAGAATGACCAGGCCAGAGGCCCAAAGAAGAGATTCTGGGGTGGAGAGACATCACCACTTCACGGTAAGGCAGAAGAGAGCCCTCATCACGGGGAGAAGAAACAGGGATTTGGGAGTTGGGGACTGAGGGAACCATGGCATTAGGGCCCTGGACAACAGAAGAGCCTGGGCTCAGAGCGCCCAAGCCCCAGGAAGAAGGGGGAGGCAATGCCCAGCCCCCGGCTTCTAGACTTCCAGCGCCCTGTGGGCTCCAGCCCATGGCCCCTCCCCTTGTTCTTAGCTTGTTTGTCACCCAAAGTCTCCCAGTCGCTCTCTCCCGGGAGCAAGAGTCCTCAAAGTTACATCATGTGCAGGGGGGCGAGGCGTAGCGGTGGGGCGGGGCCTCGGGGAGGAGGGAGCCGAGGAGAGGACCCAATCCTCCAATGGGAGACAAGGGTTTGGGGGCTAAGATGCAGGAGGTGGGGCCATGGCTGGGCTGACCTGGGGCTGGAGCACCCGGCGGAGAGAGGGTCGCGCCGGCCCTGCTGGGTCCCGCCCCTTCGCCCGCCCTCCTCCTTTTTAAGCGCCTCCTGCCTAGCCTGAGCTCCCGCTCTCTGCGCCGCGCTCCCTCCTTCCCCGCCTTCCTTGTCTCCCCGGCTCCGCTCCGTTCGCGCGGCCACCCCGCAACCCCCGCCCAGGTGCCATGGCCGCTGTGTACCGCCCCGGCCTGCGGTGAGTGACCCCCAGTCCGGGGCCGACCCGCACCTTCCGCCGCGCTTGCCCCCTCGGGGCTGCCATTTGCGTTCTCCTGCTCGCCCTCCTCTGCCTGGTTTCGCCTCCGAGGAGGAGGAGGCGGGCAGGTGGCGAGTGCGTCTGGATCCACGGCCTCTCGGGTCGTGCGTCTCGCTGGAGATCGGGGCGGCCTCAGCCGCTCCGGGTCTCTCGGTTTCCGTCCCCACCCCACCCCTACCCCCCGCTTTGCTGGTCTCTGACCACACCGTCTCTCTCTGCCACCCTCAGAACTTCCTTTCCCCTCCTCGCTCGTCCTCGCTGGGCCCGCTTTCCGTGTCTCCTCTTTTGCTTTACAGATGTAGCGCTTGTGCCCCAGGTTGCGGTGAGGAGCAGTAGGGCCTTGGGGTCAAGGGTGCATGAGCCCCTGGGGATTGAGCTCAGAGCTCCCTAAAGAAGGTAGAAGGTAAACAGCCATTCCGCAGCCTCCCCACGACTGGATCCTGGCAGACGAACCTGGCGGGAAGCCCAGCACAGCCAGAGGGGCCTGGGGCCCGGGAAAGGAGGGCGGCAAGGTGGAAGAGGGGGCCAAGTTGCCTTCATTCTTACCTGGCTGGCTTCCTCCCCTGTCCAGGACGGGAACCCCTAGGTCCTGCTTGTCTGCCCTCTCCCCGTTTTCACAGCTTCCTGTCTTCCCTCTGTAGCCTCCCTTTTCAGCTTTTGTCCCAGGGTCTGAGCTGACCCTCTGTCTCTCCCACAGCTGGTTCCACTTGGCCAGCCCTTGTGGGTGGTCTCTGGAGAAGGGGAAAAGGAGAAGGTCCTACTCAGGAGGCTGGGGTGGGGGGAGTGGGGGAGGGAGCTTCCCAGGAGACTTCCTGAGCCAGCCTCCCTGAGGAGACAGGTTCTCCCCAAGGCTGTCTGCCTTTAAAATTAATGCTCGGGGGAAATTCCTCTCTGAGGGGGAACAGAACCAGGCCCCAGGAGGCTTCCACCTCTGCCCCTGGGGCCACACTGGGTTTCCACCCTGCCCTGCCCAGTGAAGCCGCCCAGCTCCCACATTCACGGTCTGAGCGTCCTCCCTTCCCCAGGCTTATTCCCTGTGAGTCTGAGCGCTCTGCAGTCTAATGTTCCACCCCACCACCAAGAGCCAAAGTTCTAGGCATGTGTTCTCTAGGAAAGAGAGCCAAGGGAGGGACAGGGTCATGCAGTGCTGGGCATGTGGAGCACAGTTTCTGACCGGCAAGGCCCTGGCATTAAGAGGAAGACAGCTTCTCTCTCTTGGCCTTTGCTCTCTCTGGGTCACTCCATCCTGGGTCCAGGCCAACTGGAGCAGACCTTACTTTTCCCTCTCCTAGGGGTGTGAAGGGACGGACTCCAGGGACCCTGTTCTAAGAATTGGGGCATGCACCCCAGCCAGTGACATTCTCCAACAGTCAGCCTTCCACACAGTTCAAAAATACCTACCCAGTGGCAGCACTTTATGCAATCCTTGTTGGCCCAGGTGGGCAACCGCAGATCCAGTGCCTGGAACCCTGACATCCAATCACCCACTCTCTGTGCAAGGGCCCAAATCTAGAAACCTGGGACTTACCATCTCAAAGACCTAGTCCTCTGCTTGAGGCTTTCACAGTCTTAACAGCATGCACATCAGAAGAAAAGAATGAAAACAGCTGCCTTTTTGACTTATAAAAACTATACTTGAGAATGAAAAGGACACCAGCCACATGAAGCTGTCAACTGGGCACAGTTTACTGACATTTGGGCCATAGGACACCTGCTCACTTCCAAACATTGACCAGACATAGTAAAAAATTGGCATGAGCTAAGCCTACAATAACATCAGCATGCCTTATACATACAGCCACACAGCCAGGCATGTGTCGTTATGCTCATTTGGTGATACCTGTCCCTTGCTAATCAGGAGACACCCTCACTAAGACTCATAACGGCCACAAGACAGACATGGCCTGAACCCATCTTCCTTACCTATTCCGACCTCATCATGGTGCCTGTTCAGACCTACTTTAGCACATCCCCAGCAGCCCAGCTTTCTGTCCCCTTGACTTGCCCATCTTCCACGAGAACACCTGGCCCATTACTTCTCTGTTTCTTCTCTCGCAGGCTTAGATGGCATGGGCTGAGCCCCTGGGGCTGGCCTTCACGGCGCAGTATCCAGACCCTGCGAGTACTGAGTGGAGACCTGGGCCAGCTGCCTGCTAGGGTTCGAGACTTCGTGGAAAACAGTGCCCGCCTGTGCCAACCAGAGAGCATCCACATCTGTGATGGGACCGAGGCAGAAAACACTGCCACACTAACCCTGCTGGAACAGCAGGGACTCATCCGAAAGCTCCCAAAGTACAACAACTGGTAAGCCCTGAGCCCAGCAACCTGCGAGATGGGGGCAGCTGTGGGGACGGAGGCCACTTTGGGTTTACCAAGACGAAATCAAATTTAAGTAGACCATCCCAATGGAATGAGCGAGAATGGGAGCTTTGGAGGAAACAATCAGGAATTATTGGGATTGGTCTGTATTTTTATGTTAAGTGAATAAGCTGATACAAATAAAAGCCTTTGCTTTTTTTTTTTTTGACTTAAAAGTTCAGTGAGTTTTTGCCAGGACTGGGGCCAAGGGAACTACCCCTTAGACTGGGGCAAAATCTGGAGGAAGCAACTGAGATGCAAATGGATGGGAAAAAATAAGGCCAACGGAAGACCTAGAGACAAAGTTGGACTTGAAAGAGTGGGTCTGGGATGAGGGAGATCTACTGGCCACTATCTTCTTGATATCCGCTCTCCCCCAGCTGGCTGGCCCGCACAGACCCCAAGGATGTGGCACGAGTAGAGAGCAAGACGGTGGTTGTAACTCCTTCTCAACGGGACACGGTGCCCCTCCCGGCTGGCGGGGCCCGTGGGCAGCTGGGCAACTGGATGTCCCCAGCTGAGTTCCAGCAAGCCGTGGATGAGAGGTTTCCAGGCTGCATGCAAGGTAACCAGGGCAGGGACACAGAGGCAGGGGCACTGAAGGAATAAACAGGTTGGAACCCTTCAGCCAGGTGGCGTTTTCCTCCACAGGCCGAACCATGTATGTGCTGCCATTCAGCATGGGTCCCGTGGGCTCCCCACTGTCCCGCATCGGAGTGCAGCTCACGGACTCCGCCTACGTGGTGGCAAGCATGCGGATTATGACCCGGCTGGGGACGCCCGTGCTTCAGGCCCTGGGAGATGGCGACTTTGTCAAGTGTCTGCACTCCGTGGGCCAGCCCCTGACTGGGCAAGGTGAGCACCTGCTCTGCCCGGGGCGGGGGTGGGGGTACACAGAGGCCTGCTTGTACTCAGAGGGAATCCCGCATCCTACCTATCCTGATTAGTGAGATACTGAATTCCCAAGAGCTAGGGCAGCAGTGCGCTGGGGGTGAGGCTGAGTTGGCAAAGCAGTTTGCTCAAGATTGAGAAGAGTGAATTATCCATGTCCAAGAATAGGGGCATGGGAGCTGATACATATTATGAGGTAGGAGGCCTTAGCTACGCATTGACACCACCACTGCTGCCGAGTGTCTTTCCTGCCACCCCCTGATCCCTCCGGCCCCTGACACCCCAGTGCCTGATGCCCCTGCCAGCAGCTCCATGACCCCATTGTCCCCAGGGGAGCCGGTGAGCCAGTGGCCATGCAACCCAGAGAAAACCCTGATTGGCCACGTGCCCGACGAGCGGGAGATCGTCTCCTTCGGCAGCGGCTATGGTGGCAACTCCCTGCTGGGCAAGAAATGCTTTGCCCTTCGCATCGCCTCTCGGCTGGCCCGGGATGAGGGCTGGCTGGCGGAGCACATGCTGGTGAGGGCCTGGTGAGGATCTGGGCAGCTTCGGGGGGCAGGCCAAGGGCAGGGCCTGGCCAGTCAGCCTCAGCCTCGCCTCTCCACTGCCAGGTGCCCAACTGGCGGACCAGGGACTCTGCGCAAATGCCCGAAGCTTTGGCCCGAGGCTGCTGAATGTCGGGGGCGGGGGTGGGCTTCCCCTTGCTGCCACCCCAGGCCCTGTAGCAAGGCAGTGCACCTGTTTCATGAATAAACATTGGTCCTCCCTGTTGACCCCTAGCTGTCCTTCCCATGCAGACCATGCCTAACCTCTGGTGACCTCTTCCTTGCTCCCTCTCCCCACCTGGCAGATCCTGGGTATCACCAACCCCGCGGGGAAGAAGCGCTATGTGGCAGCTGCCTTCCCCAGCGCCTGTGGCAAGACAAACCTGGCCATGATGCGGCCGGCACTGCCAGGCTGGAGAGTGGAGTGTGTGGGGGATGACATCGCCTGGATGAGGTTTGACAGTGATGGTGAGAGGCCCTTGGATCGTACTCGCTGCTCTGGTTCTTACCAGAGTGTAGGATTCTCGCCTCCGCTGCTCAGGGTGAACTTTGTCAGTGAGAACCTTCTCCTGAACAACCACCCCTCCCCCATGCCTCCTGGCAGCCCAGCCGCCCTGGAGACGCCAAAACCTTTCCCCTCAGATCTAGGGTCCAGCTCAGGGCAAGGAGGGGCTGAGCAGGACCTTCCGAGGCTGAACCTCTCAACTCTTCCTGGTTAGTCCTTCCGTTTTTTCACTTTTCCTCCTGACAGGTCGACTCCGGGCCATCAACCCTGAGAATGGCTTCTTTGGGGTGGCCCCTGGCACCTCTGCCACCACCAATCCCAATGCCATGGCCACAATCCAGAGTAACACCCTTTTCACCAACGTGGCTGAGACCAGCGATGGCGGCGTATACTGGGAGGGCATTGACCAGCCTCTTTCACCCGGCGTCACCGTGACCTCCTGGCTGGGCAAACCCTGGAAACCTGGTATGGGGCCGGGGGGCGGGCGGGGTGTAAGTCAGCCCCCAGGGCTCAGCACCTTGATGATGTAAAAGCCTTTTCCTCAACCTGCAGCCATTTGCCAGGACCTCTGGGACTCAAAGGGAGTTATGCAACCCTAAGCAAGATCTCAGTTCACGTCCCAGTTCAGTTTGTGGCCTGGCTGAGTCGCTTAACCTCCTGAGCTTCAGTTTCCCCATCACATGAATGGGGGTAGTTACCATAGTACCTATCTCATAAGGTGTTGGAGGGTTAAATTAAATAATGCATGCAAAGGATTCAACATAGTGCCGAATACGTAGTAAATTCTCAATTAATATAAGCTGGATATTTTTAAAGGGGGGGTGTCTTGGAAATTATTACAGAAAGAATTGGACTCAAAGCACAGTCATAAAGTTTGACCCATTAGGAAGGAAGAAGCCTACCCCTACCCCTGCCACTTGGACCCTCACCCCACCCCGACTCCCCACGTAATAACCATTGTCTAAAGGCCAGTATTGTTACCCTCACCCTTCCCCTGCCCCTCCAACACATACACCCCAATCTTTCCGAACAAAATCAGACCAGCTCTTTAGCCTCTCCTAGAAGCTAGTTTCTCAACCCTGTCATTACTCCCTTGTGCCCTGCAGCCCTGCCCCTTCCTCCAGCCCTGCACTCTGGACCTTCAGCTTTCAGTGGCCTTTGGCATTCCGCGAGCCCAGACCTAGGGGTGGAAGCAAAGAGGAGCCTAGCAGGGGAGGGTGGCCTGTGGTCACTGAAGCCTACATTCAAGTTTTTCAGGCTGGCTTAGCAGTCACCCCCCTCATTTAATCATCCTTCATTTTCTCTAACACCATCATTAAGCCCTCCTTAGCCTCCCCACCCAACTGAGAAATCCAAGAAACTTTCGTATTTCGCCACAGGCTAGTTGCCCAACCCTTTCATCACCTCTGGATTCAGGGGTGTAACGAGGGCATGTTGTGCCCAGCTTCAGTTCTCAGAATAATACCTTGTGCTAGGTCCTCAACTGGGGGCTGATGAAAGTGCAAGAGAGAAGCATAAGGATGGTTCTCACATGAAAGTGGAGGCAGGAGCTGGGGGTCAGAGGGGGGCGGGGGCACTGGCTCCGTGACTTCCTTGCCCTCCAGGTCCAACCAGTAACCTCTGGCAGAGAAAGCACTGTGTCCATTCAGGGCCCCCGTGATGGTGCTTTATATATATGCCACTGACTCGGTCCCAACTCCTCTCCAGACACCTGAAGGGGCCAAATGACCTGGGCTCCTCAGGTTATGACTGCCCAGGTTATGTCCTCATCTGAATTCTTCAAGCCCTATCACTCCAGCCGGGTCTGAGCAGACCCAGGGAAACCACCAAAACCCCGCTAGCTTTAAAATCAGTTCCTGTTCGCATTCTGATAGCTCAGGAGATTCTGTCTTCCGCTATTTGCTGATGCAAAGTCAGTTGTCTGTAAACTGAAGAAACAACACAACGACAACAAAGACAATAGCAAAGAAGAAAGTCGGTTGTCTGAAATACTGACCTGTCTCAGTTTTTGCTTTAGGTTTGAGTGTTTATTTAAATAATAATCCCATAAATTAAAAGAAGAGTTCCTGGGGGGAAATTTCCATTATAACCCTATGCCAATATTTAACCCCATTCCCTTGAGCACTGCTCAGTGCCAAGTGGCTGTAGCTTGGCATAAACATTAGTGTCCTGCTAAACACCAATTCCTCTCTCGCTCTTTTCTCCCATAGCTCAGCTGGCAGTACCATTATGGATAAATAACCTGATCTTCAGGGGAGATGTCCTGGCTCCCTTCTCCCTGCTCCTTACCAACCTCCAACCCGAGATTTTGGGGAGCTGATGAGGCAAAAAGAAACTGTGCAAGAGTGTCTGCAAATGTCTGTGTGTATTGGGGGTGGATGTGCCCTTGGAAGTGATAGTATTTGTATTTGCTCTGCCAGGTGACAAGGAGCCCTGTGCACATCCCAATTCTCGCTTTTGTGCCCCGGCTCGCCAGTGCCCCATCATAGACCCCGCCTGGGAGGCCCCTGAGGGTGTCCCCATTGACGCCATCATCTTTGGAGGCCGCAGACCCAAAGGTAAACATCGTGTGGGCTCCATGCCATCTGGGTTAAGGGTTGGGCTCTCTGTCAGGGCCCGCCTCCCTCTTGTACTTAAAGCTCAGAGAGCCTAAGCCTGGATCGCCAACTACAGCTGTCTGCCTCTAGAGCACCCGCCTGGAGAATGCAAAATCGAGGTGGAGTGGGGAGGCATGGGGTTTGAACATGGGCAGCTGAGGTCCTAGGAGAGAGAGAGTAAGAGTCAAGATCACCAGAAGGGATGGAGTGATCGTACAAAGATAAGGGCTGCCTTTGACCATGTGCACTGGTGTCCCAGGAGTCCCCCTGGTATATGAGGCCTTCAACTGGCGCCATGGGGTGTTTGTGGGCAGCGCCATGCGCTCGGAGGCCACTGCCGCGGCTGAACACAAAGGTGAGTTCCACTCCTGTGTGCCCAGCTTGCCTCTTCTCTCCCTTCCTGAACCAGACCTTCCTCCTGCCCACCCCTTCCCACATGTATATCTTTTCCCCATTCCCTTCCCCTCATCCTGTCTCGAGGATGTTCCAGAACCGCCAACATTTCACAGCTTCCTCCGGCTGGAGGCGGGGTACCTTTCTCTTCTCCAGTAAGAAGGGAGGTTCCTTACCCTTCCTGCTCCCCTCCCCAGGGAAGGTCATCATGCACGACCCATTTGCCATGCGGCCCTTTTTTGGCTACAACTTTGGGCGCTACCTTGAACACTGGCTGAGCATGGAGGGCCTCAAAGGGGCCCGGCTGCCCCGCATCTTCCATGTCAACTGGTTCCGGCGCGATGAGGCAGGCCACTTCCTGTGGCCAGGCTTTGGAGAGAATGCTCGGGTGCTAGACTGGATCTGCCGGCGGCTAGAGGGGGAGGACAGTGCCCAAGAAACGCCCATTGGGCTGGTGCCAAAGGAAGGTGCCTTGGATCTCAGCGGCCTGGGAGCCATAGACACCACCCAGCTGTTCTCGCTCCCCAAGGACTTCTGGGAACAGGAGGTTCGTGACATTCGGAGCTACCTGACAGAGCAGGTCAACCAGGATCTGCCCAAGGAGGTGGTGGCTGAGCTGGAGGCCCTGGAGGGACGTGTGCGCAGAATGTGACCTGAGGCTACAGCTAGCGAGAGAGCATGCCCCCCCCCCGCCCCCCGCCACACCCGCTCCAACCCTCCCAGGAATAAGCCAGCTACCAAACTTGCGGAAAATATGAGCAACTTGACATAACTATCATCTTCTGGGTGCCATGAGACCAGGCCACAGACCTTCCCCCACATGCTGCCCAATAATGAGATGCTCATTTATTTAATATAACATCTGTGCTGTTTTCATTTCCTGCCTGTCTTCACAGGCTTCCCTTTAACACCAATCTCACCATCTTCTTCCAACCCTTCCAAGTAGCTGGTGTCCCAGTGCAGCCTGGCCTGGCACAGCCTGGTGGTATAAGGACCTGTCTCACAGGCATCTCTACCACCGAGCCACTGAGTAGGAATTGCTGGGAGAAAGCAGTAACTACTCATGTCCTGAGGTCTTAAAAAGGTGCGGCCTCTGTGAGCTGCTCAGTACAGCCTCCAGGCCTAAAATTCCCAGTCTCCCATCAGAGACACAGAAGCCTCTATAACCCCACTCACCAGTGAAGCAGTTCCATTGTCAAACCTGTTCTTCCTCCTGCCTGACCTGAAATTGAGACCCACAAAGTATTCATGAAAGCTTATTCAATATTAAGGCAGCTTCCATAGTACCTTCTGTGTGCCAGGTGCTGTTCAGGGGTGTCAGCTGAGAATAACTTAACCCGTGATCTGGATCAGGCTGAGTGAATGTATAAACTGAGATGGGTACGAGGGAAGTATGTACCCAGAAAATCAGGACAAATTTTAACAAAATAAAAATTACCATTTTAAAAATGGGAATAATAAAACGGGGAATTCCCTCAGAAGAAAACACTGGAGGAGGAAACACCAAGTGTTCTCATAGAAAACAGCCAATAACCAGTTATAATGTCTAAGAGCAGAAAAGAATCTAAAGGTCAGAGTGGATCACATGCTAAAACACAGCAGTGGAGTCCACTGCACTTAAAAATACCTAGCCAAATCCTCAGCTTCATAAATAGCATGTGATAACTGAAACAATATGATCAGAGGCAGCATAGTATAGATGTTAGGCACCTAGTAGACTCAGGCCAGGGGTGCCTCTCAGTTTCTTCAGCTGTAAAATGGGGATGTGCCTACATCTAACAGTGTTGTTTGGATTAAGAGTCAGTGAAGCCAGGCACTCAGAACTATGCCTGACAAGGAATAACCATTTAATATATGTTAGCTGTCCTCACCTTTCCGCTCTACACTGATTAGAGTGGGCCCCGTAGGCATATGTTATACATTGCTGGCTCCACAGTTGAAAAGGAAAACAAGCAATGTAAATACAATTTAGAGGAGAAAGAAAAATAGGTTTGGAAATAAGTCCTTCCTGGTAAGAGGCAGGGAACTGGGGTTCCAGACACCTCTCTGGTAAGTAAATGCACAGGGGGTAGGAAGGTGTTAGCCTTAAAAATGATTTTGGGGACTTCCCTGGAGGTCCAGTCGTTAAGACTCCGCGCTTCCACGGCAAGGGGCACGGGTTCGATCCCTGGTCGGGGAACTAAGGTCCTGCATGCCGCGTGGCACAACCAAAAAAAAAAAAAAAAAGAAAAGATTTTGTTTCTCCAAAGAAGACATACAGCTTACAGCTGGCCAACAGGCACATGAAAAAGTGCTCAACTTCACTAATTATTAGAGAAATGCAAACGAAACTACAATGGGGTAACACCTCATACCGGTTAGAATGGCTATTATCAAAAAGTCTACAAACAATAAATGCTGGAGAGGGTGTGGAGAAAAAAGAACCCTCCTACACTATTGGTAGGAATATAAATTGGTGCAGCCACTATGGAGAACAGTATGGAAGCGCCTTAAAAAACTAAAAATAGAGTTACCATATGATCCAGCAATCCCACTCCTGGGCATATATCCAGAGAAAACTAGAATTCAAAAGGATACAGGCACCCCAATGTTCATTGCAGCACTATTTACAATAGCCAAGACATGGAAGCAGGGGCTTCCCTGGTGGTGCAGTGGTTGAGAATCCGCCTGCCAATGCAGGGGACACGGGTTCGAGCCCTGGTCTGGGAAGATCCCACATGCCGCGGAGCAACTAGGCCCGTGAGACACAACTACTGAGCCTGTGCATCTGGAGCCTGTGATCCGCAACGAGAGGCCGCGATAGTGAGAGGCCCGCGCACCGCGATGAAGAGTGGCCCCACTTGCCGCAATTAGAGAAAGCCCTCGCACAGAAACGAAGACCCAACACAGCCAAAAATAAATAAACAAATAAATAAAAAATTAAAAAAAAAAACAAAAACATGGAAGCAACCTAAATGTCCATCGACAGATGAATGGAGAAAAGATGTGTCACATATATACAATGGAATATTAGCCATAAAAAAGAATGAAATAATGCCATTTGCAGCAACATGGATGGACCTAGAGATTATCATACTAAGTGAAGTAAGTCAGACAGAGAAACACAAACATCATATAATACCGCTTATATGTGGAATCTGAAAAAAAAAAAAAAGATACAAATGAACTTATTTACAAAACAGAAATAGACCCACACACAGAAAACTTATGGTTACCAAAGGGTAAGGTTGGGGAGTAGGGGGGAAGGGATAAATAAGGAGGATGGGATTAACATATACACACTACTATATATAAAATACATAACCAACAAGGACCTACTGTATAGCACAGGGAACTATACTCAATATTTTGTAATAACCTATAAAAGGAAAGAGTCTGAAAAAGAATACACACACACGTATCTGAATCGCTGTGCTATACACCTGAAACTAACACAACATTGTAAATCAACTACACCTCAATTTAAAAATTAAAAAAAAAAAAAGTCTGGAAAAACCCCAGTAAAAATGATTCTGTCAATTAGAATAAAATTGGGCTCCATGCCCTGCAGCTCCAGATAAATGATAAAACATAGTTAACACATTTTAGTTAATCTTTTTATTTCAAAATAAAACACAGATAAAGAAGACCATACAAAACAAAAGTATAGCTTAATAAGCTAATATAAATGGAACAACCTTGAAACCATTACCCAGAAAAAGAAACAACTTTGCCAAACAAACACTAAAAGCCCCCCCCTGCCCCCTTGCCATGCTCCTCATCTTCATCACAGCCCCTCCTTCCTGGTGGAAATGGACACCATGGTTCATGATAGTCACATCCTTGTTTTTTTTTTTCTTTTCCCCTGGAGTTGTATTACCCAAATCCAGATCCCTAGACATTATAGTTTAGTCTTGCACATTTAAGAAAAATTTATATGCCCTTTAAGTCACTTTCAATCTACAGGTTCCCCCTCCACTCTTTAATTTTCCTTCAGTTTAACCATTGAAGAATCCAGGCCTAGATGCTCAATGCCTAGATTCATTCATTTATTAGGGATTTCAAATCAGCTCTACTCAAACTCTGTCATAATAGTTGGAATAATTTTATAAAGGGACACTCCTTTTATCTTCTATTTCATTACTCAAAGATACAGTTTATATAAGAACAGCAAGTAACTGCTTGATTCTTTTCCTTTATTTACCATCTTCAAAATAATGATTTGGCTTCATATCATTCTTCAAAAAGATGACCAATTAGTAACACACACACACACCCATTATGAACTCATGGCTTTAAACATACTTAATGTTTATTAAATTATCCTTATAATGCTCAAATTATCCCATCTTTGGCCATAAGCTTGGCTCCTGAGTCCTTTTGACATTACCCTGATAATGTTTACTGGCTTCTTTGCGACCTGGAATGGTAAGTTGTTCCATGCTCATCTTGTATGTTTCCTACCCCAGACCTGGAATCAACCATTACCCCAAGCTCTGGTTTCTTTCCATGGGAAATGGTATTTTAAGATTTAGGTGGTAGGAGTGTTTATTGCTACTAGATTGTTTCTAGATCTTTTCAGTGAATAGGGGTAGGAAGATAAAACACCTCATGGGTTCATACTGATAGTTCCTATTCAAACTCAGGGCTAAAGGGTTTTTAAATTCTATATCACATCTGTAACTCCTATCACCACACAAAAAAATCTGGTTCCCAAGGACATAGGAGACAAGAGTATTAGAAATCCCATAATCACTCAATTTCTTTATAGTCAACACATTTTAAGTCCTGGGCAAATTAGCATACTTCCCCCGTTCCTTCTACATCGAACGTGCTGCAAGAAGATAAGTTATAAACACACGTCATCCGTCACTTCGGAAGACAGAACTTTCCCTTGTGTTGCCTGAAGCTGTACACGTGTCCCAGGAGCTCTGTGCAGTCACCAGGCTGGGAACTGGGACTGGGGAGAGAGAGCACAGGGGTAGCCAGAGAAAGAAATATTTGCTTTCCTTCTCTCCTCTCAAGCTCAGCCCGCCCCCTGGTGGAGATGCTAATGAGCTGGGAACAGCCCAAGGCAGGTCAGATGGGAAGTCAACTAGCTGACATGTACAGAGCAGTTACTAGAACCAGTCCTAAAATGGGTGCTAAAGGTAGAAAACCTCTCTGTGGCTTCAAGTGGCTTTAAGTGTAGCTGGGGAGAGTGGAGGCTGCCCAAATGAAAAGCACTTACAAATTGTCACCAAGCAACATGCCAAATTTCAAAATCATGAGAGGGAAGGCCAATAAACTTTATCAAAATGACTTCATTATTTTTAAAGAAACGCCATTGTCTTTCAATGAAACACATAGTATAGCCTAACATATAAAAGCTCATATACATTTTTTAAATAATGTAAGTCACAAGTGATATATCAACTTCATAGGCTTAAAAATCTTTTTTACATTCAAAAATCAACCAATGGGTCCAGAGATGAAATCCTATATTCTTTAGCATTTGATGTTAAAGACTCGCTTTGGCCATAAAACCTTAGATTTTTCTTTGTAACACTTACCATGACTTTTAAATGTCTTATTCAATAGTATACAAATTCCATGTTTCAAAGGCTTGAATTTAGATTTTATTCAGTTTTAAACTGCATTTGTAAAGTAAAAGGATTTGTAAGCTAAGGAGGAGAAGCGGAAAGAGGTTAATTTAAAAATGAGTTAAGGGCTTCCATGGTGGCGCAGTGGTTAAGAATCCGCCTGCCAATGCAAGGGACACGGGTTCGAGCCCTGGTCTGGGAAGATCCCACATGCTGCAGAGTAACTAAGCCCGTGTGCCACAACTACTGAGCCTGAGCTCTAGAGCCTGCAAGCCACAACTACTGAAGCCCACGCGCCTAGAGCCCGTGCTCTGCAACAAGAGAAGCCACGACAATGAGAAGCCCGCGCACTGCAACGAAGAGCAGACCCCGCTAGCCGTAACTAGCGAAAACCCGTGTGCAGCAATGAAGACCCAACGCAGCCAAAAATAAATAATTTATTTTAAAATTTTTAAAATAAATAATAAAAATGAGTTAAGATGAGTTTAACAGAAGTTTTTGTTTTCTGTGGACTTCAGGTGGTCGAATTGTGTTAACCATGATGCTTTGTTCATACTGTATCTTTGTCATTAGTTCATGCAAGGCCTTCTCCATTTTATTATTTGTTTAATGATGTAATGAGCCCAGGTATTTTTATACTTTTTAAATGCAAATTTAAACCATATTGTTTTTGCATCCACCACATGTCACCAGAAGAACTACCACCTTTTTTTTTTTTTTAATAAACTTTATTTATTTATTTATTGGCTGCGTTGGGTCTTCGTTGCTGTGTGCGGGCTTTCTCTAGTTGGGGTGAGCGGGGGCTACTCTTTGTTGCGGTGCGCGGGCTTCTCATTGTCGTGGCTTCTCTTGCTGCGGAGCACGGGCTCTAGGCGCGTAGGCTTCAGTAGTTGTGGCTTGCGGGCTCTAGAGCCTGGCACGGGCTTAGTTGCTCCGCGGCATGTGGGATCCTCCCGGGCCAGGGCTCGAACCCGTGTCCCCTGCATCGGCAGGCAGATTCTTAACCGCTGCGCCACCAGGGAAGCCCTACCACCTTTTTTAAACCTAAAAATGTAACTTGCACAATTTCCCACAGTGTAAAAATAGAAGACTACATCATTTTAATGGCTACCTGGCATTTTTGTCTACCATATGGACCATCATTTATTTAACCAATCCCATCCCGTAGCAGTGTGTTTGGATCTATTTTGTTTCCAGTGTTTTACTACTATCAATAATTGCTCTGCTGAACATAAACATTTATGCTAGACTTAGCATAGAGGTCAGGGCTAGATTTCTTAGAAGTGACACCACTGGGTCATAAGGAAGGGAGTCTGACTGGTAGAGATAAAGCTTCCCCCAGATAAGAAATTCTCCTGCGAAGGTGCAGAGGGGGAAACAAGCAAGGAATTTATGGCCATATTTGCTTGGCAGAAGTAACAAAAAAATGAGGCTAGCAAAAAAGACAACCAGGTTTGGAAGTTTGTATTTGAAACAATAAACAATAGTGAACCATTTGTAGGTTCTTAAGTACTAAATGCTATTAGAGAAGAATACTTCTAGCAGACCAACTAACTAGGAGAGGCGTGAAATAATGAAAATTTGATGTTGGGTGATGACCCTGAAAAACCACCTCAACAAATCAGCTGAGAATCCATAGGACTTGAAGAACTGAATTAAAAGGGCAAAGAGGAGGGAAAGATCATTTTGGAAAATGATTCCAGATTTTCCAGGCTGGACAACCCAGAAACCAGAGTCCTAAGATTCTGTGATTTATAATTTACAATTATTTTATAATTTATAAATTTAGAATTTATTTATTTCTAAATAAAGCTAAGATTTATTGAGACAATACTATAGGGCAGATACTAAGTAACCTGGCAATAGGAGATGGCTGACTGGCAGAGCCGGCTACATAATTAGTAGAGCCCAGAGCAAGAGGAAAATGTGGGGCGCTTGCTCAAAGACTTTTAAGAATTTCAAAGGGTGACAGCAGAATATTAAGGCAAGTGTGGGCCCCTGAAGCCGCCCTGGTGACCACAGATACTAAGGTCCGATCTAGCGATCTAGAAACCAGGAGGCATCACCCGAAGGACTAACCACACCCTCTCCCTCCGAGGGAGAGCGAGCCCCAGAAGGAGATGCCAGGGAATCCAAGGGCCCCCGCTCCCCTGCGCAGCACTTCTAGGAGAGTGCGGGCTGGGGGCGCTGAGGTGAAGCTTGGACCCTGGGCCTATGCTCCCGGCACGGTCGCTCGACCCACCCCCGCCACCCCACCCAGCACGGGCGAGGATCCCAAGGTACACAAGTCCTGGCCTTGGACTCAGCCGGGTTACTCATAAACCCGGAGGAGGGGGTAGGAGGCGCCGCGCGTGCACACCCTGGACCAGCGGCCCGGAGCGGAGAAGCACCCCAAGGACAGATGGTCTAAGAAAAGTCCGCAAATCCCTGAAGGCCCAGGAGGCGTCTGAGTGGAACAGACGAAAGACGGGCGGAGACCCGTGGGGGTGCTAGGGAGCGTCTGCAAAGAACGCCGAGGGACGCCAGGGGTCATCTAAAAAGCTGCCAAAGCGGCTAATGGGCGGTCCCCACAAGAACAAGGCTTCCGGAAGCTAAGCCCGGAAGGGCGGGTGCGAAGGCCTGTGACTTGAGCACATTCCAAAAGCGCCGGGCACCCCTTAGGGCAAGGACGGTTGTAGCTGCAGCCGGCGAAAAGAGAAAAGCTAAAGCCGGACAGGGACCAGGGGAGGAAAGAGTACGCCCTTAGAGATCGTCTGAAAAGTGCGAAGCCCAATTAACCTAAGGGACCGACAGCAAATTGTACCCCTTGCTAAGACACCTCTCGGAAGCAAACCAACTTCTTTTGTAAGCCCCGCCCCTCGTCCATTAAGTCTAGTTCCGTTGTCTCTGATTCAGGAAGCAGCCGGTTCCCTACTTACTCCTCCCACAACAAGGAGCTACTGCCCCTACTGGGTCTCGCGCTTTCTCCTCCCCTCAAACCCCTTGCGCACTTTCTCCCGCCCATCTGTCAATCACCGCGCTCAGCTGTCCAGTGAGCGGGCCAAGAGGGCGGGGCCATCAGGGGCGTCGCGTGACGTCTGCAGTCCGCCAGCCGCGGAGCCAGGAGATGAGTGTCGAAGGAGGCGCGTGACGGAGAAGCGGTTGGCGACGCCGCGGCGGCAGTCGTTGTAAACAAGGCCTCGCGCTGCTCGGGGCCCTGCGACCGCTCCTGGCTGGTGGGTGGTCTCGCGCGGGGCGGTAACCGCCGGCTTTGTGGGAGGTGCTTCTCGGCTTCCTCCCTGCCTACCCCCGCTTAGTGTACACACCCCCGGTACACCACGTGGGCGTGAGGCAAGGAAGGTGGGGGGTGTAGGCCGAATTTTAACCTCATTGGTTGTTGCTGCCGCCGGCTTTCGCAAGGGAGTGCTCTGATTGGCCGGTAAGGGAGGGGGGGGCTTCGGGGGGGGTCTCTGACTCCTAAGGCTTCTGATTGGTTAGATGGGGTAAGCTAATGAGACGCTTTCTTCCGCGAGGGGTTTTGATTGGCCGGCCAGAGAGGTTACCTGGGAATCCACCCCCACCCCAGGGACTTTGATAGGTGAGTTTGAGGTAGAAAACTGAGAAATTCCTCTTCAAAGGATTCTCACTGGTGAGCTAGGGTCGTGCCCTAGGCTTCACTCTGCTTTTTTTGCTTCACAGGATCGGGAAAGGTTTGTGTTCCCGAAGCCTTAGGAGTTGTTACAGGCTAAGGAGAAGGGATCTCAGTCTCTAGGAAGGGTCGCTCTCCTAGAGACAGCTACTATCGTATCTCAGGAGACTCTGGTGTTTCTAGAGCAGGCTTTGCTTTCACCAAATCCAAGGAGGTGACAGGAGGAGTCCCTGCACAGGACTTAAGGATGCTGTGACCAGAAGATGGGATCACGGAACAGCAGCAGCGCAGGAACTGGGTCCGGAGACCCCTCCGAGGGCTTGCCCCGAAGAGGGACTGGCCTGCGTAGGAGTGAGGAAGAGGAAGAGGAGGATGAAGATGTGGATCTGGCCCAGGTACTGGCCTATCTCCTACGCAGGTAACTTACCCCCTGGTGTGTCCCCACCAGGTGCCACCACAGCCCCTTGATCCCAGCTCCAGTCAGGGAAGTTACAGAGAATAGGGAATGAGATTAGCCCAGGACAGCTGTTCTGTTTGAGCAGAACCGCTTTCCCTGGTGGACACTCACCGCACTCAGCTTCATACCCAGTAAGAGTGGTTCTTGCCTAGGGAGGGTCAACAGGATGACTGGCTCTTGTGTTTGAGGGGACTTTTCAGGGGAGTCTCTCTACCTATGACTACACAAATGTAACCTATTTTCCAAGTAAGTAAAAAAAAAAGGGGGTGGGTGGGGGGGTTCCCTGGTGGGAAGGGAGTGATGTGAAGGGTGAAGAAAAGAGTTAGGGAAGTGGGTGTTGAACTTAAGAGAAGTTATTGACACATGATATGAAGCCACGTGGATTTACTTGAAAAACAAGTTTAAATTAACCTAACTCTAATCCTGTTCTTGAGGAAAGAATGCTTTGAGGGAAGTGACCACCAGGAATTGACTGGAAAGGGGTGCAGTTGGCTTTGGTTCTTAGCTATGGCTCCCTGGGGAGAAGACGAGCTTGGGAATCCCTTCAGAAAACCACGTTCTATGCTGGACTCCTTGGGCAGAGGCTCAGAAGGAAATGCTCTCAGAATTTTTAGCTCGCTGGGAAGTCAATTTAGTAGATCTGTCAACATCCATGCAATGTTGGGGTTTTCTACCCCTGCTGTAAGAGTGAGAATTAGTTTCCCAGTGTGTCTTATAGGAGACAAAATAACAGCCAAGGTCTAGTCAGCCTCAAACCTCAAAATGGGGACAGTATGAGGGTTTGAGGACAAGGTGGTCTAAGAACTACATAGCTATTGACTCTGAATTTGGTTGATTTGGGGAAGGGATCCTCCCCTTTATCATGGGGGGTCTCTCCACAGAGGCCAAGTGAGGTTGGTGCAGGGAGGAGGTGCAGCAAATTTACAGCTCATCCAGGCCCTCTCGGACTCGGAGGAAGAGCATGACAGTGCCTGGGATGGTCGTCTTGGAGACCGATACAACCCACCCGGTAAGAGGAAAGGCAGACTGAGACCTAATATCAGAGGACTTCCATTAGAAAGCCTTTTTTTGAAACTAACTTCGGCAAAAATTGAAAGAAAAAGATGAGATAATTCAGGGAACGAGGGAGTCTTTGCAGCCCCAGTATATTCAGCCACATTGAGTAGACTGAGCACAGCTCTGCTAACTGTCCTCTGAGGCTGGAAAAGACCTAGGATGAAACTTCTGTTTGGTACTCACAGTGGATGCAACCCCTGACACCCGGGAGCTGGAATGCAATGAGATCAAGACACAAGTGGAATTGGCCACAGGGCGGCTGGGACTTAGGCGGGCAGCCCGGGAGCACAGCTTTACTCAAATGCTGCACCAGGTAGGCCTCTCTACTTCCAGCCAGCCTGGCAGCAGGCCTATCAATGCAGCCAGAAGCTACAATCCCAGAGAAGAGGGAAGTAAACTTCCCAAGGACGCCTCAAATGCTAGAGCTGGAGAGCTCTTAGCCAGCCTGAGCTGGAGTTTGGTGGGACATACTACTGTGTGTGGGGTTCGTTTCTGTAGCAAGAGCAATATTTTTGGAGGACGGGGGTTGGTGTGGCTGAAGTGGCCCTCTGTTTCTGCTAGCAATATTCCCCAATCCCTTCCTTTAGAGAGAACGGGGCCTCTGCCACCAGGGAAGCTTCTCCCTTGGAGAACGGTCTCGAATGATGTCTCAGTGAGTATGGGGCTTGGTGGAGAAGTTCCAAGGGCCAGATAGGTCTTATTTCCTAAACTGTGAAGGGATCGGTGTTAAAGGATCCTCAGGGATATTAATTTTAGGTTATGTGGGGTTGAGGCTTTGAGAGTGAAGAAAGTGGAAAAGTATAGCAATTGAGAGGATGATAGAATGATTCAAAGAAAGGGGTTTATACCCAAAGCCAAAGGGAAGAATGCCCTTGTACTCACATCCAGCTCTGTTAGGATTCTGCAAACTGGGACATTCCCCATCCTGAGCTCCCCTTACCCTCACTTTTCCTCTGCTTCCCAGCTTCTTGCCCAATGATCTGGGCTTTACTGATACCTACTCTCAGAAGGCTTTCTGTGGCATCTACAGCAAAGATGGTCAAATCTTCATGTCTGCTTGCCAAGGTACCAGACCCTAGTCCTACCAACTGCCCTAGAACAACAGACATTCTCCCTGACTGAGGCTAGAAAGCCCCAGACCCAGGGAGCTCAGACCCTGGCTTAGGGATGCTTAGCTAGAACACATGTCCCATGATCAAGGGAAGATTCCACAGATCAGTGATGAGTGAGGGAGGTCTGATCTAGGGAGGATTCCAGGAGGGTGTTCCCTAATTCTGCCTGATCCCCACTCACACAGACCAGACAATCCGACTGTATGACTGCCGGTATGGCCGCTTTCATAAATTCAAGAGCATCAAGGCCCGGGATGTAGGCTGGAGCGTCTTGGATGTGGCCTTCACCCCTGATGGGAACCATTTCCTTTACTCCAGCTGGTCTGATTACAGTGAGTGTGCCCCAGACCACCATCATCTCTTCAGCCTGGGACCTGAGGTCTCCAAATGCCCATCTCCTCCATGCCATGACTCCACGCCTTCTCCTGGGCAGATCACTCCCAGGGTCCAACATCCTTCCCCTTTGTTCCGTCTCCTCCCTAGCTTCACTTTCACCCTCCTAACCTCAGCCCTGAAAGATTCTTGTTTCTCTTGCTTCTCTTAGTTCATATCTGCAACATCTACGGGGAGGGAGACACACATACTGCCCTGGATCTAAGGTACTGGCTTCCTTTCCTGGTTAGACACATCAGAAACTTCTCAAGGAAGGCTCTCCAGGAGCAAACCTCTTGAACTGGAACTCCTGCTTAGAGGGAAAAGTACACTGGTTGCAAGTTTCTCTTTGTGGATTCCTGGGAGGGGACCACCCAGCCTGTCAGCCAGAGGACCAGAGTAAAATAGATGGCTGCAGGATTCTTCCTGGCTTCTCACTGAGGTGCTCCACGTTCTGGCACGTGCTGGCACGACTTCTTTTTCTCTCAGCAGTGTGCCCCACGGCCCTCATCAGATTCTGTAGAGATTAACCAGGGCTAAAGGGAAGTCCACTTAACGCAGCTCCTCCTTTGCTCTCTTCAGGCCAGATGAGCGTCGCTTTGCTGTCTTCTCCATCGCTGTCTCCTCAGATGGGCGAGAAGTGCTAGGAGGGTGAGTGTTTGTGGGGTGCCTCTGTCACTTGATGAGATAGGAGTTCTCCCAGAGACCAGCTCTGCCATTACAGAGACTGCACTGGCCACCCGTACCCAGGCAGCTGTGGAGAGCAACCAGGCCTTCTCCGGGGCCAAGGTTTATAAGTTGCTTCCCTTCTCACTCACCATTTCTGCAGCATGAGATGGGAGGTCTCAAACCTCCTTGCAAACACAGCTAACTCTTCTCCCACCTCCTATATAAGAAGAGAGAAGGGCTCTCCCCTCAGCAGGACTTCGAGACAACAGTCGAGCAGAGCACACGTAGCATGGGTCCTCTCGGTCCTGGCTCCAGAACCCTCTTTTTCCCTTCCCTTTCAGGGCCAATGATGGCTGCCTGTACGTCTTTGATCGAGAACAGAACCGACGTACCCTTCAGGTATTGCTCCCGAGACTTCAAGCCTCTGCCTCCTGGTCCTTGGCCTATTGGAAGACCTAGAAAGACCTGGCCCCCTTCTCCCCTAGATTGAGTCCCATGAGGATGATGTGAATGCGGTGGCCTTTGCTGACATCAGCTCCCAAATCCTGTTCTCCGGGGGGGACGATGCCATCTGCAAAGTGTGGGATCGACGCACCATGCGGGAGGATGACCCCAAGCCCGTGGGTGCGCTGGCTGGACATCAAGACGGCATCACCTTCATTGACAGCAAGGTGGGCGTGGAGTCAGGACCGCACAGCCAGGCGACTGAGGTTGTGGTTGTCCAGGAGGGCGTCAGAGTGGACGGGTGTGGGAACTCGCCAAGCTCCTCATTAGCCAAGGTTTGCAAGAGCTGGAGTTTAGGGAAGAGGCTTAAGCCACAAGACGTGAGGTCCATCGGTACCCACCATTCCTCAAGGAGCTGGGCTTTCTGTACAAGAAAAGTAGAAGACGATCTGACCCAATATAGAACAGGAGCCCAGCCAGCGCCCTAGGCAAAGAAGAGGAAACCTAGCCAGGGTGTGGGGTCTGTGGTAGGAAACCAATGGTAAGGCCCACCTGGATGAAGAAAGAGGCAACCAAAGTCAAAGGACCAGGGTTCATACTCCTCAACTGGGGAGGGGGAGTTGGACTGACAGACCTTGACATCTGCAAGCTCTGATGCTTCATTATCCATCTTGGGATTCACAGGGAGATGCCCGGTATCTCATCTCCAACTCCAAAGACCAGACCATCAAGCTCTGGGATATCCGACGCTTTTCTAGCCGGGAAGGCATGGAAGCCTCTCGCCAGGCTGCCACACAGCAAAACTGGGACTACCGCTGGCAGCAGGTGCCCAAAAAAGGTGAGAGCGGAAGTAGAACCAGAGATCTGGAGAGTGAAGGGTTGGGGGTGATAGTTAAAACATTTAACCCCTGGCAAGGCCTGGCATGGGCACCGTGGATGGGCCAAAGCCTGGAGCCCTCCCCCTTGCCAGGCATTAACTCTTTGTTTGCTGAACCATGGGAGAGCCAGGGGTTCCCAGTGTAGGGGCTGGGGATCCCTCCAAACCTACGAATGCAAAAGTATTTCAGCGTCTTAACCATCAGCAGAGCCATATTGGTGTGTATCAGCTGACCGTTAGATGGGGAAAGAGCCACCAGTTGGGAATCGGAAAGGCGATTGTCTTTGAGCATCAGTCTTTGCTGAGGACCAGTGATACAGGGGAATCCAGACTCCCTAACCCAGGGCTCACCCTGCATCCCTCCCCAGCCTGGCGGAAGCTGAAGCTCCCAGGGGACAGCTCCTTGATGACCTACCGGGGCCATGGGGTGCTGCATACCCTCATCCGCTGCCGATTCTCCCCCACCCATAGCACCGGCCAGCAATTCATCTACAGTGGCTGCTCCACTGGCAAAGTGGTCGGTAAGGACTGTGTCCGAACAGGGGGCCTCGGGAAGGGCAGCAGTATTCCCCTGGCATTCTGCCTGTAGCCACCAGTGACCACCTTAAGAAACCCAGTGACAATTACAAGTGAAATTTCATTTAGCCTGGAGCAGGGAGGCTTAAACGGAGAAAGAGAAAACATTCTATTCATCAGCATTTTAAATTAAGAAAAGGAACACAGAATTCTAGTCAGTAAATATACTAGATTACCAAAAATATACTCAGTTCTGTTTTTCAGCCAGTCAAGGGAAGAGATTGCAGATGAAAGGTAGGAGGGAACAGAGACAAGAAGAATGACACAAAAAGACAGCAGCAAGTAGTAAAAGATGTACAGCCACTGAAGTAGGAGGAATGCACAAAAAGAAACACACAGTCACAAACACACAGTCACAGGAGCCTAAGACAGTGCCAAACCTAGGGAGGCCCTGAGATGGAGGCCTATCCAGGGAGAGAGAAAGGTGCACCCACGTCCAGAAAAGGAACAGCACGTTCACATGTCTGGAGACAGCCCATTGTTCACTTTTGTGGTGTCTTCCATATCTTGTGGGCTTTTAAGAAAATGGCTACTTTAAAGCCACATTTCATTTTCTTAACTGTAGACCCTGTGACATTTAGCTAAGGGCCAGAGATGCCCAAGCTCTGCTAGACCATACCCTCAACCTGAGGTAGGGAAAAGAAACTAACACCATCCTCGGGTGTGGGCTTTGCTTCCCTGGGAAAATGGGAAGTTGCCTGAGAGGCAGGTAAGTGGTGCTGCTCAGAGAGAGATGAGGGGTGGCTCGAAGGTCTTCTGGCAGCCCCTCTCCGCTCTGGCCTTTCCTGCACAGTGTACGACCTCCTCAGCGGCCACATCGTGAAGAAGCTGACCAACCACAAGGCCTGTGTGCGTGACGTCAGCTGGCACCCCTACGAGGAGAAGATTGTCAGCAGTTCGGTGAGGATGCTGGGGTTAGGGGGGCCAGTGTGTGTCTGGGACTTGGACCCAGGAGGGGGCAGTGCCCCCTGACTACTTGCCACCTTCTGCCCCGCAGTGGGACGGGAACCTGCGTCTGTGGCAGTACCGCCAGGCTGAGTACTTCCAGGATGACATGCCAGAGTCTGAGGAACACCTGAGCACCCCTGCCCCAATGTCCCACCCCTCTACAGCCTTTTCCTCGCCCCAGTAGATCTGACTTCCAGCCCCATTCATGGGTGAGCCTCTTGACATCTCTCCGCCTCCTCCCTCTCTCCCTTCTGGGGGATCTTTGGGGAATCACTGGCATTGGGTGGGGAGAAACAGAAGCCCAGGCTTCGGCCCCCTAGCTAAGCCCCGGGAGGGAGATCCTCCCTTTGGGGCAGAGTGGTCTTCTCACATGCTCACACCCATCAGCTTGGGTCTCTGTCTCTGGTCAGGGTCTGGCAGGACTGCCATTATCTGGTCAGCAGGAGTAACGTCCTGAGTGTTTTTAATCATGTTTGGATGTTAAGTCTTAGCTCCTAGAGTAGATGCCTGGGGCCAGGTCTGAACTGAACCAGGCCCATTGCCCAGGCCTTCACGTTGAGGACTAAACTGGTCAATCAGGGCCAGGTGTCCTGGCCTTTCTTCCAGAGGTCCTAATGGCTAGAGCTCTAGCCCCTCAGGGGAGGGGGGGGGATGGGTAAGGTGTGTCCTCAGCACCCTCCCTGGCTGGGAATTACGGCTTCTCTCTCACGTGTCTGGGTCTTTGGGGTAGGCAGGCTGTGGTGTGAGAGGCTCCGTGTGACCCCACACAGGGCGGGCCCTCCCTTCCCCGAGTGTTCCCTCGTGCAGGAGGCCAGCAGCTTCGAGGAGGGATGTTGAAGTAGGACTCCGTCCTCTCACTGGCTTTGGCTCCCTCAATAAACTCTCTGTGGGAACCTAGCTCAGTGTCCGTCTGTCTCTCTCTTTTTCCTGTCTGAGATCTTCTATCTTCTCACTTCAAGAAAACAGTTTCAACAGAGCCTTCAGATATGCTCATCTGTGGGGGAAAACACTGCTTTGATGCCCCAAGATGAACGGAAATACCAAAATCATTAGGTGACTGAGCTTTGCAACAGGGAGTCCCTCACCAACCTCAGAGACTTCCCAGCAAGTAGAAATCGAGATAACAGGAAATAAACACGTTTTAGATGAGAACCTGTAACACCCACATCAGCTGTGCCCTGGAACTGGTCCAGTCTATGGAAGGAAGTAGCCCAGAGCCAGAGAGCACGTGGTGGGCAGTGATGCCAGATCCCATCTTGGCACTTCACACTTAGAACCTTATCCACCTCACAGCCACCCTTTTTTACAGGTAAGGAAATGGAGGTGTGCAGAGGTCAAGCACCATGGCCCAGGGCAGACCCATGGTATGGTCAGTAGGGGAGCAGCTCGGATTGATCTTCCCCATTATCTCTAAGGAACCTGGATGCACACCTCCAGGGGGTCTTAAAGACACAGCAAGGGGTTAAAAGATGTACCTATTCAGCAGCAAAGCAGGTAGTTTTAAAAGAATAAAGGGACTTCCCTGGCGGTCCAGTGGTTAGGACTCTGAGCTTCCACTGCAGGGGGCACGGGTTCGATCCCTTGTAGGGGAACTAAGATCCCAGATGCCTCGCGGTGCGGCCTAAATAAATACATAAATAAATTTTAAAAATTTTTAAATAAAAGAATAAATTGTCCAGATGCTTGGCCTCCATATGCTCTCTTTCCTCCAGTTGATCCGCTTCCATGAAACTGTCCTTTTCGTTCCCCCTCTGCCTCTTCACCCAGAGATGCCAACCCGTCTCACCCAGAACTGTTTTACCTCCAGCATGCCAAAGGTAGAGGCCAATTGAAATTATTAGTGTCCTCAAAGCCTCATTTAGTCAAGGCCCCAAGGGCTGTCTATTCTTCTCATTAAGAAATGCACTTCCGGGCTTCCCTGGTGGCACAGTGGTTAAGAATCTGCCTGCCAGCGCAGGGGACACGGCTTCGAGCCCTGGTCCAGGAAGATCCCACATGCCACGGAGCAACTAAGCCCGTGCGCCGCAACTACTGAGCCTGTGCTCTAGAGCCTGCGAGCCACAACTGCTGAGCCTGCATGCCACAACTACTGAAGCCCGTGCACCTAGAGCCCATGCTCCGCAACAAGAGAAGCCACCGCATTGAGAAGCCCGCGCACCGCAACGAAGAGTAGCCACCGCTCACCACTACTAGAGAAAAGCCTGTGCGCAGCAACGAAGACCCAATGCAGCCAAAAATAAATAAAATAAATTTTTTAAAAAAGAAAACTTTATAAATTCCATTTGAAAATAAATGCGTTTCCAATACAATTTTAGTTTATTATTAATTATCAAACTGTGTGAAATGTTTGTTGTACAAATAATACATTTTGTACTACTAACAATTTTGAAATTTGTACTAGTAAAAAGGAAATTCAGTACAGAAAAAGTTTAACCTTGTGATCACAGGAAATGTGTAAAAATTGTTTCAAATTATCTACTCCTTTTGGCAGAGAAGTGTGATCAATCAAAGACTTTCAGGCATAAAAACATTAGGATAATTTCAGTGGGGAAAGAATTGAAATGTTATTTCTGACTCTTAAGATCTTGTCACATGTTTTTAAATGAAAAACGGTGAGATATAATCACTGTAGTGTTTAGATTCCATTGGATATATTTAAAAGAGTGAAAAAGATAGCTTTACTTTTGAAATGTCAACATATACGATACACTGGAAATTATGTCCTTTGCAACTATTTAAAATTACAATGAAAAATGTTGTGTCAACTTAAAAATGTGTGAGTGCTTCTGTAGGTCTTCAGGTATAGGATCCCTGAGCACAGACTATGTCAAGGTATGGGCTGTAGGATCTGGAAGGATCCTAATTGGTTAATCCATCTCGGTCAGTTTGCAGATGATGGCACTGAGGACCAAGGATGGTTAGTTGATTTTCTCAAAGTCACAGAGTTGGGCCAGAACCCAGGTGCCCTTTCTTGCTCATTCCTTTCACTACTTCATGGGCCTCCACTGTGCTCTGAGATCCCACCACCAGTTTTGAGGAATGAGGAAGGAAGACAGAAAGGGATCTCAAAACAGTTACTGAATATCAGGGACTTCCCTTGGGTAGGTTGCTCACCGCCCTATGGGTCCAGCCTCAGTGGTCAGGCTGGGAGGCCAAGTCCCAGGGTAATTGGTTGGGGGACACAACCTAAGGATTTGATGGACTCCAGGCTGGGGATCTTCCTTCTAGGGTCTCCACCACCCATCACCTGGGAGTGAACTTGATCTTCGGGGCTCTGAGAGTCCAACCTGGGCCGGGTGGGGGTGACTTTTGGCTGACCAAACAGAGACAGGCAGACCCAAACAGGCCATGGCCAAAAACATCCCATGTTTTGGGCGTGGCCCCGAAACATGAACTAGGACATGGTTCCAGCCAAGAGGGTCAAGGAGGCACAGGACTAACAGGGAAGGACACAGGCTGCTGTCAGGACACACACCCAAGGCGAGAACACTGCTGACGTGGCAGCCCGCCGCCCCAGCCCCTTACTGCCCCCCGCCCCTCTCCCCCGCCTGCCAGCTGCCAACAGGGCTCTGCCCTGTGTCTGCCACACCTGTCACTGCCTGTCCTTGTCCAGGGGGAGCCCCATCAGCCCCTCCTCAGCTGCCCAGCAGAGCAAGCGGTTAGTGGGGAGGGGAGGGAACATGGAGCGGGGGCCGGCGGTGGGGGCAGGGCGGGGGGCCGGGGCCCAGATCTGGGCACTGCTGGGCTGCTTGGTCAGGGTGCTGCTCTGGGTGGCCTCTGCTTTGCTGTACTTTGGAAGCGAACAGGCTGCCCGCCTCCTGGGCAGCCCCTGCTTACGGCGCCTCTACCATGCCTGGTTGGCAGCAGTGGTCATCTTCGGGCCCCTTCTGCAGTTCCATGTCAACCCTCGGACCATCTTTGCCAGCCATGGCAACTTCTTCAACATGTGAGTCCACTCGAGGCCGTGGGCGCTGGCTGCCTGGGCTCTGGGATCCCAGCTCCCTCCTCCAGCTTTCTGTGCTCCTGCCAGTCCAGGACACTAAAAATAGGCTAGGAGGTTGAGGAGAAGGTCAGAGGGGGAGGGGAACAGAGTCATGGGGGTACAGGAGCAGCGCCGAAGAGGAAACATGGGCCCTAGAAGGCTGAGTGGGCCGCTAAGGAGATGGCCAAGTTCAAGGGGATGGGGGGAGAGGGGGGA
This sequence comes from Balaenoptera musculus, assembly GCF_009873245.2. Classification (NCBI taxonomy): domain Eukaryota; kingdom Metazoa; phylum Chordata; class Mammalia; order Artiodactyla; family Balaenopteridae; genus Balaenoptera; species Balaenoptera musculus. Next base: position 102,180,271 of record NC_045786.1, read on the forward strand.
GAGGGCCCAGGAAACAGAGAACCGGGAACGACAGATGCGACTGGAGGCAGAGCCGTGATTGGGAACGTAGAGCAGGGTGGGGAGATGGGGCTGAGGGGTCTCAGCAGCCTTCCCTCTTCTCTGCCACAGAAAGTTTGTGAATTCGGCGTGGGGCTGGACGTGCACCTTCCTGGGGGGCTTCGTGTTGCTGGTGGTGTTCCTGGCTACACGGCGCGTGGCAGTGACTGCCCGGCACCTGAGCCGCTTGGTGGTTGGGGCAGCTGTGTGGCGGGGTGCCGGCCGGGCCTTCCTGCTCATCGAGGACCTGACGGGCTCCTGCTTCGAGCCTCTGCCCCAGGGCCTGCTGCTCCGCGAGCTGCCGGACCGCCGCAGCTGCCTGGCGGCCGGCCACCAGTGGCGGGGCTACACCGTCTCCTCCCACACCTTCCTGCTCACCTTCTGCTGCCTGCTCATGGCCGAGGAAGCAGCAGTGTTCGCCAAGTACCTGGCCCACGGGCTGCCCGCCGGCGCACCCCTGCGCCTTGTCTTCCTGCTCAACGTGCTGCTGCTGGGCCTCTGGAACTTCTTGCTGCTCTGCACCGTCATCTATTTCCACCAATATACTCACAAGGTGGTGGGCGCCGCGGTGGGCACCTTTGCCTGGTACCTCACCTACGGCAGCTGGTATCATCAGCCCTGGTCTCCAGGGATCCCGGGCCATGGGCTCTTCCCTCACCCCCACTCCAGCCACAAGCATAACTGAAAGAAATAAAGGCACTTCAGGCCTGGCTCTGGCTCCGCTCATCATTGGGCTGGTGGGACCTGCAAAGGGTGGGAAGGGTAAGAAGAGAGTGTGATGGTCGCCAGGTTTCCTCAGCCAGACCTTGCTGTCACTGACCTTGAATGTCCTTGTGCTTGATCACTATCCCTCCTGTTCTTTCAGTCTCCTAGTCCCTGCAGACATCAAGCTCTTTGGGGCTCTGATGTCAAGGACTGGCACTGCCAGGTCAGGTAGCAGTGCCCTTAGGTATGGGCGGCATTCCCACTGAGCAGATGCTCCATCTCCAGCCTGGTTGATTCGTTTTCCCTGCCTCCAGTCCTGAATCCCCCTCCGCCATCCTCAGGGGCCTGCCTATCTGGGCACCCTACTCACGGACCCTTCCTACCCTGTCTTCCCGTAGGGGGTCTATATGTGCTCATTTACTTAAAAGATGTTCATTAAGCCAAGCATAGTTCCCTGCCATGTGAATAAGAAAGACAAGGTTTCTGCTGTTTGGGGGCCCATGGGTTACTGCCTGATGATAAACTCACAAATAATAATAGCAAACACTTGTGCTTACTCTGTGTCAGGCACCATTCTAAGTGTCTATAAATTCACGTATTTAGCCCCCACAACAACACTATGTGCTAGGGCTGGTAGCGTTCCCATTGTACACTTGTGAAAATGGAGGCACAGAGTTTAAGTAACTTTTTCACAACTAGTAAATATCGGAGCCAGAATTATTAACCCAGGCAGTATGGGTCTGTTGTCTGTGTTCTAAGTCAGGGATCAGCAAACTACAGCCCTCCTGTGGCCAGTGTTTGAATGGCCTGAGAGCTAAGAAATGGTTTCACATTTTTTAATGGTTGAAAAAAAATCAAAGAAGAATATTTCATGACAGGTGAACATTACATGAAGTTCAAATGCCAGTGTCCATAAATAAAGTTTTATGGGAACTAGCCACGCTAATCCATTTAACTGTTTACCTGCTACAATGGCAGAGTTGAGTAGTTGCTACTGGCACTACAAAGTCTAAAATATCTACTATCTGGCCTTTTACGGAAAAGGTTTGCCAGCCCCTGGTCTAAACCACACTATCCCCCCAAAATAAACTGGCTAATATCAGAGAGATAGTGCTATGAAGGTACTAAAACAGGCTGCTTTCTAATAGACTTGGAGGGAGTTACTTTATAAGGAAGATGGAGTTCTCTCTGAAGAAGTGACATTTAAGCTGAGAACGGAATGACATCCTGAGGCAGGGGAAGGGGTGTGTCAGGCAAAGGGATTAGCAAGGACAAAGGCCCTGAGGCAGGAATGAACACATTGCAGACAGGTTCGAGAAACAGCTGGAAAGTCCAGGTATTTATAACTGAAATGAAAGAGGGAGAAAGCAGTGGAGAGTGAAGTTGAAGGGGAACAGGTGCCAGACAGGCCTTTTGGGCCAGGAAAGTCCTTTGGATTTCATTCTGAGGACAACAGGTAGCTGAGAAAGTTTTAAGCAAGAGCAAGGTGGAATCCTGCTGCTGTGTGGAGAGTGGGTTACAGAGGAATGGCGCCCACAAGGGTAATAAGAGAGCTGACCCTCTCTTATGACCCTGTGATGGGGCGATGCCAGAGTCTGAATGTCATTGAGCCAGACGATGCCCGTGGAGCCAGGGGTCCACGCTGCCAGGGCAAAGGAAGGGAGGCCAGGTCTTGCTCCAGCACCGAGAAAAGAAGGAAGAGAGCCAAATAAGCCTAATCACTGTCCCAGGACGAGCAGGGAAAGAAGAGAGCCAGAAGGCTGTCAGGAGGCAGTGAGATGGGAGGCGGGGAGTTCAGAGGCGGGCACTGGCCTTGGGGCCGGGGAGGCGGGGGCGTAGAAAGCAGGGCGGGGAGGGAGGAGGTGGGGTGGGCGGAGCCGGTAGGCGGGGAGTCGAAAGACTGGCGGAGGCGGGGAGGCGGGGAGGCGGGGAGGCGGGGAGGCGGGGAGGCGGGGAGGCGGGGAGGCGGGGAGGCGGGGAGGCGGGGAGGCGGGGAGGCGGGGAGGCGGGGCGCTGGAAACGCGCCTCTCGGGCTCTAGGGCGAGACGCGGCTGGGCCGCCTCCCTGAGCCCTTCCGCTCCTCGCCTCTCTCTGGTCTGTCCCCGCCTCCTCCAGTGCCTCCACTCCCACTACCCAGGAGGGCAGCGCGGGGAGCGAGTGCTGCTTTCGCTTTCCCTTCCCTGTGTCCGTCGTCGCTCCGCGTGCGGCCCTAGGCCGCCGCCCCGGCTATGACCACGCTCAGGGTCCTGCCCGAAGCCCAAGCCAAGGTGAGCGCTGCGGGTTCGAGGAAGGGCCCATCAAGGAGGCGTGGCTCCGAGAGGCTGAGGGCGTCTGTGACCCGCCCCCCCCCACCCAGCCCCCCGACTCGAGTCGGGGTCAGTCATCCGAACCCTCGTGAGCCTCCGTGCCCAGAGCACCTGAGCCCGGGCAGCCCGGCCAGGTCTGCCTGCCGGGAGAGAGAGAGGCGAGGCGGCCGAGGTTCAGCGGGGTGAGGTGAAGCGGAGCGCTGGCGTGGAGGGGAAGTCCGCTGGCCCCGGGCCCAGGCCCACACACAGACGGGGAGCGGACCCTGCCCTGCCACCACGGGAGGCACCGGGGCCCACTCCACAGGGCGCTCCGACTCTTCCCCAGTCGCAGCGGCTCTCTTACATCCCTCCTCCCACAGCCCTGGAGACCCTAGGGATCTGTTTCCGCTTGAACCCTTCGCCCTTCACCTCCAGGAATGTTCTCATTTCCCAAATCCCGCCCCACCTGGGTCCACTCCACCCTTCCCCAAGTCAGACCCTATACAACCCTAAGGGTCCTTGAATAGACTGGCCATAAAGCCAGCTGTCTGAAGGGCCGCCTGTGTCCCACAGGTGGATGTGTTCCGTGAAGACCTATGTACTAAGGTAAGACCTGCCCCTTCATCACCCCACCCTTCCCTACCCAGTCCCACTGCTCAGCCCTTACTTGCTGGGCAGTGGCAGCCCTGCTTCACTGCCTAGGAGGGGCATTTGATTCTGACCGCCGTCCTCCCCTCCCCTTACCCTACACACAGACAGAGAACCTGCTCGGGAGCTATTTCCCCAAGAAGATTTCTGAGTTGGATGCATTTTTAAAGGTACTGGGGCTGGGCAGGGAGTAGAAAGTAGGGACCAAAGGGAGAGCCTGGTGGGCCACGAGAGTGAGGAGGTGAGAGCTCGCCCCTGCCTCCAGCCCTTTCCCCCCCCTGCACCAGGAGCCAGCTCTCAATGAAGCCAACCTGAGCAATCTGAAGGCCCTGCTGGACATCCCAGTGCCTGATCCAGTCAAGGAGAAAGAGAAGGAGGAGCGGAAGAAACAACAGGAGGCAAGTTGGCAAGAGCTGGGAGGAGGGACCCAATACGGAGAAAATCAGCCTTAGGCCTGCCTAAGAGACACCCTCTCCCTACAGAAGGAAGACAAGGATGAAAAGAAGAAAGGGGAAGATGAAGACAAAGGTATCACTATGGTGAAAGGGACTTGTGTCTTACCTCCCAGGAGCTCCTCCCTAAGGATGCCTCTTCCCTGCCCTGCACAGTCCCAGTCATGTGACTGACCCATTGCCCACCTCCTAGGTCCTCCTTGTGGCCCAGTGAACTGCAATGAGAAGATCGTGGTCCTCCTGCAGCGCCTGAAGCCTGAGATCAAGGATGTCATTGAGAAGCTCAACCTGGTGAGCCCTCCCACTTCCACCCCCACCCTTTGTCCTCCTTCGTCCCTGCCAGTTGGGCATGGCACCTGCCAGGTCTTAGCAGGAGAGGGCACAGCAAGTAAAGCCAGAATTCCAGGCCCTGGGGTTCAGGACAGACGTGGCATACTTCCACCCACTGTGGGCAGGAAAACAAAGGAGGACAGGAACCTGGGAATTGGGTTGGGAGCTGATGGGGTTTCAATGCCGTTCCCTCCTCCCAGGTCACCACCTGGTTGCAACTGCAGATACCTCGGATTGAGGATGGGAACAATTTTGGAGTGGCCGTCCAGGTGAGGACACTGCTCCACTCCTGTGCCTTCCTTATTTCTCCCGTCCATGCTGCTTTTCCACTTTCCCCCTTCCTTTCTTTCCCCAGGAGAAGGTGTTTGAGCTGATGACCACCCTTCACACCAAGCTGGAAGGCTTCCACACTCAAATCTCCAAGTGAGTGATTGCCCACTGCTCTGCCTTCGGCTGGGACTGAGGCCTGTGCTCCCTCCTCCTCCTACTCCACACCCTTCTACTTCCCACAGGTATTTCTCTGAGCGAGGTGATGCTGTGACCAAAGCGGCTAAGCAGCCCCACGTGGTAGGTGAGGCCCAGGTCAGGGTGCATGGGAGGAGGGACACCTTTGAAGTCAGGCCTGACCCGAGTCTCCCACAGGGTGATTATCGGCAGCTGGTGCACGAACTGGATGAGGCAGAGTACCGGGATATCCGGCTGATGGTCATGGAGATCCGCAACGCTTATGTGAGGAGGCGAGGGCAGGGGTGGGCAGAGGCAGCTTTCCCAGGCCACCCACTCCCTGACCCTGCGGGCTGGGGGTGAAGGGTAACAAAGCTCGACCTCTCCACAAGGCTAGAAATGGGGCACAGAGCCACTGGGGACCTGCGGCTGACCCCCACTCCTCCCTGGCCCCATAGGCTGTGTTATATGACATCATCCTGAAGAACTTCGAGAAGCTCAAGAAGCCCAGGGGAGAAACAAAGGGAATGATCTATTGAGAGCCTCCTCTCATTCTGTGATGGGTCCAGCAGAGACCTTCCTGACTTTCACAGGGGACTCCAGACTTTCCCCACCTTCTGTCTGTTGAGGTTTCTCCCTCACCTTGCCTCCCAGGCACAATAAATATAGTCATACCATCGCCCAACAGCCCAAGTTTCTTTATTGGATCCTGAGCCTCCCCTCTGGCCCTGGCTCAGGTATTTCCATTTGTGGGACCAACCCACTGGGTGATTTGGGCGTTGAGCTTCTGGTTGGTCCAATCCTCCCGGATGTCGTCAAGGTGGCAGTCAAAGTCCACAAGGTGCTGGTGGGCCCGGCCCTCTAGTAATGCTCCCACCATCTGCCGTGACTCTTCCCAGTCCCTCCACATCACTCTGAAATAATAACCCCCATGGAGGTCAAACTCAGCAGGCAGAGGGACCAGACACTTGGCAGAGGTTAGCTTCTAGAGAAGGACGCTTAGGGCAGAACCAACAACAGAGGAGGCTCAGGAGCTGTGGGCTTCCAAGAAGAGGTGGAGGGAGTGGGGCACTCACAAGTTCTTGTCCTTGGGGACCCAGCAGAGACCATGGCTCTCCAGGACAATAACTGGGGGCACGTGAGGCTGTGGCACCAGTTTCTGATTATCCAACTGTGTGGACAAGGAAGGGCAGGTGAGGGTTTCGAGGATTCCCCCTTCCTACTTTCTTTCCAACTCCCCAGTCTGAAACCCAAGCCTCACCATAATAAGTACTGCATCAGGGAAGAATTCTGCAATCCGCCCAGCGATTTTCAAGGCCAAGGGCCCAGGGCTGTGTAGAAGGAAGATCAGAGTTGTGAAGAGCCTCCTGTGGGCAGACCCCGTCCATCTGAGCTGGGCCTCCCAGGGCCCATAGACGTGGAGGCAGTGATTGCCTTTCCCTGTAGTTGGCCTGGGGGCGTCAGGCCTGCTTGACGCTTCATACAAGACTTATGCTTGAGCGCTGTGGGAAACAGGTGCTCAGACACTGCTGGTGAGAGTGGAAATCTAAGATGGTCTTTTTGGAGAGTAATTTGGCATAACCATCCAGATTTATATTGTATGTTAACCCAGAAACCCTACTTAACGAAGAATTTACTGTAATAATAGGACAGTGTCTGTAATAACAAAAAAAAATTGGAAACAACCTCAATGTTTAATGTAAGGCACTAAATAAATTATGGTACATCCGTGTTCATACTATATAGCTGATAGGGTAAGGTAGATATTAGTGTAGGGATGGAAAGATGTCAAATATTTATTAAGGAGAGAAAAGCAAATTACAAAACAGTATAATTTGCTCCAAATACATGATTACTGTATAAGTAGATAACTTTTTCTGTATACAGTTGACCCTTGAACAATGAGGGGGTTAGGGGCCACAGAGCCTCCCGCAGTTGAAAATCTGCAGGTAACTTTACAGTGGGCCCTTCCTATTGTGGATTCTGCACCGGGATTCAACCAACCTCGGATCCTGTAGTACTGGAGTACCTATTCAGTGAAAAAATTTCGCCTATTCGTGGCCCCAGGTAGTTGAAACCCATGTTGTTAAACGGTGAACTGTATATATAAAAAGAAACTTCCTTTTTTTAGAAGCTGCTGGTTGGGCTTCCTTTGTGTTTTCAGCACTTGGGGGGCATCTCAGTTACAGCAGGTGTCAGCCTGTTATTGTCCTTGCCACCCCACCGCAGCTCCTCCAGGAAAATAACATTTATTTATATTTTCTCACTGCCTACCCAGCCTAGTAGGTACCTTAGTTCTACAGTGGCTAAGCCTTGGATGAAGGAAAGATGGAAGGAATGACCAAGAGGGGCTCTCTTGACATCCCCCACCCCGTAACCCTTAGCCCTCTGCCTCTGGCTTCCCCACTCACCTCTGGTCGTCCAAAGCTGCATTGGCATGGTAGTACCCTGCCACTACCAGCCCGGCTTGCGCGCCCCACACATCCACCTGCCATGGGAAAGCGCCATCAGTAACTAAATCGTGCCGCCCGCCCTATGGGTGCGCACTACTGCCAACAGGCCAGGGATGGCCTTGGGCTAGGGGTGTTGGGGGGTTTCGCGGTGGTCGGTGGGCGTCCAGCGGCGGCACCTGGTTGAGCGCGACCTCCAGCATGACAGACAGGGCCAGGTGGCTGTGGAACAGGGGCACACAGTCGGTGAGGCACAGGCATTCTCTCGACCGCGGCGCTGGCGCCAGCAATAGCCCGTTGACAGCGGCGTGCGGGTAACGGGCGGCGTGCAGGCACATCTTCACGTAGGCCCGGGCCGAGATCTCCACCTCCCCCATGGCGAGCGGGGCCCCAGCTCGCGTCCGCGAAGCCCCCTCCAGCGCCCCCAAGCCCTCCTAGGCCCTTCCCTGTGCCCCCTCACTTAGGTTCGACGGTGACGCTGACTTGACTCGAAGGCAGCCCGCCGGCTCCGGCCGACCTCAGCCCGGCGCCCGGCCCCCGGCCCCCACCCGGCCCGAATGCCGTCGGCCGGGATTGCATGTTGCAGCACAGAGCTCCGCCTACCCCGCCCCCAAGCGGTGGCAGGAGAGCTGCGCCTGCCTTGGGGACACATAACCAGGGCTCGAAGTCGGACCGGCTTCTGGAGTCCCGCCCACGTGGTGCTCTTTGATAGGTTTAGAGGGTCTCGTTTTGCCAAATCAGCATCCAATATTGTCCCGCCATTGACTGTAAAGAGAGCTACCCGCACGCTGATTGGCTAGGCTACCCCACTTCGGCTCTTGATTGCAAGATGGCTGCGTCTGTTACCTCTGCCTCCCGCCCCTATAGGCCCCGCTGAGCCACCTGGGTGGAGCCCGCGCCCCTCATCTGGTGTCTCCTCGAGCCGCGGAGCTTCGAATGTCGGTACGTAGCGGACAGCTTGGCTCCAACTGTGGAATGAGTGGATTTGTACTCTAGAGCGGCTTTGCCACTTACTAATAAGCCGTGTCACTTTTGCAACTACAGGTTATCTGGCCCTTGCTTTCGTCAGTGTAATGACTGCAGAAATAAAGATGGCATTGGCTGAAGGAGGAGGGTAAAGATCAAAAAGAATTTTATTGAACCATCCTTCCCATAATGTCCTGTAGTATAATTTCCTTTGCCTTAGTGCCTTGGGAGCGTTTTTTCCCCTCCCAGCCCTTGAGAAGGAGTCCAACCATTTACCCATAATTTTCCCAGTGAAATCTAATTCTCCCTCCAGGCTTGCTCTGAGCTGAAGAAAGGGTTGTGCCTTTCTTCATTCCCTGACCTCAGCGGCAGAGCTTTCACCCAGTCTGTCCAAAGCCTGATTATTCCTATAAGGGCTCTGCCCAGATGCCATCTCTTCCAGGAAGCACTCATGACACCTCCAGATGGAAATAATCTTGTGAAATTCCCCAATACAGGTTATATTCATGGCTGTCATGGCATGTAACAGTTCCCACCCTGTTCTTTAGGATGACTTCCTAAGAACAGGATGGACCTTTAATTCATCTTCGTCTTCCTGGCACCCCTCCCTTTCTCATCACCACATTCACATTTAGTCTCTGGATATAGGTGACACTCAGTAAATGTTTTTGAATGAATGACACACACCAGAGGTTATCCACACAAAGTATAGGTCATTTATTTCCCCTCTAACCCTGGGCTCAGTACATAGATGGCTTCTCTTCACCCTTTGGGTTGACAATTTTCTCCAGGTTGCTGCTTATAATATGGTAAAGCTCAGCCTGGAAGAAGGCCAGAGGGCAACAGTCAGGTTCTTGGCCTTTCCCCTGCCCCCCTCATCCACCTCCCTTAGGGGCTTACTCCACACTCACATAGAAGGCCCTGAGGTCCAGCACCATGGCCCTGAGCTCTCCATAGGCTGCCTCGTCTCGCTCATGCACCAGGGCCCGGTAATCCATCTGGGATGTGGAAGGCAAGGCTGAGTCAGCCCCATGGGAGGTTGGGACATTAGTCTGTTCCTCATACAGGGAATAGGTAACTTGAGGAATGAGCCCCTTCTCAGCCAAGAAATGGGATCCCAGAGGATCAAACAGAGAAAGGGGTCAAGGTTTTTGAAGCCTAAATCAGTTTTCCTGGGCTTAATATTCTCCACATTGGGAAGGTCACAAATGAGACAAAGAGGACCTCTATCCCCCACTTTCTCATCACCCCCCATCCCCAGCAGCCTCAACTAAAAGGCTGGTGGACTGTCCACTTACTACGTGGGTCTCCTTAGAGGCCTTGGCCACAGCATCCCCACGTTCTGAGAAGTACCTGCCGGAAGCAAAAGGAGTAACCACAGGAATGGATGTTCAGCGAGAGATACTCCCTCAGACCCTTCCCAAAGCCCCGCTTCATCCCGATAGGCATGCCCAGCTTTGGGAGTCCCAAAGAAATGTCCCTGCAGACCCCGGTGCTGGCCTTCCAGCTGCCCTCACTTGGAAATGGTTGTCTGGAAGGCTTCCACTTTGGTCTTGACTGCATTTACCCTCTCCAGCACCTTCTCCTGTGGTGACAAAAGAGTGGAAAGCAAAGAAAAGCCTTCCTCTCCTCCCTCCTTCACTCACCGTCTCTCTCCTCCTCCCAGTTCTTGTCTAGCTCCTATCCCTTATTCCCCAAGTCTCTCCTTGCTGTCAGCATCCTCACACACCCTTTCTCACCTGGATTGCCACCCCAAAGTCGTTTCCATCCTCAATTTTGGGGATGAGATGCTGGATCCATGTGATCACCTACATTAAGAGATATCGTGTAGGAATCATTCAACAAATCCTCTATTCTGATTACTGCTACTTCCTAATAATAGCTACATTTAACTGAGTACTTATTATATGGCAGGCACTGTGCTATGTATTACATATCTCATTTAATCTTCACAACAACCTTTCAAGGTATATATTCTTTTTTTTTTTATGCTTGTTTCAAGGTATATATTCTTATTGTACCCACTTAACAGATGAAAAAACTGAGTCACAGGATGTCTAAGTTACTTACTTAAAGTAACCAGTTAGGTAAGTGATAGAGTCAGGATTTGAACCAAGGCAGTCTCCCTCTAGGGCCCAAGCTCTTAAACCAACTCACTGTATCATAGTATCTGTGCTCTGTACCTGGTACAGCAGTAGGTTCTCAGGTTACAGAAGTGGATGCAGCACAGTCTGATTTGGGGTACCATTGTGATAGAGAACAAAAGGTATCTAAACCCAAGGCACAGAAGGAAGCTTCCTATTTGGGGAATAGCTTCCTAAATGAAGGAATTGAATCTCTGAAGGAGACCAGGGCCTGGCCTTGCTCGTTTTCTCTGTCCCCCAGTTCCCAAGCTTACCAGAATGCATTTTTCTTTGAGAGTCCAGACTTCTGGCTTAACCAGGGCAAGCAAGGCCAGGACCTTCTCATTCCCAGGGAGAAAGCCGCACTTAGGGACTGTGAGAAAGAGGGGACTTAGACCCTTTCTCATCCAGTAGTCAGTGTGCCATTTCCCTTTTCCTAGCCACCCCTTCCTCTCTTACCTTCTTTCTTCTCCTGCTTATCCGTTTCCATCTAAGGAAAAAAAGGGGAAAGTAGCTTTAGAAAAGTCATGGAGGTTGGAGGGCCATCATTTACACTGGGTTTATAGCCCGAGCCCTACACCATGAGTGCCTCACCTCATCATCCTTGGGTGGAGGGTCTGGGATGGGGATGTCCAGCGGGGCCCGGAGAGAAGTCATGTCAGTCACGTTGAGGGAGTCCTCCTGCACAGAGATCACTGTCAGGGGCTGCCCAGCCTCTTCCCCTCATCCTGAGTCAGAGCCTTCCCTCCACACATCCCACCCACCCTCTGCCTCCCAACCTAGGCTCAGGCCTCACACTATCCTAATGTTCCCAGTCCACCATTTGCGACTGTTCTCTGCATTCGGAGCCCAGTTGTTAGCTAGAGAGGGTGGATGGAGAGGAGAGAGGCCATGGGATGGGGCAGGAGGGGTCCACACTACTCACTTGCAAGAGCTGATTCAGGTATATGATTTTCTGAGGTAAGAATCTGTAGAGGAATTCCTCAGCCTGTGGGTTACATTGCAAGGGTCGGAATCACAGAAGACGTTCAGTGAGATGTCTGAGAAGTGGGACTGGAAGGGCCCTTGGAAATCATTGACTCCAGTACTTATAAATGAGGGAACTGGAGCCCTGAAAATTGAAGGGACTTCCCCTAGCTGGGACGCAGCAGAACCAAGGTTAGAACTGTGGTATTCCTGCTTTGGGGCCATGGCTTTTCCCTCCACACCAAAAGAGGGGAGAGGAAGTGGTGGAAGTGCGGAAGGTATTAAGAGGGGTACAAGTAAAAGTAGAGATCAATAATTAAGAGCTTGTCTTGGGTGGAGGCTTGATAAGTGAAGTAGGGCGCAGGTGGAGGGTGGGTTTGGGGATCAGTCTGAGAAGTTGCAACCCTCAAGTATTGGCCTAAGATTCTGGGTCAAATCGCTTGAATCCAGAAGACTTACCTCCTGGAAAAGATTTTGCCTGAAGACGTCCACCTGCACAGAGAGCGGTACCCGGATGTTGGTTAAGGGTCTCAGTTGTCCAGAGTAAGATCCCACCCCCCAGTAGGATGCCCTCCAACTTGTCCCAGTCCTTTCCCACCACAAGCCAGATTTCCCTGGAAGCCCATGCTCAGTGCAGAGATTGTCCGGAGGGCAGGAATTTGGTAATCCCCGGGCAGAAGTGAAAGCACTTAGAGAGGTTGGGAGATTTCTCTGGCACGGCCTTGGTCCCTCGGAGCACCCAGTTTGGCCTCCATTCAGGAGGGCTCCTCGGCCCCTTCCTGGCCTCCCGGTCCCCCGTTACCTGTTTGCGGGCTTCCCCGCTCAGGCGCACCCCACAAGGCTTGGCCATGCTGCTCCAGTTGCTGCTAGGTCTCGGGTCTCCCTGTTCACCGCCTGGGCTTTCGCTTTCACTCCCCACGTCCAGGCCCGCCCCCCTCAGCCCCACCCCCTTCCTTCTTTTCCCCCTCCCCCTGGAAGGCCGCAAACCGTAGGGAGCCCCTCTGCCATTCTCGGCCTGTGAGACTAGGAGAGGCGGTGCTGACTTGGTCACAAACCCAGGGGCTGTCCGGGGGAGGGGCTTGGACAATTGGGACCGGCGGAGATTGAACAGGGGCTGTCCCTCGGAGAAGGGGAGGGGCTTAGAGAGAGGGGGAAAGAACCGTCCAAGGACAGTCAGGGTTGGGGTGAGAAGGGTGGGAGAGTGGGAAAGGGGGTGTTCAGTGGTGGGGCTCCCCCAGGAAGGCTTGACTGCGGGGAAGGGCCAGAGAGGGATCAGAGTGGGCGGGAGAGGTAGTAGGAGGGAGAAGGGACAGAGGATATGGAAGGGAGAAGGCGCGGGGGCTTCCTCCCGGAGGGGGCCCTATCTTCAAGACTGACTGGAGAAGGGGCTTGAGTGGGGCTCAGGCCGGCCAGAGTTGAGTCCCCAGCTGACTGGGATTTCCCCTGTGGGATCCCGGATAGAGCGGAGGGCTTTGAGGGGAATAAAGTAACCCCACACCGGGGTCTATCCGGAGAGGGGTGGGACCAGCCTTGGACCAAGGAGGGGAAGAGCGCCAGAACAGGGTTTGCAGCCTAGGCGCTCTGGGGGAGGAGCCATGGATTATTTATCATTATCATTGGCTGGGACCCTGGCCACGCCCCCGATTACTTGGCCCCCCCCGCCCTTCTTCAAGCTTAGACCCCGCCCCTTCCCCTGAATCTGGGTCGCAGTCCCGCCCTCTTTCCTAGTACTTCCTGTTCCCGCTAACCCTGGCGTTGGGCCCGGGGCCGAAGAGTGACCGTACCCTGAGTGACCCGGGGCGTCCGAGCCGACCGGGTCGGGCCGCGAAGCCAGACCCCAGGCGCTCCTGGCGGCGCTCGGGCCGCGCACAGCCTGAGCCGGGTCCCGTCGGGCAGCGGGCTGGGGCTGACTCTTGTCTCAGGATGCCGGGGGAGGAGGAGGAGCGGGCCTTCCTGGCGGCCCGCGAGGAGCTGGCGAGCGCCCTGAGGAGGGATTCCGGGCAGGCGTTTTCGCTGGAGCAGCTCCGGCAGCTACTGGTCACCTCTCTGCCGCCAGCAGCCCGCTACCTGCAGCTGGATGCTGCACGCCTGGTCCGCTGCAACGCTCATGGGGAGGTGAGGCCCGGCCCGGGTTGGGAGGAGGGCAGAGGACCGGAGGCCGGGCGGGCGCTCACTGCTCTCTGCTCTCTGACTGCTCCCAGCCCCGAAACTACCTCAACACCCTCTCCACGGCCCTGAACATCCTGGAGAAATATGGCCGCAACCTCCTCAGCCCTCAGCGGCCCCGGTACTGGCGCGGGGTCAAGTTTAATAACCCTGTCTTTCGCAGTACGGTGGATGCTGTTCAGGTGAAGCCCCTGGGCCCCTAATGGGAGAAGGGAACTTAGCCTGGGCTGGGGGTTGACTAGAAAGGGCCTGAGGCTGTGCTGAATGGGTTGAGGTCCAGCCCTGGTGGGAAGGGGACCTGCTGGGCGGTGACTGGTTTGAATGTGTGGCAGGGGGGCCGGGATGTTCTGCGATTGTATGGCTACACAGAGGAGCAGCCAGATGGGTTGAGCTTCCCTGAGGGCCAGAAGGAGCCGGATGAGCGACAAGTTGCTACAGTCACACTGGAAGTACTGCTGCTTCGGACAGAGCTCAGCCTGCTGTTACAGGTGAGGTATCTCTAGTCCTGAGGACTTAAGCATCAGGGCTGGGAATCCCAGCCTAACAACAAAGCCAGTGTGGGGACTCCCATGCTGCTGAACCATAGGCATAGTCCCCACAGTAACTTAGGATCTCTCTGTACTTTTCACCATTTGAACGTTGGGGGACCAGGGCTTTGAGGGAGGGCCTTGTTCCAGGGCTCTAGGTGGGAACTCTTCTTATCTTGTTTGCAGAATACTCATCCAGAACCACAAACACTGGAGCAGCTGCTGAAAGACAAGGTTGAAGATGATGTAAGGAAGGCAGGAGTGGGGCTCTGGGGCCTGGCGAACAAAGGGAACCTGTTGTGGGCCTCTGTCCCCAAGCCTTTGCTCATTCCCTGTCCTTTTTCCTCAGATACTGCAGCTCTCAGAGTTTGCCCCCTTACTGAGAGAGATTGCTCCTGACCCCCTCACCACACCCTCTGCCCCAGGTATTATTGTCCTATATTGGGGGGTGGGAGTGCTAGTAGATCATACTGATGGAAATTTCCTCTGTCTTCTTGGTTATTTTCCTTTCTTTTTAAAAAGAGATTAAAATTGTTTCCTTGGGTTGAAAAGATATGCTGAAAAGTTGTCTGTGATTTGTCCCCTTCCACAGCAGATTCAAATGTAACCTGGTCATTTTTAGAAAGATGTTCTATTTTTTCTTGTTCTCCAGCCTCCATTCCTGGTCCCTGCTTCCTCTGTGGTTCTGCCCCAGGCACATTGCACTGCTCAGCTTGTAAACAGGCCTTGTGCCCAACTTGTGATCGCCTCTTCCATGGACACCCAGACCGTGCACATCACCTCCGCCAGACCCTGCCTGGGGTCCCCCAGGCCACCCACCTGACCTCCAGGTGAGAGGCCTTTTCTTCTGAGTGGGAGCGAAATTGAGAGAACTTAAAATTATTTGAGTATCTACTATGTGCTGGATTCTGTGCTAAAGACTGTCTCATAGAGAGCAAGCAACCAGTTACTGCCCTCCAGGAGATCACAGATATACATGTCAAGCAAGTAGCAGTCATAGCAAAATAGATTATTTGAGTGTGCAAATAGGTAGTAGGAGGATGCAGCTTAGTCAGAAGGATCAGCTCAATCAGTTGGTAGTATTTTAAGCACCTAATAGGGGTCAGGCCCTATGTTAGGGATATTTACCAGCCAGCTACGGACTTTAAGCTGTCATTTAAATGTTGAACAGGCTATGGGTATGGCAGTGTTCCAGACATGTGCAAAGGCCAGAGCCATGTGTTGTCCTGCAGGGAATGAGGGATGCCCATGGGTAAGGGTCCCAGGCACCCCCTCAGCAGGCCGTGTCTGCTTTTCCATTACAGCGTACCTGCCTCAGCTCCACCACAGCCTCAGTCAACCTCCCTGCTGGCCCTGGGAGACAGCTCTCTTTCTTCCCCTGATCCTGCAAGTGCCCGTCTTCCCTGGCACTGTTCTGCCTGCGCCATGCTGAATGAACCTTGGGCAGTACTCTGTGTGGCCTGTGATCGGCCCCGAGGCTGTAAAGGGTTGGGGCTGGGGATTGAGGGTCCCCAAGGAGCTGGGGGCCTAGAACCCGAGCTTGCACGGGGTCACTGGGCCTGCCAGAGCTGCACCTTTGAGAATGAGGCTGCGGCTGTGCTGTGTGCCGTATGTGAGCGACCTCGGCTGGCTCAGCCTCCCAGCTTGGTAGTGGATTCTCAGGATGCCGGCGTTTGCCTACAGCCCCTTCAGGTAACCTGTTCCTGGCCTTCTCAGCTCTTTATTTGCACCTGTTACCACAGACCATTCTCTACTTCTTCATCCCCTGTTTTCCTTCAGTTCCCCAGTATCTTCCCCCTAGCTTTCTATATTTCCATCTTGAGCCTCAACCAACCTTCAGTGGGATAATTCTTTCTGCCTTCCCAGCAGGAGGATACTTTGCTCTCCTCTGCCCAGACTCCAGTGTGGTACTGTATTCACTGTACCTTCTGCAACTCGGGCCCTGGCTGGGTGTGTGCTATGTGCAACCGGACCAGCAGCCCCATCCCAATACAGCGTACCCCCCGGCCCCTTGCCAGCTCTTTGGAAGAGCGACTCCCTGAACCAGGGCCTCCACGACGCCTCAGTGCCCCCCTGGCCAGTTCCTGTGGGGACCTTGAGAAGCAACGCCAAGACAAGATGCGGGAGGAAGGTCTCCAGCTAGTGCTCAAGATCCGGGTGAGGATTTGGGCCTGGGATAAGCTTGTGGGGGAAGGGAGAGGCTGCAGTTGATTGATGCAAGTTCTCAAAACCTGTCATTGTTAGCAGCAGCTGCCTCTTATTGAACCCTTCCCCCAGGGCAGGTATCATGCTGTGTCCTGCTCAGGTGATCCATGATCTGAGCTCCAGCACTGTCAGCATTTTGGTTCGGGCTAAGGGTGGGTGGAGTGTGCCCTTCCTGATGGGCGCTCTGTCTGGGCGGGACTGTGCCTTAGGAAGGGGAAGCCGGAGGCGCCTGTCCAGAGGAGGTCTTCTCAGCTCTGCAGTACTCGGGCACCGAGGTGCCCCTGCAGTGGCTGCGCTCAGAGCTGCCCTACGTGCTGGAGATGGTGGCTGAGCTGGCTGGACAGCAGGACCCAAGGCTGGGTGCCTTTTCCTGTCAGGAGGCCCGGAATGCCTGGCTGGATCGTCACGGCAACCTGGATGAAGCTGTGGAAGAGTGTGTGAGGGCCCGGCGGAGGAAGGTAGTAGCAGCTGTGCTGGGGCGGGGTGCAGGATTGAGGGCTGTGGATTTCAGAGCCTCTCACATTCTTCTTTACTCCTTCTCACCCCTCCCAACTCACAGGTGCAGGAGCTCCGGTCCCTGGGCTTTGAGCCTGAGGAGGGGTCTCTTCAAGCCTTGTTCCAACACGGGGGTGACGTGGCACGAGCCCTGACTGAGCTACAGCGCCAGCGCCTAGAGCCCTTCCATCAGCGCCTCTGGGACAGTGGTCCTGAGCCCACCCCTTCCTGGGATGGGCCAGATAAGCAGGTGCTGGAAGGAGGTGAAGAGCCCACTTAGTAGGGCTGAGGGCAGGCTGAGGGGTAGGCTCTCTGCGGTCTGACAGCCACTTCTTCCCTCTCCACCTGAATCTCCTTGCAGAGCCTGGTCAGACGGCTTTTGGCAGTCCACGCACTCCCCAGCTGGGGCCGGGCAGAGCTGGCACTGGCACTACTGCAGGAAACACCCAGGAACTATGAGTTGGGGGACGTGGTAGAAGCTGTGAGGCAGAGCCAGGACCGGGCCTTCCTGCGCCGCTTGCTTGCCCAGGAGTGTGCCGTGTGCAGCTGGGCCCTGCCCCGCAACCGGGTAAGTCCCTCCCCACTGCCCCTGGCCTTAGAATTGCTCTGTTCCCTTTGGACCCCCACTCTACCCCAGCCCCTGTCTCCGATCTTGTCTTTTGCTCTGCAGTTGCCCATGTGCCCCTGAAGCCTTCTGGGAAGGGGAGGGCAGGAATAGGCCACCTCCCTCTCTTTTTTTAAATGTTCTATTATGGGAAATTTCGAACATGCAATAGTAGAGAAAACTGTATTACGGATTCCACTCTCCCTCCCCGCACCATGTATTCATCATCAAGCTTTAACCGTTATTAATGTATGACAAATCTTCACTTCATCTACACATACATAGGATTATTTTGAAGCAAATCTCAGATGTCAGATAGTTTATCTGTAATATTTCAATATGTATCTCTAAAAGATAAAACTCTTTGAAAATATAGCCACAAATACCACTGTCACACCAAAAAAATTACCAGTAATTCTTTAATGTGACCATCAAATACCCAGTTGGTAGGAATAGGCCCCTCTTATCTCCTGAGCCCCTTCTGACTTACTCTAGGTCAGAAGTGGCAGTTCTTTGGCAAAATACAGCCCAGTTTAGTTAGGCTGGCTCTGTATGTTTTTTGTTTTTACTCTTTATTTTAAAATAATTGTAGAGTCACAGGCAGTTATAAAAATAGTACAGAATCCTGTGTGCTCTTCATCCACCTCCTCCCAATGGTGACATCTTGTATAATCATAGTGCAATATCAAGACCAAGAAATAGATATTGGCACAATGTTAGCAAGACCGCAGGCTTTGTTCATTTTGTGCATCAGTGTGTATGTGTGTAGTTGTATGCAGTTTGATCCCACATGTAGATTCATGTAACCATCACCACAATCAAGATACCACAATGAAAAAAAAAAAAAAAAAAGATACCACAATGCAACCCCCTTGTGCTACCGCTTTATAGTTGTAACCTTCTTCCCCTTCTCCTGTCATATGGCAACCACTAGTCTGTTCTCCATTGCTATAGTTTTGTCATTTCAAGGATGTTGTTTGTGTTTGCTTTTTTTTTGGCCGTGCCACACAGCTTGCAGGATCTTAGTTCCCCAACCAGGGAATGAACCCAGGCCCTCGTCAGTGAAAGTGCGGAGTCCTACCCACTGGACCACCAGGGAATCCACGCCACCCCCCCCAGCTGCTTTTTCCTTTTTAAGTTAACTTTTTAAAAAATTTTATTTTCTATTGGAGTACAGTTGATCTACAGTGCTGTGTTAGTTTCAGGTGTACAGCAAAGTGATTCAGTTATTGTGTGTTTGCTTTTAATTGAATATGGATGCCTTTGGAGGGCATTCTTCCATTTACCTTAGGTCTCACCATTGTCTGTTTTTTTCCATCTGAAGGTCTTCAGACATTTAGGTTGCCTGCCCAGTTGTTAATTAGACCCCAGTTTCATAGCAGACACCTGGCTACTGCCCCTTCCCCCGGCTGGCAACTGTAGCTTCTTACCCACTTCCCTCCCTTCCCTTCCCTTCCCCGCCACCAGATGCAGGCTCTGACCTCCTGTGAGTGCACTATCTGTCCCGACTGCTTCCGCCAGCACTTCACCATTGCCTTGAAGGAGAAACACATCACAGACATGGTGTGCCCTGCCTGTGGCCGCCCCGACCTCACCGATGACGCACAGCTGCTCAGCTACTTTTCCACCCTTGATATCCAGGTACTGCAGTCCCTAGGACTCAGGGTGCCCTGGGCTTTGAAAGGAGCCTTGCCCACCCGCCACTTCCACATCCTGTTCCCAGCTTCGAGAGAGCCTAGAGCCAGATGCCTATGCGCTGTTCCACAAGAAGCTGACTGAGGGCGTGCTCATGCGAGATCCCAAGTTCTTGTGGTGTGCCCAGGTCAGAGGCCTGCCCAGAGCTGCTGACCGGAGGGAGGAGTGGGGAGTGGTGCCTGGTCAGGCCTCAGACAGCTTTATGCTCTTGCACCCACAGTGCTCCTTTGGCTTCATATACGAGCGTGAGCAGCTGGAGGCAACATGTCCCCAGTGTCACCAGACCTTCTGCGTGCGCTGTAAGCGCCAGGTGAGGCACATCCATCCTTTTAGAAATACCTGCTGAGCCACCGCAGGTACTGTTAGATGCGGGGTGTGCTGGAGAACAGAACAGACGTGAGCTCTGGGCTCAAAGAGTTACAGGCTAGCCAGGGAGGGAGGGAGGAGGGGTGAGGGAAGGAGAGAGAGCAGAATTATACATCGCCATGGGTTCTATGAAGAAAACAAATAGGAATCTGAGGTTAGGAATAACAGAATGGACCTACCTAGTACATAGGATCTAGAGGTTAGACAAGTGTTCTCTAAAATGGCTGGATTTAAGCTCAGGCATGAAAGTTAAGAAGAAGCCAACTATGCAAAGAGTATTTGGGAGAGAAAGAACAACACATGGAAAGACCAAAGTCAGAAAAAGTGTTGTGTGGCTGGAGCCTCAAGAGCAAGGGTGAGAGTGGCTGGCAGTCGGGGAGGAGCTAGGTGCCAGGTCAGGAGAGGCCGTGAGGCCAATCAAGCAAGGGATCGGCCTTTCATTCTAAGACTGAGCAAGGGGTGATGCTCTCTCATTTACCTTTAGAAAGTTTAATATTTGATACCAAAAAGACGCATCTGTCTTTTTTTAAAATTTATTTTAATTAATTTATTTATTTATTTATTTATTTATTGTTGGCTGTGTTGGGTCTTCGTTGCTGCGTGCGGGCTTTCTCTAGTTGAGGCGAGCAGGGGCTACTCTTCATTGCCGCGTGCGGACTTCTCATCGTGGTGGCTTCTCTTGTTGCGGAGCATGGGCTCTAGGTGCATGGGCTTCAGCAGTTGTGGCACGTGGGCTCAGTAGTTGTGGCTCGCGGGCTCTAGAGCGCAGGCTCAGTAGTTGTGGCACACGGGCTTAGTTGCTCCGCGGCATGCAGGATCTTCCTGGACCAGGGCTCGAACCCATGTCCTCTACATTGGCAGGCGGATTCTTAACCACCGTGCCACCGGAGAAGTCCCTGGTGGCACATCTGTCTTATAAAACACAATAATAAAATGAACACCTGCGACCCTACCACCAAACCTCCAAGCTAGAACACTCCCAGTGCAGTTGGTTACACGTTCAAAGGCACACTGGCTGCAAGGTGTAGGCTGAACCATAGGGGAGCAGGAGTGGAGGCATAGAGAGTAGGAATCGAGACGAGACCTGACCTGGCCCGGAGTAAAGGTGGTCAGAGTAGGGGTGAAGAAAAGGACAGGGTTGAGCTAGGCTTGGGTGGTGGAAACAAGACTTGCTGGTGAATGTTTCGGGTGTGAAGAGATGAGAGAACCAAGGCTGGCCCTTTGGTTTGGGATTTGAGCAAATGGTGGATGGCAGTGCCATACACTAAGCCAGGAACCGCTGGATCTGAGTGGAGGGGCCGCAAGAAGGGCCTGGGATAGAGCTTTCATGGGAAGCTTGTTTCCTTCTGGCAGTGGGAGGAGCAGCATCGAGGCCGGAGCTGTGAAGATTTCCAGAACTGGAAACGCACCAATGACCCGGAATATCAGGCCCAGGGCTTGGCGATGTACCTTCAGGAAAATGGCATAGGTAAGGTTGCCTGTTTGCCCAGTAATCTCTCATTGCCCATTGCAGCGGCTCTCTTCCTGAGGGCCTGAGGAGCAGTGGCAGCCCGAACCCTGACCTGCTGTCCCTTGCAGACTGCCCCAAGTGCAAGTTCTCGTACGCACTGGCCCGAGGAGGCTGCATGCACTTTCACTGCACCCAGTGCCGCCACCAGTTCTGCAGTGGCTGCTACAATGCCTTTTACGCCAAGAATGTGAGCCCAGAGAACGGGGATGGAAGGGCTAGCTGGGTGGGGCTGCTGTCGGGAGTGAGGGGTGGAGGCCACTGAGGACCAGCCCAGGGGAAGAGGAGAACAGTGGGGGGTAAAGCACCTCTCTCTGTCCTCTCTCCCCTTCTGCTTGCTCCAGACCCTCCAATGTCTCATCTCCCCCACCCCTACACCCCTCACGCAGGGGTTCCTGAGAGGCCAGGACCCCAACAGTCTCCAACTTCCCCTCTCCCATCTGGGTTTCTGCCAGAAATGTCCAGACCCTAACTGCAGGGTGAAGAAGTCCCTGCATGGCCACCACCCCCGCGACTGCCTCTTCTACCTGCGGGACTGGACGGCTCTCCGGCTCCAGAAGCTGCTTCAGGTCAGGGGCAGCCAGCCTGGCTGGCTTGCCAGTCGCCCAGGAGAGGAAGCAGGGCACAGGGTGGCAGGAAGGGAAAGGCCTGGATGCCGAGAAATCCAGCAGGCTGGCATCAAGGCAAGCTAACGCCCATCCTTCTGCCTTCCTCAGGACAATAACGTCATGTTCAACACAGAGCCCCCAGCGGGGGCCCGGGCAGTGCCTGGAGGTGAGTGTCGGGACAGGCCTGGGAGAAGGCAAGAGGAGGGGCTGGGCTCCCCCTGTGTGATGGATGAAGGCGAGGCTTGGGTCTGGGGTTGGACCAGGATGCAGGACCCATCCTGTGCTTGCTTGTTGTGCTCTTTGGTGACTCAGCCTCCCCAGGCTTGTTTCTTCCTCTGTAAAGTGAGGACCATATCTACCTTGCAGCCAAGCTGTTTTATGTAAGGCCACATTCAAGCGCCTGGCACCTCGATGCTAATTTTATTCTCCCATTCCCAAAGGATAGTGATTCAATAGTTAATTCAATGACTGTTTAATTAAAGACTTACTAGTTGCACTGTTTTAGGTTCCATGAGGGCAACAGAAAGATGTTGTGTATGATTCTAATCTGCCCCACTTCTTACCATCTGTGTAGAGTAAGACCTTCACAGAATAAGCTAATCTCGCAAGAGCTAAATCACAACCAAAAGAGCTGTCTCAAGGGAGTATATGATTATGGGCCAGAAGTCAGCTTGGCTAAAAGCAGGGACACCAAGGTCCCTGCTTCTGTGTCGGAAGTGGTCTGCATGGTGGCATCTCTGGCACAGCTGTTAGAGCAGGGGCTCCTGTCCTCAGTCCCCTCCCTAGAGGCTGCCTCCCGTGCCTCCATCCATATCCTAGTTCTCCTGGGCCTTTGTGGTCAGTGGCCCCCTCCGGACAAAGGGTCCCTTCCTTCCCTTACCCCTAGGTGGCTGCCGAGTGATGGAGCAGAAGGAAGTTCCCGACGGGTTCCGGGACGAAGCCTGCGGCAAGGAGACTCCTGCTGGCTATGCCGGCCTCTGCCAGTGAGTGCCAGGCAGGGCGTGGAGCACGGCGTCGGGGGCACAGGAGCACTGGGGGTGTGCCTGGGCAGAAGAGTGGGTCTCTGCGAGCAGTAGGTCCTGCAAGAAGTGGGAGGGAGGGGCCTATCTAGGCAAGGGCACAGAAAGGTGGTGTGCACAGGTTGGCAAGGGCCTACAAGAGCAACTGGCGACGAGTGTCGGTCTTGTTCATCTGAGTATGCTAGTGCCCAGCACAGTGCTGGACACACTCAGTTGATATCAGCCAAACTTCAGAAGAACAAATGTTCCGCCCTCTCATCTCCCCAGGGCGCACTACAAAGAGTACCTTGTGAGCCTCATCAATGCCCACTCGCTGGACCCAGCCACCCTGTATGAGGTGGAGGAGCTGGAGACGGCTGCCGAGCGCTACCTGCATGTGCGCCCACAGCCGCTGCCTGGGGAGGATGCCGCCACCTACCACGCCCGCTTGTTACAGGTAAAGCCTCCCCCCAGCCTCACCTCTGACCCCACTCTCTAGAAGTCCCCTGTCCAGACTGTGTCTGAGCCCCAGGCTTCCAGTATCATCATCTTCTCTCTCCTTCTACAGAAGCTGATAGACGAGGTGCCCTTGGGACAGAGTATCCCCCGCAGGAGGAAGTAGCTGAGGGCAAGGGTCCCAATGAAGGTCCTGTGATCTGACTCCCCGGGAACACTTCCAGCACCAATAAAGAGGCATTTCCTTGCCCAGGCTTCTTGGTGGTCCTTCTTCCTTCCTGACCCCACCATCTGGGGGCACCGGGGAAACGGGGGAGTGAACAGAGCTTTGCTAAAGGCCCCCTGCAGCCTGCCACCTGACCCTCTCTGGACTCAGGCAGAAGGAATTGACGCTGTGGGAGGCCAAGGGCAGCCCTCCCCATCCAGCCACCTGGCCTGGGCTTCCTCCTTCCCTGCCTCCTTTCTTTCTTTCGTTGAATTCAGCTGATATTTGGGGTGACCTAGTAGGTACCAAGCAGGCACCGTGGGGGAACACAGATGCACAAGTGGTACAGAGCTATCCAGAGGCCCCAGGCCTGACTCCGGGACACTGCGGCCTCCCTGGGGAAGCAGCAGTGTCATAGAGGTGGTCTGATGCAAGCAAGGAGTATCTTGAGGGAGGAAAGGGAATGAGCCTGAGGCAGTAGGGTCCCTCATCCAGACTCTGACCGCAGGATTCCTACGATAAGATTCTCAGATGCTGCTTCCCCCTGGTGGTAACCAGTTACCCTGCAACTCGGAGACCACGTGATTTCGGGGAAAAGGACCTCCCTGGAGGAGAACTGAAACTTAGGGTGGGGACTGTAGAAAGGGGCGGAGAGATCCAGGAGCTGCCTAGCCGGGAGCTGAGCTGAGGTCGGCTGAGCCCTGGGACAGCCTGCACAGCAGCTCAGGTAAGATTAACCAAAAATAGGTGTCAGCCTGGGTCTAGGCGGGAAGGCCCGGCTAGATTGGAGGTGGTGGGTAGAGGCTCCTGGAGACCCCTCTGCTAGACTGAGGAATAGACAGAAGGCCTGTGAGCTGGGGAGCTGGAATTTGGCATGAGTGAAAGACTTATGGGGGGGCCTGCATCCCAAGCCTTCTAGGCGAAGGACAGGAGGACCTGCTACCGGGTTGTTTGGAGAAGAAGACTCTGCTGCTCTCCCCTGATTGTTTTCTTGCCTCCTGGTCCTGCCCACTTCCGCCCGCCCACAGCTCTGCCCCTGCCCCCAGCTCCCTGCCCCACCTACCCCTGGGACAAGCAGAGGGAGGGGAAGGTTGGGGGGCATCGAAGGATAGGTTGTGGGGGTGGTGAGTGAAGAGGGTTGATGAGGCATCACAAGCAGCCACTGTGTCTGTAAATACTTGGGGATCCAGACAGGGCCTCTCACCAGGAGTAGGACACCAGGGGAACAATAGATTCCTGAAAAACCTTAAAATTAAGACCAATGCCTAAGGTTCCCTTCCAGAAGTCACAGCTCGGGATGTTAAAAAGAAAGTATTTTTGGTCATCGCTAGTGACAGCAGAAATAATTCGGCCTCAGAAGTTTGAGATTATGTCTATAGAGGCAAAAGATGGATGAGATCTCTAGGGGCCCTTGCCGGAATCCAACCCCAAGGGCCAGGATCTCGCTCTTCCCAAAGTATCAGTTCCCCTGACACTTCCTGCTGCTTTTATCCCCAGGATGGCATCAGGCAGGGCACGTTGCACCCGAAAGCTCCGGAGCTGGGTGGTGGAGCAAGTGGAGAGCGGGCAGTTCCCAGGAGTGTGCTGGGAAGATGCGGCCAAGACCATGTTCCGCATTCCCTGGAAGCACGCAGGCAAGCAGGACTTCCGGGAGGATCAGGATGCCGCCTTCTTCAAGGTGAAAGGCCCGGAAACTGGCCCCTTGGAGGGAGGGATGGAATATACACTGGCACTGTCACCCTCAAGCGGTTGCGTCCACCTGGGTTTCAGATAAAGGGGAGGTTGCAGGGTAGAACCAGCTACATTACGTAATTGTCAGAGCCCCACGCAAGATGAAAATGCAAACCTTAGTAAGGATCTCGAGGTGGCAATAGCTGAGCGTAAACCTAGCATAGGCCCTTCTGTGTGAGCGCTCAGGCCACACATCCGTGAAGCCAGCCTCAGTAAAGGATCTGCGGTCCAGAACATGCTGCCTCTTCTTTACTTCTGCTGTGTCCTAGGCCTGGGCGATATTTAAGGGAAAGTACAAGGACGGGGACTCGGAAGGCCCTGCTATCTGGAAGACTCGTCTGCGCTGTGCTCTGAACAAGAGTTCTGAGTTCCAGGAGGTTCCTGAGAATGGCCACAGGGATGGGGCTGAGCCCTACAAGGTGTACCGGCTGCTGCCACCCGGAACCCTCCCCGGTGGGTGTCCCTTTGCCCCGCCACTCCTAGAATCAGCAGCCTGGGGAGGAAGGATGGAGCCCTGCGCCTCCTGGGAAGGTGGTGGCCTCCCTCAGGGCCCCTTGGTCAGAGTTCTGCCCTGTCCTTGGGGAGCAGGTTCCCTGCCAGTCCTGCCCATCCTTTCACTGCCTCCTATCTCTCCCCTTCCCTCTGTGCCCACTTAAGGCTCTGACCTTCCTCTCCCTCTCAACGTTCCACAGCTCAGCCAGGGACCCAGAAATCACCGTCAAAGCGACACCACAGTTCTGTGTCCTCTGAGAGGAGGGAGGACGAGGTTACCACGAAGAACTGCATACTCAGCCCCTCCTTGCTCCAGGACCCCCTCAAAAATGTGAGAGCTGGTGGGGGAACCAGGTGGGTCTGAGAGCAGAACAGTAACTGGGGGAGAGGTGGGCCAACGATAGAAACTGTGTCTGTAGGAGCTGGTGGAGACCAGTGGGGGAGCAGCCTACTCAGACTCCGGGAGCAGCAGCAGCGGCAACAGCCCTGAGCCTCAGGAAGGTACCACGTGCCCTGCCTCTTGTGTTATCCTCCATGCCACACCCTCTGGCCCTTGGACTCCCCAGTCTGCTCTGAATGACCAGTGCCTCTGCCTCCCACCCAGGTAGGGACACAGCTGAGGCCCCTCTCCAAGGAGATCTGGTGTCCCCAGAGCTTCTGCCCCCTCCAGGTTCAGGTACTTGGCATTTCTGACTCACCCCTGCCCCCATCCTCCCTTGTCCTCCTGTGGCTATGCGTGTGTTACCTAATCTGTCAGGGCTTGCAGCAAACTGGGGCCACCTTACTCAGAGGCACTGGTTTCTAGGCAGTGCACCTGCCACCACTCCAAACAGCTCACTTCTCAAAAATACCCCCTACACACTGTGTTCCCTGGAAATCCACTTTGAGACATTGATTCCGTGGGTTAAGTAGAGGACCGATCTCTGGGACCCTCTTGTAAACTGTAAGGCCCTGGCCACTAAGGCCTCAGTGGGAATCTGTGTATTAGCTCCTCTCCTGAGTGATGGGAAAGTATGATGGGAAGCCCTCTGGGCTGCCGAGGGTTGGCGGTGAGGATGAGGAGGGAGGGCGCCTTCTCTATCCTTAAAAGGTGTGGCTACCGCCCCCACCTTGCGGCCTGCTTGGTCCTCACCAGCCCTTACCTAGTTTCTCTCTCTGAGCCTCACGTTCCTCGCCAGCAAAATGAGGGTGCTGGATTTGCAGGAAGCCCCTCTTCATTTCTCCAGAGCCTCTTGCTGGCCAGTGGGCCCCTGGGGAGGGGCGCCGGTGCAGCTGGCCTTTCTTTGTCCGCAGACTACTCTCTGCTGCTCACCTTCATCTACGATGGACGTGTGGTGGGTGAGGCCCAGGTGCAGAGCCTGGACTGCCGCCTCGTGGCTGAGCCCTCGAGCACCCAGTACGGCATGGAGCAGGTGATATTTCCCAAACCCGGCCCACGAGAGCCCACCCAGCGCTTGCTGAGCCAGCTCAAGAGAGGGGTCCTGGTGGCCAGCAACTCCCGAGGCCTCTTTGTGCAGCGCCTTTGCCCCATCCCCATCTCCTGGAATGCGCCCCAGGCTCCACCTGGTCCAGGCCCGCACCTGCTGCCCAGCAACGAGTGCGTGGAGCTCTTCAGAACCGCCTATTTCTGCAGAGGTGAGGCTGCTCCCGCCAAGCACCTGAGCCCCTTCCCCCACCTCTGTTCCCCCTCCATGGGCCCGGCCACCGCCCTGCGCTCCCTCCAGCACATCCCCCATCACAGCCCAGGCATGGCCCCTGCACTCGTGCAGTGCTCAGCCCTGGCAGCCCCCCTTCCCCAGCCAAGGCCGCAGAAGATGAGGACCAGGTAAGCCCAGCACCAGGGTGTCACGCCTCGTGAGCACCGCCACATGGGGACGTACAGTAATCATGGGAAGGTGTGCCTCGCGGCACCCCCACCGGACACACCTGCACAGCGACCACTCACACATTCGCGAGAGCTGCGCGCATCACGTGCCCTCGCCCACCGCTCAGCCGCCCCTCAGCTTGCCCCTCTCCCATCCACGCTTGGAATCCCACTTCCTGCCTCCATTCCACTCTCAATTGGACTTCGGGAGTGGGGGCCCGGAGTATACGGGACCCAGGGCCACAGGGTGCCCTAGTGCAGGGAGGCTGTGCAGTGTGTTAGCAGCCAGGGCTGCCGCCGAGAGGACTGTAAGCTCCCCCAGCTCCCCCAGGTTTCAGGTTGTGTGATGACTGGCTACCTCTAAAAGGGGGCCCCTTTCCCTATTTGTCCACAGGCGAGCAGCAGCTTAGTTCCTAGCATTTCCCCTGGCACCAGGCAATAGCCTCACCACCCCGAGGCTCCTGCTCTGGCCTTGGTCTCTGAGTGGCCCCACTGCCACCCCTCTTTCTCCATTATGGGATCCTCCCCAATCCCTCCCTGCCTGAGACCCTCTGTCTTCTCTTTCTTCCAACTCTTGACCTTTTCTCTCAGACCTGGCCAGGTACTTCCAGGGCCTGGGCCCCGCACCCGAGTTCCAGGTGACACTGAATTTCTGGGAGGAGAGCCCTGGCCCCAACCACACCCCACAGAGTCTTATCACAGTGCAGGTGAGTCGGGATAGGGCAAGAACAGCCTGCCTGCATGGGAGTGGGGTGTTCAGGAGAAAGCGGGCCTCCCGGGGAAAGAGCCCCTGGGCGTAGTGTCCGGCCCTGCCTGCCGTGCTCACAACCCCCTCTCCCCACCTCTTCGTGCAGATGGAGCAGGCCTTTGCCCGACATTTACTGGAGAAGACTCCAGAGGATCAGGCAGCCATCCTGTCCCTGGTGCAGAGCGTGGAGGACCCGGCCTCCTTCTCCTCTCTCTGTTCCTCCTATCTGCTTTGAGAGAGCCTCTTCCTCCACACTCTTGACCTGCCTCCCACGGTGATCATTCTCATTGGTTGTCTGTGGTGATTTAGTCCTTGAACTCCTCATAGACCCTGGTTGGTGGGGAACTCAAGGATGACTTTTTTTTTTTTTTTTAATTTTGAGATATACCCTCTTTCGTCTCTGAGGAACTGAACTGGGCAAGTCCAGATGGCGTGAACTCAGGGGACCTTTCCCTCTGCCCGCAACCCTAAAACCTAGCACTTTATATTTTCTTAGATCTTCACTAAGGATTGAAAATAAAATTTTATTGAAAAGGAATCAGCATCGGATTTGTTGAGAGAAGAAGGCAGCAGGGTCACAGAGAGATGATGGGGATGTAACCTGAGGGCAGGGCACTCGGGTTCTCTTCCTGCTGGCATCTCTGGGCCCCTTTCCTCTCCTCCAACCACAGGTTCGGGCTAGCAAGCTGTCTGGGCTAGGAAGCTTTGGGTTCTGGGCCTGGCTCTCTGTACCCTCTAGGCAACCAGGATTAGGGAGAGGGTTGGGGTCAGCCAAAAAGAGGGGCACTGAGCCTATGGCCACTGTAGCCGCCTTCGTAAGGGAAATCCGGTGTCCACAGTCCTTGGCTAGAGGCCTCCGATTCAGCCTAGGGTTGGACTCTGGCCTGGAGGTCTCAATGAACAGACCTGAAACGATGAGCTAGAGGCCCTGGGGCCTGGCAGGGGAGGAAATCAGAGGGAAGAGTGGCCGAGCCTCCTGTGCCCTGGTGCCTCTTCTCCCAGTACCCGGGGCACTGTCACCCCAACTGAAGGCTGCTCCCAAACAGGTCTCCTCACTCTACCTGAGCGCCACGACAGACAACATGGCCTAGACTGCCACATCACCAGCACTCTGTCTGCTGGGATCCCAGGGGTCCAAATCCACCAACACTACTCTCCCTTGCCCCGTGTTTATCTTGCTCCCAAACTGGTAGTTCTTCTTCACAAGGCCACCGGTCATCCTACCTCATCCTACACTAATCTCCACCAGACTAGTTCACCGCTTAACCCAACTGCCACAGCCTCCAGCTTCCCGCTTCCCGTACATGACACCAAATTGGCGGAGAGGTAGCCTCCCAGACCAGCTCCTTCCTGCCATGTCACTTTTATAAGCTTTGAGTGGCTCACTGACATGATCAAATCTGGATGTCTAGATTCTTGAGGAACTTCTTGCTGTCTCACCTGACAAACTTCACTGCTTTTGAGCCTTTCTGCCTCCTTGGACCTTCCTTGTCTTCAGTCTCTCTCATCGTCATCCTGAGAAGCCAGGAACCCCAACAGGCATCTGCATAGGCAGTGAGGAAATTGGATACTGAGTGTGGAGGTGCACAGGCTCTGCTGAAATCCCTCCTGGACCTTCACTTCATTTTTCTGTTATACCCCACATCCAACCCATCAGCAAATCCTATCATTCCTTCCTTCAAAATCTATCCTGAATCTGACTCTGCTTCCCTCACCAAGACTGGTTCAAACACCATCATCTCTCACACCTCTTCTTTCTGCTTCCTTCCACATCTTTTCTGCTTCCACTCTTGTCCACCTTCAGCCCATTCTCAACACAGAAGAGATCCTCTTAACACATAAATCTTATCATGTCATTCCTCTGCTTGAAATCCTCCATTGGCTTTCAATTCACTCAGGGTAAGAGCCCAAATCCTTGCAATGGCCTTCAAGGTGATATGGCCCCTATTCTCCTTTCTAACCTCACCCCTTGCTATTCTCCTCAGTTACTTTGCTCCAGGCTCCCTGAACCCACCAGACATTTCTGCCTCAGGACCTTTGCACTTGCTGGTTCTTTTGTCTAGAACACTCTTCCTTCAGGTAAGCACATGACTTGCCCCCTCTCTTCAGAGAGGGCTTCCCTGAGCACCCAACCCAAATAGCAGCCCTCACTATTTTCTATTCTCTTATGCTGCCTCATTTTTCTTCATAACACTTATTTACCACTTCACACATTTCTATTTGTCTACTTGTTTATCATCACTCCTTCCCTATTCCATGAGAACAGGGACTTGTTTCGTTCATTGCTATATCCCCAGCGTCTAGAGTAGTGCCTGGCACATGGTAGGCATGTAATAAATACTTGTTGAATGAATGGACAGATGAATGAGCAAATTACTGTGTCCTTTATCTCTTAAACTAGGTCCTAAGCACCTTAAGGGTAGGTGGCCCCACTTTATCATATTTGTGCCCCAGCGTGAACACTTATGAACACTGACAATATACGTACAGTGATCGAAACAATTTGTAAGTATCATGTAGAAACCAATTTAGCCAAGCACCGTGGAATAGGGATTGGGAACACTGGAATTCAAAAGAGCAGAGTTCCCAACCAGGCTGCCACTAAGGAGCTGTGTGGTCTGGAACAAACAGTCCATATGGGCCTCTGTTTTCTCATCTGTAAAGGCAAGTCTTGGACTAGATTTTGAAATCCCATTCAGCCTTGATATTCTGTGGTTGTAAATTTAGGGCAGTTGCTCATTCCTCTGACAAACATTTGCTGAGCTAAGTTTCAGGCACTAATGGAAAAAACATGAACCTCTCAAGAGTTCCCGGATTGAAGGAACAAAATAAAATAGGGTCAGCTTGGCTGCAATAAGAGCTGAGTCTTTTTTTTTTTTTTAATTAAACTATAGTTGACTTACAATATTGTGTTACTTTCAAATGTATAGCAAAGTGGTTCAGTTATATATTTTTCCAAATTCTTTACATCATAGGTTATTACAAGATATTGAATATGGTTCCTTGTGCTATACAGTAGGTCCTTGTTGGTTATCTATTTTATATATAGTGGTGTGTATCTGTTAATCCCAAACTCCTAATTTATCCCTCCCTCCCCTTTCCCCTTTGGTAACTGTAAGTTTTTTTCCTATGTTTGTGAGTCTGTTCCTGTTTTGTAAATAAGTTCATTTGTATTCTTTTTTAGATTCTACATATAAGTGATATCATATAATATTTGTCTTTCTCAGTCTGACTTCACTTAGTATGATAATCTCTAGGTCCATCCATGTTGCTGCAAAAGGATTATTTTGTTCTTTTTTATGGCTGAGTAGTGTTCTATTGTATATATGTACCACATCTTCTTTAGCCATTCATCTGTTGATGGACACTTAGGTTGCTTCCACATCTTGCCTGTTGCAAATAATGCTGTTATGAACATTGGGGTGCACATGTCTTTTCAAATTAGAGTTTTCGTCTTTTCCGGATATATGCCCAGGAGCAGGATTGCTGGATCATAGGTAGCTCTATTTTTAGTTTTTTTTTTTTTTAAATAAATTTATTTATTTATTTATTTTTGGCCACGTTGGGTCTTCCTTGCTGCGCGCGGGCTTTCTCTAGTTGTGGCGAGTGGGGGCTACTCTTCGTTGTGGTGCGTGGGCTTCTCATTGCGGTGGCTTCTCTTGTTGCGGAGCACGGGCTCTAGGCGCACGGGCTCCAGTAGTTGTGGCACCCAGGCTCAGTAGTTGTGGCTCACGGGCTCTAGAGTGCAAGCTCAGTAGTTGTGGCGCACAACTTAGTTGTTCTGCGGCGTGTGGCTTAGTTCTGCAGGGCTTGGTTGTTCTGCGGCATGTGGGATCTTCCCGGACCAGGGATCAAACCTGTGCCCCCTGCATTGGCAGGCGGATTCTTAACCACTGAGCCAGCAGGGAAGTCCCTATTTTTAGTTTTTTAAGGAACCTCCATACTTTTTTCCATTATGGCTATGCCAATTTACATTCCCACCAACAGTGTAGGAGGGTTCCCTTTTCTCTACACCCTCTCCAGCATTTATTGTTTGTAGACTTTTTAATGATGGCCATTCTGATCGAAGTGAGGTGATACCTTATTGTATTAATAGTTTGGGGAGACTTCCCTGGTGGTCCAGTGGGTAGGACTCCGTGCTCCCAATGCAGGGAGCCCGGGTTTGATCCCTGGTCAGGGAACTAGATCCCGCATGCATGCCCCAACTAAGAGTCTGCATGCCACAACTAAGAAGTCTGCATGCCTCAACTAAGAAGTCTGCATGCTGCAACTAAGAGATTCTGCATGCAGCCAAAGTAAATATTTTAAAATAAAGTAAAATAAATAGTTTTGACTTGCATTTCTCTAATAATCAGAGATGTTGAGCATCTTTTCATGTGCCTGTTAGCCATCAGTATGTCTTCTTTGGAGAAATGACTATTTAGGTCTTCTGCCCATTTTTTGATTGGGTTTTTTGTTTTTTTTGATATTGAGTTGTATGTGCCGTTTGTATATTTTGGAAATTAAGCCTGTGTCTGTCGCATCGTTTGCAAATATTTTCTCCCATTCGGTAGGTTTTTTCCTTTTGTTTATGGTTTCCTTTGCTGTGCAAAAGCTTCTAAGTTTGATTAGGTCCCATTTGTTAATTTTTGGCTTTATTTCTTTTGCCTTGGGAGACTGATCTAAGAAAATATCGCTGCAGTCTATGTCTGAGAATGTTTTGCCTATGTTCTCTTCCAGGAGTTTTATGGTGTCATGTCTTATTTAAGTCTTTAAGCCATTTTGAATTTATTTTTGTGTATGGTGTGAAGAGCTGAGTCTTAATAAAGAGGCAGAAGCATGCCCTGGAGTCAAGACTGGGAAGGATATTCTAGGCCAAAGAAATGGCTGTGCAAAGGCAGGAGACATGGGGAATGGGATATTTGTAACTACAACCATACAACTTATATTACACAAAGAATTTTTGAGACAAAACAGCTTTTGTACGCTGAGAAGTATGCCCTGCATCCAGCAAAACTAAAGTCTCAGCCAGGAAAACATTCACAACTGGAAAACAGCCAGGTGAGGAATGCCACAACCTAAACTGTTCAAATTTAGGAAATGACCCGGCCAGTGCCCTCGTTGCTCCCTGTGAGGTCTTTCTTCCCCAACGACCTGGGGCGGCTCCAAGGCCACCTCACACCCGTTTCTACCTCCCTAGCTCACTATAGGCCCTAGGCTGGGAACAAAGGCGGACCAACCAATTGCTACTAGGTGGGATTTGGGGAAAAGGGCAAGGTCTAACCGCAGGTCAGGCGCCCCAAACAGGGCGTGGCGGTTGCCCTTGGCATGACGCAACCTCCCAGGTAGCTGAAGCACCCTTGTTACCAGGCTCGCCGCAGGTGAGGCTGGGGTCTGCTCCCCGCTCATTGGTCCAAAGAGAAGCACCTCTGAGGAACCCCTGTTGCCCAGGCGAGGAGGAGAGCCCATTGGTCGGGACACCTCACAATGCCCCCCCCTCCCCGCCCCACCCCACCCCCCGCGCGTGTGCAGGGTTCTTCCCATTGGTTCGCTGCCTGCCTCGGGAGCCCCCTGTGGCCTCCAACCAGGCAGCCTACTTGGCACCCTGCAGCGAGTGCCCCCAAGCTGACCCGGTTCCCCATTGGCTGCTCTGGGGGCCGCCGCCATCTAATGAGGAGAGAGGCGCAGAGCACGAGCTCCCTGCGGCGGGATCTAGCCTTCCAGCAGCGGGACCGGGCAGGGGCCGAAGCTGTGCAAAGGCCGAGAGACCGGCTTCTCTGCGGAGGACTCCCGTTCTCTCTCCGGACCTGGTCTGGGTCGCAGCTTGGGCTTCCCGTCGCGGAGCTGAGCATCTCCAATCTGGAACCCAACCCGCGAGGCTCCAGTAAGTACGAAGCACCCACGCAGCGTGCGAACCGGCTCAGGGCGGACGGAGAGGGTGTCCCTGCTCCTGTGTATCCAGTGTGCGTCTCCATTTACTTATGCCCTTAGTCGTTTATCCACCCATCGTTTATCGGTTCATTTATTTGGCATTCTGGGTGCACTCGCTGCGCCGCTTGTCCACATCCTTCTCTCCGACGGTGTTGGAAAATCCTGTGCCCTGAAGAATTCGGACTGAGATCCCAACGGAAGAGTGGTGTAGACGAGGGTGCAACCCCAGAGGGACCATGTTCTACTATCCCAGCGTGCTTCAGCGCCACACGGGCTGCTTCGCCACCATCTGGTAAGGGAGGGCTGAGCCAGGGTGGGCGCACCGGGAGGGGCGCCCAGGGATCCCAGCCTGAGGGCTTCTCCTCCATCCTCACTCCTCGTCCTTCTTCCAGGCTGGCAGCAACGCGCGGCACCCGGTTGGTGAAGCGCGAATACCTGAAGGTGAACGTGGTGAAGACCTGGTAAGGCCCAGAAAAGGCCAAGAGTGGCCTGGGGCCATTGTGGGTTAGGGGATGGATTACGCTGGGCTGTGGGGCTGGTCTTTGGCGCAGTGGTGATCAGGGCGCGTCGTTCCCCCAGCGAGGAAATCCTCAATTACGTGCTGGTACGAGTGCAGCCCCCGCTGCCAGGTCTGCCGCGGCCCCGCTTCTCCCTTTACCTCTCAGCCCAGCTCCAGATCGGCGTCATTCGGGTCTACTCTCAACAATGCCAGTACCTTGTAGGTAAGGCTAGAAGGCTCTGAGGTGGGGCAGAGCTGAGTGGTCCTCCCATGGGCTGGCGCCATATCTTGCCCTCCCTGCCCGCAGAGGACATCCAGCACATCCTGGAGCGCCTGCACCGGGCCCAGCTGCAGATCCGCATTGATATGGTGGAGGCTGAGCTGTGAGTGTGTCCCTGGGACTGGGACCACCCAGTCTTTGGAAGGGAACCTCCCTGCTTGGCCTCAGTCCTTGACAGCCCCCATTCTCCCTCAGACCCAGCCTGCTACTGCCTAATCACCTGGCCAGGATGGAGACTCTGGAAGCTGCTCCAGACCCCTTTTTTGGGATGATGTCTGTGGAACCCAGACTGCCCAGTCCCTTGAATATCCCTCAGGTAGGTCTCATTCCCCCTGGACACCTCAGACTGATGAGTTGCCAGTCTGACACTAGGGTGGGGGTGGGATGGGAGCCTGCTACAGCTCTGCCCCACAGAAGTCATTGCAGTGCAATTGCCATGGTGGACCCATCCAGACAAGCCTGCTGCACTTACCTATTCAGGACCAACCTAGAGGCAGCTCTTGTCTCCACACCATTCCAAGAACCAAGCCCCCAATCCACGCCCTCAGTGTCCCTCGGCACTGGGTTTCCCATGTCCTTGTCCATCCATTCCTAACACCCCTACAGCTTAGACAGTATTACTTCCTTCCTTCAGTGGCTCCCCACTGCCAACAGAATACTAGCATTTAAGGCTCTCCGTACCCTGGTCCAGAGGTAGCCATCCCTAGACATCTCTCAGCACATCCCCTGGGCATCTTTGGCTCCCAGACACCAGCCTGGCCCCTATGCCGCAAAGATGCCACATTTACTTCTTTGCTTTTGCTGTTCCCCTAGGCCATAATGGTCACCCCTTGTTCTCCTTGTTCTCTTACAGTCCTCGCTCAATTGCTACTCTTTTCCATCAAGTCTTTATACCACTCCCGGCCAGAACCAAACGTTGTTCTAGAACTCAGCACATCACTAGGGCTTTGTTTATCCTTTGTGTTGACTCTTTTTTTTTTTTTTAATTAATTTATTTTGTTTTTCAAAACAACTTTTATTGAAGTGTAGTTGATTTACAGTGTTGTGCTAGTTTCGGGTGTACAGCATCCTTTGGCTGGCTCTTGCTGGGGTCATATACAAACTCGTCTCCCCACTAGACCATGTAGTCCTTAAGATCAAGAATCTTTTCTGTTCCCTCTGTCCCCAACACTTGACATAAGGATGCAGTGCTTCTTTCACAGACAAATTAACACAGTCTAGATGATTGGGTGGGGGCAGGAATGGGAGGAAAGGAAACCGGATGGTGAGTGGGTTCACTGCATGCTGCTGTCAGTGCCACAGAATTAGGCATAAAGGGCTATCACTGTCCATTGTCTGAATAAGGTTGTGAAAGTGGGGAAGCAGGGCGCTGAAGCTGAACCCTATCTTTTGTCCCCAATCCCTCCCCAAAGATTCGACACCTCCTAGAAGCTGTGATCCCAGAGAGAGTTCTTGAAGAGATCCCTCCTGAAGTTCCTATAGAGCCAGGTGAGCAGTGAGAGCCTTCTTTTTGGTGAGAGGCAGAGGAACGTCCAAGAGCTGAAGAAATCACTGTCTTTGAGCTTCTTTCAGGAGCGAGGCCCTGTGAGGGGCACTGTATGTGTATAATGTCGTCACTGCTCACAAGAGTCCTATGAGATCAGAATTATCCCCAGTTTACAGATAAGGAAAGTGAAGCCCATAGTGGTTAAGCGATGTGTCCTGGGTCAGCTTGCCAGTGACTAGCCGGGGCCTGACTAGAACTCAGGTGGACTTGACTCCAGAGTCCATGCTTTTGTCTTACCACATGGGTGGTGGGACTTGGAAAGAAACAGGGGCTGGTGTGACTTCCCTCCCCTCCAGAAAGGATTCTGATCACTGTACCGTCTCCCGAGGCCATCACGCTCCTGGAGGCGGAGCCCATACGTATGCTAAAGATTGAGGTGAGCTGACCCCCTGCACATGGAGCCTGAGGCCCGAGTCCTGCTTCTGATGGCCCAGCCCCCCTGCATCTGCTTCTTTCTGCCCCCAGAGTCCTGCCTTCTCCACTTCCGTTTCCCCACCACTGCCCCCAGCGCCGTAGCACCCACGGGCTTCCTCGGTCTGGCCCAGCCCTGTGGCATGTCTCTCAGACAGAAATGGAATTGAGTCCCCTCGCCTTGGTTCTCCCTCTCCTGACAGGGTGAACGGGAACTCCCAGAGGTCAGCCGCCGGGAATTGGACCTGCTGATCGCAGAGGAGGAGGAAGCCATCTTGTTAGAGGAACGTCGGCTAGGCAGGTCCATCCGGCCGCGTAGGGCCCGCCCGGTGCTGGATGGTCAGACCCCCGGCACGGGCAGTCTGGGCTGCGCAGTGTTCCCATCTCTTCTGTGTTCTGAGCGCTGACCTTCTCTTCGCAGAGTACAAAGAGGAGCTCCTGGCCCCAGAGAGGGAGATCACAGTCCCCCCGCCCTCACCTCTAGCTCTTGCAGAGTAAGGGCAGGAACCCCTGGGCCAGGTACCCCTGGGCCAGGTAGGGGTCATTGCTGGGAGGGTATCTTCATTCTCTTGCCCATTTCCCCTCAGGGTGGAGGAGGCTGCAGAGCTACTTCCGGCTGAGGTCCTGGCCCCTGAAGAGCTGAAGCCACCAGGCTGGGAGCCCGAGGTCCTACTTCCTGGTGAGTACCTGGCGTGCCAGGGTCCTTCCCGGGGGTCCCTGCACAGCTGCTGCAGACAGTGGCCCCGTATTCTAACTTGCTGAAGGGAGGACTCTCTAGCATCTCGCCTGGGTGGCTCTGAGGGCAAAGGGTGTGGGGCAGAGCTGGGACCTCGAGTGTTTTTGCAGAGATAACCCCCCCACCGGAGCTGCGTCTGCCAGCCCCACCTAGCCCAGAGGTGAGTAATGCTCCTCCAAGCCGCCTCCTTTTCGCCCTCCTCTGCCAGAACTGCTCACCCATTTTCAGTTTCCCCAAGCTGAAGGCCACTGCTAGCTTCCACAGGCCTTTGAGCAAATTAGGAAAAGGTGCCCCTGTCCACACCCCATTTTATCCGGATGGGCACCTCATACGGGGTGGGAGCTGCACCCGCTCCCAGAGGCCCCACCCAAGCCCCCTCCCGGGGCACCGCTAGGGATGGCAGGCTGGGACCTGTCTGCAGTCCACGAGGACCACAGGGAAAGGAGTAATGGGTAGCCTTGCTCCCACCTCCCCTCCCCCCTCAGCGGAGGAGGCCCCCAGTCCCCCCACCTGCTCGCCGCCGCCGTCGCCGCCGGTTATTATTCTGGGACCGGGAGACCCAGATCCCCCGGAAGGAATTCCAGGAACAAATGCAAACCAGAGCCCACTGCCGGGAGTGTGTGAGTACAGCCCAGGCTCTGGAGGGATGGAGGGAGGCAGGTGCACGTTGGGCCTCCTAAACTCCTGGGGGGAGCCTTGAGAACAGTCCCCAAAGTGCACATGTTGGGGGTTTGCCCACATACCCCTTCATTACCCCGCCTAGCACATCCCAGGGCATCAGCTGAAAGTCCTTTTAGCAACGAGCAGAGCAGGCAGGAGCATGAGCCTGAAAGAGCTAGAAGGCCAGAGGCCCTGGAACAAGGCACTGCAGGTGGATAAGGGGCAGTGGCTCCTTCCTAACCGGGCTTCCGGCCTTTCCCACCACACAGCCAATGGTGCAGCCTCCTGAGAGGATGATCATGAGCCCCGCAGAGCTGTTCCGAACCCCGGCTCACTGTGAGGAATGGTGGGAGCTGGTGTGTGGGATCCTCTGAACCCCTATCCCTCACTCTTGGTGTTCCTCACGCCTTAAACCCTCTCCCTGCTGCCCCGTCCTCAGCTGGCCGGCTACCCCAAGAACTGCTGGCTTTCTGGACCCACTGTGCCCAGCCACTCCCGCTAGCACTCCGGAGAAGGCCGCCCCCGGAGCTTGAGGAGGAGGAAGCTGAGAGGGAGGCGGCAGCTGAGGAGGAAAGGAGAAAGGCTGAAATTCCGAGCGCTATCGAGGTAACGGCACCCTCACTCCTTCCTGCCTTGCCTGAGCTCCAACAGGCTGCTTTTTTCTGCCCACGTGAGCCATGGGCACCAGGTCCCAGCCAGGCTGGTTCAGGGCTAGGCCTGCTTCACCCCTGCCCCCGGTGCTTCTGTGATGCTTGGGGTCTTAGTCCTCTTTCTCTCATCTCCAGGTCCTGAGGGAGGCCCTGGAGCCCAGTGGGCCCCTCATGCTGCCTTCAGGTAAGTACCTGGAGAAGGGACGGCGGAGACCACCACCCTGACCACTGTGCCAGGAACCTGGTGCCCCCACTGCTGACAGTTCTTGTCAGCGCACTTAACATAGGGAAGCACAGACTGAGACTCTTCATCCCCTCCCCCCACCCCCTGGGTGCTTTTTAACAAGTCACTGCCAGCTCGGGCACCCAGGTGGACCAGGTGGCCCCAAAATCCCAACCGCTCAGATGCAAAAAAACCCACTCAGGACCTTGCCCTCTCCCTGACAGAGATCTCCCTAGAAGCGGCTGAGGAGGAGAAGCCCCGCATCAGCCTCGTCCCCCTGGAAGAACGGTGGTAAGCAGCAGCCCCAGCTAGGATGGGTGTGCCCCTCGTCACTGTCACAGCTGCCACCTTCCCTGCTCCACCCAACTCCCGTGTTCTCCTAGGCCCTGGGCTGAGGCGGAGCTGCCGGAAGCCCCTGCATTGCCCAT
The DNA here is from genome assembly GCF_009873245.2 of Balaenoptera musculus. NCBI lineage: Eukaryota > Metazoa > Chordata > Mammalia > Artiodactyla > Balaenopteridae > Balaenoptera > Balaenoptera musculus. The sequence goes on from NC_045786.1 coordinate 102,219,707, forward strand.
GGTGCCTGAGCTCCCTGAGCTGCCTGTGGAGCTGCCTGTGGAGCTGCCTGTGGAGCTGCCCCCAGAGCCTGAGCCGCTCTCGCTGGAGGCTGTGCACAGGTACCGGAAGGGCGTGCCTCCGTGGGTGGCCTGCGCTGCAGCCTCAGCTCACAGTTCTTGACCCCCACAGGGCAGTGGCACGGGAGCTGCAGGCCAACAGGGAGCCTGACTTCAGCAGCCTGGTGCCACCTCTCAGTCCCCGCAGGGTGGCCGCCCGGGTCTTCTACCTGCTCCTGGGTGAGCGAGGAACGTGTGTGCCTGTGTGGGGGGCGGGGAGTGGACACACAGGCCAGAGGCTGCTGTAGGGACCCTCTCCTCTGACCAGCCCTCTCCTCCCCTCTTGACCAGTGCTTGCTGCACAGCAGATCCTTTGTGTGAAACAAGAGGAGCCATATGGGCGCCTCCTGATCCAGCCAGGGCCCCGATTCCACTGCGGTTAGAGCCAATTTACAAAGCTGCCAGGGAACCCGCTACGTTAAACAATGTCCTGCCTCACTTCTGAACACGGATCTCTAGCCTTCCTGCTCCCAGAGCTACTGTTCAAGCAGAAAATAAACTGCCTTTATTACAGAATGGTGTCATGACTCCGTTTGTATTGTCCCACAGCACGACAGACCCAGCCCTAGGGGACACCCCCGTAAGGCAGCAGGTAGGGCTGAGACTCCAAGTGGGTATGAGGCCCAGGCCCAGAATCTTTGGTAAGGCGTGAGCTGGAACTGGGCTGAGAGCTGGTCTCGGGCGTGGGCAGGCTCTGTTCTCTCTGGCCCAGCGGCAGCCCGCAGTCTAGGTGAGGCCCAGGATGGCCTGGAGCTCCTGGGCCTTGTTGCCAGGCAGGGAGCCCAGTGCTGAATGGAAGCTGTCAGCGTGCTGTCTGGCCAAGAACGTGAGGAGCAGCAGCAGCGACGCCTTGGTGTCTGGGTGGAGAGTGAAGGGGGAGGAGTCTGGGGAGGGCTGGCCCCCCATCCCTAGCTGCCCCCGGCCCCCTGAGCCCTGCTGCTCCCCGCCTCCCCCCAGCCCTGCCCACAGCTGCCACCCTCACCTGGTGGGACCTTGTTCTCGGCCAGGATGAGGCTGCAAATGCGCAGGAGCTCTGGAGCCACATCTACAACCTGTGGGGAAAGCAGGGCTGACTCAGGGGCAGAAGCACCCCTGGGCCCCAGCACTGGGGTGGGTGGTAGGAGCCCCAGAGAGGCAGTCTCCCACCTGGGCTGTTTGAGCGATGCTGATTAACACACACGCCAAACAACTGTGAACCATGAGAAGAACCCTGAAACAGGGTGGTAGTAATGTTTTTTGTTTTTTGTTTTTTTTTGGAGAGCATGAGACTGTGACCAAAGGTATTTGAAATCACGGCCTCAAGACCAAAAGAAGCCCAGACACTCAGGAGCTCCACCCACACAGTAGTCTGCGAAGATGCAAGACAAAGGTGATGGACACAAGAGCACTGGGACATGAGTCCCAAAGCTAGCCACTTGATGCAGACAAATCTCATTCAGAAAGCAGAGCTGCTCTGACTGGAAAGGATGGTGGGGTGGCCCAAAGGACCCAGGCTCCATGGAGCACAGTCTGAAAGAGCCTGGTCTAGGAAATCAGCCTAGGAAAGCTGTGACTTCTGGCTCAGACCAGAGGGTGGAAATGAAACCTCCCTGAGGAAAAATGCTACGTGGTGAGAGGAAGCCCCTCCTCTCCCATTAAACGCCTTGGCTGCCAATCCTTGCACACCAACAAGAAAGCCGAGAAGAGCAGCTTAAACTGATGCCAACCCTGCCTGTCAATGAGAGTGGAGCATCAAGCCCCCTCTAAGGGCCCCAGCATTGGGGTTACCTGGTCAGGGCTGCTCTGGTACAGGAAGCTGAAGAGGTGCCCTAAGGTGACCCACTCCTCCAAATCCTCCTTCAGTGGCAGGGCGTGCAGCAGGGCAGCCAGCACCTGAACACAAAGAAGACTCTGGCCTCCAGCCCTGCACCCTCCTCAGCTCCCTGGCCCTGCCTGATGCCCCCACCCCTCACCTGGGGCTCTGGTTTCCTCGTGGGACTGGCCATCAGCAGGCGGGCAAGTGCCCCACAGATGTTGTCATGGACACGATCATGGCGCTCCCTCGCCAGGAGGGGCAGCAGGAGCCCCAGCAGCTTGGGGAAGTGTCTGGTCCACAGTCAAGGAACAGGCACGCGGGGAGACTGCTCCCATCCCGAACCCCAGGGACACCCTCCCAACCCCATCTGGGCCCCCTCCTGCAAGCCGAGGATACTCCTGGGCAGGGCGACCCCCGTGCTCCGCCAGCACGCCCAGCCCAAAGACGGCATTGCTCCGCACCTCGGGGTCCGCCTCCCGGGCAGTGCTCAACAGCACGGGGAGCAGCCTGGACACAAACTGGGCCGAGGCGGCACCCAGGCCCTGAATGGACTCCGCCAGCGTCCCCACCGCAAAGGACTTCTCTGCCACTGTGCAGCCCTGTTTCTGGTGGGGGGAGGAGTGCGAGTCAGCCTGGGACTGGGACAAAGTGGGGAACTGGGCACAGGGGGCACAGGCGGAATGGGGCTCGAAGCCAGAGGACAGAGCACTCACCGTCTTGCAGAGCAATAATGGCAGGAAGCCGGCAAAGAAGGGGGCAAAGGCATCTCCCCCGGCCGCAGTGGCCAGGGCAGGGATGGCCTCACCAGCATGCTCCAGCAACATGGCGTCGTATTCAGCCTGCAGGGCCAGGTCAGAGGCTGGACACCAGGGCCAGCTCTAAGACTTGGGGACACCTCCCACCATACTCCTCCACGGCTGCAGGTGGTCTCCCTGAGGGCTGCCCTTGGTTGACAGGACTGGCCCCTTCCAGGCTGGGTTTGTTTGCAGCCCAGCTTTCCCTCCTGGTCGTCCTACTCCCACTATCAATCCAAGCCTACCCCGAATCCCCACCTCCAGGAAGCCTTCCTTGAACACCCACTGCCTTAGTGGGAGCGGGGTTGGTTGTTCCGAGCCACTACCAATCTTTTAGCAAGCCCCGTACCCCCAAGCCACGCCAAGCACGCCGTCCACCCCGCCCCGTGGAGACCAACTGGGCTGCCTGGTCCCAGTCTGCACCCGTAGCTCTTACCTGGTCCTCATCCTCCTCCTGGTCGGTGTCCTGACAAGCTGTCTGCAGAAAGAGGGCGCTCAGCTCAGTCTGGGCTCTCCTGCCCCTTCTCCTTTCCATGGGTGGAAGGAGGGGGAAGCTGGACTGGTAGCCTCTGGCTAGCCCCACCCAAGGCTGGGCCACCTCCTCACCCTGCAGCCCGCCGGCCCCTCACCTTCCTCTGCAGCACAGCCTTGAGTGCGTGGCAGAGCTCAGCAAGCCGCCCGGGGGGCTGCAACGCCACGCTCCCAGAGCCGCGCAACACTGCCGTCAGGGCCGACAGCACGGCCATCACCACCTGGCGCTCCCGCTCCCCGTTCACTGCCCGCACGTAGGATGGCACCACCCGGGCCAGCGCGGCCTGCAGAGCTGGGGACACGATTGGCTGAAGCCTTGGTCAGCCCCTGCCCCCTCCCCACCCACCCCCTGCTTCCAGAGGCCCCAGCCTGGACCCGGCCTCGCCTTCTCACCAGCAGTGTTGGGTTCCGAGGGGCAGCTTTGACAGGCTTTGTGCAGCGCACAGCAAAACTGACCCAGGGCCTCATGGGCTGCCTTCCGCACGTTCAGGTGAGGGCACTGCAGCACGAGAAGGGGCAGGACGTGTGTGCTGCGTGCAGGGCCGGCACAGCTCCTAGCCCCCAGACCTCACCCGCCCCGCCCCCCGCCCCACTCACCTCCAGCAGTGTGAACACTTCTTCAAAGACAGTCTCCATGTACGGAAGGAAGGCCACACTGTGGACAGACACACCACCATGGGGCAGGGGCTCCCAGGAGAGGTTCCCAGTGCCAAGGAGAGGCCAATGCTCACCTGGCATTCACAGAGATCTCCCCCAGCGCAGCACAGGCGTCTTCCTTCTCATCGAAGAAGGCGTTTTCCACGCTGTACCTAGAGTAAGGTGGGGAGGCAGCAGCAATCAGGCGCCAGTAGAAGCAGAGCTGGCCCTGGGCCCTTGTCCAAGCCAGGATCCCCCAGACCAGAACGGCACCCTCCGCACCCTGAGATCTCTGAGTCATCCTCCTCTTCCTCGTCCTCCTCCGCGAGCTCCTCCTCTTCCTCCCCACCGCGCTCGTCGTCAAACAGAAGGAAGGTGCTGCTTCCATTGTACTGAGGCTGGAATGGGGAGGCACAGCAGGGACTTTGGCTCAGCTGGGCCCAGGAGAGAGATCCCATCCCAGCCCTGGCCGTCCCCAACTGGCCCAGCCCACCCTGTGTGCTCACCACAATGACCTCGGTGGAACGCAGTGACAACAGCATGAGTGTGGTGATTCGTGGCAGGTGGGGAGCGAGGCTCTCACCCATCAGCCCCGATAAGGCTGCAAACAGGCTGTACCTGGCGGAGACAGGCGGAAGCTTTATAGTCCTACCTGCTGTAGCCAGACAGGACGGGGGAACCCGGGGAACCCATGGTCCAGAACCGGAGGACTGGGGTCTGGGTGGGGGCGGGGTGAGGGCTCACTCACGTGCAGCGCCGCAAGTCAGGGTCGTCTACCTGGTCACACAGGCCCAGCCCCAGCTGGCAGCATTCCTCAGCCAGGGGCCTCATGGGCTCCCCTACTGCTCGCGCCAGCACCCCAAGTGTCTCTGCAGAGGCAAGGGCTCGGTTAGCACCAGGATGAGGCACTAGGCCAGAGGTGTGCAGGGCCAAGGCCTAAGGGACCAGAGATAGCTGGGCGGGGGCGGGGGAAATTCAGAAATCCCTTCTACTCCTGGGTACGGTGCGAGCGCAGGAAGACACCTGTGCTGCCCCGGGGCGCTCTCGAGAACGACAGGTGAGCATCGGCCCTTCCCCAGCACTGGGAAGCCCGCCTAGGAGTCCCTCGCTCACCCAGGCTCTGGATCCGCACAGGCTGAAGGTCCTCATGGCCTGTCAACAGGAATTCCCGCAGGTGCTCCACGATGGTGGGGAAGTAGGGCAGCATGGAGGCCTGGGCAGCCGTGGCTGCAGCATGGAAGGACAGAATCAGAGCTGGAGAGTGAGCAGGGACCACCTGCCGCAGGCACCCGGAGTGAACCCATGCTCCCGCCTCCTGCCTCTGACTCACCAATGGCCCCCAGGGCGCTCACAGCCAGCTCCTTGGCCCGGGAGCTGCTGGGGTTCCTCAGAGGCTGCAACATACACTCCATGAGCTCCGTAAGGTAGTGCTGCACTTCAGGCCCTGTGGGAACGGGCACCCCTCTACCAACCAACCCAGGCCTCCTACCTGCCTCCAGGCCGACCCTCCTTGTGGCCCTGCCACATCCCTCTCCCCACCACGGGCAGTGGTTCGTGGAGCTGCACCTCCTGCCCCCTTCAGCCAAAGCGACAGCCCTGTCCCCTCCCTCATACCCCCAAAGGGCATCGCCACCTAGGTTCTCCACGAAGTTCTCCAGAGCATAGCAGGCCTTGGCTAGGTGACGTGTGCACCCAGGAGGCACGGACTTTAGGTAGGCGAGGAGCAGTGGCATCACCTCCCCGGAATAGCTGCGAATGTGGGGCTGGGGAAAGGAGAAAGGCGGCCTGAGTCAGCTCAACTGCAAGGCACGCACCTAAGTACTGATGGCAGCAGGGATGCCTGAGGGATGGGGCTGAGGGGAAGCTGGTCTCTGGGACAGGTGGGGACTCTGAAACAGTGGCTGCCCACACCGGCCTTGCTGACCTGTAGGTTCTCTGAGAACTGGCCCAGGGCAAAGAGCGCAGCATTGCGCACAACCTGTGACGGATCCTCCAGGCTCCTGCACACGATCTGTAGCAGTGGGGACAGCAGTCTGGATGGGGCAGGATAAGAGGATGGAGTCTGAGGGGCAGGACCTGAGATCCCTGGGCTGAGCCATTCTGCTGTTTCCCCTGGGAAAACCAAGGCTTTCTGCCACCAGATGGTGAGCACCACCCGCTGACCCTGACAGCTGGGGTATCTTTCAAACCAGGACACTTGAGTGTGGGAGCAGACACTAGTGATGACTAGGCTCAAAGGACAAGCGGAGACCAGGACTGCCGTGGGCAGTGTGGTCCTCCTCCCCATGGCCCACCCTCACTCCGAGACAGGGGAACAAATACCTCTGCCTGATGTGGTCCCCGGCTCCATCCGAGAGCACCGCCAGCACCAGGAGGCCAGCCTTGCGCTGGTATGGGCTCTGGCTCCGCAAAGCCTCTTCCAGCATGGGCATCTAGGGGAGCAGATGGCACTCTCCTGAAACCCCAGCACGAGCCTGCCTGTTCCTGCGGCAACAGGCCTTCCACACCTACCAGGGCCCAGACATCCTCAGGCTCGGGAGGCTAGGCAAACCCGGGGGTAGGAGCACTGGAAGGACAAAGCCACACTTACCAGCAGAGGACAGAGCTTCTCAGGGGGCAAATGGAGTGCCAGCATGTCCACGACCTGGAAAAGGACAGGGAGACTTTGATGGACTCCATCTCTGCCCCCCAACCTCCCCCAACGACCTAACACCCCTGCCCCCGGCCCCTGTCCCACATCCCACCTGAACGGCAAAGTGCTTGGGCGTCTCCCCCACCAGCTCAACATCCAGCTCTTCCTCCTCTGAATCCTGGTCCTCAGGATCCAGCTGACCCAGGGGGGGCTCGGCAGCCATGATGGGGAAAAGGGTGTGCAGCAAGGGTGGCAGGAGGCGATTCTTCAGTAAGGCCTTAAAAGGGAGAATGGAACGGTGTCCCTGAGAATCTGTTCCCAAGATGGACTCACATTAGAAATTCCAGCCTTCCAGGCCACAGGGGGTCCAGCAGGAGATTCCCAATCTCCCAGCCAAGAGCTGGGCTGAGTCCAGGCCCAGCCTGGAACATCTTAGCCATGGTACTTTACATATCCCCAGATGGACAGAAAGCTCCAAGAGTGAGATGGAGAAGAAGATGGAAGTGGGGCGATGTGTGTCAGAAGGCACTCACCTTGCTCTTGACTTTGACCAAGAAAGTGAGGCAGCAGAGAATACGCACACGTATTGCATCACCCAGGGCCACGTTTCTAGCCACCTGCCCAGAGACCAACTCGAATCAGAAACCGGCAAGGAAACTCCCAGCAGAACAAGCAGCAGGGACAGTGCCGACCCCAGGCTCACCTCCAGGCAGAACGTGAGGACCTCTGAAAGGTGGGAGGTGATGATGGGCAACTCTGACTCCAGCAATTCATCCAGGGCCTCCAAGGCCTCACAGGCCTTTGCCTGCCAGACAGAGAAGTCACGGGGTTACTATGCTCTTCTTCAGTGGACCAGGCTGAATGCTCCTGCACCCTCCTTCCAACAGAGCTCCTACCCGAATGTCCTCACCTCGTCTACAGGGATCAGAATCTGCACGGCCACGATGAGCTTGGGCACCAACATCCGCACGAGAGGCTGGAGGACACAAGATGAGCTAAATCACAGAGAGCACGATGCAGCCTAATCTCCAGCCCCAGAAGCTGGCAGCTTCCTCGAAGCCTGCACATAGCAGGAGCCTAGGCAAAGCCACCCACAGGATCCCCTCTCAACTGTTAGGCAGGACAAAAAGCAGAGAAAGAATCTTAAGTAGCTCTGCATCCTGCAAGGGTGAGGACACGAAAGCCCGAGGGTAGGAAGCCAGGAAGGTGAGGGCCCACATCTCACCACATCATCAGTGCCAAGGTAAGGGGCCATGGTGGTCAGAGTGCGCAGGGAATAGAAGAGGAGCCCAGGAGAGCCCACATCACCAAGGGTCTCATTCAGAAGCCGAAGAAGCTCCCGGTGGTGGGGTCGGAAGGCCTCAGGCCGGGAGGTCACCACCACACTTAGCAGCAAAAGCCCCATCTGCCCAGGAAGAGGGGTTGAGAGGGAAAAGCTTACATGGTCTATCCAGCCTCTGGGTCCCTTCCTCCCACCAACCATGTGGTAGTACCTCTCTCTCAGGGACGTGGAGACTGTGGATACTGTGCTGAAGAAGCTGCATGAGCTGAGGCCAGGCCTCCAGGCCTTCTTTTCGAAAAACGGTAGCTGAGAGCTGGGCCAGGCTAAGACTCACAGAATGCCTGCAAACAGGAGAGATTCCCCACCCCCAATCACCCTCCAGTACCCTTCCCTGTATGCGATGGCCCTGCCTCCATGGGGTGGCCAGGAGAGAAACCTCCAGGTGTGCGAACAGGGCCTCTGCCAAGTTGGGACACAGAAGACAACGTCTCAGAGGGACACTAGCAGCACAGTGGGTGTGCAGTGTGGTGAGGGTGACCTCACTCATGCTGAATTTCAGTTCTGTCTTCCAACTCGGCTTTGGCAGACCATCACAGCCCACGCTCAAGAAGTTTCATCTTTAATACAGCTTGAGAGTCGTTCCTCCACCCTCGGTCTAGAACCTAAGTCCCTGCCCCCCAAGAGCCAGCCTGGAGCTGAAAAAGAAGGCAGAAACCCTGAGAAGCTCTTAGCCTAGAGTCAGTTAGGGCCCTGAGAGGAGGCAGGTAGGCACTTACTCTGTCTCTCTCTGGAGGACCGTCAGGATCAGAGACTTGATGCTGGAACACAGGTGGCAAGTATTTGGTACCCAAGAACCGCCTCAGCCCGGCCCCGCCCCACCCCTGGCCCCGCCCACCTCTCCTGTTGCTCGGCTGCCAGCCGTCGCCAGCCGGTGCTCAGTCGTCTGCGGGTCAGTACGGCCGCGAACTGGCGGATCTGGGACGAGGAAGCAGGCACGTGAGGGTCCGGGCAAGAAGGTGCTGAGAGAGTTGCCGAGGGCAGGAGCTGGGGCTTGACATGTGGCGTACTATGGGAAACTCAGCAGGAAGGGGCAGGAACCTTACCTGAGGGTCGCCCGCCGAGGCCAGCAGTTCGCAGAGCGCGGGCAGGGAGGCGGGGTCCCTAAGAGCGATCTGGAGCTGCTCGGTGGCCTGGGGAGAGCCGGGGGTCAGAGTCGGGCCGTTACCGCAACGCCCCCGCTCGCCCTGGCCCGGTCCCGCCGGCCCCATACCCGGCGGATGCGCTCGGTGTCCGGCAGCAGCAGCTCCCGGAGGATCTGTTCCAGGCCGGCGGGCTCCATGACAGCAGGGGAGCCGCCGCTGCGGGGCCGGAGTTGGGGGAGGGACAGCACGTGGAGGCTCCGAAACCCGTTTCCGGCGGAAAGGGCGTTGCTCCGCGCCCCTCCCGTCACCAGGGTGATTCAATTCGCTTCGCGCAGAGCTCGGGCTCCGCCACTTCCGTTGGGCGGAGCGCCGGCTGAGCCGCGGAAACAGGGCCCCGGTAATGAAGGTTCCGCTAGCCGACAGTTCCTCAGCTCCATGAAGAATTCGAGTTCCGTTCATTTCGCGGCCGACCCGCCTTCCTAGGGGACAGTGCCCTTAACGGCAGGGCACGAGTTCCTATATCCAGACCAAACCCTCCAACTACAGGATCCTGTTTCTTAATAAATTTTATTTTGGTATTGTAAAAAGAAAAATTAGGACCAAAAAAAGGCAACTTAAAAAGTTCAAATATATACTCCTTATATAATAGAGATTTATAATTTCCCGGCCCTCTCTGGGGAAGGGAGGCCCAAAGGGCAAAGGGGAAGGCAACAAAACCATCACACAACTCAGTCACTCAATCAGAAGAGATGTTGGTAAGAGATCAATAGGGCATGAAGAAAGGGAAAGAAGAGTGATAGTTTTGCCACCCAAAACTCAGTCCATCTTGAGGTTAACATAGATATAACGGATGAACTTTAGGGAAGAAAAAAAGGAGATGGTGCCCAGCATGAGGAAGAAGACATATCCAGTGAGTAAGGAGTAGCCAAAGAACTCTACTGTCTGTACCACCCCTGACATGTTGGAGCGCCGGGCATAGTAGAAAACTGAGTAGAAGAAGATGAAGAGCCCAGTGGAGCCAACACTCAGCACAGATCGCCACCACCAGCGGTAATCCTCCCCAGACAACTGGAAGTAGGTGAGCGCGATGGAGATGCAAGCCCCCACGCTCAGCAGGATGGCGAAGACGAAGAAGAGGATGCCATACAAAGTGTACTGCTCCCGACCCCAGACTGTGGCAAAGATGTAGTACAGCTCCACAGAGATGGCACTGTGAAGAGAAGAAACGATACACAGCATTAAAGGGCTGTGCACTGCCAGCACAGTGGCCAGGCCAAAATCCAGCCACCACCCCTCCATGTTACTGGGTCACTGTGGAAAGTGGGCCCCCTCTACTCCCTGCCCTGGAGTTCCTGGCTTGATGGGGATTCTTTTACCTATGATTAGCTGCTCTCATTTCAAGAACATCTTCTTTGGTAGGTTGAGAGCAGGGATCTTGTCTGTTCTATTTTCCACTGTATTTGTCTGGCACTAAAAGGTACTCGATAAATTGGATGAGTAATCAAATGGGTTTTAAGCCCCACGTGGTGTCACCAAAGTCAGAAACTAGGAAGATAGTGAAAGGAGCAATGTCTCTGGAGAGCTTCACAAGTGAGACACCCTCATATTTGAACTGATTCAAGCTCAGTCCTGGTTGGAGAAAGTAGGAACCATTTAGTGAACTCTTAATGGTACAGCTGAACCAGGGATTATCACTGACAATGGGTTACGGTACAGGGTGAGTAGGGAAGGGGAAAGTTAAGGTCAGGATCCTGAGAGTGATGGCCATGGGATAAAGGGAGGATACCTGAAAGGCAGGAAGCCTCCAACAGTCATGTGGATGAGAGTAGACTTGTACCAGGGCTGGGGCGGGATTTCCCGAGCTATGTTCTTGGTGCGACAAGGTGCATCAAAGGGGCTAGCGTTGTTCTTCCCGAAGATACCTCCAATGACAGTGAGGGGAAAGCCCACCAGCAGCCAAACCGTCAGAAGCAGCAGGATGGTGGTGGCTGGCAGAGCCTGTGTTGAACCATTGGCCCAATGCACGGAGTTCACCACACTCCATGTCAGGAAGAAAGGCACTGCAGGGATGGGCCCGAGAGGGAGAGTTAGCACTAGGAGCTACATCCCTGGGAGCACCCAATCAGACTGGACCTAAAGGCATGAGGAGTGAAACATCCTGCTCCCAGGCTGACTCCACCCTTTCATGTCTTGTTCTTTGTTCCTTAGCTTACCAACACTCCCTCCCCTACCCATTATCATTAAGGATCTAAGCAAGCCGTTACATAATGATCTAAGAGTGACACAAATCCACCTGCCTCCAAGGGCCTGTCCTGCTGTGGCACGGGTGATTCCTAGTATGAGACATTCATTTGATTAAGGCTCTGTTTTCAGAAAGCCCTGGTTCAAATGTAAATGTGGTAGAACAGAAATCAGACACAACAGTTGGAAACACAAGAGGTTCAGAATGCAAACCACTACTGCCTTTGAAAGGACAAGCTGGCTTGAAAGGCTAGAGTGGGGAGGCCCACTTTCAAAATTAAAAAAGCTTGGGGAGGGACTTCCCTGGTGGTACAGTGGTTAAGACTCCGTGCCTCCAATGCAGGGGGCACAGGTTCAATCCCTGATCAGGGAATTGGGATCCCACATGCTGTGCAGCGTGGCCAAAAAAAAAACGTGGGGGGAAAAAAGGGAGTCTCAAAAGATAAATTCAAGAGTGTTATTTCAGTGTAATGGTTGAGAATACAGGCTCTAGAGTTTGACTGCCTAGGTCTGAAACCTGATTCTCTGCTTTTTAGGAGTATAATCTCAGGCAAGTTACCTAACCAGCCTGAAGTTCAATTTCCTCATCTGTAAAATGGGGACAATATTACCTACTTCATAAAGTCAGTGTGAGAATTAAATGAGATGAAGGCATGTCAAGTGCTTATCACGTTGCCTAAAACATTTCAAGGGCTTAATATTTAACTATGCAAAAAAAAAGAAATGAATTTTTTGTCTTTTGAATGGTTTCCTTAGTGTTTCTTTTACCTATTTTCATTCCCTTAAAAGCCTTACTCTGACTCTATCTCAGGTTCCATGATGTGTTCTAAGTTCCTAAATTGGCCCACCGCGGAAAGGGCAGTCCTCACCAGAGAAGAGACTGGTGGTGAGAATGATGTTCCACACCCAACGCTCGCCTCCAATCTGCCGGTAGAAGTGGCTGGACACGTAGCCAGAGATGCAGCAAGTCAGGGCATACAACAAGATGGCTGCTGAGTTAATAGCCCCGTGACGGTGCACATTGAACATGCCCAGCAGCGCCATGACAATAATGCCTGCAGCGTGGTAGTGGAAAGTCTGTGTTAGGTCTCACCTATCCCTCTTCCGGCAAATTCAGAGAAATCAGCCAGCCCCCTTTCTCCCAGACCCAGGGCTTCCATCAAAACAATATCCCCCAGTTCTGTTGTCCAGAAAACCCACAACAGAATATACACATCCTTGCTAGAGCCATTCCACCCCTTAGGTCTGCCCCTCACCTTGGACAGAAGAGAAGATCTGTAGATCTTTTTCTGAACAAACTACCTACTTAGTTCTACCCCTTGAGAGAAATCCCTAATTAATTTTTATCACCTTACCAGTGCCAAGGGCCAGGAACTGGGCACCCACACCAAGCACAGCACAGAGCAGACCACGGTATGGAGGGAAGCGGAAGACATCTGTATGGATAATTTTCCAGCCATTGTCACCTTGGTCAAAGTCATCACCAGAACCTCCAGAGGTTGTCTCTTCATCCAAGTTGTACCGAGCCAGGTCATTTCGAAGCACACGCATGAGAATGACAGCCACAAAACCCACCAGTAAAAACACAAGCACCATGGAATTAATGATGGACAACCAATGGATTTCCAGTGTTCGGGGAAAGAAACCACCATCATCACCACGGCGCCTGTCACTCCGACGCTCGACTGAAGTCTCAGACCAGCGCACACTGTAGGTGTGGGTGAGGCCTAGGAACTCATCAGGTCGTAACCCATCTAAACTGTGGGGCTTGACGTCCCGCACTGAGACATTGGCAAATATAATACGATCTCCGTGGAATTCTAGGTGGAAGTCCAAATGGGTCCAGAGTCCTATCTTGTGGCTGTGAGGCAGGAAGCCACTCTCCTCCATGTAGCCCACAAAGCCACGGATTGGCAAGTCGTCCACCACAAATTCAAAGTAGTATAGTTCCTCAATGGCCTGGCGCAGCTGTTCCACCTAAAAAGAGCAAGTTAGGAGTCAGACAAGGCCTCCCCAGGCATTGGATTAGAGCAGGGTTTCAACCTCAGCACTAATGACATTTTTTTTTAAATTAATTATTTATTTATTTTTGGCTGCATTGGGTCTTCATTGCTGCGCGTGGGCTTTTCTCTAGTTGTGGAGAGCAGGGGCTACTCTTCGTTGTGGTGCGTGGGCTTCTCATTGCGGTGGCTTCTCTTGTTGTGGAGCACGGGCTCTAGGTGCACGGGCTTCAGTAGTTGTGGCTCACGGGCTCTACAGCGCAGGCTCAGTAGTTGTGGCACACGGGCTTAGTTGCTCTGCGGCTTGTGGGATCTTCCCGGACCAGGGCTCGAACCCATTGGCAGGTGGATTCTCAACCACTGTGCCACCAGGGCAGCCCCACTAATGGCATTTTGAGCTGGAAAATGCTTTGTTGTGGGGGGCTGCCCTATGAATTGTAAGATGCTCCGTTCCTGGCTTCTTCTCACTAGATGTCAGTAGCGTCCCCCGGTAGTGACAATCAAAAATATCTTCAGAGGACTTCCCTGGTGGTGCAGTGGTTAAGAATCCACCTGCCAATGCAGGGGACACGGGTTCGAGCCATGGTCCGGGAAGATCCCACATGCCGCAGAGCAACTAAGCCCGTGCGCCACAACTACTGAAGCCCGCACGCCTAGAGCCCGTGCTCCGCAACAAGAGAAGCCACCGCAACGAGAGGCCCGTGCACTGCAACAAAGACCCAACGCAGCCAAACATAAATACATTAATTAATTAGAAAAAAATCTCCAAACATTGCCAGGTGTCTCTTGAGAGACAAAAGTCCCCTGCTGAGAAACACTGGGTAGACCCTAGTATGTTGGGATTCTCCGAAATGAGCAAGTATGACTTGACAGGATGAAGGCCTAGGAGGAGAGGGAGGTGTAGGAAGGTCTGGAGTAGACTAAGGAAAAGTGCCCTAAGATAGGAATTGCTGAAGAAAAAAGCATGATAGGGAAAATTAGGTAGCGTGTAAAGGAGCCAGTTAAAGAAGCCAAGAGGTAGGAATGGCAAAAAATGACTACGTAGGTGTGATAGTTGGGACCTTATTACCAACAGAGAAGCTTCGAGTCAGGAGACCTGGGCTCTAATGTCAACTCTGCAATCCACTATCCATGTAGTCTTGAAGAGGTTACTTCTGAGCAAGCATGTTTCTTCATCAACCAAATGCAAATAATAAATACTACCTTCCCTGCCTGCCACATGAGGTTGTACTTAGAATCAAATCAGATCATTTCCATAAAGGTGCTTTGAAAACCATAAACCTAAGGCACTGTTATTAGGTCCTGGGAGGGAGGGCTAAGTTCTAGTCCGTGTGGAGAGGCTGACCTGTGCGGAACTGAGCTGCATGTGGCACAGAATTCTCTTCTCCACATTCTCCCGAAAGCGGATCTCGTACAAAGACTCAGCCATCCGGTCCCCATCCAGCACTTCACCCAGGCTAAGGCTTTTGTGGCGTATCTTCTCAGGACAGCAGACTGGAAGCTGATAGTAGTGGTAAGTCTCCTGAGGGTTATGGTAAGGTCCCACTTTGTTGACATACAGAATGACGGGGTCGCCGGCCTTGTAGTGTGTCACACCTTCCACTCCTGGATCTCGACCTGTGCCCAGCAACAGCAGCAGCAGGAGTGGCAACCACCGGCAGCTCCAACTTCCAGGGTGGCCTAGGACTGTCATCCTTAAGGCAGCGGAACCTGTTTGGGGGAGTCCTGCAGTTATGGGAACCAGGGATCGAATGACTCCCCAGGTCAGGTTCTTTGAACTGAAGCCAATGGCTCCAATTCCTCCCCTTGGCCTTTCCGACCCTCCCTCAGGAGGCCACCTCCCCACCGCCACACCACAGCATGTCTCTCTAGCTCGAACACTGGGCTCCGCCTCTGCTATGTAGTCCTCCCAACCTGGGGTTCCCCCCCCTCCGGCAGCCCGCCTGCCCGGGACCTCCCCACGCGCCCCAGCCCGTTTCCATGGCAACGCCACGCGGCCCCGCACGTCCGGCACCTTCCCGCCGCAGCCCCGGGGTGCTCTCCGCGCGGGAAGGGCTGGCCGAGGCGGCGCCAGCGGCCTCTGCGGCCCTGCAGCCGCCCTCGCGCTCCTGCCGGGGTCTCCCCCAGAGCCGCGCGCTAGCGGGGGGCCTGGAGAGGACTTGACAACCGACCTCCACGGGGCTGGCCGCCGCGGTGCCTGATCGCAGCGGCTGCGGCCGCACCGCAAAACATCGCGCCCGGATCACTTCAGTGCTCCCTGGGAAACCTTTCTACGGTTGGAGGCCCGGCCCAGCTCTGGAGACCCCGCGAGTCTCGGGCTAGCCCGTCGCCCGGCAAGGAGCGGGGTGGGGGGCCCTCCCGGCGACCTGAGGGCAGCTCAGGACACGTCAGTCTTCCCTCTTCCGCCTTCACCCGAGGGGACCTCAGCCCAGCGGAAAGCTCTTTTCCTGGAGCTTGGAGTGGGCCACTCCCCCCAGGCCGAGGCCGCTCCGAAGCTCCCAGGTTTTTCCAGGGCGGGTTGCGGTTGAGACCTGGCTACGAGGACACAAACGCCCTTTTTGGATAAGCGTTGCCGCGGGTCCGGCCGCCTATCCCCGGGAAGGTTTGGGTTGGGCGCCCGAGAGCAGTGCCCACTGCTCGCGCCCAGTGACTGCCCGGGACCCGGAGCCCGGCCGGCGGCTGCGCCCACACCTAGGGGACGCCCGAAGCGTTTGCCGGCTGACCCAATGGGACTCGCCACCGACTGCTGAGGCCGAGCCCCGAGAGGCGGTTCAAGGTCCTCAACCCGGGCGGGGGTGAGGCTTTGGGCGTCGCTGTGGAAGGACAGCAGAGGACACAGCCCATACAAGGGTCCTAGAATCGGATCTCACCGCACTGCTGCTCTGCCATCCGTCCTGAATGGCCTCTCGCCAAAAACCAAATGCCGTAAATAAAAATCTTACCAAGGCTGTACTGGAGGCCTCCCTGACCGTATAGCGACCGTCCCGTGTCCGACGATAGGCAAGCCTGGGCCAGGTTTGGTGCAGAGGCACGCAAAGAGATCGGGTATTTGCTCTTTTACCCCGTGAACTGGGCAGCCTGACGCTTGTTGTTAATTGCAGGTAAAGAACCTTGACATGCTTGCTTCGGTCTCTATGTTTTTATTCTTTATCTCTGTATATGTGTTTGAGCATCTCTTAATTTTGTATGTATTTGCTCTTTTACCCCGTGAACTGGGCAGCCTGACGCTTGTTGTTGTTTTTTGTTTGTTTGTTTAATCTTATTTACTTATTTTTACTTTTGGGTGTGTTGGGTCTTCGTTTCTGTGCGAGGGCTTTCTCTAGTTGCGGCGAGCGGGGGCCACTGTTCATCGTGGTGCGCGTGCCTCTCACTGTCGCGGCCTCTCCTGTTGCGGAGCACAGGCTCCAGACGCGCAGGCTCCGTAGCTGTGTCTCACGGGCCTAGTTGCTCCGCGGCATGTGGGATCTTCCCAGACCGGGGCTCGAACCCGTGTTCCCTGCATTGGCAGGCAGATTCTCAACCACTGCGCCACCAGGGAAGCCCAGCACCCCCCACCCCCCCGACGCTTGTTGTTAATTGCAGGTAAAGAACCTTGACATGCTTGCTTCGGTCTCTATGTTTTTATTCTTTATTTATCTCTGTATATGTGTTTGAGCATCTCTTAATTTTGTATTGCAGCTTACTCTGGAAAAGTTTATCCTGTCAAGGGATCTGCCATTAGGGAAATTCCTCTGGAGATCAGACCCAGGGGCCGTGACTTCGTTTTGGCCACCTGGGAGCAACTTAAGGTTTCCTTTTCCCGAGTGAAGAAAGTGGAAAATCTCAAGCGGTTTCTGGCTTGAAAAGCCCTTCATTTACTCACTTCTGCCCTCTCTGACCCAGCCCTCCTCCCCGCAGGAGGAGGTGAGGTTCCAGGAAGTAGGGGGTTGGGTTTTTTAGAGAATCAATGAATTTTGTAATCAGAAAAGTAACTTAGAGTGGCTTTGGAATAACTTTTAAGTGACAACCCCCTGGTCTCTAAACCTGGGCCTCCTTCACAATTAACAGCCACCCCCCATAAGATCAGTGCCACCAAGCCTCCTCTGCTTTTCTCTTGAATATCTTCCAAATTGCCCTCCATGCTGCCTTGGTTCAGGCCCCATCCCCTCACCTAAATTACCATGACAGCCACCTTGCTAGTCTCTTGGTCATCTCTCCCCTTGGATCCATTTTCCATACCGCTGCTGCAAGGATTTTTTTCTTTTTTTAGTCTTAAAGATGTCCTATTTCCTGCAACAGTGGTTCTTTTTTTAAAAAAATTTTAATACAATTTTTAAAGGTAACTTTCCATGTACAGTTATTACAAAATATTGGCTATATTCCCCGTGTTGTGCAATACATCCTTGAGCCCATCTTACTCCCAATAGTTTGTACCTCCCACTCCTCCACCCCTATATTGCCCCCTCCCCCTTCTCACTGGTAACCACTAGTTTGTTCCCTATATCTGTGAGTGTGTTTCTTTTCATTAAATTCACTAGTTTGCAAGAGTGGTTCTCAAATCTTGGTGTGCATCAGATTCAGCTGGAAACTTATTAAAAACATAGATACCGGGACTTCCCTGGTGCCACAGCGGTTAAGAATCTGCCTGCCAATGCAGGGGACATGAGTTCGAGCCCTGGTCCAGGAAGATCTCACATGCCGCGGAGCAACTAATAAGCCCGTGCGCCACAACTACTGGGCCTGCGCTCTAGAGCCTGCGAGCCACAACTACTGAGCCCGCGTGCCTAGAGCCTGTGCTCAGCAACAAGAGAAGCCACCGCAGTGAGAAGCCCACACACCGCAAGAAAGAGTAGCCCCCGCTTGCCGCAACTACAGAAAGCCTGCGCACGGCAACGAAGACCCAATGCAGCCAAAAATATAAATAAATAAATAAATAAATAAATAAATAAATAAATAAATTTATAAAAAACAACATAGATACCTGGGTCCCACCAAATCAGGATCTTGGGGAAGGAGGTGACTGGGCATCAGCATTTTTTAACAAGCTCTGACTTTGATGCACAGCAAAATTTAACCATGAGTACGTAGGATAGAGTCAAAAAAAGCTTGGCATATTAGGCCTCTCAGACCTGCATTTAAATTACTTCTCCAGGTACATTCCCCTCTAGAACCCTATCCTGTATTTAAATTGAAATCTTGAATGTCATATTTTCTCAAGCTTGCAAGCTTCATATATAGTTCCTTCTGCCTAGACTGTTCAATCTACCATTCCCTACTTAACCTGCCTGGAGACTTCTTTTGAACAGTGCAAATGCCACCTTCTCTATAAAGCCTTCCCTTACATCTCCTTACAGGCTTTGTTTATAGAACTTTATCTCACCGTACTGTTATTTTAACTTCTTATGTGTCTGTCTCCCTTGCTAATTGCTAACTCCTCACAGGAGGATTATAATTTATCCATCTTGGTATCCTCAGAACCTAACAGTGCTTTTGTATACAGTAGGCGGCTTAATACACATTCCTTGAATAAACTGGTTTACCTGCTGTAAGTGATGAGAACAGAGGTGCCACCAAGCTGCCTATCCAGGGGAGCAGAGGATAGGCGGGGCTGGGTGGGCCTCCTTACCACTGTGTGCCCTGGACAGTTGTTCATCTTGATAGACTGAGGATGTAGATTTGGCTTCCAACAGGACTTTGGAACCACCCTGCCAGCAGGATCAGCCTGTCAATAAATAGGAATTTACCAGTAGCCTATGGTATAATCTGTTGGAGTTTCTGTTTTGTTTTGGAGGATGGAAGATAACTCTGATTCTTCCTTTGTTACTTCCTCTGTGTGCCACCCCCTCCCCCCCATCTTAAATCCAGATAACCCCTCTGACCACAACCTCTTGTCCTGTCTTTCCCACCAAACTTGTTCCATTTCACTGAGACCTGCAACCCCTCCCCCTGCCCTTCGGCCTTTTTCTAGCTTGTCTTCCTAACCCAAGCAGCTTAGATTCTGCATTCCATCCTTTTAGCCAAATTCTTGCCTGTGTTCTTGATGCCTCTCTCCCATTATTCTTTCACGGCAGCTGCTAAGTGAAACCTTAATCTTGGGTCAATATGTCTGTTAATATTCAAACACCTATATCCAGAATGCTAAAATAATCTTAACACTATGATATGTTAAGATTGTGTGTCCATAAGTTGTGTTTTCCAAACTCATTTGGGCCCTCAGTGCTGCCCAGTAATGCTCATTTTCCAAATCAGCTCTCTCCCATTCTCCACAAGCCTTTCTTCTCAAGTCTTTGACTTCATATCCCTTCTCTCATCAGCTGACCTCCCTTACAGCCTAGTGGGAGATGCAAGCAAGAAAAACAATTACAGACACCACGTTAGAGAAAGTATTGGAGCTGTGGGAGCACCCAGGAGGGAGGAACATCTAACTTGGGCCTGAACAGTCAGTAAAGGCTTCCTTAAAACAGATCATCAGCTAAGTCCTGAAGGGAGAGTAGGAGTTTGCCAGAACAGAGGCAACAATGAAAGAAAAGCAGTTGTTTGGCTGGAGCATTGCTTGTATGTTACAAGAGAAAATCGGAGAGGTAAGCAGGGTCAAATTTGAAGCCACATAAAAGAATCTGGACTTGATCTTAAGGAGAATGGGGAGGCACTGAATTGTTATGGGAATAAAATCAGATTTACTCCCTGGACTTCAGGGTGAACACACTGAGGGGAGGGGAGCAGAAGGCTTGCTGGAGTTAAGAAATGAGGGGTCTCGATGAGATTCTTAGGGAGGACGGAAAGGTCTGAGGAAATAAGGCCTATAATAGAATCCTCAGGGTGTGATTAAGGGATGGATGGTGGGGGAGGCTCCAGTGGAACCTGAGAAATGGCTAGAGGGGTGGCAGGAAAACTGTAGAGTTCAGGGTCATGGAAGGCAAGATAAGAATGCATTTCAAGGGGACTTCCCTGGTGGTCCAGTGGGTAGAACTCCGCGCTCCCAATGCAGGGGGCCAGGGTTCAATCCCTGGTCGGGGAACTTACAGCCCACATGCATGCCGCAACTAAAGATCCCACGTGCTGCAACTAAAGATCCCACGTGCCGCAACTAAGACCCAGTGCAGCCAAAATAAATATTTTTAAAAAAGAATGCATTTCAAGGTTAAGAGGAGTCTCCATCCCCACCTCATAAATCCGAGTGATCCTTGTAACCGTCTTTGTGCATATAAAGGTATGGAAGTGATGTTTTGTGATTTTGGAGCCTAGGCCTCAATTGGTCGTGCAGCTTGTTTTTTTTTCTCTTGAAATTCAGTGGAAACTGTGTGAGGGAACTTGGGCTACTCTACTGAATAATGAGATCATACACAGAAACAAACCAGCCCAGCTGAGATGATGCCACCAGCTGAATTACCCAACTGAGTCCAGCTGAATTTGTCCAAAAAAAAAGGTTATTTTAAGCCACCACCACCACCCCCAAAAAGGAATACGTTTGAAAGTTAGGTTCCTTAGAACATGCTTCTACAATACCTTGCGATTCTCTGTGATATTCTGACACTCAGGTGTTTCTCATGCTGGATTATCAATGCTAGCAGAATAGGGTCTCTCTTGGCCTTATTGGTTATTTTCTCCCAGGACTCCGTACACTGCCTGGCACATAGCAGGTGCTCAATAAACATGACTGGTTGAAAGGACCAGATCCACGGAGCGAGTCTCACCAGATTATAAAGGTACCTCCAGCAATGAATATGTTCCAAACTGCATTTCCTTCTCAAGCCTTGTGGCCAGTGGTGGATAGAAGGTGAATTATGATGTGTGCGGAACATGGGACCTCGGGGAGTTCCGTAACCAAGAGGAGAAAGTTAACAACAGCCAGTGGAGACAAAAAGAACTGCTTCTCCCTTCTTCCCTCTCCAAGCTCCTAGTGCAGAGCTGAACCCAGCATCCCAGACTTGTGTGACTACATAGGCAAGCTTTTGGAGACTAACTTCACTTTGGTACCCTAGCCTTCAGCGGCTCAAGGTGTTGGCTTTCTGAGCAGACAGGAGGCTTTTAAGTAGCAAAGCTCCCTGCTCTCAGCAAGCCCAACACCATGGGGAAGGGAGACACCTTGGAAGCACCATCCACCTCGGCCTACCGCTCTGTCATGGAGGAATATGGTTACGAAGTGGGCAAAGTCATTGGCAATGGCTCCTATGGGACGGTGTATGAGGCTTACTACACAAAGCAGAAAGTCATGGTGGCTGTCAAGATCATCTCAAAGAAGAAGGCCTCTGAGGACTATCTTAACAAGTTCTTGCCCCGTGAGATACAGGTTGGAAAGGGGGCTAGAAGAGGGACCAAGCTGCTTAAGGCTTCTCAAAAGGGGTATGGTTAGGAGGGGGTGGAGCCAGAAACCCCTATACCACAACTGAATGACTCACTAGGCAGCTAGGAAAATTACTTGATGTAAATTCAGCTTCTTTCCACCTCACCTCCAGACCCTCAAAAAGTAAAAAGTGCAAAGCATAGGGTTTGTCCATAGGCCACCAGCCCTCTGGGGTTTGATTCTGTTGCAAAGTTCTAAGAAAGTAGCAGTGGGAGAGTAGGAGAAGGCTGGGAGCGCAGCCAGGGTGCTCCCTGCCTGGGTTTGATGGGTCCCTCTTCTGGGGCCAGGTAATGAAGGTCCTGCGGCACAAGTATCTCATCAACTTCTATCAGGCCATCGAGACCACATCCCGAGTGTACATCATTCTGGAGCTGGTTCAGGGTGGTGACGTCCTTGAGTGGATCCAGCACTATGGGGCCTGCTCTGAGCCCCTTGCTGGCAAGTGGTTCTCCCAGATGACCCTGGGCATCGCCTACCTGCACAGCAAGGGCATCGTGCACCGGTGAGGGCACTGCCACCCAGACTGGGGCCTTTGGGCTCCCAAGGGGGTTTTATGCACGTCTTCCATGTTCTACCCTCTTTTTTCTTCCCTTGACCTCCCTCCTCAGTATCTAGGCCTATTCATCCACTTTATTTTAATCATCCGGTCAAGAACATTTATTAAGTACCCACTGTGAGCAGAGCACTTTATGAAAAGTGATGGTGAGCTCCTAGTGATCCTCAGGTACCATCCTCTCTTCCCTTTGGGCTCTGCTCGTAACTCCATGACTTTCCTTCCTCTCTGCCCTGTGTCCTCATAATGGCATCTCTTTCCCTCTTTGCCTTTCCTTATCTCTAGCCTCTGACCCCTGGCCCTTCAGCTCCCAGTCTAACACTAAGCCCTCTCCTGACCCCCAGCCTTTCTGCTGCTGGTAGGGACTTAAAGTTGGAGAACCTGTTGCTGGACAAGAGGGAGAACGTGAAGATATCGGACTTTGGCTTCGCCAAGATGGTGCCTTCTAACCAGTCTGTGCGGAGTAGCCCTTCTTACCGCCAAGTGAACTGCTTTAGCCACCTCAGCCAGACCTACTGTGGCAGCTTTGCTTATGCCTGCCCGGAGATCTTGCTAGGCCTGCCCTACAACCCTTTCCTGTCTGACACCTGGAGCATGGGCGTCATCCTCTACACGCTAGTGGTTGCCCGTCTGCCCTTCGATGACACCAATCTCAAGAAACTGCTGAGAGAGACTCAGAAGGAGGTCACTTTTCCACCTAACTATGCCATCTCCCAGGAGTGCAAGGTGCTGGCTCCCCCAGGAGGGCTGAGGCCTCAGGGGTGACCTGCAGAGAGGGAATACCCAACCTAGACCTCCCAACCCCAGGGAAGCCTCCCCCCGATACCAGGGCCATTCCACACCCTTGCCCTGCCCTAGAATAGTGGGGAGGGCTTAAAGGGCCAACCTCTGGGCTTGCACCTGGGATGTGAGTGATAAGCAGGTTTTAGTCTCTACCTCTTTAGGCCAGAAGGGGATTCTGCAAGGATTTCCCCCACAGAACCCTTCCTTTCCTTCCCCTCAAGGTGCTGGCTTTCTGAGCAGACAGGAGGCTTTTAAGGGTAAAGTCAGGGCCACACTCCCTTTCACCAGAGTGGTGTGATGGGCTATCCTGCTTCTTTCTTAGGTCCAGCTACTCATTGTGTGGCACAATGCGGGCCAGCTCAGCCAAGACCTCTCTCTCCCCTGCCCTAGAACCTGGTCCTCCAGACGCTACGCCAAGCCACCAAGCGTGCCACCATCCTGGACATCATCAAGGATCCCTGGGTGCTCAAGTTCCAGCCTGAGCAACCCACCCATGAGATCAGGCTGCTTGAGGCCATGTGCCAACCCCCCAGCACCACTAATCGTCACCAATCCTTGGAAATCAGTACCTGAAAGTGGCGGAAGGAGGGGGTTGAAAGAGGAGCAAAGCAGGAGGGTCTTGGGCTAAAAATCTTTTATACCAAAAATAAATCTAATTCTGTTTTAGTTCCATCAGGTAGAGTCACATTCTTTCCTCAGGGGGAACCTTAGCAGGGAACACTGCTGAGGGCGAGAGGTGTGTTTCTGCCCAGAGCTTGTAACCAGTCATCTTGACACTGGTTAAGTCAACATTATAATTTACAGTGTAGCGCATATGTGGCTCATAGGTGAGTGGGTTGGGCGTGCTCAGAGGAACACCTGCTTTGGGGAGGCTTCATTATTCTGGCTGAGTACATGCTCAGTTTTGTCTATCTCTATGCACTCTAAATGTTCAAGCAGTGGGGCAGAAGTTGCTCTACCCTGATTGCTCAGTTTGGTCACAGCTCTGCCTGTCTACAGTCCAAGGGGACGGCAATGTTCGTTCTTTTAGAGATGGGTAACAGGAGGTATGTAATATCTTGGTTCCTTCCTCCTTCACATGCCACCTTACCCACTACTGAAACAATCCTGGTGAATCATGGTCCCTCATCATTGCTCCTACACGTTGAAGTGACAGTTCAAACCAAGCCTATGAACTATGCGTTCTGGAGAAAGGAAACCTATTGACCCCTTATCCCCGTACGTCTCCTTTCCTACCCTTCAAAGTGGGCTTTGTAAGGGGATGGCTGGTGAGTCACGGGGCTCTCTCGGCAGAGGCACAACTGGGTGAAAGTAATGAGGGAAGGCTCAGGGACAGCTCCACACGGCTCTAGGATAAATAACAGATGGCAGTTTCCTCACCCTCAGCACCAGGCAGCTCTAGGACACACCAGCTTGAGAGATGGAACAGTATCTGCCTGGAACATAGTAGGTTGAGATAATGGAAGCTCCCATTTCTCCTATGCTCCAACTCCCCTTCATTACTCTCATTATTACTCATTTCTTGAAACAAAGCTCCAAGGACCAGGAGACGAGTTTCAGTTGTAGACAAGGCAGTATAAGCACTAGGGTTCCATCCGCCCAATTTTATTGCGAACGAGGGCACTGTAACTGCTATCAAAGGGAGCCCAGGGGCTCCTCCTGCACCAAGATCCTTCTTCAGGGTTGAGCCAGGGATGGGAGGGCGACAGACCCTTTTCTCAGGCAGGGTCACACTACCACCCTCAGCAGGACCTCCCAACAAGGCCATGTTCCTTTAGCTTAGCATTTGGCACTTAAGGAAAAGAGAACAATGAAGGCAGCGTCAGGTAGACAAGCCCAGACTCATCAGGACACCCACTCAGCCAACTGCTTTAGTGCTTCTTCATCTTCATCCGTTTTGGGAGCTTTGGGGATAAGGACACCCAGAGAAAGAAAGAAGTGTTAAGGCCTCAGCAACTTCCAACCATCCCCTCCTATAACACTCAGAGCCTGTGAACACTCTCTCCCAGCAAAGAACCTAAGGGTATGGTCTTGCTTGCTGGGCTGCTGCTAATTCCCACAGCACCTTTGTGCAAATCAGAAGAAGCTGCCTCTTTCTCCCAGCATTTGCAGCCCTAAACCAGAGGACACAGTTTGCTGAGTGAAGCACAGGCCTGATTTCAGTCCTCATTCCCCTTCAGCCAGGTGCCCTTATGCAGTCAACAACCTGTGCAACTGTAGCAGCAACCCTCTCTGCCTGGATCCTTTCAGGCAGGATGGATGAGGAATAATTTTTCCCCATATCTATCCCACCCTCTCAAGTCCTTGAGATGACAGAACAGCCCTGGGTACCTGGCCCTGCAGGAAGACGTGTAGAGGGTACACTGGGCAGTGTGACTGGGGGTTCCTCCTCCTTGTCGCCCACATGTAACAACTCTCGGGCCAATTCCTCCTGCTCCAGCTCCTCTAGCTCCTCCAACAGTTCATCCTGGATATGGGATGACAAGATCACTCAAGACAAAGGAAAATTCTACTTCCAAAAACATACCACTTTTGGAGTTTCCCCCAAACCTGTCCCACAATTCTCTTAGGCATTCCTTCTGGCTAGTCCCATGCCTTCTCCAATATTCCTTGACCCCTCACTCCCAATCACCTCATCCACATCGTCTCCAAATCCCACGGGTCGAGAAATGGCATCTGAGATCTGCTGGGCCACCTCCTGTTGTTCTGTGATGTCAGCCATCAGTTCATCCACCTTGTCAATGTCCCTGAGAACAAGATACATAGCCCAGAAATCAGGTGACAACCCTGACTTTTTCATCTCACATGAATGAAGACCCTCCTGCCTGTGGCTTCAGATTGACAAATCCATGGCTACTAGGTAAAAGAGATCCCTGGAAAAGTGTAAAGAGGCAAATCTGGGCTAAGAAATGGCAAGAAGACACATTGGGGAGGAATGGTTGCACTCTCTTCTCTGAAGGATCTTTAAAAATGAGGAAAATTGGGAATTCCCTGGCAGTCCAGTGGTTAGGACTGGGCGCTTTCACTGCGGAGGGCCTGGGTTCAATCCCTGGTCGGGGAACTAAGATCCCACAAGCCTTGCAGGGCAGCCAAAAAAACCACAAAAAACAAAACAAAACAAAACAAAAAAAAGAGGAAAATCATCTTTCCTCCCTAGAATGCCCCAGCCAGCAAAGAGGTCGCCTTGCAATAAGCAAGGAGGCTGACAGGGGTCTAGCCATCACAGGCAACTCTACTGTAAATTCACATCTGGAGAGGTTTTAAGATTCACAGTACAATATCAAGCTGCTCTCCCCAGTGCCTGGGCCCCCTCCTCCCCTCCCCCCGTACCCACATGTCCTGGTAGGCCTTCTTCATGCCTTGGGCAGCAAGCTCCATGGTACGAAGCACTTCTGCATTGGTGGTGGCATTCTCAATGGCCTCACGCTGAAACTCCAGGGTGGATAATGTCCCGTCGGTTTGTGCCAGCTGCTGTTCCAACCTTTTCTTCCTCCGCAAAGCCTGTAGGGCGGCTGATCCAGCCCACACCCTGAACATCAGAGCCAGAAGCCCTTGCTCCCCGCCCCGGGCCCTCCCTGGTGGTGCCTTTCCCTCCCCCATTACCTCTCTTATTCTTGGTCCCATGCTTCTTGGCAGTTTGTAGCTCCT
The DNA here is from genome assembly GCF_009873245.2 of Balaenoptera musculus. Taxonomy (NCBI): domain Eukaryota; kingdom Metazoa; phylum Chordata; class Mammalia; order Artiodactyla; family Balaenopteridae; genus Balaenoptera; species Balaenoptera musculus. Next base: position 102,246,163 of record NC_045786.1, read on the forward strand.
GTTCAATCTTCTGCTCCAGAAATTCCTGTTTCTTGATCAATATCTTCTCCGTCTCCTTCAGTTTCTGTATTGCCTCTTCAGGGGTTGGCCCCCTCTCCTTCTTCTCTGGAGTCCAATGGAGCAGCCCACGTTGTGTGAAGGAAAAATATTAGCCACCGATTATTGAGTGCATAGTATGTGCTAGGCACTCGACTGTGTTATTGTTAATCCCCGAACAACTTTCTACGATGAACGTACTCTCTCTACTTTACAAATGTGAAAACAGGCATAAAGAGGTTATTAACATTTTGGTCTAAAATCACAACTACTGTAGTAAGAGACTGCAAAGGATTTGAAATGTGAGAGTATGATTTCCAAAGCCAATATTCTTTTGCTATTCCTAGTTACCTTTCAAGTCATTTCCAGTTTCTGTTTTTGTTTTTTTTAATAGAATTAATTTTTCTTAGAGCAGTTTTGGGTTCACAGCAAACTGAGTGAGTGGAAGGTACAAAGACTTCCCATATACCACCTGCACCCACACATGCATAACCTCCTCATTACCGTGTTCCCCACCAGAGTTCAATCACTTTTTATTACTGTTCCACTTGCTATCCTAGGAGATACTCAAGGTCCTGATTCCACAGGATCAAACTGAATGAAGTAGGGGGGCTAGAGAAAAAAAATCTGATTTCAATTGCTCCCTTCATCTTCTGCACTTCTAACAGACTTATTAAAAAAAAAAAAAATCTGAAGGCCCTAGCCTGCTTAATATCCTTCTATACTCTCCACTGCCTACAGGATAAAATCCAAAAAACTTTAAGACACACGGGGTCCTTCATGATCTGGCCCCCGTTTACCTCTCCATCCACACTTCTACTTTCCTCTTCCTTCAGCGCGCGCGTGCACACACACACACACACACACACACACACACTCTCACAGGGCAGCCAGAACTCTTTTCCCCTAAATATAGCATACTTTTTCCTGCCTCTGTTTTGCACGGTTATCTCTTCCTGGAGAACCTCAACCCCCCATCTGGCATACTTCTAGCCTTCTGGATCACCACCCGCCGTGCCTGCTTCATCCATGCACCCCTGGTTCTTAGGAAAATCTCCATCACAGAGTCGCCACACTACACTGTAAATGCCAGATTTTGCTTGTTTAGGAAACTCTCCATCACGGAGTCGCCACACTACGCTGTAAATGCCAGACTTTGCTTGTCTTCCCACACCACAGAGGAGCTCACGAGGGCTGTCTTTCTTGGGTCACCTCAGATTGCCTCTGGCCCAGCATAAAGGAAGCACCAGTGTTTTGGAAAGGATTGGATGCCGACAGGCAGCAACTTGTCCCCCAGGCCTTAACAGCGGGAGCCAGCGCAGCTGCCACGCTCTCCACTCGCGCCCCCTCCCGGGCCTCGAGCTCTTCCCTCCGCGGTGGGGGAAGGAAGGCAGATGGAGCCAGGCGCCCTGACAAGGCGGCGCCTCCTGGCCCGGGAGAAGGCCTTGCTGGGCCACCGGGGTTTTCAGGACAGCGTCTCCCAGCTCTCCCCGCGCCCCCTGCGGCCAGCACCTCCCGGGGACTAGTCTCGCCCGGGCTCACCCCTCCCGAAGAGCCGGCCGAGCCCACTCATCGCGACCCTCGCCTCTCCCGCCTCCGCCCTACGGCGTCCCGTACGCTTCCGCCTTGCTCCCGGGAATCATCACTGCGAGACCAGCCTCGGCCAATCCTTCCTTGGGGCACCACGGCGACATCATCAACAAGCGCCAGCGAGACCACTATCACGTGTGACCCGACACACCAGCCCCAAACCCACGCGCTCCTCTTAAAGCGGCCGCTTCGTTTCCCACTATATAAAAAGGTCGCCTCACCCTCCCCACCCCAAAACAAAGTCTTTGCTTCCTGGAAGGAAATGTGCAGGGTAATGCACCCCACTACTTGGGGCCAGTGGAAGAGTTCTTCATGCCCTTGACAGAGCTCAGGAGAGGTGTGGGGATGGGGAGAGCATAAGGGGATCACAGTCTTGGGTTTGCCACAAGTTTATAAGGCAGAACCTGATGCAGTCTAATGCCTCACATACTGGTCTTGGCACCTCCGGATGGCCCACCCCGGGTCACACGCTAGAAAATTAGAAACAACACACACTGGGTAAGATCTCTTCTGCCACTCACAAATACACTTTAATAATTTACAAATGCACCTGAAAATGCCCTCCTGATTTCCTTTCAGTTCTATGCCTCAAATGAGGCTCATCCACAGGGCTGGACCTCAGAGTCCAGCTTGCGCCTTTGCAAATGTCTCTAATCCTTGAGTTAGGGTCTGAAGGCTCATTCCATTCTGGACATGAATGCTGGTAACACCTAGAAAGAAAGAAGCCACAATTTCATCAGGCCTTCAGGGCTCCCTATTATGACTCTCACCTTTTTGGGGTGTCACTTGCATGCAAACTATCCATCCTGTACATATCTACCTAACCCCTTCCCTCTTAGGAACCCTTTCTCCTCACTCCCCAAATGGCTATCCTTGCCACTCAGTACCCAGTTTGCTGACATCTACAATATTCCGCTTTTCATCATCAAAGAAGATCATCTGGGAGAAAGGAACTCCAGTCTTCTGCTGCAACCTGTGCAAGACACGGCGAGGGTAACCACTCTGGCTTCTTAGCTCCTCCAGCCTCTCTGGTCTTCTGTCTCCCTGCTTCTCCCCTTATCTCAGCGTACCTCTCAAAGTGCGTGACCTTGCTGCCTGGATAGATCTCCCGATGAACAAAGTATCTGACAAGGTCAAAGAGCTCCAGTAGCTGGTTGGCCCCTTCAACCTCACCTGTCCTGCAAAAAGGTGTAGTAGATGGGATCAGGAGAGTGGAGGGCCAAGGCTGCAAGTGAAATTATGTGTAACCAGGGGGAAATCAACTTGCTGTTCTTCCGGAATGGGTAGGCATCCTCCGCCCTGATTCAATTCCATATCCTTCCTGTATGACACAGGTGGCACTGAGCCAATGTTTATTAAACAAAATGCACAGGAGAGGGTACAATTCGAAAAATATATACACACCTGCAAATTTGCACCGCCTAAATTTTTGCAGCCAAGGGGTTACACGGGAAGTCTCCTCATGCATGCACCTCTCGGCATTAGACCGACTCAGTCGCTCTTCTTACCGTGAAGCGGCCGCGACGGGCACCCCCAAGCCCTGCAATCGTTCCAGGACCTTAGGCACCTCTGGGTACAGTCGGACGGCCTGGCCCCGCCTATCTCGTACAGTTCCATCACTGGAGAGGGCGAGAGTGTGCTCAGCTCCCGCGGGGCCCCGCCTGGCCCCAGGCCTCCCCAGCCCCGCCTCACCTTCTCTTGTGGAACGGCGGGTCTACGTGCGTGTCCACCCAGAACGGCCACAGCGTGTAATCTGTGAGAGGAAGGAGGGGGAGGTCTCAGCCTGGGCGGGCGCAGGGCCTCGAGAGCATCAACTAGGGTTTGGAAAAAACTGTGCCCTACGAAACTCTTCCCAATCCAGTCCCTCACCTAGATCGAAGACTACGAGTTTCGGGAGCCGCGCCATGACCCGCGCCCGCAGGCTGCGCGCACGGAGGCGGGCCTTTCTGCCGCGGCTCCCAGGCCGCCCCGCGGGCCTTAGAGAAGCGGCGACTAGAGTGCCGCCAACCTGAGCTGGGAAGATCGGCCCCAAAACCTCGCAAGAGCGCCTTCTGGTGGTGGTGGTGGTGGGGAGGACCGCAGCAAAGTGCCAATGCGACTGCTCACAGGATCGCAATGGTCCTCAACTCTCTCCAAAGGATATTCTTTCCTTGCTTCTCCACCCCACCCGGCCTCGCCAGCTCCTACTGAACTAGAGGAGACAAGGAAGGGAAGCCCTTTCTTCTGGCACCCGTCTCTCATTTTATCTCACCGAGTCCTAAAGTGATCCATCATAGCTTGTCACTCCACACTCATCCTTTCTCCATATCAGCCACTCCACCGTATAGAGCCTAGAGCCCTCAGCAATATTCCAGCCATAAAAGAATGCAGTGTCTGCTAAGCTCTTGATGCCTTTCTTGAACCAGGCCCAAATGTCCAGTAGGGTCACAATGGGGGAGAATTCACTCTCCTGGTTTCTACCACCCACGTCAGGAGTATGCTGACAGATACGTAACAAGCAGTTTGGGGAGAAGGACTGATTTGTATTGTTTGTCAATTTCTGTAAATATTCCTACCATGGCCAATTTCAAGCTACCAACATGAAGTCACTTAATACGGGGTTAGGAAAGATGCCAACAATTAGCTCTGGAGCAGGTTAAGAGCTGGCTCCAGCACACCACTGAGTGTAGACTCTTAGAGTCTGAGAACCCCTCTAAGGGCACATTCTCTTACACTGTCCTACTCCTTCAGCCTGGTGTAACTGAGTGTGCATTGGCCCATTTTGATTTCAGTCACGTTTGTGCAATAGAAGAAAGATTCCAGGAGGCCATGAAATATTTTATTGACAACCAGGGACAGAGCCATTAACAGAGGGAAGCACACAGGACTGCAAACTAAAACCCAATAGCCAGCAAGGGTCCTTTGGGCCAGGAACACTGCATCCTGGGGTCCTCACAGTCTCCCACCAACAGACACACAAGACTGGGCATCCAGGAGAGGGGGCAGTGGCTCTGGTGTCCCACAGTGTGAGAGGATACATGATGCCTCATAATGAGCGCCAGGGCAAGGAGGTGAAATGGAGGGGGGGGGTCCATCACTGCCTAAGACCACCTCCTCCTCTCAGAGCCAGTACCAGGTGGAGGACTGAACCACCTAGTATCTTGTAATCAGCTGCTGTCTTCTCATCGTTCCTGCAGGAAGAGGCAAAAAAAAAAAGAAAAAAAGGTATTAGAAATACCATCTAGAGCAAGGTTCTTAACCTGGGTTTCATGGATCTGTCTGGGAATCTATGAATGCAGATGAGAAAAAAATTACATCTTTATATTTTTACTAACCCCTAACTGAAATTTGATATTTCTTTCAGTTTTGAACACAGGCAAAAACCCCACAGGGGTATTATTAGCAATATGGGTAACTTGTTAATAACAAAAATTAGATATTTTCCTATCATTTCACAACTGTTTGTAGGTATCTTGAAAATCTTTTAAAATTATAGTAGTTATTATATCCATCATTAGATCTTAATGAAGTACATATATCACAAACTTGCTTTAGTAGTGTGATAAGTGTATTTCGATCCCATTAGTTTCTTTTGTAATTCCATGCATTTTATCTTATGTCTGCAAAAATCTAATTCTGAGAAGGGGTTTCATCAAATTGCCAAAGGGTCTGAGACAACAAAAAAGAGGCAGGCCTGCTCCACCTCCAGTACTTGCATCTTCATCGTCACATAAGATGGCCACGCCCTCATTCCCATTCCAAACTTACATCTGTTTACCACTGTAGATGAGCCGCTGCTGCTGTGGGGGGATTCCCTCTTTCTCCTCCACACGCTCCTTGATTCGCTCCACCTTTAGGGGTACAAGTAGTCAGGGGTTGCTCAGGGGGAAGGACCGTGGAACGGGAAAGAACAAGAGCTATGCAGAGAGTATCAGAGCGGAAGGACTCAGTTCATCAGCATACCCAAGCAAGTGTACACGTAGGGAGATAGGCATGGCGAGGTATTGGGCGTACATTACCTTGTCTGTGGGTTCAATGTCAATCTCAATCTCCTTTCCGGTCAGCGTCTGAAACAGGCAAGGGTTTCATGAATCCTATAGCCCAATATAAAATTTGTCTCCTAGGTAAAACATCCTGGCCTAGTCTCGGGGGATCTATCTACTACCTTCTGAGAAATGCACATTCTCAAAGCTGATTTGAAGTGTCAGAAATTTTGACCACACCCGATTTCAGACATTTTTAGGCTGTGAACAACTTTGATAGGGGAAGATTCTGTAAACCATTTGACCCTTTTAATCTCACAGGTCATCTCACCTCCCATTCCGCTAGAATCCAAGAGAATACCATAACTCCTTTTGATAAGACAGCAATGAGAATTGTCCTAAGGAAGGTATTCCTTTGAGAAGGACCTTGTCTTACATACCAATGCCAGAAATTAACATTCAGATAACTCAGAGAATTCTCAAGGACACTGGAGATCACCTCTAACCAACTTTTTTTTTTTTAAATATTTATTTATTTGGTTGCGCCGGGTCTTAGTTGTGGCAGGAGAGCTCCTTAGTTGTGGCATGCGAACCCTTAGTTGCAGCATGCATGTGGGATCTAGTTCCCTCACCAGGGATTGAACCCAGGTCCCCTGCATTGCGAGTGCAGTCTTAACCACCGCACCACCAGGGAAGTCCCTGACCAACTTTTTAAGTAATACTAGAATTCAACATTCTATTCTCCCGTATCTTCTCCAGACTTCCACCTAAATCCTAAATTGCAGCTCTGGTCCTCTTGACTTCTTCTATAGGCAAAGGGCTGCTGATATCCAAACACAATAATTATACTCATTGTACACTTATTTATTTTTTTAAATTTTATTTATTTATTTATTTTTTGGCTGCCTTGGGTCTTCGTTGCTGCGCACGGGCTTTCTCTAGTTGCGGCGAGTGGGGGCTACTCTTGGTTGCGGTGCGTGGGCTTCTCATTGCGGTGACTTCTCTTGTTGCAGAGCACGGGCTCTAGGTGTGCAGGCTTCAGTAGTTGTGGCACACGGGCTTCGTTGTTCCGCGGCATGTGGGATCTTCCCGAACCAGGGCTCGAACCCGTGTCCCCTGCATTGGCAGGCGGATTCTTAACCACTGCGCCACCAGGGAAGTCCCTCATTGTACACTTACAAATGTGCTTCAGCCAATCTAATCTCCTATCCATCCTTGCTCTTCAAACTCCATCTGCACCAGTCTACAGTAATCCATAATTTAGGGGCATTTTCCTTGCTTCTACTGTTTTTCTTGTTGCCATGCCCTCTTCCGCTCTTTTGCAAACCTTCAAGGGACACTTTAAGATTGATGACTTGTCCCCAATACACTTTAATAGCCATTACAGCTAGTTGTTTAAGTGTCAAACTCTCCAATTTATACTCCAGCTCCCTCAAGGACAGAGACTGTTCAATCTTCCTAATTTAAGCACAAAGCACAGTGTTTGACATAGAAGCAGTCAATAAATACTTGTGGAACGGCTAAATACACCGATGATCATGTTATGATCACAGCTAACATTTACTGAACACTTTCCAAGAGTTAGAAACTATGCTGAGTGTCTTACATGCATCAATACATTTAATCCTTGCAAGTACTTATGAGATATGTACTATTACTATCACCATTTATAGTTGAGGAAAATGGGGTTTGGACAGGTTAAAAAGCACGCCTATGAAGTCAAAAGGAGAATATGAATCCAAACACAAACTCTCTGGCCCCAGAACCTGAGCTTTCAGCTCTGTACTCAGTACTGCCCAAGCCTGGCTGATCTAGTATTGAGACCCAATGTACACTCCTGCGGGGGACTTACAAAATAGCATATGGTTCCTACTTATGGTATTCACAAAGACCAGCAGGAAGAAAGTACTTAGGATCTAATTTCTCAACCATGAGAATGATTCACTACTAAGGATATTTCAAAAAATGCAAGAGTAACTCCTTTGGATTGACCTGTTTGGATGCAAAAGAATAAATTACAACAGTAATTTTCAAGTTTCCACCCCAACTCAAGCTGGTCTGTTTGAAAATTTTCAGTAGTCTATGGTAAAATGAGAAAAATAATGACAACAATGAGATTTTCATGAAACTAAATATTTTCAGGTGTTAAAATGTCCTTTTATGAAACGACAGTGACAATATATGGTATTTTTTTAGGCTCCTTCCTGACAAAATGAAAAGTATGCAATTCCATGTTGTCCACAAATTATCTCAATTTATGGATCATAATACTTTAAATGCAAAGACTCTTTAACCAGACAATTCTATTTCTAGATAACTGACCTAAAGGAAAAACTTGAAATTTGAGTACGTATTCAGAGGAACATGTGAGGTTTACTGCAACACCTTTCATTAAAGAAAAACACTAGAAACAGCCTAATGCCTATTAATAGGAAAGCTATTAAACTATGGTACACCCATAGAATGATACATTTATTATGCAACAGTTTATACACTAACATGGAAAGATCTAGAGAATGTATGATTATGTATCATTTTCTATATGTAAATATATACATACATACATGCATAGAAGAAAGGATTAAAAGTATACCTATCTCCTAAAATTATGATTATCCTTGAGAAGGGGAGTAGGACTGAGGAGACCAAAGCTAACTCTCCCTTTATCTGTACTATCTAATAAAATATCTAATAAAAATATATTCCTTTATCACATGAATATTAATAAATATTCATTCTGATTTAATAATAGCAATTTTTAAAGAGTACAAAAGACTCTAACAGAAAGCCTAGAACTGCTCTCCCAAGAGTCAGATGCTTGGGCTTTATGACATTTGAAAAAAATTATTGGTTTATAAAATCTAAATCTCTAGCACTGGTCCTTTGTTTCTGAGATCGACTATAGAAGCCTATGAATGTATCCAGAGAGCAATCTGGCATATGGTGTCCCAGCAATAACACTTCTGGGAAAATAATTCTCTGTCCAAAAATATACCTATGACAATGAATTGCAACTTTTTGAAACTGAAAAACTAGAAACACAATCCAAATATCACACAATTGAGGGTTAAATAAATTATGGTACAAACACAGGGGGAAAATCACACAGTTCTCAAACAATGTTTTGACTAACAGTATAATTCTTATTTTGTAACTAAATAAATAAACACACACATACATGTATTTATATGCTTTCAAAAAAGTTTGGAAGGATATAGACATCAGTGCTTTTATTTTGAGTTGTGAGATTATGGGTGATTTAAATTACTTTCTTTGTGCTTTTTTGTATTTTCCATTTTTTAATACCATAAATACATTGGGATGAGAAAAAAAATTTAAAACAATGTCCTTGATGAGAGTATAAGGGAACCATTCTGTAAAGCAGCACTGTCCACTAGAGATAGAAACTTAGTGAAAGCCACATATACAGTATTAAATATTCTAGTAGCCACATTTTTAAAAGGTGAAATTAATTTTAATATTCTGAAACCCAATATATTCAAATTATTAATATATTTTACATTCTTTTTTTCTAACCAAATCTTCAAAATTCTGTGTGCATTTCATACTGACAGCACACCTCAATTCAGATGGTAAGTTATCATCTGAAATACTTGATCTGTATTTAAATTTCACAATTTACAGTTGAAAAAGTACATTTACATTCCCAACTTGTTCCAAACAAGTTAAAAGGTTTTCCAACTACTGAATAAAGTTTCAGTTCCTATATTAAATTAATTAAAATTAAATACAAATAAAATAATTGAATTCCTCAGTCTCACTAGCCACATTTCCAGTGGTCAATAGTGCACGTGGGCTAATGGCCACTGTACTGGACACTGCTCAAGCATCCCAGCTAATGTAGGAAGCAACAATAAAATCAGAATATCCCCATTTTGTAACCTCCAATGAAATAATGGATCTAGGCAATGACTAACATCGCAGAAAGCAAAACAACCTGACAGAAGTATGTGTCACAATACCACCTATGAATTATTCTCACACATGAACAGACAAAAAGGACTAATCAAGCCTCTAGATCTTATTACCAATTGACAGGAAACACAGAGGAAGGAGGAATATATTAAAAGACAGCATGGGAGGTAATCAGCAAAATCCAAACTATAGGAAACTCTATGGGACCAACCACCTAGATTATTCAACAAGAAAAAAATGGGGGAAATGGGGAATTACAGGTTTAAAGAGGCCTAAAATACTTATCAACCAACTACAATGTATGAATCTTAGTTGGATCCAGATTCAAACAAATTGTAAAAAACAAATGAGACAATGATAGTGTGAAATCACTGTTGATTTTTTAGGTGTAATAATTATGGTTATGTTAGTAAAAAAAAGTTCTTTTTTACAGATAAATACCGAAATATATACAAATAATATACGCTACGCTATCTGGGACTTGCTCCTTAAAACATAAGGTAAGGAAAGTTGGTGAGTATAAATAAAATAAGATTGGCCATGAGATGATTGTTTTTGAAGCTTTGTATAGGGTGCATTATTCCTTCTCTCTGCTGTTGTATATGTTTGAAATTGTCATAATTAAAATCATTTAAAACTGAACAATTTTAAAAGATATTCTTGATTTCAATTTTAAAAGATATTTTAAAAGACCATGTCATACTGGATTTCTTCCCTCAAATCTGGTCATTGTGACCTGGGAATACATTCAATGCTATTCAACTAGTCTATGATGAACCTAAGGCTGACATTCTGCTAAAAGCACTGTAGGGGATATAAAAGAAATTAAGTGACCCAGCCCTTGCCAACAATCTTTTTCAAGTGAAGATTTACAACCAAGAGACACTGAGACATACAATTAATAGAACAAACCAATATACAAGAAATGCCATACTGAATGTTATCGTCCAAAATACAAGGGGCAGTGACAAAGTGCTGTGGTGAGGGAAAATCAACAGTGATTAATTTAAACCTGACTGAGATACCATTTCACACCCACTAAAATAGCTATAATAAAGATGGGTGCAGAGCAGCTGGAATGCTCACTCATTGCAGGTAGGGATGTAAAATGGTGCCATATTTTGGAGAACTGTTTGGCAGCATCTTTTAAAGTTATACATGACCCAGTAATTCCATTCCTAGGTATTTATCCAAAGGAAATGAAAACATAAGTCCACAAAAAGACAATGTTCATATCATCATTTCTGGCTATTACAAGCCTTCTTCATAATAGCCAGAAACTGGAAATAACCCAAACGTCCATCAACAGGAGAACGGATAAACAAATTGTGATATACTCATCTAATGTAGTATTACTCAGTAATGAGACAGACCTACAGACACAACAACAGACATAATGCTGAGTGAAAGAAGCCAGACACAAAAATTATATATTCTATAATTCCATTACATGAAATTCTAAAACAAGCAAAACTAACCTATGGAACTTTCAGAGGGCAGGGGTGAAAATGTTCTAGATCTGTGGCTACATGGGGGTATACTGTTGTTAAAAACTCCTTGAACTTAACCCTTAAGAGCTTTGTGTTTTATTTTATGTTTAAAAAAGCATAAATGAGAAAACTGGGGCTTAGATAGTAAAGACAGGTGCCCAAAGTAATTTGCTAAGAGGAATCAATGCAGGATCTGAGGTTAGGGAATAATATGATGAAAAAGAAGGTTAAAGAAGACCTGTACACTATGATTTTGTACACCATATTTTGGTATAGACTCTAAACTTTATTATTATTTTTTAAAAATACATATACTTTATTTTTTTTAAAGAATTTTTTGATGGGGACCATTTTTTAAAGTCTTTATTGAATTTGTTACGATATTGTTTCTGTTTTATGTTTTGGGATCGAACCCACATCCCCTACACTGGAAGGTGAAGTCTTAACCATTGGACCACCAGGGAAGTCCCTAGACTCTAAACTTTAGAGGGGAATGGCAGTAGGAAAATCTTGTTGGAGGTATCCCAACAAGAGGTATTTCTCTGGAGGTATCACAGAGAAATAAAGATATAAGTTAATGAGACCCCAGACGAGAACAAGGGTAATGGGAATGGAAAGAAAATCAACAGAAAGATGTATCAAAAGAAAAATTAGGTTCTATAAGAGAAAAATGATTTTAAAGAACTGGGTTCCAGGTAACTGGTAGATTGATGGGATCAATATATGAGATGAGTATTGGGAAGATGGCTTAAGACAGAAGATGATGTATTTAATTTTAGAAACACAGAGATGAGGTATCAAGCGAAGTTTTAAATCACGAGTGTGCCAACTAAAGGATGTCACTTGCCTCCTGGTTCTACAAGAATTAAGTCATTAGCCACCGCAGTCACTGACCTTCAACCAGCCTGAAAGGAGTTCAAGGTGGAGACTGGGAATGAGGCACATCAGGAATGTGCTCTGGGAAAATTAATAGAACAGGCCTTTAGATAGTTAGATATTTTCAGGAGAAAATGAACCCAAATTCTTACATCTTCCCATACTTAGAAAAGCACTAAAACCATTAACTAGGATGTCTGTTCCTCTTGACTAGCAGCAACCTTCTACCGAGATGTGTGCTTGATTACCCTTTGCCAAAATCACATACATGCTGACCTCCCCCACTTACCTTTGGAGCAGTTCCTCAGAGCTATCTAAGAGGCTGTCTCCTGGGCTAAGGTCCTCAGTAAGTCCCCAAATAAAACTGAACTTACAGCTCTTATGTTGTGTGTTTTTCCTTCAGTCGACAAGGGATTTAGTTGTAAAAGATTGCAAAGAGAGATATGGAATAAGTTACCTACATGGAGAACGACAGTGGAAGAATGAATAATTCACAAAGGAACCCGGCTAAAAAACCTATCATTTGTATAGTAATTCACAGCTAACTAATTGCTTTATTTATTTAACATACAAAAATGTATTTAACATACAAAAAAGAAAGAGAAAGATGGACAGAGAAACCTATTTGAAGGTGGAAAGGAAAGTGTTTTGGGAAAGGAGCCTGACAATTTTAGAGAAGTACTAAATAAAAATGGATTCAAAGAAAGTAGAACCTTGCATACTCCCCAGACAAGCAGAAATGCAGAATGTTAGAAATGCAGAATCTCGGGTTCCATCCCAGACCACTGAATTAGAATCAGCATTTTAACAAGATCCCCAGGTGATTCTTACACATTTTTAAGTTGAGAAGCCCATCTAGAATACAGTATTTTCTTAAACTGCAGGTCTCAACCCATCAGTGGGTTATGAAATCAACTTGGAATATAATTCAAAATACCAGAGCATATCACACAGTTATTTTGTGTTTGTATGGGACCATGAGATAAAATTTTTTTGTGTAGGTTGAGATTTAAAAAAAGGTTTACAAAACATTGAACAAAAGTATAGTAATAACCTCTTCTTTGGACTAAGGGAGGACTAAGAGAACCTGAGAATCCATATGTATTGAAATGACATAAGCATTCACTTGCTAATGTTTCTCAAGACTTTTTGGACAGTGACCCACACTAAGAAATACATATGAACGAATATCACATCCATGCATGTAATATACATACAAAATAAAAACCAAAATTTCACAAACAATCCTCTTACCCAGAAGTATACCCTGATATTTCTATTTTTTTCTTTTTCTTGTTGCTTGTGACCCACGGACTTATTAAACTGATTCTACCACTAGTGACTGTTTTATAGGTCATTACTCAAAATTTGAAAAACAATGACCTTTAACATGCTGCTTGGCCTCAATCCTCAGCTAAGATGGTGGTTCAGAAGGACTGAAGAGGTTAATGCCTATTATGCATGATAAATACACTAAGGAGCTGATGAAATAACGATAGACTTCCTTGGCAGTTTAAAAAAAAAAATGCTAAACTAACGTTGCACTGCATCAATTGTTAGTTTTTGTCCCTCCCTCTTAAGGCACAAAGGAGGAAATAGCAGATAGGACTAATGAGGGTTGGAAATTGGTGAAGAACCACGGGAGGCGGGATGGAGATGAAAGAAACACTGCTAGTACCAGGAACTAGGGCACTGATAACTAACCTGCCTCAGTCAAGGAAGTGAGGCTGGTCCAGGATGCTGGCTCAGAAAGGCAGGTGCTAACTGAACACGCACCCAGCTTTGTTTTCTGAAGGCCGGCTGAGATACACCTTGGCGACAACTAGCAAAAGCTCACAGTCTAGTTCCTGGGAGGCCCCGGTTCCCTAGGCTAACGTTTTTGTGCTGTACTCGGAGTAGCCTACGTTAGGCGCTGGGAGAAGCAGGTAACTTGGGCTTGGACGACGGAGAACAGAGCTTATTCCCAGAATCCGAGAGAGAGGGGAGCCAAGATGCTGCTAGGCCTTCTCTATGACCGCGGGGGTTCGAACACAGCGAGACCCCGGGCAAAGGCGGCCTCCTTCTGGGTCAAGGAACGGTCCCGGAATGAAAGCAGGCACAGCACAGACCCCGGGGTCGTCTGGCTGGGCCAGCCCCTCCTCTCGAAGCCCTTTTGAGCACCCTCCCCCCCACATCCCATCACCCCTCGCGCGCAGCCCCGAGGCTGTCAGCCCCCTCCACGCTCGGGAAAGGCGTGGTTTTCCTTCCCGGCGTCTCCCTTAAGGCACAGCGGCCAGCCCAGTACCACTGCGTCTTGGCAAGGCTGGAGGTGCTCCCACCTTCACTTTAATTAGCATCTTCTTCCCAGTTTGGGGCTGCACACAGATAAATTGCTGCTTCTACCGCTGCGATCGCCGATGCAGCTCCCCAGCACTCAGCCTGTGGGAGTCACTTCTGCTTCCGGGTCACTGCCTGGCTCCACCCCCCCCTCCCCCCACCTCGCTCCCCCCGCTTCTTTCCAAGGGGTTCCGGAAAGGCTCAGGAATGCCTTCGGGTTTCGTTTCTGTGGCGTCGTAAAAAAAAAAAAAGAAAAGGAGGCGGCCCGCCTAGTTACAGCAGAGATGATGCCTCTGCAATTCTGAGAGTCCCCAGCGAGCCGGGGCTAGTATAAAGCGGGGGCGGAACGAACTACTCCTCCCATCATGCCAGGGGGCAGCTCCGCGCGTCCCTCCCTGGGAGTTGTAGTCCCCTGCCCCTCAGATCCAACGGCATCCTCAGTGTGTGAACTCTGTTACCCAGAAGGCCTCCAGCACCGAAGCTGGAATTCCTCAGTTACTCGTTCTCTCCGGCAATTAGCGGAACCTGTTAGCGCTGCCCACAAGGCTCAGCGGGGCTGCGCGAGGCTAGTAGCTAATCAAGAGGAGCTTCGGTAAACTGCCACCTGGCCACGGCGACAGGAAGTGAGTACCCCTACTCCGGAAGCTGGTTATGGGATCCCACCACTCCTTCTCACTCCCAAATCTGCCTCTTATCCCAAACTGCTCTTCGCAGGGGCGGGAGAAAGAAGAGTAGTGGGGTAAGGAACGCACCATTTAGGGTCACTCACGACTCCATCCCAATTCTTCTCCCCAACAAATAGTACCTGGGTTGAAGACACCGAGAGTAAGTGGAACCACACGGGTCTGAGGTGACGGTCTTCAGGGACTATGCCTCGATCAATGCCCTGACCTTACACAATTTAAGCGAGGAGAGAGATAAGCCCTGCCGCCAGCCCTAACAGAACATTAAGTTCTAAGGGAAAATTGGCTCAGCTACCGCCTCCTGACTTTTCCTACCTTCCAGCCCTCAGATTCGCTGCTACCCTGAGGTGCCTGCCATGCCTCACATCGACAACGACGTCAAACTGGACTTCAAGGATGTCCTGTTGAGGCCCAAACGCAGTACCCTTAAGTCTCGAAGTGAGGTGAGCCTGCTTCTCTAGTTGCTCTTTCTTGATCCCAAGCTCCTGGAGGGCCAGGACTGGGAAAGATTCCTGGCTTTTGCCCTCCTGCAATACTTGTTTTTTGGATAAATGAAATGCTTAGTTTCCTGTTCATATCTGCAGGTGGATCTCACAAGATCCTTTTCATTTCGGAACTCAAAGCAGATGTACACTGGGATCCCCATCATTGCAGCCAATATGGATACCGTAGGCACCTTTGAGATGGCCCAGGTTCTCTGTAAGGTAGGACTTCCCTCATACCCCTTCCTCATGGTGTCCAGTTCTGTGGGCTGACTGCAGAGGTATCTGCATCCCCACCCCCATCCCAGGTCAACTCTGGCAGTTACCGGTCAGGATGCTCAATTTCTGTTTTCTGCGGTAGTACTAAGGCCCCTTTATCTGATAACTTTAAAGGACCATCTGAGTTAATGAGATTCAAAGCTAAATTTTGCCCCCATTTTAACAGAACTTTCCCTTTTCTCCTGCCCAGCAGTTTATACATCCTGCCAACTTCTCCCACCACCCAGATCACCCTCTCCAAATCACCTGCATCCCTCTTTACACTATTATGATAATCAGCATTCACTGTTTTAGTCCAGGAACTAGATATAGTTTGAGCATTCAAAAATTCCTAACTAGAAGATCCTAGAGAGAAGAAGTTTATTTTCTTTCATGCCTGTTTTTTTTTTTTTTTTTAATCTTCCTCTTCTTTAAGTCCTAGGTTCCTGGGTGTTTCTGGGATGTGCCCAAAATGGAATGTGTTTTTCTTATATACAGGTTATTGCTCATTTTCAAAATGGAAGCTGCTGCTCCTTTCAGTAATATTACCTGCCTCTATATTTGTAGCTGAGAAGGTAGATAGTCTGGGCATCCTGAGGACATATGCACTCTTCTGGTTAATCCAGGTAGCCCTGGTTGATGGATTCTGCTGCTGCTTGTGGCTCTGTCAGCCTTAAGGACTTCATCTCCCTTTCTCTATTTTTGATTGCTGTAAGTCTTTGTGGAATGTCTGCTGTCATTTCTCTGAGGTTCATAGTTATGCAGCTTTAGTACTGTATTACTATTGCCGTTTACCAACTGCTTAGGAATCCCACTGTTGCCCATTGTCCACCGGGCCTGTCCAGCAGAGTTAAGGAATGGTGAATCTGACTTCAGTGTTAACAAATGTCCTATAATGTATGGACCTTGCCGGGACTGTCTTGATGCTTTATGTTGAGACTGGCTTTTCATTACTGCTGAGTGCTGAAGAAATCAGATTTTAGAGATACAACCAAGTCTCAGTAATAATTAAAAGGTTGGATGCAAGCAAGGATCTTTTTCTAGATCTCTAGCTAGCTATGTAATTGGATATGCTCATCATGCCACCCTATACCAGTATATCTCCAAGGTCTGCTGACCTCCTAGAGTGATTTTTGTCTATTAGCATGTTGATGGCAGTGTTGCTGAGAAAGCACAGTTCAGTACCAGCGTTAGCTAGGTAGTGTTGATGATGACCTCTGAGTATTATAGCGTTTGCACTTCCTTACTGCTGGCTGATGCTTGACTCCCTTGGGTCTCTCGTCTGTTGCAAGATTTGTGCTGTCTTGTCTATTTGCATGTCTGCACTTTTAAATCACAAACACCAGCATTCACAAGTGGCCTTTGAATGCCTTTCTCAAAGTATTGGGATGTTGTTTGCAATTTGTTGAGCTAGGAAATACAAGTCTGATGAGTCATTATATCCTTGAACTTGGTTGACTGAAATAGACTGAATGAGATAGACTTTTCAGGTTGGTCCATGTCTCAAGAAAATTCGTCCTTTACTTTAGCGGAGATGGAGAAAGGGTAGCGCTTTATTGACTGTTAACCTTAAGGCCTTACCTCTTGTGATTTTGTGAGCATTTAGGCTCACTGAATTACTGCTGGTAAATGGACCAGAAGATACCGAAAGTAGGTTAGCTCCATACTAGGTTATCATAGGAGGAGGGGCTGAGTCAGTGCAGGCAGACACTGGCTCCGTCCAGCCTCTTCATGGTTCTTTGTCTACTGCTTGTCCCACTGCACCAACAGCTTGTCCTTGTCACCTTCTAACTCAGAAGCACTGTACATGCTGGCAGGTGAAATCCAATCCAGGTGACTTAGTACGTTGGTGGGAGTGTTGGGCAAGTACTAGCTTATGGGGAAAAGCCCGACTGCATTTGTAGAGAGAATAATGGTGGAACTGAGGTTCGAGCTCAACCACTGACTTCTTCAAGTTGCTCTTTCCAGACTTCAGTCCTTTTGTCCCTCAGATAGGATAATATAAAGGTCTATTTTTAGAAAAAGAGACTCTAACGAAGTTCCCTCCTTTTTGATGGCTCTTTCTTCTCCCAGTTCTCCCTCTTCACTGCTGTCCATAAACACTACAGCCTCGAGCAGTGGAAAGAGTTTGCTAGCCAGAATCCTGACTGTCTTGAGGTAACACTGGTCCTCCCCTGATCCATTCCTTAGCCCAGTCTTCCAGGAATCTTTGTTTGGCTTCCTGGGGACCAACCCTTACCTCCCCACCCCTGTTGGCTAACCAACCAGGTCGTTTCTTACATGCTAATGGCCCTGTTTCTCACAGCATCTGGCTGCCAGCTCAGGCACAGGCTCTGCTGACTTTGAGCAGCTGGAACAGATCCTGGACACTACTCCCCAGGTGAAATATATATGCCTGGACGTGGCCAATGGCTACTCTGAACACTTTGTTGAATTTGTAAAGGATGTGCGGAAGCGCTTCCCTGAACACACCATCATGGTATGTCTCTATTACCCTGTAGTGGGTCCATTCCTCTCCTTCCTCCACTCTTTCCCGCCACACCATTTTGTTACACCAGTTCCTTTCTCCTCTGCTGCATTTCCTAGTCCGCTTAATCATGTCACTGGATGATTATCCATGGTTCCCTGCTTTAAATGTTTGTGTACTGGCCAGTGCCGTCTTCTCCAAACCTTGATACCTAGTCTTTGTAAATCCAGTGCCCGACATCACTCACTAAACCACAGTGGAACATTTCTGCATCTTACATACCTCTGGTACATACACACCTGCCCAAAGGTGTGGACAGATACTACAGTCATATTGAAGGGGTTGCATGAAATGATGTTTTATTTTATTTTTTTTTACAAGCTCAGGGGAGTGATGACAAGGCCTTACTTTCTTCGCAGCATTGAGGGGTCTCTCTGTTCTGTCCATCAAAAGCAAATACAATTGTGTAGATGGGTATTTAGCCGACAGTACCATGTCCTCCCCGTTTCCCGGAAGCCAGAGAGGTTTCATGACATAACAGCTTAAGCAAAGGCTGTGTTTGAGTCTTTTGGAGGGGAGGGGGAGATAAATCTACTGTAAATCAGATGTGAGCTTGTTCCAGTTGGACCCCCGCTTTACCCCAGTACAACAGTGACACTGGCCACTCACCCCCTTACCTCAGCTTGGAAAGCAGGGTCCTTTGAAGTGACTGGTCTAAAAGCCCTCAGAGGGCCCAGATAGAGGGAACCGAGGTACTCTTCTTTGTAATAATGCTGGAAGCATGCAATCGCCTCTTTTTCTGACCCTAAGAATGCTTTGTTTTGATGGTTCTGTCCCAGGCAGGGAATGTGGTAACAGGAGAGATGGTGGAAGAGCTGATTCTCTCTGGGGCTGACATCATCAAAGTGGGAATTGGACCAGGTAAGCTGGTTCACTGGGGGCCACTGGCCACTGCTTCAGTGGCAGACACCTGTGGAGAACTTTCCTCTCATCCTTGTCACGTTCTTCTCAGGCTCTGTGTGTACCACCCGGAAGAAGACCGGAGTGGGGTATCCACAGCTGAGCGCAGTGATGGAGTGCGCAGATGCTGCCCATGGCCTCAAAGGCCACATCATTTCCGTAAGGCCAAGGGCAGGGTAGGGTGTGAGGCTGCCAGACATCTGGGTTCTCTGGCAGGTCTGGAGGCGCTGGTAGAGGTGAATCAGGACTCCTGGGTTCCTGTCAGCTTTGAGGTGGGCCACTGGGACCTCCTAGAGGGCTTGGGGCATCCATGCTCTCTCTTCATAGTGCTCCTTACTTTGCAGGACGGAGGCTGCAACTGTCCCGGGGATGTGGCCAAGGCTTTCGGTAAGGAGGGCACAGAAGGAGGATCCTGTAGAAGAGGATGAGTCACCTCTGAGGGTCTAGGATCAGGCTAGGGAAGTCTAAGAAAGCTGTTCAGATTCTTTTATAATATGACTAGTGACCCAGAAGCCTGTGGTGTCATCTGGGGCAAACCAGCAGGGGAAATCCTGAGACTCTGATGTGGACTCCTAGTGTGGGCCAGGGCCATCTGCATCATCCCCTGGACTGCGGGACAGTGCAGATGCCGAGCCCCACCCTGGACCCATGGCATCTGGCTCTGGGGAGTGGGGCTACAGATCTGCACTTTCCCAGCTTCCTAGGTGATCCTTGTTCACACTGAAGTTGGAGAGCTTTGCTCTTGGGACACCTGAAGTTGAGTCTTGTTCAGCTGGGCAGAGTAAAAAGAGGTGACCAGAAAATGGCGAAAGCAGCAAAAAGGAGAGAGCAGAGGCCAGGCAGGGCATCTCCAGAGGCTATTTTAAATTCTTGGCAAGTCCACTGAGGAATAGAAGCCAGGGCAGAGTAGGCCTGTGCACTGGGTTGTGGGCCAGCTAGGGAAACAAAACCAGGAAGATGCCGGAATCACTGGCAGGCCTGAGAATTTGGTGTGCGTTGCTTCTGAGGGTGACCATGTGGGCACCTGGGCCAGATCCATCTCTTTCCCCTCTCGTTGGTGCTGGCAGGGGCAGGGGCTGACTTCGTGATGCTGGGCGGCATGCTGGCTGGGCACAGCGAGTCAGGTGGTGAGCTCATCAAGAGGGATGGCAAGAAGTACAAGCTCTTCTATGGCATGAGTTCTGAAATGGCCATGAAGAAGTATGCCGGGGGCGTGGCTGAGTACAGGTAGGTGTGGAGGCCAGAAGCTGAGGGTTCTTGGAAAGCGTGACTTTCCAAGTAAGGTGGTGGCAGAACTTGGAAGAAAAGTGATGAGCAGGGACTAAATGCTAGAGACTGGGGAAGAGTCATTGGGCTTAAGGAATCCAGAGAGAAAAGGTAAGAAAGCTTTTCCTCTTCTAAGGGCCTCAGAGGGAAAGACAGTGGAGGTGCCCTTTAAAGGGGATGTGGAACATACCATCCGAGACATTCTTGGAGGCATCCGCTCCACCTGTACCTACGTGGGAGCAGCTAAGCTGAAGGAGCTGAGCCGGAGAACTACCTTCATCCGTGTCACCCAGCAGGTGAATCCGATCTTCAGTGACAAGAGCTAGACCTGAGCAGTTCTGCCCTCCCAGGGCGCCAGCACCCACCACAGGGCTCCACAGTGGGCCCCTCTCCCATCCCAGCTACTAGGGCTATTACTTGGTCATTTCCTATCCTCTCTCTCCTGAGGGCTCCTGCAGTATTCTGTACTTTATCTGCACATACAAAATGCCCAGGGCACTCACTGGGGAGGAAGCAAGGAAGGCAGGCTGAGAAAATAAAGTTAAGATAATCAAATGGGAACCTGGGGTCCCAGAATCCTGAAGATTATTAAAAGGAAAAGATGCTGATTCATACCTAAGTGTTTTATATGGCCTTGGTCTGGAAGAGGTAGGCTTTTAGAATGATGTTTTGTTAATCAGATTCATTAAATAGATCTTTGAATATCTACAAAGCTCAGAAGTGTTTATGTACTTTAAATACCTCAATAAAGAGAGATCCCAATGACTGAGATTCTGGGGCTTTCTGCAATAGGCTGGCATCTGGGTGCTGCTGCAGGGCAAGTGGAGGAGTTGGCACTGACCCAGTGGAGTCAAGGACAGTGAGTGCCCTTCCCATGAAGCATCTCCATTCTAGTGCCACCACCCCCAGGTAACCTGGCAGCGTGAGAATTTACAAGTATATTCTGGCATCAGACCACACACAGTATTTTCAGAATAGCAAAAAGAAATTTCTCTTCCAGGCTCTCAGCCCTGGTAACCCTTTTGGGCATGTTTGAACAACACTTTCCAAGGGAAGTAAAATGGCAAAGGGATCCCCTTCCAGCCCTGGAGAGACCGGTTCTGTTTCTAAGGAATGACCTACACTGACCTTATAGAAGCCTTAATTCCCCTCCCTCGAACGAAGACAGTGTTTTAACAAATCCAAATTTTAATTATTAAATATTACAAAGTAACTTTAGCAATGTAGTCAGGCAACCCAAGCCTGGACTTCCACTTTATTCCCCCTAAACTGCATGAGAGCTGAGGAGGAAGGAGACAGGCAGAGTGCCGTGGGCATTCCAGTCTAATCACAGCAGTGTAGAACTGTCTGTATGGTTAGGAACAGGGACAGACACACCACTGGGGCCAGAAGGGGGGAGGTATTCACAGAAGGTGGGGATCAGGGTGTCAAACTTTGTCTTCTGATAGTTTTCCAGAGAGTCCTGCAGAGAAGGGAGCAGGGAGATCCTATCATCATTGAAACATGCCCTGAGCCCTCCATATCCTGCATCATATGGCTTTCTGTCTTGTTCTGCCCGCCCATCCCCTTCCCCAGCTTTCCATTCCTTCCTACTCACCCTTCCTTCCCTCTGGCCATTTTCTTCCTCGTCGGAGTCCAAAACCAGGTCCCCTATAGTAATGTCAGAGCTGCACAGAGATGGAGGACGCACTGCAGGGAGGAAACCAGAGTCCAAGTACTCTTCTCAGTGAACACAGGACCTCAAGAGTCCCCAAGAGAGGAGGCTGTCTGATGTGGTCCTGACTCAGGATACCTACCTGACTTCCTGGCCCTAGGAGGCGATAATGACAATCTCAGGGGTTCCATGGGGCAATCCAAGCAGTTCCTAGGGTGGGAGCAAGCAAGATAGGGTGAAAGGAAAGCAGGCGGGGCATGTGCTGCTAGTAGGGAGAAGCAACTGTTCTACTCACTCCTTTTGCTCTGAGGCAGACAAGTCAATTGGGTTCTCCTTCAGAGCCCTTCCTCCCAGGGTCTTGGACGGACTCCTAGACTTGCCAGTCGAGGCTGGTCTGGTGCCCACAGCACCTGCTGGATCTAATGTGTGTGTCCCATGTTCTTCCCTGTTCCCAGGCTTAGATATGACCTGCGTTGGTGAACCCAGATTCCTAAAGGGGAACAGCATGACTGTGGGGCGCTCCTTATGGCCTTTGCTAGTGGATGCCCACCGGGACTGGATTCTTCGCCGGCCTAGAGGGGCCAGATTGAAGTGGTGGCCAGTCAAAGGTTCCGGGTGCTTCCTTGAGGCTGGACCCTGAGGAAGGTGTGGGCCAGGCCGGGCTTTTGGCAGAGGGTCGTGGAGTGCTGGTCTTGGTTGCTGGGGAGGACTCTGCTCCATAGGCTCTGTCATGTTCACTGAATCAGTAGCAAAGCACTCTGAGAAAGAAAACAAATCTCCTTAAAAAGGCAATATAGTAACACATCGACTCAGTCTGGTTCCTTACGCCTCAGGCCCATGTAACCCTTCCAATAGGCTGCCTCAAAAGGTCGCAAGCTAAACACTCCACCCCCAAATTCTTAGTTCTCCTAGGTGGTCCTGGTACCTGGAAGTGGCCACCCCATGTCCACACCATATTGGCTCAAGACAAAAGAAGAAGTGATAGAAACTCCAGGCTGCATCCAACTCAGCACATCCTGAAGCTGTGGGCAGGGAGAGAGGCATGAAGACCACAGGCCTTGATACAACTCCACCCCCTACCCCCCACCCCAGCATTCTGCCCTTATGTGTTTTGCCCTAGCAAAACCTGCTGTGCCTGCAGTGTAGGCAGTGCTTTTTCCAGCTGACACAGGTATTCAAAAAACAGCTTTTCCATGGCAGCCAGAAAAAGTTCCCCATACTCTTGTTCAAGTTCCTGCAGGAGGAAAAGAAGCAGGTCAGAAGAGGACTAGAGAGAACAGCTACACCATAGCTTCCAAAGCAGCTAGTCCCACCTGTAGCTTCGAAGCCAAATCAACAGGGGCTTCTGCCAGCTGCTTCACCTGCTGGCAAAAGGTTTCCCGAGCCTCTGAGATCTTTCTCAGATCCTGCTTTGTCTGTTGAGGGTAAGGAAGGCAAATAAGTTAGGGGCACCAGAATCCAGTGACCGGGAGGAGGAGCAACTTTGTTGCACCAAGTGTTAACTGGGGATAGGGCTTGCTCTAGGGACGACTCACGGCTTTGGGGTCCCGCACTGCAGGTCCAGACTCTGGGAAGTGGCGATGCAGGGCATTTAGAACCTGGGCCCAAGGTCGGCCCTGCAGGATCATCTCCACCACCAGCTGTGAAGGGTACTGAGCTCAGAATCCCCACGTCCGGGCAAGCTGCCCTTTTCCAACCGGTTCCACCCCCAAGCAGTCGGCCCAGGACAGGTCCTCGCATCCCGTCCCTTTCCCCTCTACCGGGTCCTAGTGACTCCAATACCTTGGCCTTTAGGCCCATACACAGGCGTTCATGGTGTCGGTAGCGAACCAAGCCGGGGGCAGCAGCGCGCAGGGATCGCAGAAACTCCAATACTCGCGGAAAATGCTCCACGCAGCGTCCGCGCACGACTTGCCAGCAGGCAGCGGCTGCGAAGCGAAGAGCGGCGGGACCGGCCCCGGGGGGCGTGGCCATGGCCGTGGGACCCACCCCAGGAGCCGTCCCTTTGGGTTCCTACCTCTGGCAAGGCTTCCCGACTCCTCCTAGAGGCGGGGTTTCCGGTGGCCCTCACAGGCTCGGCTATTTCGGTCTGTGCCGGATAGTTCTCGATCCGAGACTGCGCCCTCCCATGGGCCACCGGAATTCCGGGGTTTTTCTCCAACTCGGGCTGGAGCCTGAATGGAGAAGCTGGCCAGCTCCACTGGCAACAGGTCGTTCTGCTTTAAACGCCGCCGCTGTCTCGAACCCAAAGGCTACTTCGCTTCCGGCTCCGCGACCAGTCTCCCTACCCGGGAGAAGGGTGGTAGTGGAGAACCAATGGGTCGCCAGACAGGGGAGACGAGTCGTTGCGTCATAAGGCCGCGCCCCGGCAGATCCGGCGCCGCTGCCGGTCCCCGCCCCCTGCTGCCTTGCACTTCCGACAGCTGCTGGGCGGCGGGGACCGAGGATCTGGGCCTCGCCTCCGACTCTTGCATTTCTTCGCGGAGCCTACAGAGAAGGCCCCTCGTTCTTTGAGGTCTTGACTTTCTAGTCTGTAAAGCGAGGCTTATGCCACTTTCCCTCTCTATCGTCTTCACCCTCTCAAATACGATTCCTTAAATCCCAGCGCCCAAACCAGCGCCTGCAAAGCCTTCCCCGGGCGGCGCGCCGCTTGCAGTAAGAGTTCAATTCTTTTTTTTACAGAATGGGAGAGGACGCCCGCCTTTAAAAAATAAAATTCAAAGTTTGAAAAGATACATCAGATTGTTAATCTGGTTTTTTTCTAGATGGTGAGACTGCAGGAAATTTTTGTGCTTTTCTGTGTTTGATATCTTTTTTTTTTAATCGTGTAGTTCTAAAATAAATAAAATAGATTTCCTTTTTCGAATTTCTGTTGTGCGCTTACTCCAGTCAGCCGCCTAATATAGTTGACCGTTTTACTTGTCTTTCTCCTTGTCACCCTTCCTGGTGTCTCTCCTTATTTCCATTGCCAGGGACAGACCCTTGGCACACAGTGTATATTTTTTGTTGACTGAATTAATTACCTGCTCTGACTACCTTACAGGGATTTAGTGAAACTACCCTTTCCTTGGGCCATCTCCTTTCTTAGAGATAATGGCTCCCATATCCCTCCCTGTCTCCACTCAAGATCAGTCTTCTGAGGTGAGCCACACATTCGACTGCCCTTGGGACATCTAGCTGGAAGTTCCAAAGTACCCAAATCGGACATCTACGAAATTCTAGTTGTCTTCCTTTTTACTTTTACCTTAATTTATTCTTTCCGTAAAGTTCTGCCTTTATGTAGATCTGAGTTTCTGACCTATGTCACTTTCCTTCTTTCTGAAGAATTTCTTTTAGCATATCTTGCAAGTCAGGTCTCCTGGCTACAAACTCCCTCAATTTTTGTTTGAGACAGTATTACTCCTTCACTTTTGAGAGATAATTTTGCTGGATACAAAAGCCTAGGTTAGTAGGCTTTTTTTCCTTCAACACTTTAAACATTTCACTGCACTCTTATCTTGCATCGTTTCTAAAGAGAAGTCCGATGTAATTCTTTTTTAAAATATTTATTTATTTATATATTTATTTGGTTGCTCCAGGTCTTAGTTGCGGCAGGCGGGCTCCTTAGTTGTGGCATGCGAACTCCTAGTTGCAGCATGCATGTGGGATCTAGTTCCCTGACCAGGGATCAAACCTGGGGCCCCTGCACTGGGAGTGTGGAGTCTTAGCCACTGCGCCACTAGGGAAGTTCCCCTTCTGCCTCAAAGTAATTCTTATCCCTGCTCCTCTATAGGTAAGATGTCCCCCCTTCTACCCCTCAAGTTTTGTTCAAGGTTTTCCCTTGGTCTTTGATTCTCTGTTCATCCTTCTTCTTGTAAGGACAGGAGTGAGAACTTCTAAGCTCCTTACATGCCAGACTGAAAACTGGAAGTTATCTTCTATTTTAAATTCTGCTTTTTCTCCTGGCCTCTGTATTTCTGTGCATGGCACCTTTCTTTACCCATGAGTCAGAAAACAAGACCATCACCCTTAACTCTGTCCTCTCTCTTCTCCAAATCTAATCCCTCACCAAGTCTAATCAATTCTACTTCCTACAGAACTTTTAAACCCACCCCCCCTTTTTTTCATTCTCACTGACTGTATCTTATTTCAGGTTCCCTGTCTCTCACATTGAGAAGACTCTAGTCTCCCTACCTCCAGCCCAACTCCTAATTTCTTTTCCATGTTGCTTTCATCATAAACCTGGTGAAATGCAAAACTGATCATATCATCCCTAACTGAAAGCTCTCTCTTACTTTCAAAAGAAAGTCCAAATTCCAAAATATGGCAAAAGGATTTTTAATGATCTGGCTAAGTTTACCTCTTCATCAACATTCCTTGCCACTTTGCACTTATCATGCCTCCTCTTCAAACTGATTGCATTTTCCAAATATACTGTGTTGTCTCATATTTTGTGCCTTGCACATACTGGATGATTCCTCTGTCCTTCTTGCCTCTTGGACTTGACTTTTTTTCATCTTTTGTGGCTCATCTGATAACTACCTCCATGAAACCCCTCATAGCTCTCTTCCCAGCCTCCTCAGCATCATCCTGTACATCTTTTTTTTTTTTTTTTCCAAACTGCGTGGCGTGTGGGATCTTCATTTCCTGACCAGGGATTGAACCTGTGCCCCCTGCAGTGGAAGTGCAGATTCTTAAACCACTGGACTGCCAGGGAAGTCCCCCGTACATCTTTTTATCACCACCATTGTCATGCAGAATCTATTTTGCAATGTTGTTGTAAGGATTAAATGAATTAGTAAATATAAAGCACTTAGAACAGTGCCTGGCTCCTAGTAAATACTACATATGCATTTACTGTATTTTGAATGTTTTCTTGTCTGTCATCCCCACTGTTGGGAGCCCCTTGAGAGAAGGACTTGCTTCTTTCTTATACATGTTATGTCACTAGTGCCTCATGCAGTTTCCGGTTCATGTGTTCATGGCTAACATGAGCAGCTCCTTTGTTAGTCCTCTGTGTCCTGCCCCAGGAGCCCCTTGTCTTGCAAACCTTCTCAAACTCAAAGGATCAAGAAGACTAGAGGTCGGCTCTTAGAACATTGGGAACTCGTGGCTACTCCTGGCCCAAGAAGGGTGGAGGCAAGGAGAGCATGGAAAAAGTACGGAAAGAAGAAAAATGGAAGGTCATTGTCCTCAATAATTAGCGTGCATAGGAGTCAAACCCCTTAGTGAGATTATTAAAATACAGACTTCTTGGCCTCTGCTCCAGGGATTCTGATTCATGAGGTTTATTCTGGGGCCCAGAAATCTGAATTCTTAATAAACATCTCAGATGATTTTAATGCAAGTGGTCTGGAGATTATGCTTGAAGAATCCTGGGGTAAGAGAACAGTTTCATTCAAACCAAAGCCCAGATCCTCCAAAGGTCACCCAAAGGAAAATTTCCAGGTAGAAGAGAGCTATACAAAGGGTGTCTCTGAGCCTCACCTTCCCTCACAGTTTCCTTTCTCTGGTGAAGGACACTAGTCCCTGTATCAGTGGATGGGACCACCTATCTGTCCTGTTCCATGAGCCAGAAACCTGGTGTTTAGCTTTACTGCTCCTTTCCACCCTCCACCCAGCCACATCCCATCCTTCCCCAAGCCCTGTGAATTTTCCCTCCTAGATATTTCTCCAAGTTTTCCACCTCTGTCTCCAGCACCACTACTCTGGCCCAAGTCACCATCTCTAGCATAAAATATCACAACTGTCTTCCAATCTGTGTCTCTGCATCCACTCCAGCCCCGCTCCAATCCATTACTTGACACCACAGGCAGAATAATCTGTTCAAAACACACAATGTGATCATGTCACCTCCAATTCCTTAAACCTTCCAAAGGCTTAAAGTGGCCTATGGGGCCCCACAAGGCTCTGCCCTGCATCTCTCAGCTTCACCTTCTCCACTCTGTCCCTTGCTCTCCTTGCTTTAGCCACACCATCCTCCCCCTCCTCCTCTACCCTCCTCCTCCCCCCCTTCTCCTTCTTCTCCCCCTCCCTCTCCCTCTCCCTCTTCTCCCTCTCCCTCTCCCTCTTCTCCCTCTCCCTCTCCCTTTTCCTCTCCCTCTCCTTTTCTCCCTCTCCCTCTTCTTGTTTTGTTTTGGCTGCGCTGCGCGGCATGCCAGATCTTAGTTCCCCAACTAGGGATTGAACCTGTGCCTCCTGCAGTGGAAGCACAGAGCCCTAACCACTGGATCACCAGAGAATTCCCCACACTGTCCTTTTAGTCTTGTTTACTCTTCTAGATGCCCTTCCACCACAGGATCTTTGCACAGGCTATTCCTTTTGCCTGGA
Source organism: Balaenoptera musculus (assembly GCF_009873245.2). Lineage (NCBI taxonomy): Eukaryota > Metazoa > Chordata > Mammalia > Artiodactyla > Balaenopteridae > Balaenoptera > Balaenoptera musculus. Next base: position 102,274,448 of record NC_045786.1, read on the forward strand.
GTGATTTCCCTTCCATCTCTACCTACCTATCCTCCAGGGTCACCTATCTAGGTAAAGCTTTCCTAACCACCACCACCAGGCCAGGTCACACACCTTCACCATAAACTTCAGAGCTCTGTACGTACTCTCCTTTGTCTTGTGCAGTTATTCAATTAATCTGTTTCTTTCTCAGACTGTAAGCTCCGTAAGGCAGGAACTAGGTTTGCCCTGTGTTCTTGCACTTAGCGCATTGCTTGGCACATGTCATTGAATATTTGTTAAATGAGTGGAGGAATGGGTTCATTATCTGCTACTGTGGCTGGACCCTGCCAGTCAGAGTCTCCTGTAAAATTCTGCTCCAGCTGTAGACAAAAATCCCTCTCCAGGGTGGACCTTATAATAGCGGAATCTAGCCATTATTTTAAAAATTAACTTTATTTAAAATGAATTACAATCACTGTAGCCTGATCCATAAATCTGAGAAACATTTATAAGTAACATCTTATAAAATTTTTCTTTTAAATTTGTAATTAACTCCACCTGGTTTATTGTCAGGAAGATAAAATCTTCCTTTTGATGTTTTTACCTTTCCCAGAATTTCCTAAGAATTGTGACCAAAAGGGCAGACCTTCCAGCTTCCATGCCTGTTTGGGGAGAGCTCTGCTGCCTACGGGGTCTGCCATGCTTCTTCCACCCACTCAATGTCATCTTAGAAAACCAACGACAGGGATTCGTACTTGAGCTCTCAGGATTCTACATCCAGGTCCAGACTTTGCTCCCTGGCCTAAGGGGCTGCAGGAGCTTCCAGCATTAGCCCCAGACTTTGCCAAGTCAAACCCACCTACATGGGATTCATGCATCCTGGTATCCAGCCTAGTTCTCCAAGGCTAGGATGGTTCCCTTCCCTGCTATTGGGCTGCAGTTGAAGCTACCATAGTCCACACTAATGTTCCCAACTTTAAATCTTGGGGCAGAAGGAACTGATAATACTGGGTCTTTACACTCAGGAAAACCTGGGCTACTGATGCAAAGAATCCACCTCCTCCCTAGTGATCAACTTTGTATACCAGGTGTCCCAGGAGAACCAAAACTGGTGACCAAGACTCAGAGATAATGACTGCCTTATCACTGTCCAGAAGGCATCAACTAAGGTGGCAACTCTAGTGGACTTCTTAAAACCAAGACTAAGAACACTTCTCTTTGAAAAAAAAAAAAAAAAAAAGCACCCTGTTATATAAAGGATGATGTAAAGGAAATAATCATATAAATAAATGAAAATGGCATTAAATAGGTTTCCCTAGTACAGTTTTCTGAGGTACAGTCCAAGTAAGAGCTCTGCCCTGCTGGTCACTACTCAGCTCCTCGAGTGCCCATTTATCTCTCTCTTTCCCAGAGCTGGTCTAGTTATCCATCGAGCATTCTTCCCACAAATGCTCCAAAACACAATCCTCCACTGCACCCCTAAGCCCCCAGACTCCCCATCACCCTCCAATTTAGTTCATTTTCCGTTCAACAGATATTTACTGAGCATCTACTGTAAGTCACAATGAGTAAGCGTAAGAGAGATAAGGTCCTTGCCCTTACATTCTAGGGGAGGGGAACCAGAGGTCTAAGAACAAATTAAGCTGGAACAACAGGGATTCTGATGCTCACCTCCAGAGAATTAAAGGAGATGATCTCCATAAAGCACCCAGTTTGAGCTTAACTCATAGTAGGAGCTCAACATATATTTGTTTCTTTCCCTCTAGCTGTTTGGAGAATAGCATTCCCTTCCCATTTTGTTGTTGTTGTTTTGTTTTGTTTTTCTTTTTGAGGCTTTCAAGCATTTTTGAGCTCTAACATATACAGGGGAACAAGGTAAAATGAACACATGTGAAGCAGGTTACAAAGTTGTTAGAAATCTTAAGCTCTCACGTTTTCCTGGGAGCTCAATAAAAAGAGATACTGTTGCATTACTGCTCAACCTTTCTGGAAACTAATTTAATAAAATGTATCAACCACCTTAAATGCGCTCAATCCCCTTTACACAATAATTCTCACTCTGGGGGATTATTTTAAGGAAATAATTTAAAATAAGCCCAAAGATTTATGTGCTTGTACAAGGATATTTATCACAGCTCTATTTAGAATAGCAAAACTTTGGGGGGTCGGGGAGGGATGGACTGGGAGTTTGGGGTTAGCAGATGAGAACTAGTATATATAGAATGGATAAACAACAAGGTCCTACTGTATAGCACAAGGAACTATATTCAATATCCTGTGATAAACAATAATGGAAAATAATATAAAAGAATATAAAAAAGAATGTATATATATGTATAATGAATCACTTTGCTGTACAGCAGAAATTACAACATTGCAAGTCAACTATACTTCAATAAAAAAAAGAGAGAGAGAGAAAGGAACAGTAAAATTCTGGGAGGACTTAAATTTCTAGGAATGAGAGATTAATCAAAGAAATCATGTCATTTGTTCATTTTTATTAAAAAAACGTAGTACCAGGACTTCCCTGCTGGTGCAGTGGTTAAGAATCCACGTGCCAATGCAGGGGACATGGGTTTGATCCCTGGTCCGGGAAGGTCCCACATGCTGCGGAGCAACTAAGCCCGTGAGCCACAACTACTGAGCCCCCGCACCACAACTACCGCTCTAGGGCCTGCGTTGCCGCAACTACTGAGCCCACGTGCCTAGAGCCCGTGCTCCGCAACAAGAGAAGCCACCGCAATGAGAAGCCCGCGCACCACCATGAAGACCCAACACAGCCAAAAATAAATTAAAAAAATTAAAACAAAACAAAACAAAACAAAAACGTAGTACAACTACTGCGGCTTGCTCAGTAAATTCAAGGAACAATTATAAGTTATATGTTGCAAATTGTTTCTTTTAACTTGTAAGTAGCAAACATTTCTTGTGCAGCTCTGTGCTGGACCCTGTTCTAGGTCCTGGGTCACTGGTGTGAATAACACAGATAAGCTCTTAAGGAGCTTACATTTTAGAGAAAAGAGACAGAATTTAATAAATAAACAAACACGCTGATATTAAACGATAAGTACTAGGCAGGATACAAAATAAAATAGGGTGATATACTTGAGACTGGAGGCGGCAAACTAATCGGATTGATGGACAGGGAAGAGCTCTATGGGGAGGTGACATGTGAGCTGAGACCTGAATGAGGGGGGCAGCCATGCCACATGGAGGAAGGGTGTTCCTCCAGAAGGAAGGGCAGATGCCAAGTCTTAGGTAGAAGGTTGGTGAGTTTGAGAAGCAGAAGGATGGTGGGGCTGAGGCAGCAGGGCCAGGGGCATGTGGTGGAGTTGAGGTTGGAGAGGGTTGCAGGGCCAGATAGATGAGGGTAGGACTTTGCATTGATCCAAGGGTGATGGGAAAGCACTGGAAGTGTAGCCATAACATAAGCTGCTCCATTCTGAGCAGCAGAGATTTAAAAATTTGCATGCATCTTCCCTTCCTACTGACCCTGGTGTGTCTTAGAGCTGTTTGGAGAATGACTAGCTGACTAGGGGACAATTAATCTTGCTTGCTTAAGAATTCCAGGGACTGGCCTTAAAGCTATGGGAGCAGACCAACCCTAGAGTAGAAGATCAAGATGGTGCTGACCAGAACACCACACAACCAGTTTATTATTTATTATTATTATTGGAGCTGACTGTGCTCTTCTGCACATAGCCCCCCCTCCTGTACACCCCTGAAACTCCCCTTTAAAACCTTTGTCCCCTAACCAGCAATTTGGAGGTTGGTTTTGGGACATTAGTCCACCATCTTCCCAGGTTGCTGGCCTCCTGAATAAAGCAGTCATACTCTTCCCAACGACGCTTGTCTCTTGTATATTGGCTTTCCAAGCAGCAAACAGCTGAACTTGGGTTCAGTACCAGCCTCGTCCGGTTTTAAGCAAGAGAGTACCAGGATTTAATTTACAGCTTAGAAAGCTCACTGGCTGTGTAGAAACTGGATTATTCAGGAACAAGTGTGGGAACACACCGGGAGGCTATGGCAGTTCCATAGGGAGAGAGCACAGTGACAGTGCAAGTGGAGAGAATGACAGATTCAGATATATTTTGGACATAGAACTGATAAGAAATACTGGTGGAGTGAATCTTGGAGGAGAAAAGAGGGAGGAATCAAGGGTGACTTGTAGGTTTTTGGCTGGAACAACTGGGTGGTTATAGTAACAATGAGATGGGAAAAACTAGGGGAAGAAGAGTTTGGGGATGGAATTAAGAGCTCTGTGGGGTCACTTTCAGTCTGAGATAAAATACAGGCTGTGGAGCCAGACTGCGCAGGTTCTAATCCTATTCTAGAGTGCTAAATGATTTTGATGGGTTCCCTAGCCCCTTGCCTCAGATTCTTCATCTGTAGAGGGGAAATTATAATACAGTGACCTTATGAGGTCGTTGTGAAGATGACAGGTGTTATTATATATAAATAGATTAGTGCCAAATTCTTCTTCACTCAGCAAGTATTTAGTGAGCATTTCTATGCACTAAATTCTGGGCATACAACAGAGACCAAATAAGACAAAAACCACTGCTCTTGTGGAGTTTATATTCCACTTGGGGGAGGGGGGACACAATGAATAAATGCATTGTTAAAATATTGAATATGTTGGATGTGGATAAGTGTTATGCAGAAAAATAAAGCAGGGAAAAGTGGTCATGAGGAAAGGAGTGGGTTGCAATTTAAAATAGGGTGGCCAGAAAAGGCTGCATTAAGACAGTGATATTCGAGGATAGACTTCAAAGGAGGGGAGAGTGCCTGCCACATGGATATCAGAAGAAGAGTGTGCCAGGCAGGGGAAACTGTTAGTCCAAAGGCCAGGAGGTCAAGGCTTTGAGAAACACCAAGAAAGTGAAGCAGCCATGGCTGTTATTCTGTGAGAAGTGAGGAGCCACTGGGGAGTGTGAGCAGATTGGTAACATGATCTGACTGACATTTAAAAGCATCCCTCTGGGGCTTCCCTGGTGGTGCAGTGGTTAAGAATCCGCCTGCCAGTGCAGGGGACAGGGGTTCGAGCCCTGGTCCGGGAAGATCCCACATGCCGCAGAGCAACTAAGCCCGTGCGCCACAACTACTGAGCCTGTGCTGTAGAGCCTGCGAGCCACGACTACTGAGCCTCCGAGCCACAACTACTGGAGCCCATGCGTCTAGGGCCCGTGCTCCGCAACAAGAGAAGCCACCGCAATGAAAAGCCTGCGCACCGCAACGAAGAGTAGCCCCCACTCACCGCAACTAGAGAAAGCCCGCGTGCGGCAACGAAGACCCAACACGGCCAAAAAAATAAATAAATAAATAAAATCTATTAAAAAAAATTTTTTTTTAAATTAAAAAATAAATAAATAAATAAAAGCATCCCTCTGGCTGCCAAGTTGAGAATAGACAGGGCAGGGCAAAGGCTAGTGAGAGGACTGGGGCTTCAATCCAAGTGAGGGAGGATGGTGGCTTGGACTAGGATGGAGCAGTACTGGTAGAGAGAATTAGATAATAAATGATACAAAAAATTTAATGTATAGAACACCACATGGTAACATGTACTATGGAGAAAAAGAAAGAACAAGGGGAGATAGGAAACATGGAAGGTGCTGCAATTTTAAAATGGGATGGAAGAGAAGACCTTAAGATGGTGGCACTTAAGCAAGTCTTGAAGGAGAAGAGGGAGTGAGCCATGGGACCATGTGGGGAAGAAGCCCTCAGGCAGAGCGCAGCCCTGCAGAGCCCCTGGAGCAGGAGTGTGCCTGGCGCTGTCCAGGTAGGAAGGGGCCGGCGAGCTGGATGGACTGAGCGGGGGGAGGGGAAGGGGAGGGAGGGCGGAGTCACAGAGCACTGCAAGGACTTTGACTTTGGGGGAAGCCAGTGGAAGGTTTTGAGCAGAGGATTGACACGATCTTGTTCACCTGCTCGTTCCAGCTGCTGTGTGAAGAACAGGGTACCAAAGGGCAAGAGTGGAAATGGGGAAATGATTAGGAAGGGGGTGCAACAGTCCAGCTGAGAGATGAAGGCAGCTCGGGCAGGATGGTAGTTGTAGAGGAGATAAGGAGTGGTCAGATTCTAGACACCTATGAATGGGAGGTAGAACCAGCAAGATTTGCTGACAGATTGAATGTGGGATGTGAGAGAAAGAAAGGAGTCAAGGGTGACTCCAAGAGTTTGGGCCCAAGAAACTGGAAAGATGGAGGTGCCATTTACTGATGTAGGGGAAGATGTAGGAGGATATATGCTGGAGGGAGGTCAGGAGTTTGACCTTGGATGTGTTATACTTGGGGTGTCTTTGAGACATCCACATTGGACATCCACATTGTAGAGATATTGAGAAGGCAGTAAATATACAAATTTGGAGTTCAAGGAAAATATACAATTTTGGGAGCCAGCGGTCCTTAAAACCTCGAGTCTGGCAGAGCTCACCTTGACAGAGTGGAGCTGGATGAGAGAGAGCCTGGGGCGGAGGCCTGAGTCACCCCAACACTGGAGTCTGAGCCGAGGCGTAGGCACCAGCTAGGAAACTGAGGACAGCCAGAGATCCAGGAGGACCAGGAGGGCGGCCTGGAAGCCTAGCCTACCATCCAGTCTCTAAACACGATGCTTTCAAAGACTATTTAATGCTGTAGGAAAATGCTCACCACAGGTCATTTGGCCGGGGCGGGGAAGCAGCATATGAAACACAATGTTAACAGTTACTTTCTGTACATGGCGGGGCTTGAGGATTATTGTTATTTTCTGCTTTATAATTTTCTGTATCTTCTTAATGCTCAACCCTGAACACGTATTACTTTTGTAAAAATTCTTAGACAAGGATATTTGAAGATAAATATTGGAAAGTGGCTTCTGCTGCTCAGAGAGAACTCCAGCCTATTTCTACCTCAAACATGTGCCTACAGAAGGGACTTTAGGTTCTTCTTTCCCACAGGGGGTGCTGTGGAAGGGGCAGTGCCACTGAGCCCAGGGAGCTTCCGAGGGCTTTGGTCAGCGGGTGAAGACTGGGCAGGTAAGCGCTGGAGGCTGTCCTGACGCCAAGCGGCCCCATCTCAAGAGCTGCTGAGTGGTACCACTGCTGACCTGCCAGCCATGCTTCTCAGACCTAGGGGCGTCAGAAATGCCAAGGGCATCCCCAGGATAGGCCATGGGGCTCCTTGGCTCGGCATAGACTGACAGATGGACAGAACGGCAGCTTCATTAAAAAACAGTTTATTAGCATCTGTGCAAATGAGATCGGTTCTTCCCCAGATGCCCCGGTCTCCCCACCTGAGGCCCTGGGGAACCGCTCTGCAGCGGGCCCCTATCTTGAGGCAGTGCCCTTGCTCATCTGACTCCACTCCCACTGCTCCTGGCCCAGGGCTAAGCCCCACCTCAAGATGCCATAGGGATGGTCTCCCCTGAGCAACCGTTGCCTCTAGTATCTGAGGAGTCCCTGCCACCAGCAGCCGGGGCCACATCCACCTGGATGACCCCATGCACCTGGGAGAGCTGTGGGCTGTCCAAGCTGGCGATGAGCTGGCGGGATCCTGATCTCACAGGCACGAACGTCTGGCGCAGTGTCACTCTCTTGTTGCCCCCAATGTCCCTGTGGGAAGAGACAGGATCATAGACCTGGGGTGACCGAGGGTGGAGTGGGGAGTAAGGGCTGATGGGGCAGGCAGGAAGGAAGAGCAGCAGGTGGAGCCCTTCAGGCATTTCTGGGCTCAGCTGGAATCTCCACACCCAAGACCTAACCTACTGACTGGAACAAAGCCTGAACCCCAAGGCCACCTCTGCAAGGCTAGATCAGTGGCCGCCCACCCAGCTGCTGGAGCTGGAAATCTCCTCAGCATCCAGGACTCCTCCCTCCCTGCTCTCACAAACATCTGGACAAAGACCGAGGCACTGCCTCCCCTCCTCTCCATGGCCAATGCTCCTGCCCCAACCAGGTCAGCCCCAATCCCCGCAGGGTTTCCAAGAACAAGGAAACTTCAAAGGGAGACTTTGGGGCTCAACACAGTATTGCCAAATACTTTCAGGTTTGCCAAGGAAGAAGGTGGAAGAAAATTAATCATCCTCTGCTACGATCATATTTCAGGATGTTATTTAAAAAAAAAAAAAAAGAACAGACAATTGGCATCTTTAAATTAAATTGACACACATTCGTGTGTGTGAGTGAGAGAGAGAGAAACACACATGCTGGTATGCACACACACACTACAGTGTCTTTATTTTCTTCCTTCCCATGGACCTCTGGTCCCAGACCACCCCTCTGGGAATCACAATTTCACCAGCCTTCTAACTGGCCTTCTTGCCTCCCATCTCATTTTCCATTCTATTCTCCAAGCATTCAGAGGTGAACTGAGCCCTTCACTGGCTTGGCTTCCTCGGTGCTTATGAGATAGATGAAACTGTAGCTCCCTAACCTGACACACAGGCTCACTCTGAGTCACCCTGCCTGCCTGTGCCACCTCATCATCCCCCCATTCCTCCTGCCCACCAGCCCCACTGAGCTCCTCCCCTTCCCTGAACTCACCTCTGTCTTATGCTTTGCCCCCAGGCTGCCTCCAGACCCAGCTCACACCTCCTCCTCAGTGAGGGCTCCCTGGAGCACCTCCTGCCCTCAGGAAAATGAATCTCACCCTTCTCTGAGCTCCCCCAGCAATCTGCACGTGTGCTTATGCACTGACTGCGACTGCATTTATATCGCACCTTCTCACGCCTGTTAGCATCTGTCCTTTCCTGCCTCTGCCTTAAACCTTTACCTCTGGCCCCTGCTCAACCTGAGCCTGCCTTGAGGACCGTCTCTGGAGCCAGACTCTGTGCAAACACCACAGTCCTCCAAGGGAATGAGCCAACACCCCAACATTGAGGATGAGCTCTCCTTGGGGCAAAACAGCTTGGAGCCTGCTTCCAAGGGGCGTTCCTGGACCACTCTGTACTCCTTCTTCTACCATTGTTAACTGTGTGGTTTAGAACAAGGTACCAGTCATCCTCACTTTCTGGTGTAAAATGGAAGCGAATGTAAAATGAGGGGGTGGGATCAGATGGTCTTGAAGGTGCCTCCAAGCTCTATGAAGGTGGGAAGCAGGGGAGACAGGGAGATAGATATCTATAGCCTACCTGTTAGGTTATAGACTTAATTTCCAGACTTCCTATCATAATATACAACTTGAAAATAAGTCTAGAGACTTCCCTGGTGGCGCAGTGGTTAAGAATCCGCCTGCCAATGCAGGGGACATGGGTTCGAGCCCTGGTCTGGGAAGATCCCACAGGCCGCCGAGCAACTAAGCCCGTGCACCACAACTACTGAGCCTGCGCTCTAGAGCCTGCGAACCACAACTACTGAGTCTGTGTGCCACAACTACTGAGGCCCGTGCGCCTAGAGCCTGTGCTCTGCAACAAGAGAAGCCACCGCAAAGAGAAGCCCACGCACCGCAACGAAGAGTGGCCCCCGCTCGCCGCAACTAGAGAAAGCCCGCATGCAGCAACGAAGACCCAACGCAGCCAAAAATAAATATATAAATAAACAAATTTATTAAAAAGAAAAAGAAAGAAAGAAATTAAGTCTATAACTTAGCAGGTAGGCTATACTCTGCCTGGTTACGAATCTGCGCTTTTAATTTGTGCTCACTTTTCCATCGATGCAGGTTAAAGGTTGTTTAGGTTCAGATCAGCCTTTAAAAGTCTATTTAACCCATACTATAATTGAACTGTACTATTTCAGAGCCTAGCCTTTATTTGTAACATTATTTCCAAGAGAAATTGCTCTCCAGATTCCAGCTAGGGATGTCAAGATCTCTTCCTACCCTGGTCTTAAGAGTCAGGCGAGACCTTGGCTGCACCCCAGTTTGCGAGTTTAAGCTGAGCACGTCAGCTGCTAAAGTTGGAATGTGCCCATAAATGAGTGCAGGTAATAAAACCAACTCCCTGGCAGGACATCAGAACTTAGACATCCAAATTAGCATTGTCCTTCAATTATGTACTGGTTCAACCCTGTTGAACATTTGAAAAAACTCCTCTCAGATTTTCCTTCACAGCCATTTAAAACCACACACACATCACACACACCCACTTGGGCACGCACGCACACCCAGACAAGTCACTGCCCTTCCTTTACAGCCAAGCTTCAGTTCTGATTGAAAAGGGCGTTATGACCCACCTTGTTCACTTACCTTATTAATTAATCTTAATTCTAAATGACTTGAGGCTGTTTCCCCAAAGTCAAATCCACTCCCTTAGAAGACCACCCTAAGGACATTCTAGAGAATATGATTCAGGCTCTGGGGGAAATTCCTGAGAAGGATTTGGAGCAGACTTCCAGCTTCCCCTGGTGACTGCTTTGGTGGTGACAATAGCCATCTGAAGGAGTAAGTTCTGGAATGTTTATTAAGGGGCCGCTCAGCAGGCCGGGTGGCACAACTTATGCCATAATGGGGCTCCATACCACAGCCTTGGATGCGCAGATGAGAGTGAAGTGATGCCCATTTTGGAATCTAATATATCCGAGCCAGGAGCTCAGGGCTCTCAGCTGTCCTGGTGGCCCTGGCCTGGGCTCACAGCAGCTGAGGAGCCACAGGATGTCCAAGGAGGACCTGCCTTGAGAAACTACCATCTAACCCTCTCACATACTGGTGGGAAGACTGGGACCTTTAAGTGGGGGGAGACTCACACAAGCCCCACAGCTGAAGAGAGGACCTGGGTCTCCATCACTCAGTGCAGCGGTCCTTCCCTTATTCCCAGGCAGGGGCAAGAATCAAAGATCTGGTGGGGCTGCTGAGGGAAGCCCCGCTCTGGGGGATCCCTCAGAACAGGCGAACCTCCCTCTGTCAGCTGCAGGTGAGAGACACCAGCAGGTGAGCTGTCTGGGAGTTCCAAGCTCCACTCTCTAAGCTGCCAGAGACCCTTTTAGGGCGACAGAAGGAGAGCACTCGTTTGTGATGTGTCCCATCATCCAGGGGGCCGGGCTGGGGCAGAGATCAGAACAGCAACCTTTTCAGCTTTGGCCTGTTGGCGAAAGTGGCAGCCACCACCGGGCAGAGCCTGCTGTGTGTGGGGAGAGGGACGGGCAGGGCGGGCAGGGACCCTCTGCTTCCTCACCCAGCCCCCCCCCGAGCGCATGCTGTCCCTTTCCCTTGGGCGCTCTCTGTCGAATGAGGAAAATTCCTGCCCCTGTCCCCAGAAGGCTGAGCTTAAAGGTCAGCCTCTGGCCTTCTCTGCTTTCCCTCTGTGCTGTTCCTGCGTGCGTGGGTCTGCGTCAGAGATGGCAGCACAGGCCCAGGAACACGACTGTGGGCACCGGCCTGGCCCAGAGCCTCACGTGGCTCGGGATTGGGCCCCGGCAGGCTGGGTGAGGGCCCCGACGCACAGGGCTCTCGCCTTCGGAACTGCTGCTCGGCCCTCATGCCACCACGCCTGCAACAAGCTTGAGAGCCTGTGCTCTCACCAAAGCGAGAGGGGCCGAGCCTGCCCCTTAGGAGCTGTGAGGCCCTGTGAGATGCGGCCACCAGCTGCCCCGTCTGTAAAGCGGGGACAGCTACCAACAGAGCACTAATGTCGTGCCGAGCACCATGCTGAGTGCTTTACGGGCAGCGTCGCCTCTGATCCTCAGAGCCAGGCTTATCGTTATCCCTACTTTACAGGTGAGAAAACTGAGGCGCAGAGGAGATCAGTCACTTGCCCTGGGGCACACGGCCCAGGTGATGATCTCTAATGTACTTTAAGGGGTTTTTGTGGTCTCCAGATGAACTTATATTCCTGAAAGTGCCTGCTCAACTCCTGAGTGCTGGGCGACAGTAGTGACGAGTTGCTAGTGATTCCTATGTGAGTTTTTCAGCTCCCTAACGAGCCGGTGAGGCAGGGTGGGGACACCACGGAGCACTGCCCACAGCAGGCCTTTTAAGTGCTGCGTGGGCTGAACTGAGTCAGGAGGTGCTACTGGCTGGCCCCAAGCGACAGACCTTACCGTCCTGACCGAGAGAGGAAGCAAAGCTGGGACCCACGCCGCCAGGAGGCAGGCAAGGGCAGCGGCAGGGGAAGGAGGAGGGGCCGGACTCACCCAGCATTGAGGGTCTTGGGTCTCTGCAGCCCGGAACCCTCGAGCCGGAAGACAACATTGGTGAGGGTGACAGGCAGGGGGTTCTGGAAGACAATCTGGACCTCGCACTCCTGGCCAACCACGGCTGCTCGCAGTAACTGAGAGAAAAAGAGGCCCCCATCAGAGACCCTGGCCAAACTCACAGGACCAGACGCTCCCCCAGAGAGGGAGAGCTCCTTAGAATCAAGACCTCCCTCAACCCACGTTTCTGCCCCCAAGAGAGGGCTCTCCCAAAGCCAGACAGGAAACTCCAACCCACTCTCCAGCTGCAGCCACCACAGAATCAGGGAAATGAGATCTGATTTTCCAGAGGAGGAAACCGAAGCCCAAGAGCCCAGAGCTGGTCCCTGACCTCCTCCTGCCACAGCTCCTGGCCCAGTGCCCCCTCCCCTCGCCCTCCGATTTCCCCCTGCCCCAGCCAGCTGCTCTACCGTGAGGGAGAGGTCCGGGGTGCGCAGACGGAAGGTGTGCTGCTTGGCCAGCACCTGCGTGTTCTCCTTGACGTGGCCCGAGACGTTGAGCAGCATGGTCCCCTGGTCCACGAGGTGGACCCGGTACTCCTTGTAGGCCACGGGCATGGCCGTGCGCTCCGCTGTGGGGAGGAGGCATGGTGTCACTGAGGCCAGCTTCCCCTGACTCGGCATCCTGGGGTCTCCATGTCCCCAGCCCCGGGGTGCCCAGCCGTGGGGCGGGGGGGGGGGGGAGGGGGCAGGGCTGGGGAAGGAGCACTTACAGGCCCCTGGCGCCAGCACCACTTCCTTCTTGCATTCCTTGAAGACAGACCCAGAGACGCCGGTATAGAAGGTAACAGAGAGGTAGAGGTGCAGCTTCACAGTCCGGGGGCTGCTGCTGCAGTTGGTCAGCACCACACAGACGGTCAGGTCCTGCCCCGTCACTGCGTCCTGCGCCTCCACCTGCAGGGCCACATCCTCAGCCGAGTCCCGGATGGCGTACACGTTGGGTTTGCTGCCGTGGGCGGCTGCGGTCTCCACTGCCTTCCGCTCTTCTTCTGAGCCTGGGGGTTGAGGGTCAACGGTGAGCTTACCACTGCCGCTGGCGTTGGCGAGTGCTTGGTGGGAACCCTTGGCGTGGACGGAGCTGGCCAGGTTGGGGGGCTGGTACCTTCCGGGTGCTTATAGATGTGGGAGACCTCTTCCCGCATGTTGGAGCCAACGGCCTTCGTGACGACGAGCGAGCCAATGGCTTTCTCCTCCACGTACACGACCTTGAAGCTGCCGTCACCTTGCCGCTGCCAGTAGATCTTGTCACTGTTCACCTGGATGGGGCGTGTGTGGGGGGTGAGCCGGGAGTGAGTGAGCCAGAAGGTCTGAGGGTGGGCCTGACCCCCAGCTGCCTTCCCTGGATCCTAGGAGCTGCATGGAGGGCTAGATCCAAAGGCTGGGAGCTTCCTGGAAGAGCCAAACCGGGAGACTTTCCAAGCTGAGCCAGACAAGGCCAGAGATGGGGGAAGAAACTGGTCTGGGAGGCTCCTTACAGTGTATTCAACATTAATAACAGTAATTCCTTACGCTCGTTCGCTGACTCTGTGACTTACAGAGCAGCTTCATACCCATTATTTCTTTTGATCCTGAGCACAGGAAGCATGGCAGCCATTATTATCCCCCTTTTAACAGTTGGGGACACTAAGACTCATAGAATGAGTAACTTGCTCAAGGTCACACAGCTAGTCGGTCGGTGGTGAGGTCAGGACCAGAGAACCCAGGGCCAACGCCAGTGCCCTGGTCTCCCCAGGCTGCCCACAAAGGCACCGGGCACACAGGCCTCACCTCAGCAAAAATGAAGGGCGTGTCATACTTCATGTAGACCAGGCCGTTCTTGATGGACTGCACAGAGCAGGGGCCACAGCAGAAGATGCCTAGGAGAGTGAGGGTAGCATAGGGGTGAGAGATCCAAGGAGGCCGAGGGGGACCCCCCCCCCAGACCCTGGGCCCACCCATCCAGGCCCAGCGCCCACTGCCTTGGGTCAGCTCCCACCGGTCCAACTCAGGGAGGTTAAACAAAGGAGCACACACATTCTATTTGGCCTCAGTCATTGGTGGGGCATAGGGGGACACGGACAGCCGTGGAGACAGGCCTGCCTTGCTAACCAAATTGCTGGCATACTTCCTCTACCGGCTGAAGCTTCATGTCAGCTGTCTGTAACCCCCTGAGGTCAAGAGCCATCCTACATCAAGACAAACCCAGAGCCCACCGTGGCTCTGCTTGCCGGCTGGGAGAGCCATGACATCACAGTCACCATTCCAGAAAGATCCAGAACAACTCTTCAGCTCTGCAGCCTACTGTGTCCTCTCTGTGGGGAGGTGAGAGGGGAGCTGGTGGGAAACAGAGTCTGTCCTCAGTGTGCTCGGGAGGGTTTTCTGGAAGAGATGGGTTGATAGGGAGGAGGCTTGGCAGGAGAGGACACAGAACAGGAAGTGAGGGCCATCCAACAGGAGAGAATCTTAGAAAACATCTCGCATGATGGTCTCCTTTTACACATGGGGAGACAGGCTCAGTGAGGCAAAGTAGATGCCAGGATCTCCCAAGACAGTTGGATACAGAGAGAAGGAAGGAGTTAATACTTAACTGAGTAGCTACTAAGCTCCAGCCATGCTGCTAGTCTACTATGACTTCTCATTAGATCCTCCCAACCACCCTGTATGGCATATATCATCCACACATTACAAACAAGAACACCAAAGCCCGAAGGTGAAAGGAACTTGCCCAAGATGACGTATCTAAGAAGTGATCAAGCTAGAATCAAGCCCAGGTCTGGCTGGCCTCAGAGCCCCTGGCTGCCGCCCAGCCCACCACTTCCCAGAGTGGGGACCAGAACTCAGATCTCCCGGTGTCCTGCAGGCTGTTCCAGCGTCGCAGGCATCACTGGGGTTGCACAACTCAGGGGGCACCGTTCACAGAGATGACTGAGGGGGAGGGGTCTGGCCAGAGACCAGAGGAGGAATGTAGGCTAGGGGAAGGCTATCTGACCCAGGGTGAGGAAGGGAGAGGTGGCAGGGGTTGGGGGGAGAGGCAACCGGAAGGGCAGGTGGGGCTGCCTGGGGCCAGAGTATTAAAGTGGGAAGGGTGTGCGGGCCCTGTCTGAGAACAGCACGGGAGGTCTAATTTTTGCAGAAACGTGCGTTGTGGAAAAGAGACTAGTAGGTTATGTCGTCAGTGATTACTTCTTAGGCTGGACTGGGTTACAGAAGCTGTTTTCTCCTTTGAACCTATCTGAACCCTGATTTTTTCATACTGTACGTATAACTCAGTGGAGCAGTGGAACAGATACGAGAGGAACTTGGTAAAAGCGAGAATATGTGTCGAAAGAGAGGAAGTCGGGGGCTGGGTCTGCTCTGCTGCTGACCTAACACTCTGTGCCCTAGAGGAACTCCCAAACCCAGCTGATCTGCAACATCACCAGGAGAACTTTCAAAAACACAGATTCCAGGCTTCCCTGGTGGCGCAGTGGTTGAGAGTCTGCCTGTCAATGCAGGGGACACGGGTTCGAGCCCTGGTCTGGGAAGATCCCACATGCCGCGGAGCAACTAGGCCCGTGAGCCACAACTACTGAGCCTGTGCGTCTGGAGCCTGTGCTCCCAACAAGAGAGGCCGCGATAGTGAGAGGCCCGCGCACCGCGATGAAGAGTGGCCCCCACTTGCCGCAACTAGAGAAAGCCCTCGCACAGAAACGAAGACCCAACACAGCCATAAGTAAATAAGTAAATAAATAAATAAATAAAAATACAGATTCCTAGAGTCTATTCCCTGAAGGTCCAACGTATCAGGTCTGGAGTAGGATATAGAAATTTCCTTGAAACAAAACGAAAACAAACCACCTGAGAGAGGATAGGGAATTGTATACTTTATGCTATACAATTCTATCCTTTTTTTTTTCCTTCCAAGCATGTTTTACTTAAAATAATGGCTTTTTAAACTTTAAAAGAATATATATAACTAAAAGGGTCCTTCAATTAATTACCTCCAGGATATGTAAATAAAAAAGCAAGCGGGAATAGTGGATTTGTCAGGGGAGGGAAACCTCTCACGGAATTCTCTCGAATCCTTGGACTTTTGAGCCATCTGAGTGTAATAATCATTACAAATAAATAAAATTTAGGCAAATAGTTACGCAGAAAGGTAAAAACAAATGAAGGGCCACATGGTGATTTGCCCTGATGAGTCTGAAGAACTGCGGGGTTACAGAACCCGGCTCGAAGGCCCCGTCCGGGACGCTGTAGTTTGGTACCCTGGCTGGGGAGAGAGGGAGGGGCCCCAAGTGGGGTTCAGGAGCTAGCCAGGGCCCTGCCTCACCACTGCTGGTCTCTTGGGGTGTGGAGTCCACAACCTGCCATCCATCGAAGCCTGAGGGCAGATCCGGCCTCTTCATCCAACAGTCGTTCCACACGTGGAAGTTCCTGGATGGACACGGCCGGAGGGCTCAGTGAGCTGCCCACCCCCCAGGGCCTCCCCAGCATACCCCGGCGCCCAGGCCTCGGGTCACCAGTCCTCAGCAGGGAAGGGCAGGCCAGCCCCAGCCTCACCAGATGGAATCATGGTTCAGGTGCTCGAGTGGCTTCATGTTCTCGTCAAAGTAGATGTCCATGGTGAGGGACGTGTCTGTGTCATGCGCGGAATTGAAGTTGGTGATGGTACGGGTGGCCAGGCCCAGGCAGCGCAGCACTGTGCGGAAACCAGGGTTGGGGTTCAGGGCCCGCGGCCAGGGCAGGGGTGGGGGGGGCAGGTGAGGCACGAGGTCAGGAGTAGCAAGGGGACAAGGGCAACTGGGTCAGGGGTTGCTAGGGTCTGGAGGGCACTGAGCCAGGGAGTGTTGGGGGTTAGGGGAATCCAGGCCACCGGCCTCGCCTTGTCCCTAACTGTCCCTTCTCCCTCCTCTCCTCTAGGCCCCTCTCAGTTGTTAACACTAATTAATGATAATTAAGGCCAGCCTACCAGCCACCCCGCCTGCTCCTACACCGCAGCCACAGCTGGGCTGGGATTGTGAAGGCGGAGCCTGGCTTCCCTCCCTCCTTCGTGTAGGGCCCAGGCCACTCCTGTCCCGTCCCTCTACTACCTGTAGTGGTCACACCGGCGAAAACCCAGCACTGGCCGTAAGGGACAGGGCGGCCGTTGCGTAGGTAGCTGAGTAGAATCTCCACGCTGCCCACCCACGCTGATGGATTCGTGCCGCAGGAATAATTTCCAGACCAGTTCCCAATCAGGATGCCACTGTCATCCAAGGAATTCACCTGCCCAGGACAGGATGGGATGAGGCAGAGTTGGGGGAGAGGCTCAGGGCCTGCCGTGTGGCCCCCGGCCCAGCCTCTGACCCTGCAACCATCCCTCACCCCTAAAGGCTTCAGGGTCCAGTAGCAGCCTGAGCCCCTCTCAGCACTCCCAGAGCTCTCTGCCCACTCCACCCCCATCCTGGTCTGACACAGGAATGTGAAGGCTGGGTGTGCCAAGTTTGGGGTTTGGCCCTACATTACACAAGAGCTGGAATGGGAGCCAGGAAGGGGAGGGTTGGGGGGGCAGGCGAGGGAGGGAAGAGGAGTGAGACCACTTCCCACAGTACCCTTTGCAAGAGCAGGGACAGAATCAGGAAGGGTAAGAGTGTGGGGTGGAGCAGGGGAGGCAGCAGGCAGACACACAGTAGGGCTCAGAGACGCGAGTGTGCTCACCATGGCAGAGACGACCCGGCAGACACTGATGGGGTCCCTGCGGCCTCCATGTGGCATGCCCCGCCGGTCCAGGATGTACAGGCAGGCGTCCAGCACCCCGTGGTCAAACTGGAGGGAGGAAGGGCAGAGGTGACCCCTAGGCCAGCACCTGCTCCCCTACCCCGCCCCACCTGCCTCTAGTGCCCCTGAGTGCACGAGGCCCCAGCCAGCCGTACCTGGCCATAGTTCCAGGTCCGCTCGCCAACCTGTGCTTCGGTCCCATAGTAAATTCTCCCAGACTCGTTAAGCACGTACTCCTGCCGCCAGTCCTCACGGTCCACGTACACGATGTCCTCTGTGTTCCCAAAGCACATATGCCTGGTCCCCTCCAGCCCTCTCCCTGAGTCCCACCTGCCCCTGGGCTGATACTGCAGGACTCATGACCGCAGAGGAAGAGCAGGAACGCCTCTAGCCTGACAGCACTGCTCCCAGGACGGATGCAGTGAGCATGACAGAGATAATGAGAGGTGGGTGGCTGTAACCCGGGCCCTTCCCCAGGAGAGGTGAGGCTGTGTGACCTTGGGCTGGTCACCTCTCTAGGTCCTGGATCTAGGTCCCCTCACCTGGACAATGGGAGGCTGGCTTCTCCTAGGGCTAGGTACCCAGGCACGTAGCCAGATCCTAGGAAAGGAAGCCCTGACCTGCCCTCCCCTCCTGTCCATGCCTTGCTTCTGACTCCAGCAGGCTCACCTGGGCACCAGGGATTGAAGAGGATGTAGATCTCATTGCAGGGGTCAAAGGGCAACTGGAACTCGCCAGCTTCTGAGTGTGTGCGGACCGTGAACTGAAACTTGCCGATGATGGCATTGGGGCAGGTGTGGACGCGTAGGTTCAGATTATTCCCGCTGGACTTGGTCACCTGGGCGTTCCAGCCTCCACTGCCCCCCTGGCCCACTGGGATGATCACGTGGGTGCCCTTGCCCACCTCAGGGTTGTTTCCTGGAGTGGGGGAAGCATTGATTAGCTGCTGCAGCCTATCTGAAGTGGGGGGGGGGGATGGTGCCTTGGACTTCTCCCAGCCCCACCCAGAAAGTGTATGAGCCAGTGAGTGTGTCCCTGAGTTGGACCATCGCCTGGGTCAATCTGAGAGCAGCTCTGTCCCCACCCAGTGTTTGCCCACATGTCAGGGCAGAGATCCAGTCCAACATCCCAAACCTGTTCCCTCGACACTTAACTCAGAGGTGACTAGAAGAGACCAGGTCACCGTCACGCTCTCCCTGCCTGACTGTTCCAGCACCTGGGCTGGAGGAGCAGAGCCACCCTGTCTGGGTCCAGTTGCCCCTGCCCCGTGTGAAAGGGCAGTTCATATCCTGAAGGTCAACCCTGCCTGCTCCCTGGGGCTGCAGCTTCCAGAGCCCAGGGCATCCTTGCTGGAGGTGGTGGGGGTACCTGGGAAATTACAGGCTGGGGTGGGCAAGGCTAGGCCCTAATCAAAGGGTACAAGGGGTCGCCGGCCCCCTGCGGCAGCATAAGCACCAGCCTAGGCAGTCAGTAGCCACCAAGCAATGCAATGCGGGAGGCACCTGCCCTGGGCCATGGGGACAGAGAGACCGAGAGACACAGTGGGACAGAGCATAGAGCCACACCCTGAGGAAGGAGGGCAGACCCAGAAAGAAAGACACACAGAGGCAGCAACACTGAAGGGGATGCTGTAGCAAGCACCTGAAGAAAAAGAATTTTGAGACAGATACCCCTGGAGGCTTGAAGAGGGTGAGCTTAGGAAAACAGGGACACCAAGACCCTCCCTGAGGTACCCCTGGGGACATACTTACATGCTTGCACCTGCCTTATCTGGCAGGGGCGAGGAGTGGGGTGAGTGAGGAGCCTAAAGATGCCCCTTTGACCCTAATACGAGGGCGGGGAGCCCTGCTAGGCAGCCCCCTACCCCCACTCCACCCTGCCCAGGACCTTCACCCCTCCCACTGCGCGCTCCACTGACCGATGTACAGCTCCAGGGTGACATGATCGGACGACTCATAGGGACGAGACAGGAAGATGACCATGTCGAAAGGCTGCCCACGGCGGATAATCAGCTCATTGTACTCGAACTCGTTCGTGTGGTGCTCTTGGCGATTCCGGTCCGAGGGTGAACTCAGCAGATCCACACCAGTCACCACCAGCATTCCCTCTGCAAGGCCAGAGCTCAGGTTCAGTGAAGCCCCGTGGGGAGTCCGGCCCTGCATCATTAGCCTCCCAGGCCCCCAGAGACGCCAGAATGAGTCTCAGGCCCATTAAAGCATTTTGGCTCTCAGATAACGAGGACAGGTGGGCCTCACCTTGGATGGTGCCATCTCTAGCTGTGGTCGCAGTGCTGGGCTGGGGGTCGGGTCTTCGACCCCCAGAGCTGGGCCCTCGATCCCTGAGGTTAGAGCCTAGGTCTCTGCGGGACTCAGGCCTCCGGTCGTCATCTATCGCATTCTGGCACGAGCAACAGCCACAGAAGCGAGTCCAGAAGGAGCTGCCCCCTTGGCCAGCATGTCTGTCTGGCTCTGGCTCCGCCTCTGGAGAAGGTGTCACGGGGGGCTGCCAGGTGTTCGCGCCCCAGCGGCCCACATCCGAACGAGGACTGCCCGTCGTCATGCCTGTGTGGACAACGCAGGGAGGCTCTGATCACTCACACAGACCTCCTTTACCCCTACAGGACGCCCCAGTCAGCTCACCCAGAAACCCTCCATCCAGAGAGCTGATTCAGTCCCAGCCAGATGACTGAGGTGATCTGATCTCGACCCTGAGATTCCCTCAGACCCACTCAGAGACCTTCCCCAAAGACTCCTTTCAGACTCACCTAGAGAAACTTCCCACATTACAGAGACAAGTCTTTCCCCTCTCACCCGCACACGGACATCCACCAAGCCAGGTGCCCGATCCAG